>NC_138768.1:268263771-268896271 GCF_965119305.1 Pelophylax lessonae | reverse complement strand
ATGTTAAAAGGGACCTGAAAAGCTGAAACTATGATATCACTTTGCCTCGGTTCCGTTTATTTTTGAACTAGTTCTTGGCATTTGTTGTTGTTGTCATGTATTGCTACTGTATATCGAGACATTCTTCACCATTGTCTTGTATGTTTGTTCCTTGTTATATGTGAAAATTCAATAAAAAACATTGAACAGTAAAAGGGACCTGAAAAGCAATCTGCATGGCTTGCTTTTCCAAGCATTGGCTAGTTTAGTGAGCCTGGACTAATAACAGTCACTGTCATGCTACCCATACTGCTGTCCTTTTAACATGGTGACAAAAGTTGATACCTATGCTACATGTGTGTAAAGTTACTTTCACCCTGCTAAATGGACAGCAATAAGGTTGTAAATACAGTGACTGCCTGTCCCCCCCTGATGGCGGCCCTGGGTGTGTCATGAAAGGCCAATTGAGAAAATGGCTATATCATGTAGAGGAAATCACCAGTGTGGGGCAACCTATGTCATGGAGGTAGATTTGGACATCGATGTATATGTATCACCAGAAATGGAATTCTTTGTTCTACAATATCTCAAAGACGACCTAGCATGTTATTTGAAGACTGTACTATTTTGGACATACTTGGACTCAAACATACACTGCTCTTTCCACAGCTCCTCCTCCTCTGGGGGTATGATAAAGTGAATACGCATCTTCACCAAAAGCACAAGATGATGTGTCGTGTCCGGATGAGGCTGCGGCGGAGATTTCAGTTCAAGGCTCGGGTGGTGGATCTGCAGCGGGCCTGGAGTGATGCCAAAAGGCGCTCACCCAGGCTCCTGCTAAAGGCTGTGGAGCAAATCTCCGGTAAGTGAAAATATACATTACATGTGACCAGATAGGTTACAATTTTTTGGGTAGGTGGACATGTGTTTAGGTATGCAACAACACTAATACCAACACCCCCCCCCCCCCTCCCCTCCCTCTTGCTCCTACCTTTCCTACCTCCATCAAGTGTCTCTTCAGAACCTTTAATACTACTATGTACATTCATATTTTTTATGTTTCTTTTTTCTCTTCTGCTTCTAGCCAAAGCGGACGGCCGGCACCCTCTTGTGCTTTTGGTGAAGAAGGGGAGGAGGAGGACTGCCACACTCAAGTATGCCTTGCCAGACAGCGAGCCATTTGAGCAGCTCGAAATTGTGGATCGTAAGTAGATAAAAAAAAAAAAGGGTAGAAGTGTGAAGACTCTGATGTAAGGAGAGTTCTGGGAACCATTATTTGAGGGGGGAAGCTGGGGACTCTGGTGTAAAAGGGAACTCTTTGGTCACCAAAGCTCCCCCATACATCTGAGCTTACAGAGACCCCCTTACACTTCCCTTCCTCAGTCCACCACAGTCAAGGGCACAACAAGTCCCAACGCAGAAGGCTACCTGCTTGGACTTGTACTGCTCTCTGTAGGGGACTGAGGAACTACTGCCTGCTATGCTAAGACTTGTAGTGCCCTCTGTTAGGGACTAAGGATTCCTCAGTCCTCAACATTCTAGGGCACTATAAGTCTCAGTATAGTGGGCTGTCATACCTCAGTCCCTCACAGCTCGGGTCCAAAACAACAGAGTTAAACATCTAAAGGACAACTCCAAACAAAACTACCAATAATGGACAGAGTCCATATGCTATATAATGTCAAAGACCCGCTACCACTCACCTTCCACCTCCGATGCTGTCATTGTGTAGGGCAAAGGGCTCCATCTACACCATGTTTGGCTTTCAGGTCAGATATGCAGGACTTGCTCAGCTCCACTCTCTTCCCTGGCAACTGACTCTGGCGTCATTGGGGATCTTTCCTCCTCTAGAAAACACCCAGGGGCCCTCTCCTTGTCCCCCAGCCACCCAAGGCCTTCTTCTCCTCCTCCTCCACCAACCATTTTCGGACTCTTCCAGCTTCCCTGGGGCCCCTTTGCATAGTAGACACCACAAATCTATGACCAGCCTGCAAAATATCAAGTCTGGGCCTGGTTACCTGTATGTTCTGGGTCCAGGGCGGAGCTCTCCTCCCAGAGCAACAACTGATGATAGCAGAGTGAGTTGACCGGGCAGTCACTTCCTACTGGTGCAGGTACACACCTACCGATTCCTCAACATCTTAGGATAACATGATCAGACGGCCAATCCCCACTCAGAGAAGGAGGAGTAAGTGTCAGCGGACAATAGACACCTGGCAGACGCAGTGAAGGGACTGCAGCATACTGCTGCAAATTTTAGATCCGAGGATTGAAAGCAATCTTTTACTTGGGAGATTTCCCTGACTGCGCCCTTTGAAATGTTGGTGCTCCGCCACTGGCCGCAAGGCCCCTGTAGGTGCGAAGCCTTAGGCGACCGCTTAATTTGCATGGTGCCCTCCTGTTTTAAAACATGGTCAATGCATCTCATTGGTGTAAGTGCACTTTTATGTGCTGAATTGTAGGGGCATTGAGTATGGTGCTAGCATGATGAGAGGTTACTGCCTATTTGTGTCCATAAATAATATATAATGTTTGATTTTTTGATGAATTTTTTTTTTTTGGGTTAGAAACCAGTGATGAGGATCGGGAGCCTCAGCGTTCTCAGGCCCACTGTAAGTAATGTGGATGTGCTGGTGTGTTGTGTATGGGGTCTAACTTGGAGGAATGATTGTTTTTTTTTTTGTTATTTTGTGGTTGATGTCGCTTCAGCAACAGAGGAGCCTCAGGCAGGGCCAAGTTCTGGGGATCCGGGCCAGGAGGAGGAAGAGGCCAATTTTGCGGGGAATGACGAGGACCTGGGCTCTCCTCAAATGGGAAGTAAGTATTCTACATGTGTTTGTGTGTTCAATGTGTCCTGGGAAATATAAGGGCTGTAATATATATATTTTGCCATTGGGGTTATGTAGCAGCTGACATTGAGGATGTTTGTTGTGGAGGACTGGGGAAGAGGGGCCGCTGCTTACCCAGTCCACTGTAACTACTACCTTCAATGTTTCCCAACTACTTTCTGTGTGCCTTTATCAAATAGCTTTGGTTCAAGGATTGTATTTGTGTCTTTGTGTTTCTAGGAGATACGACGCCATCCCCCCATGAAGGGACACCATCCCCCCATGAAGGGTCTCCCCCACATGTGGATGTGCTGGTGTGTTGTGTATGGGGTCTAACTTGGAGGAATGATTGTTTTTTTTTTTGTTATTTTGTGGTTGATGTCGCTTCAGCAACAGAGGAGCCTCAGGCAGGGCCAAGTTCTGGGGATCCGGGCCAGGAGGAGGAAGAGGCCAATTTTGCGGGGAATGACGAGGACCTGGGCTCTCCTCAAATGGGAAGTAAGTATTCTACATGTGTTTGTGTGTTCAATGTGTCCTGGGAAATATAAGGGCTGTAATATATATATTTTGCCATTGGGGTTATGTAGCAGCTGACATTGAGGATGTTTGTTGTGGAGGACTGGGGAAGAGGGGCCGCTGCTTACCCAGTCCACTGTAACTACTACCTTCAATGTTTCCCAACTACTTTCTGTGTGCCTTTATCAAATAGCTTTGGTTCAAGGATTGTATTTGTGTCTTTGTGTTTCTAGGAGATACGACGCCATCCCCCCATGAAGGGACACCATCCCCCCATGAAGGGTCTCCCCCATCCTCCCCCACTCCAGGGGTGGAGCCGGATGATGTTTGTGGCTCCCCTGAACTAGTCTGTAAGTACATAAAATTAGATTATCACTTGTATTGTGTGTGCTAGGATGATGTGTATCTAGGATAATCTAAGTTGGAGTCAAAGCAAGTGCAGTTTTGCTATATGTGACAGTAAGGCTGGTCATGAAACACTCTTGCTGAACCTTCATGTTTGAAAGGTGGTTTTGGGGAGCATTACAGGACATGTTCTTATTTTTAAGCTTTCTCAAGCCACCCTATTCTAAATTGGTGTTAGTTTCTCTACATTGGAAATGGTGTGCTTTGTACTTCGAAATTTTTGGGGGCCATGTCCGGATTTAGTCAACACTGAAAATGCGTGTTTATCAATCTTTCATAAATACTCTTCCTCTGTAATGTACCACATTCCAGTTCACAATTTGTGTTCTTTTTGTGCAGTTTCTCCTGAGCCGGAAATCCCATCAACTTCTGGGGGCCAACCAAACCTTGTTGATGGTAAGTTGTGTGCTTTTTCAGTAATGTGTCTACTTAGTAAGTGGAGAAATGCTAACTGTGTATGTCCCCGCTCAGGCTTCAAGTTGTTCTAAAGGCAGCAGGTTCTTTATGTGAATGCATTCTATGCATTAGTATTCCAAGTGATAGGTGTGCATATTCCCCCTAAGACTTACTGGGACCATTTTCTTACTGTCCAAAATTTTGCACAAATACTTGTCTGGAACAGACTCCCCCTCCTCCTTAACTGAGGTGACAGCATGCCAATATTGCCTCCTGATGCTGTCACTCCTAATCATTGAGACCATCGGAAGGGAGGGGGGCAAGGCTGGCTCACAGCCTAGTGCCTGAACAGGCACAGGGTGCTTGGCTTCATCTCATGTGCCTCCATAGCAAGCTGCCTGCTGTGGGGTCAACCAACAGGAGGGAGGTGCCTAGAGGTGTGTACAGGGGCCATGTAAAAAGGAGGATTGTTATTTCTCTTGTCCCCAAAAACCTAGAGAGTGTAAGTCTAACCTGATTAGTTTTCCGCAGCCCTCCAAAAATGATATGTTTCCAACACTTAGAACAGGCAGGGCTGAGGCACAAAAAACATCTGAAAAACACAATCAGCACAAAAGCAGGGAGTACGTATCCTTAACGCTACAAGCTTCACCCTGAAGAATGACGCTTGCACTGTACAAATCTGCATCACCACCATGTCAAAGTCTAAATAAAACTTTCAGGGAAATGTGGAGGGGTAATGAGTGGGTGTTAGAGCGTTTTCATGACTGCGTAACCTACAGTTAGCGTGAGTCCATTTGTTGATAAACTTTTTCTTCTCTCTTAACACAGCTGGGATGGCCGAAAGGACATCAGGGGAGCTGACACATCTGCTCCGTCCAGAACTGGCCCTCAAAATTCCTAAGGGTGAGTCTCTACTATGGGTCAGGTTCAATCTATAGACAGTAAGAGAGAGAGAGAGAGAGAGAGAGAACGCTCCACAGAGGGAGAGAGAGAGAGAGAGAGAGAGAGAGAGAGAACGCTCCACAGAGGGAGAGAGAGAGAGAGAGAGAGAGAGAGAGAGAGAGAACGCTCCACAGAGGAAGAGAGAGAGAGAGAGAGAGAGAACGCTCCACAGAGGGAGAGAGAGAGAGAGAGAGAGAGAGAGAGAGAGAGAGAACGCTCCACAGAGGGAGAGAGAGAGAGAGAGAGAGAGAGAACGCTCCACAGAGGGAGAGAGAGAGAGAGAGAGAGAACGCTCCACAGAGGGAGAGAGAGAGAGAGAGAGAACGCTCCACAGAGGGAGAGAGAGAGAGAGAGAGAGAGAGAGAACGCTCCACAGAGGGAGAGAGAGAGAGAGAGAGAGAGAACGCTCCACAGAGGGAGAGAGAGAGAGAGAGAGAACGCTCCACAGAGGGAGAGAGAACGCTCCACAGAGAGAGAGAACGAGAGAGAGAGAGAGAGAGAGAACGCTCCACAGAGAGAGAGAACGAGAGAGAGAGAGAGAACGAGAGAGAGAGAGAGAACGAGAGAGAACGAGAGAGAGAACAAGAGAGAGAGAACGAGAGAGAGAACGACAGAGAGAGAACGAGAGAGAGAGAACGAGAGAGAGAGAACGAGAGAGAGAGAGAGAGAGAGAGAGAGAAAAAAAGCCCACACTGCGGAGCCATGTGACGGCATACTGGGAGCACCAGATGAGACTGTACATGGTTAATGGCTCACTTCTGATACATTTGCAGTCTGCTTTGTACCTCTTGTGCAATGCAAGTTCTGCCTGCCTCTCCTCCCTATCTGCCGGTCCGTCAGTCCGCCAGTTCTACAAATAATTGGCCTGTAACTGTTGTCAATGTGTGTAGCACAGTTAACACAGCAAAAGAGGCCAAATGTTTGCTGGACTAAAATACAATCTTAGAAAAGTATACTGTTAAATAACACCTCACTTCCATCTGTGGTAATGGGGGGCCACAGGTTTATCACACCAGTTCTACAAATAATTGGCCAGTATCTGTTGTCACTGTGTGTAGCACAGTTTACACAGCAAGAGGCCAAATTTTTGCAGGACTAAAATACACTCTTAGAAAATTATACTGTTAAATAACACCCCACTTTAATATGTGGTATTGGGGGGCCACTGGTTTATCACACCAGTTGTTCAAAAAATTGGCCAGTGAGTTTGGCACTGTGTGTACCAGACTTAACTCAGCAAAAGAGGCAATATTGTTGCAGGACACAAATACACTTGTAAAAGATTATTTAGATAACACCCCACTTCAATATGTGGTATTGGGGGGCCACTGGTCTATCACACCAGTTGTTCAAAAAATTGACCAGTGAGCTTGGCACTGTGTGTACCAGACTTAACTCAGCAAAAGAGGCAATATTGTTGCAGGACACAAATACACTTGTAAAAGATTATTTAGATAACACCCCACTTCAATATGTGGTATTGGGGGGCCACTGGTCTATCACACCAGTTGTTCAAAAAATTGACCAGTGAGTTTGGCACTGTGTGTACCAGACTTACTTAGAAAAGTATACTGTTAAATAACACCTCACTTCCATCAGTGGTATTGGGGGGCCACAGGTTTATTACAACAGTTCTACAAATAATTGGCCAGTAACTGTTGTAACTGTGTGTAGCACAGTTTACACAGCAAGAGGCCAAATTTTTGCAGGACTAAAATACACTCTTAGAAAATTATACTGTTAAATAACACCCCATTTCAATATGTGGTATTGGGGGTTTGGCACTATGTGTATCAGACTTAACTCAGCAAAAGAGGCAATATTGTTGCAGGACACAAATACACTTGTAAAAGTATACTCAGATAACACCCCACTTCAATATGTGGTATTGGGGGGGCCATTGATCTATCACACCAGTTATAATACATTATAAGTGCTTTTGTCACTGTTTGTAGTATTGCTGCAGCAACGCTCAGTCACCACTAATCCACTATAATATGCTTTCTACAAAGTATATTATACTGTGGATTACAACCCCCCCCCCATATAGTGCACTGCACAACAATACCAAGAAATTTGCAGCCCTTTACAAATGACTTTTGTGGACATTAACAGAGTGATTTTTGTGACTACTGCCAATCTCTAACTGCCCCTAAAGCACAGACTGGATACCTGCCCCTAACCTGAAAAGAGACTGGACCTATACCATAAATTGCAGCCCTTTAAATGACTTTTGTGGACATTAACAGAGAGATTTGTGTGACTGCAGCCGATCTCTCTAACTGCCCCTAAAGCACAGACTGGATACCTGTCCCTAACCTGAAAAGAGACTGGACCTATACCCAAAAACCAGCCCTAAAAAGGACTTTTGTGGACATTAACAGAGCAATTTGTGTGACTGCTGCTGATCTCTAACTGCCCCTAAAGCACTGACTGGATACCTGCCCCTAACCTGAAAAGATACTAGTAGACCCATACCGAAATACCAGCCCTGAAAAGGACTTTTGTGGATCTTCACAGAGCTATTTGTGTCTGGCAATCTGTCCCTCACGAACACAGCAGACCTCTCCCTACGCTGGCAAAAAGGAGATTGTGAAATGGCCGACAGCTCAGGTCTATTTATACGGTAGGGGGCATGTCCATGTGCTGAAATGTTTTAATTGGCTGTCCCGTTCCACCTGATGGCTGTGTCATTGTGATGGTCTTACCTTCTTGCTGTTCTCCTTCGTTTGACATGTGCTGGCGGCCATCTTGGTTTCTGGGTTTCTTGTAGCCTCCCACCCTGCGGCTCCTCCTTCCCACTGGGAGGAGCTGGATGCCTAGCTCATATATATAGGAGGTCTGTGGCTTCAGTTCCCTGCTTGGTCCTCCTGTGTTCACATGCTTCTAAGACTGCTGCTGCTTCTGGTTCCTGTTCCTGGCTTCGTCTGACTACCCTGCTGGTTCCTGATCCTGGCTTCGTCTGACTACCCTGCTGGTTCCTGATCCTGGCTTCGTCTGACTACCCTGCTGGTTCCAGACCCCTGGCTTCGCAAAAGACTCTGCATCAGTTTCGCCATCCGTTTGGACTTTTGCTTTACAGCTTGTTTTTCAATAAAGCTTTCTTATTTTCACTTATCTGTTGTTGTACGTCTGGTTCATGGTTCCGTGACATTAGGACCAAGCCATGAATTCTGACGGTACAGGGCCATCCTCGCTACCCACGCTTGTTGCCAGACTTGATCAGCAGGATCACCTGTTGGGTCGGTTCGCCGTGGCGTTGCAAACCCTGCTTGAACGCACGGTACCACAGGCCATGAATTCTGACGGTACAGGGCCATCCTCACTACCCTCGCTGGTTGCCAGACTTGATCAGCAGGATCACCTGTTGGGTCAGTTCGCCGTGGCGTTGCAAACCCTGCTTGAACGCACGGCTCATTTCGCTCCCGTTGCCGATGGGTCGGTTGTCGCTCGTGGGCCCGCTCCTACTGCCGCTCCGGTTGTTGCGCCAGAGTCTACCCCGACACCTGTTGTTGCGCCTGCGGTGTTTCGGGGTATGTCCGGTTCTGCCCCCCTTCCACAGCGCTTTGGGGGAGAGCCAACTCAGTGCCGAGGTTTCCTTAACCAGGTGGGCATTTATTTCGAGTTGCTGCCACATGCCTTTCCTACTGAGAGATCAAAGGTGGGCTTCTTAATCTCGCTGCTCTCGGACAAGGCCTTGGCCTGGGCCAGCCCTTTATGGGAGAACAACAATCCGGTGGTTGCCGAGTTTTCCGGTTTTGTTGCTTCTCTTCGGAAGGTATTCGATGTGCCGGCTCGTGCTGCCTCTGCTGCGAAGCTCCTTATGTCCATCAGACAGGGTTCACGATCCGTAGCTGAATACGCCATTGAGTTTCGTACCCTGGCAGCAGAGGTGGGCTGGAATAATGAGGCTCTGGTCGCTGCTTTCTCTCATGGTCTCTCGGATGCCTTGAAGGATGAGGTTGCAGCTAAGGACCTGCCAGTGGAGCTCGAGTCTCTTATTTCTTTCCTGATTTTGATTGACACCAGACTCAGGGAGAGACCTTCCTTTAAGGAGAGTCTGCGGAGGCCTCCTAACAGATTGGCGCCTACCTTTGTTGTCCCACCCGTGCCTCCCTCTCCTCCCACGCCTCCTGGGGATGACTTGTCTGGGGGTGAACCCATGCAGCTGGGGTTTGCTCGCCTGTCCGAGGGGGAGAGGGTACTCCGGAGACGCGAGGGCCGATGCATGTACTGTGGTCTCGGTGGGCATTTTCGGTTGGCATGTCCGAACCGTCCGGGAAACGCTCGCACCTGAGATCCTGTCGGGGGCAGATCTTGGGTGGAGTCTCCTCGTCCCCGGTTTGACAAACCACTGATCACTGTTGTCCTCTCCTGGGTCGGGGGCTCGGTGACGACCCAGGCGTTGGTGGACTCTGGTGCTGGGGGTTTGTTCATTGATAGTGTGTTCGCTGCCGCCAATTCCATTCCTCTGCAGGCTCGAGGTTCTCCTCTGGCTCTTGAGGCGATAGACGGCAGACCCCTTCTGCCGCCACACGTGACTCATGAGACCCTTCCAGTGGGGTTAGCCATTGGTGCCGTCCACAGAGAGTCGGTCTGCTTCCAGGTTATTTCGTCTCCACACTACTCGGTGGTCTTGGGGTACCCCTGGCTCCAGAAGCATAATCCGATTTTCGATTGGAGATCGGCCGAGATCCTCTCGTGGTCACCGAAGTGTGGGGCTAGTTGCATCCATGGGCCTGTCAAGTTGCTGTGTACTTCCTCGGACTCTCTGTTGCCCCCTGAATACGAGGAGTACCGGGATGTATTCGATAAGGTGCGCGCGGTTGCTCTACCTCCGCACCGCCCATACGATTGTGCCATCGAGTTACAATCTGGTGCCGTTCCTCCTCGTGGCAAAGTCTATCCACTGTCGGTAGCGGAGAATGAGGCCATGGAGGAGTACGTGAGGGAGGCGCTTTCACGCGGACACATTCGCAAATCCTCGTCCCCGGCAGGGGCTGGATTTTTCTTTGTGAAAAAGAAGGGCGGTGAGTTGAGGCCTTGCATCGATTACAGGGGTCTCAATCGCATCACGATCAAGAACGCTTACCCGATACCCTTGATTTCCGAGCTGTTCGATCGTCTTAAAGGGGCCACGGTCTTTACCAAACTCGACCTGAGGGCGGCATATAACCTCGTAAGGATCAAGGCGGGCGATGAGTGGAAGACCGCGTTTAACACCAGGACCGGTCATTATGAATCCTTGGTTATGCCCTTTGGGCTGTGCAATGCGCCCGCAGTCTTTCAGGAATTCATCAACGATGTTTTCCGTGACCTGTTGCAGCAGTGTGTGGTGGTCTATTTGGATGATATCTTGGTATATTCTGAGTCCATGGAGACCCACATTCTGGATGTCAAACGAGTGTTGCAACGGTTACGAGAGAACAAGCTGTTCGGTAAGCTTGAGAAATGCGAATTTCACCGATCCCAGGTAACCTTCTTAGGTTACATCATTTCCGCTGAGGGGTTCTCCATGGATCCTGAGAAGGTTTCGGCTGTCTTACAGTGGCCCCAGCCCAGTGGTCTTCGCTCCCTGCAGCGCTTTTTGGGCTTCGCCAATTATTATCGGAAGTTCATCAGGGACTTTTCCATGCTAGCCAAGCCTCTCACGGATCTGACCAGGAAGGGCAGTAATTCCCAGGTCTGGCCGCCCGAGGCCATCCAAGCTTTTGAGGCTCTAAAGTCCGCCTTTGTGTCAGCTCCGATTCTGTCGCATCCCAACCCTGGGTTGCCCTTTGTCCTCGAGGTGGACGCGTCTGAGACGGGAGTAGGCGCCCTTCTGTCTCAGCGTAGAACACCAGAGGGTCCTCTGCTTCCTTGTGGGTTTTACTCCCGGAAACTGTCTTCCGCGGAGTGCAACTACCAGATTGGTGACAGGGAGTTATTGGCCATCGTGCAGGCTCTTAAAGAATGGAGGCACTTGCTCGAGGGTTCGGTGGTTCCGGCCCTCATCCTGATGGACCACAAGAATCTGACCTACCTCTCTGAGGCCAAGAGATTGACACCACGTCAGGCCAGATGGGCTCTGTTCTTGTCACGTTTTAATTACGTGGTTTCCTACCTACCCGGTTCCAAGAACATCAGGGCGGATGCCTTATCACGGCAGTACTCCGACCTGTCCAGGGAGGAGTCGATTCCGACTTCGGTCATACCTCCGAATCAGATCCTGGCCGCCATTCGCACCAGCCTGACCTCTCCCCTGGGTGAGCAGATTTTGGCGGCTCAATCTGGTGCTCCCTCTGGGAGACCCAACGGCAGATGTTTTGTGCCTGAGGAGTTGCGCACTCGGTTGTTGCGAACCTACCATAACTCCAAGACCGCGGGGCATCCTGGAAAGAATCAGCTGTCCTGGGCTGTTTCACGTCTGTTCTGGTGGCCTTCCCTACGTTCCGACATCGCCGCATATGTAGCGGCATGCTCCGTTTGTGCCCAGAGTAAGTCTCCTCGGCACCTTCCGTTGGGCCTTCTGCAACCCTTAGCCACCGGGGAGCGCCCATGGTCACACCTGGGGATGGATTTCATTGTGGACCTCCCTGCATCCCGAGGCCATACGGTCATTCTCATGATTGTGGATCGGTTTTCCAAGATGTGCCACTGTGTTCCTCTCAAGAAGTTACCCTCTGCACAGGAGTTGGCCACGATTTTTGCCAGGGAGGTCTTCCGGTTGCACGGTTTGCCCAAGGAGATTGTGTCGGATCGGGGGAGTCAGTTTGTGTCCAGGTTCTGGCGCGCCTTTTGCTCCCAGTTGGGGATTCATCTCTCCTTCTCCTCGGCCTACCACCCTCAGTCCAATGGGGCCGCAGAACGATCCAATCAGGCCTTGGAGCAATTCCTTCGTTGCTATGTCTCCGATCACCAAGACAATTGGGTTGACCTCCTGCCTTGGGCTGAGTTTGCCAGGAACACGGCGGTGAACTCTTCCTCTGGGACGTCTCCCTTCATGGCCAACTATGGGTTCCAACCTGCCGTGTTACCGGAGGTATTCTCTCCCCAGGATATTCCGGCTGTGGAGGGTCACCTTTCCGTCCTACGTGCTTCTTGGGTACAGATCCAGAGGTCCCTTGAGGTCTCTGCGCAGCGCCAGAGACTCCAGGCTGATCGCAGACGAGCGCCTGCTCCTTCCTACCAGGCCGGAGACCGTGTATGGTTGTCCACCCGCAACCTCAACCTTCGAGTGCCCACTCCCAAGCCTGGCGCCTCGCTTTGTTGGTCCCTTCCGAGTGCTTCGCAGGGTAAACCCGGTAGCCTATGCCCTTGCGCTTCCTCCTGGCATGCGGATCTCCAACGTGTTTCATGTCTCCCTGTTGAAGCCACTGGTGTGTAATCGTTTCACTTCCTCGGTTCCTCGGCCTCGTCCGGTCCGAGTGGGCAATCGTGAGGAGTATGAGGTGAGCAATATCCTGGACTCACGCCTGGTCCGCGGTCGGGTGCAGTTTTTGGTTCATTGGCGTGGTTATGGTCCAGAGGAGCGTTCCTGGGTTCCCTCCGCAGATGTCCATGCTCCTGCCTTGCTCCGAGCCTTCCACGCACGCTTCCCTCAGAAACCGTTCTTTACTCCGCGGAGGAGGGGCCCTTGAGGGGGAGGTACTGTCATGGTCTTACCTTCTTGCTGTTCTCCTTCGTTTGACATGTGCTGACGGCCATCTTGGTTTCTGGGTTTCTTGTAGCCTCCCACCCTGCGGCTCCTCCTTCCCACTGGGAGGAGCTGGATGCCTAGCTCATATATATAGGAGGTCTGTGGCTTCAGTTCCCTGCTTGGTCCTCCTGTGTTCACATGCTTCTAAGACTGCTGCTGCTTCTGGTTCCTGTTCCTGGCTTCGTCTGACTACCCTGCTGGTTCCTGATCCTGGCTTCGTCTGACTACCCTGCTGGTTCCTGATCCTGGCTTCGTCTGACTACCCTGCTGGTTCCTGATCCTGGCTTCGTCTGACTACCCTGCTGGTTCCAGACCCCTGGCTTCGCAAAAGACTCTGCATCAGTTTCGCCATCCGTTTGGACTTTTGCTTTACAGCTTGTTTTTCAATAAAGCTTTCTTATTTTCACTTATCTGTTGTTGTACGTCTGGTTCATGGTTCCGTGACAGTCATGGGTCAAATTTCTCCCAATGTAAACTAATATGGCCTCCGCGAACAACGCCATGTGTTCGCAAATTTGGCGGGTAGCGAACAAGCAAAATTCGCCGCGAACCGACCGCCGGGCGAACCGCAAGGCCATCTCTACCAGTGACAGAATGGGATCCCACTGAGAACCTAGCACAGACACAGACCTCATGCGTGCTCTGATTAACTGCTTCCCTCCCGTGGATGCAGCCAGGTACACAAGGTCTTTGTACCGCGGAATCAGTCCTGGCTACTTTTGGGGAACCAACCGCTAGGGAGGGAGCCAGATCACCAACTACCTTGCTACCAGGGGACCCGCAACCTTCACCAGGTACCATGCTTCATGACCAGCTGCTATACACTTCCCACCAGTCTTGGTTACCTGTGGCAACTGCACTCCTCCAACTCTTCTGCAGAGTTAACTTCCATAGTAGCCTTGCTTTATACTCCATTGCACTTTACAGACCCTGTTCCTCTGATATGCCATAATATACCTGCACCCCTTCAGTAACTTCAGACCAGGCTTAGAACATTTTTTAGCAACTTTTACTATGAACTTCTTATGGCAAAGTCCATGACAGTGCAACACATTTTCAAACACTAACTGCCTAACCTAAAGCTACACAGGCATACCTTGACAAAGGTGCAAGTCTATGTTTGGCGTTGTCCAGACACTTGGTAGTTTCTCTGGAAATCCAGTGTTCTGTAGGATTAAAATGTGCAGCAGCCCTTCTCAGTATCCCATGTTGGTTGGGGCCAGGAGGGGGAATGGGGGACTTCCCGGGACCCAGCCTTCCCCCTCTTTATATATCACAAGGTGGGAAGGCAGAGCCAAAAAGCCAAGGGAAAGGAGTCTGAAACTAGGTAACCCCTTCCCAGCCTGGTCTGGCCAACTAACCCACTATAACAAAATCCACATTTGTAGGCATTGTTTACTTTCCAGCACAAAGCTGCATTAGCTATGCTTGTGTGAAAAAGTCCTAAATTGTTACAACCTTTATTCTCTGCAATGGTTTTAATGCTATAAAAATGCTTTTTTTTTCCACTTTTTTTTTCCACTTTTTTTTAGATGTTACATTCTTACATATAAATAAAGCAAGTAAAAGTGATTCTACTACAAAAGCATATCACTAATTTGTTTTTTGTTTTTTATTCAGACAGAACTCAGTACTTATGGTTAGGGTTGAGCGGACACCTAGATGTCCGTGTTCGACGGGTTCGGCCGAACTTTTACCGAACTTTTCCCGGACACCGAACCCCATTGAAGTCAATGGGGACCCGAACTTTAAGGCACTAAAATGGCTCTAAAACACCAAAGGAAAGGGCTAGAGTGCTGCAAATGGCAGCAAAACATAATTAAGAGCATGGCAAGTGCTCTGCAAACAAATGTGGATAGGGAAATAACTTAAAACAACAAAAAAAAACAGAAAAATAAAACAATGTTCTTCTTCATCTCTGAAGGACGAGGCCCATATGGAGTAGGAGGGAGGTTGAGGTGGTGGTGGATGTGGCGGTGACATAGGCATGCGCACAGGGTGTGCCGGGTGTGCCTGGGCACACCCTAATCACCTAGGGCACATAGCATTGCCAGTGAGGAGATGGGAAAGATCTCCCTCGGACCTGCTCTGCTCTATTTCTCTTTGCCTACAGGTACATGGCCCCGATACATTACTCTCCCTGCTGGCAAACACATGCATGTGTATTTCAACTTTGGGGTGCACACCTTAATGCAATAGGCTGTGCACACCTATGGGCGGTGTAGGTGGAAGCGGCGGTGGAGGAGGACCAGGGCCGGATTAAGAGCATCATGGGCTTGGTGCTGAGGATTTTGAAGGGCCTTAAGGGCCGTGCCTTGCCATGCACCCAGAGGAGGAAGGGTGCAGCCATGCATGCCTAATTCAACATGGGATGCTGTCTCTGAAGCCCATAAACACATCCATGCATCGGCAACTGTCCCTCCTTGTCCGGCCTTCGCGCTGTGTGGGGAGGTTCTGAGGGTGCTGCCTGGGGAAGCGAGCATAGAAGCCAGACTTCTGTGTTTACAAGTGACAGAAGAGCGGTAACAGTGAATATGGCCAACCCGGGGCCTATATAAAAAGGTAGGGGCCTGGAGCTGCAGCTCCAATAGCCCCTACGTTAATCTGGCCCTGAGGAGGAGGACGAGGTAGCCATCACTGCTTCTTTTCACAAATTTTAAATGAGGGTACACCCCAAAAGAGTGAGAAAGAGCAAAAATGGAACAATGGGTGGGTAAGGTCGGTATCCATTGCTATTCTGCACAAGGTACGGAAAAGTCCCGTGGGATCCATGCCTGGTTCATTTTAATGAACGTGAGCTTGTCCACATTGTCTCTGGACAGGCGGCTGCGCTTGTCTGTTATAACGCCCCCAGCCGTGCTAAATACCCGTTCAGATAATACACTGGCTGCAGGGCACGCCAGCACCTCCAAGGCGTAAAGGGCAAGCTCAGGCCATGTGCCCAATTTGGAGACCCAGAAGTTGAAGGGGGCAGACCCCTCATTCACTACATGTAGGCGTGTGCACACATACTGCTCCACCATGTTGGTAAAATGCTGCCTCCTGCTAAGACGTTCCATCTGAGCTGCTGGTGCTGCTGTTTGTTGTGGCGTGCTGACAAAGCTTTTCCACATTTCGGCCATGCTAACCCTGCCTTCTGAGGTGCTGGCGGTGCCCTGGTTGCGTTGGCGACCTCCTCCTCCTCTGCCTTGTGCTTCCACTGCGGCCCCGCTGTCAGATGGGAATGCCAGCAGCATGGCGTCTACCAGCGTGCGCTTGTACTCGCGCATCTGGCGAACGCGCTCCAGTGAGTGAATTAAGGACGGTACGTTGTCCTTGTAACGGGGATCCAGCAGCGTGGCCACCCAGTAATCAGCACAAGTTAGAATGTGGGCAACTCGGCGGTCGTTGTGGAGACACTGCAGCATGTAATCGCTCATGTGTGCCAGGCTGCCCAGAGGCAACGAAAGGCTGTCCTCTGTGGGAGGTGTATCGTCCGTGTCCTCTGTATCCCCCCAGCCACGCACCAGTGATGGCCATGAGCTGGCCTGGGTGCCACCCTGCTGTGAACATGGTTCCATCTCCTCCTCCAGCTCCTCCTCCTCCTCATCCTCCTCATCCTCCAGAACTGTGCCCCTGCTGGACAATTGTGTCCCTGGCGTTTGTGTGTGCAGGAACCCACCCTCGGAGCCCCTTGCGAATGACTGCCCTGAAAGCCTTGGAAATGTTACCTCTTCATCCTCCTCCTCCTCCTCATCCTGTGCCACATCCTCTTCCATCATCGCCCGAATTGTTTTTTCAAGGAGGCATAGAAGTGGGATAGTTAAGCTGAGAACGGCGTCATTGCCACTGGCCATGTTGGTGGAGTACTCAAAACAGCGCAACAAGGCACACAGGTCTCGCATGGAGGCCCAGTTAATTGTGGTGAAGTGGTGCTGTTCCGCAGAGCGACTCACGCGTGCGTGCTGCAGCTGAAACTCCACTATGGCCTGCTGCTGCTCGCACAGTCTTTCCAGCATGTGCAAGGTGGAGTTCCACCTTGTGGGCACGTCACATATGAGGCGGTGAGCGGGAAGGCCGAAGTTACGCTGCAGCGCTGCCAGGCGAGCAGCAGCAGGGTGAGAACGCCGAAAGTGCGCACAAACGGCCCGCACTTTCTGCAGCAGCTCTGACATATCGGGGTAGTTTTTAAGGAACCTCTGCACCACCAAATTCAGCACATGCGCCAGGCAAGGGATGTGCGTCAAACCGGCTAGGCCCAGAGCTGCTATGAGATTTCGCCCGTTATCGCACACCACCAGGCCGGGCTTGAGGCTCGCTGGCAGCAACCACTCATTTGTCTGCTGTTCCATGCTCCTCCACAACTCCTGCGCGGTGTGTGGTTTGTCCCCCAAACAGGCAAGTTGTAAAACTGCCTGCTGTCGTTTACCCCTGGCCGTGCTGAAGTTGGTGGTGAAGGTGTTACGCTGTCCGGATGAGGAGGCGGTAGAGGATGAGGAAGCGGAGTAGGAGGAGTTAGGAACAGGAGGCAAACTGAAGCGCCCTGCAATCCTCGGTGGTGGAAGGACATGCGCCAAATTGCTATCCGCCTCAGGCCCATCCGCCACTGCATTTACCCAGTGTGCCGTTAGGGAGATATAACGCCCCTGACCGTGCTTACTGGTCCACGTATCGGTAGTTAGGTGGACCTTGGCACAGATGGCGTTGCGCAGTGCACACCTGATTTTTTCCCCCACTTGGTTGTGCAGGGAAGGGATGGCTTGCCTGGAAAAGTAGTGGCCGCTGGGCACGACGTACTGTGGGACAGCCACCGACATAAGGTTTTTAAAACTGTGCGTCTCCACCAGACGGAATGACAGCATTTCAAAGGCCAATAATTTTGAAATGCTGGCATTCAGGGCCAGGGATCGCGGGTGGGTAGGGGGGTACTTCCTCTTTCTCTCAAGTGTTTGGGAGATGGAAAGCTGAACGCTTCCACGGGACATTGTGGAGATGGTTGTTGGTGACCCAGGTGGTGGTGTTGCTGACAGATCGTCTGTTTGCGGGGTGGCAGGTGCCGGTATCACTACAGATGTGGCTGGAGCGGCCGAGACTGCAGCAGAAGAGGAAGCAGGATGAGCCAGAGACGTTTCTTGGTTTTGAAGGTGTGTACTCCACTGCAGCTCGTGCTTTGCACTTAGATGCCTGATCATGCAGGTTGTGCTCAGGTTGAGAAGGTTTATGCCTCGCTTCAAGCTCTGATTGCACAGGGTGCAAACCACTCGTGTCCTGTCATCAGCACATTTTCTAAAGAACTTCCACGCTAGAGAACTCCTTTGAGCTGACTTTGGTGCGCTCGTTCCCTTGCTGCGTTGGGCAGTAGCGGGCGTAGTGTCTAGGGCACGGCCACTCCGCTTCTGCACCCTGCTCCCTCTTCTGCTGTGCTGGTGGCTCTGTGCGACCACCGCCTCTTCCTCCAAACTACTCAGGTCACCTGCATGACGTTCATTCCAAGTGGGGTCGAGGACCTCATCGTCCTCCACATCATCTTCCACCCAGTCTTCACCCCTGCCCTCCTTGTCGGTCTCCACAATGCTGAACGCCGCAGCAGTTGGCACCTGCGTTTCGTCATCATCGGAGACGTGCTGCGATGATCCTTGCATGTACTCATCTTGAGAAATAAGTGGTTGGGCATCGCTGCACTCAATCTCTTCCACTTCTGGGGCAGGGCTAGGTGGATGGCCCTGGGAAACCCTGCTGACAGAGTCATCAAAAAGAAGAAGAGACTGCTGTATGGCTTGGGGCTCAGACTGCTTGCATGATTTGCAAGGGGGTGAGGTGAAAGACGGTTGGACATCGGCTGCAGGTGCCAACTGTGACCTTTCTGCAGTAGACTGGGTGGGAGACAATGTGAAGGAACTGGAGGCACTGTCAGCAGCAAACCAATCTACTATCGCCTCCACTTGTTCTGGCCTCATCACTTCTAGGGGCGTATGATGCCCTACCAAACACTGATGCAGGTTCTGTCGCCTACTCACACTTGAGGAAGGTGTTTCACTTGTGCGTGTAGCTGGCACAGATCGACCACGTCCTCTCCTTGCAACAGGAGCTCTACCAGGAGCACCACGACCCAGGCCACGGCCCTTATTTGACGGTCTCCTCATATTTCTGTAATTTAAGATCTTGCCCTAGAAAGGTTTTTATTGAATAGCAGAATAGGAAATATGATCAAAAAAAGTGTATGTATCTCGCACGTACAAAACCACACTAGGCCCCAATTACTATTGTTTCTACCCCTAAAAGGATGGATGAGGAGTAGGAGGAGTATGGAACAGACAGCACCCTCAAATCTTCAGAAGTATGAGATGAACCTCAAAAACTTGGAAAGGTGGATCTCACACGTACCGACACAGACTATCCCGCAATTCAATTGATCCTCAAAGGTTTTTATTGAATAGCGGAATAGGAAATATGATCAAAAAAAGTGTATGTATCTCGCACGTACACAACCACACTAGGCCCCAATTACTATTGTTTGTACCCCTAAAAGGATGGTTGAGCAGTAGGAGCAGGAGTATGGAACAGGCAGCACCCTCAAATCTTCAGAAGTATGAGATGAACCCCAAAAACTTGGAAAGGTGGATCTCACACGTACCGACACAGACTATCACGCAATTTAATTGATCCCCAAAGGATTTAATTGAATAGCGGAATAGAAAATATGATCAAAAAGAAAGTGTATGTATCTCACACGTACACCACCACACTAGGCCCCAATTACTATTGTTTGTACCCCTAAAAGGATGGTTGAGCAGTAGGAGGAGGAGTATGGAACAGGCAGCACCCTCAAATCTTCAAAAGTATGAGATGAACCCCAAAAACTTGGAAAGGTGGATCTCACACGTACCGACACAGACTATCACGCAATTTAATTGATCCCCAAAGGATTTAATTGAATAGCGGAATAGAAAATATGATCAAAAAGAAAGTGTATGTATCTCACACGTACACCACCACACTAGGCCCCAATTACTATTGTTTGTACCCCTAAAAGGATGGTTGAGCAGTAGGAGGAGGAGTATGGAACAGGCAGCACCCTCAAATCTTCAGAAGTATGAGATGAACCCCAAAAACTTGGAAAGGTGGATCTCACACGTACCGACACAGACTATCACGCAATTTAATTGATCCCCAAAGGATTTAATTGAATAGCGGAATAGAAAATATGATCAAAAAGAAAGTGTATGTATCTCACACGTACACCACCACACTAGGCCCCAATTACTATTGTTTGTACCCCTAAAAGGATGGTTGAGCAGTAGGAGGAGGAGTATGGAACAGGCAGCACCCTCAAATCTTCAGAAGTATGAGATGAACCCCAAAAACTTGGAAAGGTGGATCTCACACGTACCGACACAGACTATCACGCAATTTAATTGATCCCCAAAGGTTTTAATTGAATAGCGGAATAGAAAATATGATCAAAAAGAAAGTGTATGTATCTCACACGTACACCACCACACTAGGCCCCAATTACTATTGTTTGTACCCCTAAAAGGATGGTTGAGCAGTAGGAGGAGGAGTATGGAACAGGCAGCACCCTCAAATCTTCAGAAGTATGAGATGAACCCCAAAAACTTGGAAAGGTGGATCTCACACGTTCCGACACAGACTATCACGCAATTTAATTGATCCCCAAAGGATTTAATTGAATAGCGGAATAGAAAATATGATCAAAAAGAAAGTGTATGTATCTCACACGTACACCACCACACTAGGCCCCAATTACTATTGTTTGTACCCCTAAAAGGATGGTTGAGCAGTAGGAGGAGGAGTATGGAACAGGCAGCACCCTCAAATCTTCAAAAGTATGAGATGAACCCCAAAAACTTGGAAAGGTGGATCTCACACGTACCGACACAGACTATCACGCAATTTAATTGATCCCCAAAGGATTTAATTGAATAGCGGAATAGAAAATATGATCAAAAAGAAAGTGTATGTATCTCACACGTACACCACCACACTAGGCCCCAATTACTATTGTTTGTACCCCTAAAAGGATGGTTGAGCAGTAGGAGGAGGAGTATGGAACAGGCAGCAGCCTCAAATCTTCAGAAGTATGAGATGAACCCCAAAAACTTGGAAAGGTGGATCTCACACGTACCGACACAGACTATCACGCAATTTAATTGATCCCCAAAGGTTTTAATTGAATAGCCGAATAGAAAATATGATCAAAAAGAAAGTGTATGTATCTCACACGTACACCACCACACTAGGCCCCAATTACTATTGTTTGTACCCCTAAAAGGATGGTTGAGCAGTAGGAGGAGGAGTATGGAACAGGCAGCACCCTCAAATCTTCAGAAGTATGAGATGAACCCCAAAAACTTGGAAAGGTGGATCTCACACGTACCGACACAGACTATCACGCAATTTAATTGATCCCCAAAGGTTTTAATTGAATAGCGGAATAGAAAATATGATCAAAAAGAAAGTGTATGTATCTCACACGTACACCACCACACTAGGCCCCAATTACTATTGTTTGTACCCCTAAAAGGATGGTTGAGCAGTAGGAGGAGGAGTATGGAACAGGCAGCACCCTCAAATCTTCAGAAGTATGAGATGAACCCCAAAAACTTGGAAAGGTGGATCTCACACGTACCGACACAGACTATCACGCAATTTAATTGATCCCCAAAGGATTTAATTGAATAGCGGAATAGAAAATATGATCAAAAAGAAAGTGTATGTATCTCACACGTACACCACCACACTAGGCCCCAATTACTATTGTTTGTACCCCTAAAAGGATGGTTGAGCAGTAGGAGGAGGAGTATGGAACAGGCAGCACCCTCAAATCTTCAAAAGTATGAGATGAACCCCAAAAACTTGGAAAGGTGGATCTCACACGTACCGACACAGACTATCACGCAATTTAATTGATCCCCAAAGGTTTTAATTGAATAGCGGAATAGAAAATATGATCAAAAAGAAAGTGTATGTATCTCACACGTACACCACCACACTAGGCCCCAAATACTATTGTTTGTACCCCTAAAAGGATGGTTGAGCAGTAGGAGGAGGAGTATGGAACAGGCAGCACCCTCAAATCTTCAGAAGTATGAGATGAACCCCAAAAACTTGGAAAGGTGGATCTCACACGTACCGACACAGACTATCACGCAATTTAATTGATCCCCAAAGGTTTTAATTGAATAGCGGAATAGAAAATATGATCAAAAAGAAAGTGTATGTATCTCACACGTACACCACCACACTAGGCCCCAATTACTATTGTTTGTACCCCTAAAAGGATGGTTGAGCAGTAGGAGGAGGAGTATGGAACAGGCAGCACCCTCAAATCTTCAGAAGTATGAGATGAACCCCAAAAACTTGGAAAGGTGGATCTCACACGTACCAACACAGACTATCACGCAATTTAATTGATCCCCAAAGGTTTTAATTGAATAGCGGAATAGAAAATATGATCAAAAAGAAAGTGTATGTATCTCACACGTACACCACCACACTAGGCCCCAATTACTATTGTTTGTACCCCTAAAAGGATGGTTGAGCAGTAGGAGGAGGAGTATGGAACAGGCAGCACCCTCAAATCTTCAGAAGTATGAGATGAACCCCAAAAACTTGGAAAGGTGGATCTCACACGTACCGACACAGACTATCACGCAATTTAATTGATCCCCAAAGGATTTAATTGAATAGCGGAATAGAAAATATGATCAAAAAGAAAGTGTATGTATCTCACACGTACACCACCACACTAGGCCCCAATTACTATTGTTTGTACCCCTAAAAGGATGGTTGAGCAGTAGGAGGAGGAGTATGGAACAGGCAGCACCCTCAAATCTTCAGAAGTATGAGATGAACCCCAAAAACTTGGAAAGGTGGATCTCACACGTACCGACACAGACTATCACGCAATTTAATTGATCCCCAAAGGATTTAATTGAATAGCGGAATAGAAAATATGATCAAAAAGAAAGTGTATGTATCTCACACGTACACCACCACACTAGGCCCCAATTACTATTGTTTGTACCCCTAAAAGGATGGTTGAGCAGTAGGAGGAGGAGTATGGAACAGGCAGCACCCTCAAATCTTCAGAAGTATGAGATGAACCCCAAAAACTTGGAAAGGTGGATCTCACGCGTACCGACACAGACTATCACGCAATTTAATTGATCCCCAAAGTTTTAATTGAATAGCGGAATAGAAAATATGATCAAAAAGAAAGTGTATGTATCTCACACGTACACCACCACACTAGGCCCCAATTACTATTGTTTGTACCCCTAAAAGGATGGTTGAGCAGTAGGAGGAGGAGTATGGAACAGGCAGCACCCTCAAATCTTCAGAAGTATGAGATGAACCCCAAAAACTTGGAAAGGTGGATCTCACACGTACCGACACAGACTATCACGCAATTTAATTGATCCCCAAAGGATTTAATTGAATAGCGGAATAGAAAATATGATCAAAAAGAAAGTGTATGTATCTCACACGTACACCACCACACTAGGCCCCAATTACTATTGTTTGTACCCCTAAAAGGATGGTTGAGCAGTAGGAGGAGGAGTATGGAACAGGCAGCACCCTCAAATCTTCAAAAGTATGAGATGAACCCCAAAAACTTGGAAAGGTGGATCTCACACGTACCGACACAGACTATCACGCAATTTAATTGATCCCCAAAGGATTTAATTGAATAGCGGAATAGAAAATATGATCAAAAAGAAAGTGTATGTATCTCACACGTACACCACCACACTAGGCCCCAATTACTATTGTTTGTACCCCTAAAAGGATGGTTGAGCAGTAGGAGGAGGAGTATGGAACAGGCAACAGCCTCAAATCTTCAGAAGTATGAGATGAACCCCAAAAACTTGGAAAGGTGGATCTCACACGTACCGACACAGACTATCACGCAATTTAATTGATCCCCAAAGGTTTTAATTGAATAGCGGAATAGAAAATATGATCAAAAAGAAAGTGTATGTATCTCACACGTACACCACCACACTAGGCCCCAATTACTATTGTTTGTACCCCTAAAAGGATGGTTGAGCAGTAGGAGGAGGAGTATGGAACAGGCAGCAGCCTCAAATCTTCAGAAGTATGAGATGAACCCCAAAAACTTGGAAAGGTGGATCTCACACGTACCGACACAGACTATCACGCAATTTAATTGATCCCCAAAGGTTTTAATTGAATAGCGGAATAGAAAATATGATCAAAAAGAAAGTGTATGTATCTCACACGTACACCACCACACTAGGCCCCAATTACTATTGTTTGTACCCCTAAAAGGATGGTTGAGCAGTAGGAGGAGGAGTATGGAACAGGCAGCACCCTCAAATCTTCAGAAGTATGAGATGAACCCCAAAAACTTGGAAAGGTGGATCTCACACGTACCGACACAGACTATCACGCAATTTAATTGATCCCCAAAGGATTTAATTGAATAGCGGAATAGAAAATATGATCAAAAAGAAAGTGTATGTATCTCACACGTACACCACCACACTAGGCCCCAATTACTATTGTTTGTACCCCTAAAAGGATGGTTGAGCAGTAGGAGGAGGAGTATGGAACAGGCAGCACCCTCAAATCTTCAAAAGTATGAGATGAACCCCAAAAACTTGGAAAGGTGGATCTCACACGTACAGACACAGACTATCACGCAATTTAATTGATCCCCAAAGGATTTAATTGAATAGCGGAATAGAAAATATGATCAAAAAGAAAGTGTATGTATCTCACACGTACACCACCACACTAGGCCCCAGTTACTATTGTTTGTACCCCTAAAAGGATGGTTGAGCAGTAGGAGGAGGAGTATGGAACAGGCAGCACCCTCAAATCTTCAGAAGTATGAGATGAACCCCAAAAACTTGGAAAGGTGGATCTCACACGTACCGACACAGACTATCACGCAATTTAATTGATCCCCAAAGGATTTAATTGAATAGCGGAATAGAAAATATGATCAAAAAGAAAGTGTATGTATCTCACACGTACACCACCACACTAGGCCCCAATTACTATTGTTTGTACCCCTAAAAGGATGGTTGAGCAGTAGGAGGAGGAGTATGGAACAGGCAGCACCCTCAAATCTTCAGAAGTATGAGATGAACCCCAAAAACTTGGAAAGGTGGATCTCACACGTACCGACACAGACTATCACGCAATTTAATTGATCCCCAAAGGTTTTAATTGAATAGCGGAATAGAAAATATGATCAAAAAGAAAGTGTATGTATCTCACACGTACACCACCACACTAGGCCCCAAATACTATTGTTTGTACCCCTAAAAGGATGGTTGAGCAGTAGGAGGAGGAGTATGGAACAGGCAGCACCCTCAAATCTTCAGAAGTATGAGATGAACCCCAAAAACTTGGAAAGGTGGATCTCACACGTACCGACACAGACTATCACGCAATTTAATTGATCCCCAAAGGTTTTAATTGAATAGCGGAATAGAAAATATGATCAAAAAGAAAGTGTATGTATCTCACACGTACACCACCACACTAGGCCCCAATTACTATTGTTTGTACCCCTAAAAGGATGGTTGAGCAGTAGGAGGAGGAGTATGGAACAGGCAGCACCCTCAAATCTTCAGAAGTATGAGATGAACCCCAAAAACTTGGAAAGGTGGATCTCACACGTACCAACACAGACTATCACGCAATTTAATTGATCCCCAAAGGTTTTAATTGAATAGCGGAATAGAAAATATGATCAAAAAGAAAGTGTATGTATCTCACACGTACACCACCACACTAGGCCCCAATTACTATTGTTTGTACCCCTAAAAGGATGGTTGAGCAGTAGGAGGAGGAGTATGGAACAGGCAGCACCCTCAAATCTTCAGAAGTATGAGATGAACCCCAAAAACTTGGAAAGGTGGATCTCACACGTACCGACACAGACTATCACGCAATTTAATTGATCCCCAAAGGATCTAATTGAATAGCGGAATAGAAAATATGATCAAAAAGAAAGTGTATGTATCTCACACGTACACCACCACACTAGGCCCCAATTACTATTGTTTGTACCCCTAAAAGGATGGTTGAGCAGTAGGAGGAGGAGTATGGAACAGGCAGCACCCTCAAATCTTCAGAAGTATGAGATGAACCCCAAAAACTTGGAAAGGTGGATCTCACACGTACCGACACAGACTATCACGCAATTTAATTGATCCCCAAAGGATTTAATTGAATAGCGGAATAGAAAATATGATCAAAAAGAAAGTGTATGTATCTCACACGTACACCACCACACTAGGCCCCAATTACTATTGTTTGTACCCCTAAAAGGATGGTTGAGCAGTAGGAGGAGGAGTATGGAACAGGCAGCACCCTCAAATCTTCAGAAGTATGAGATGAACCCCAAAAACTTGGAAAGGTGGATCTCACACGTACCGACACAGACTATCACGCAATTTAATTGATCCCCAAAGTTTTAATTGAATAGCGGAATAGAAAATATGATCAAAAAGAAAGTGTATGTATCTCACACGTACACCACCACACTAGGCCCCAATTACTATTGTTTGTACCCCTAAAAGGATGGTTGAGCAGTAGGAGGAGGAGTATGGAACAGGCAGCACCCTCAAATCTTCAGAAGTATGAGATGAACCCCAAAAACTTGGAAAGGTGGATCTCACACGTACCGACACAGACTATCACGCAATTTAATTGATCCCCAAAGGATTTAATTGAATAGCGGAATAGAAAATATGATCAAAAAGAAAGTGTATGTATCTCACACGTACACCACCACACTAGGCCCCAATTACTATTGTTTGTACCCCTAAAAGGATGGTTGAGCAGTAGGAGGAGGAGTATGGAACAGGCAGCACCCTCAAATCTTCAAAAGTATGAGATGAACCCCAAAAACTTGGAAAGGTGGATCTCACACGTACCGACACAGACTATCACGCAATTTAATTGATCCCCAAAGGATTTAATTGAATAGCGGAATAGAAAATATGATCAAAAAGAAAGTGTATGTATCTCACACGTACACCACCACACTAGGCCCCAATTACTATTGTTTGTACCCCTAAAAGGATGGTTGAGCAGTAGGAGGAGGAGTATGGAACAGGCAGCAGCCTCAAATCTTCAG
The DNA here is from genome assembly GCF_965119305.1 of Pelophylax lessonae. Lineage (NCBI taxonomy): Eukaryota > Metazoa > Chordata > Amphibia > Anura > Ranidae > Pelophylax > Pelophylax lessonae. The sequence goes on along the minus strand of NC_138768.1, from coordinate 268,869,402 downwards.
AAGTATGAGATGAACCCCAAAAACTTGGAAAGGTGGATCTCACACGTACCGACACAGACTATCACGCAATTTAATTGATCCCCAAAGGTTTTAATTGAATAGCGGAATAGAAAATATGATCAAAAAGAAAGTGTATGTATCTCACACGTACACCACCACACTAGGCCCCAATTACTATTGTTTGTACCCCTAAAAGGATGGTTGAGCAGTAGGAGGAGGAGTATGGAACAGGCAGCAGCCTCAAATCTTCAGAAGTATGAGATGAACCCCAAAAACTTGGAAAGGTGGATCTCACACGTACCGACACAGACTATCACGCAATTTAATTGATCCCCAAAGGTTTTAATTGAATAGCGGAATAGAAAATATGATCAAAAAGAAAGTGTATGTATCTCACACGTACACCACCACACTAGGCCCCAATTACTATTGTTTGTACCCCTAAAAGGATGGTTGAGCAGTAGGAGGAGGAGTATGGAACAGGCAGCACCCTCAAATCTTCAGAAGTATGAGATGAACCCCAAAAACTTGGAAAGGTGGATCTCACACGTACCGACACAGACTATCACGCAATTTAATTGATCCCCAAAGGATTTAATTGAATAGCGGAATAGAAAATATGATCAAAAAGAAAGTGTATGTATCTCACACGTACACCACCACACTAGGCCCCAATTACTATTGTTTGTACCCCTAAAAGGATGGTTGAGCAGTAGGAGGAGGAGTATGGAACAGGCAGCACCCTCAAATCTTCAAAAGTATGAGATGAACCCCAAAAACTTGGAAAGGTGGATCTCACACGTACCGACACAGACTATCACGCAATTTAATTGATCCCCAAAGGATTTAATTGAATAGCGGAATAGAAAATATGATCAAAAAGAAAGTGTATGTATCTCACACGTACACCACCACACTAGGCCCCAATTACTATTGTTTGTACCCCTAAAAGGATGGTTGAGCAGTAGGAGGAGGAGTATGCAACAGGCAGCACCCTCAAATCTTCAGAAGTATGAGATGAACCCCAAAAACTTGGAAAGGTGGATCTCACACGTACCGACACAGACTATCACGCAATTTAATTGATCCCCAAAGGATTTAATTGAATAGCGGAATAGAAAATATGATCAAAAAGAAAGTGTATGTATCTCACACGTACACCACCACACTAGGCCCCAATTACTATTGTTTGTACCCCTAAAAGGATGGTTGAGCAGTAGGAGGAGGAGTATGGAACAGGCAGCACCCTCAAATCTTCAGAAGTATGAGATGAACCCCAAAAACTTGGAAAGGTGGATCTCACACGTACCGACACAGACTATCACGCAATTTAATTGATCCCCAAAGGTTTTAATTGAATAGCGGAATAGAAAATATGATCAAAAAGAAAGTGTATGTATCTCACACGTACACCACCACACTAGGCCCCAATTACTATTGTTTGTACCCCTAAAAGGATGGTTGAGCAGTAGGAGGAGGAGTATGGAACAGGCAGCACCCTCAAATCTTCAGAAGTATGAGATGAACCCCAAAAACTTGGAAAGGTGGATCTCACACGTACCGACACAGACTATCACGCAATTTAATTGATCCCCAAAGGATTTAATTGAATAGCGGAATAGAAAATATGATCAAAAAGAAAGTGTATGTATCTCACACGTACACCACCACACTAGGCCCCAATTACTATTGTTTGTACCCCTAAAAGGATGGTTGAGCAGTAGGAGGAGGAGTATGGAACAGGCAGCACCCTCAAATCTTCAGAAGTATGAGATGAACCCCAAAAACTTGGAAAGGTGGATCTCACACGTACCGACACAGACTATCACGCAATTTAATTGATCCCCAAAGGATTTAATTGAATAGCGGAATAGAAAATATGATCAAAAAGAAAGTGTATGTATCTCACACGTACACCACCACACTAGGCCCCAATTACTATTGTTTGTACCCCTAAAAGGATGGTTGAGCAGTAGGAGGAGGAGTATGGAACAGGCAGCACCCTCAAATGTTCAGAAGTATGAGATTGTGTTCACTGTACCCCACAAAGATTGTGTTCACTGCACCCCACAAAGATTGTGTTCACTGCACCCCACAAAGATTGTGTTCACTGCACCCTAAAAGGATTTTGTTCACTGCACCCCAAAAAGATTGTGTTCAGTGCACCCCAAAAAGGATGTTGTTCACTGCACCTCAAAAAGGATTTTGTTCACTGCACCCCAAAAAGATTGTGTTCACTGCACCCCACAAAGATTGTGTTCACTGCACCCCACAAAGGATTTTGTTCACTGCACCCCAAAAAGATTGTGTTCACTGCACCCCAAAAAGGATGTTGTTCACTGCACCCCAAAAAGGATGTTGTTCACTGCACCCCAAAAAGGATTTTGTTCACTGCACCCCCAAAAGATTGTGTTCACTGCACCCCACAAAGATTGTGTTCACTGCACCCCACAAAGGATTTTGTTCACTGCACCCCAAAAAGATTGTGTTCACTGCACCCCAAAAAGGATTTTGTTCACTGCACCCCAAAAAGGATGTTGTTCACTGCACCCCAAAAAGATTGTGTTCACTGCACCCCACAAAGATTGTGTTCACTGCACCCCACAAAGGATTTTGTTCACTGCACCCCAAAAAGATTGTGTTCACTGTACCCCCCAAAGATTGTGTTCACTGCACCCCACAAAGATTCTGTTCACTGTACCCCACAAAGATTGTGTTCACTGCACCCCACAAAGGATTTTGTTCACTGCACCCCAAAAAGATTGTGTTCACTGCACCCCAAAAAGGATTTTGTTCACTGCACCCCAAAAAGGATGTTGTTCACTGCACCCCAAAAAGGATTTTGTTCACTGCACCCCAAAAAGATTGTGTTCACTGCACCCCACAAAGATTGTGTTCACTGCACCCCACAAAGGATTTTGTTCACTGCACCCCAAAAAGATTGTGTTCACTGCACCCCAAAAAGGATTTTGTTCACTGCACCCCAAAAAGGATGTTGTTCACTGCACCCCAAAAAGATTGTGTTCACTGCACCCCACAAAGATTGTGTTCACTGCACCCCAGAAAGGATTTTGTTCACTGCACCCCAAAAAGATTGTGTTCACTGCACCCCAAAAAGGATGTTGTTCACTGCACCCCAAAAAGATTTTGTTCACTGCACCCCAAAAAGGACGTTGTTCACTGCACCCCAAAAAGATTGTGTTCACTGCAGCCCAAAAAGATTGTGTTCACTGCAGCTCACACACAGAAAAATGGATGTGGATCACTGACACCTGCCTATCTCCTATCCCACACCACACAGCAATATCGATTGTAGTTTGTAGAACACAGTTTCCCTAAAATTCAGCAGCAGCAGCCTCTCCCTAACAGGATTGAGAAGAGATCGTAGATCAGGATTGAGTGCAGAGTCACCCCACCCCCCACACAGCAATATCGATTGTACTTTGTAGAAGACACTGACCCTATAATTCAGCAGACTCTATCCCTAAAATGCCTACAACTCGCCCTGCCTAAACACTCCAACCTGTCCCTCAATTCTATCCGGACACAAATGGTTTTTTCCTGCCTGTCTTTCCCTAATCAGCAGCCAGCACGTTGATGTGTGCTCTGTCCCTGATCTAAGCAGCAGAATGAAGACGCTGCGGCTGCCTGGAACTTATAAAGACTTGGTCACATGCTTCAGACGGCCAATCACAGCTACTGAGACATTTGCAGGCATGGCTGGGATGGCTTAAGGCACACCAGTTAAACGATTGTTGATTGGCTGTTGAAAGCCCGCCATGAAAAGAGCGCCAAAGCATGCAAAACCCGGAAATAAAACGACCGAACATGGATTTTTACCCGAACATACAGTAAAGTGTCCGTGTCCGTGTTCGGGTACAAAAAATCCAATTATTCGGTACGAACACGAATAATACAGTCCGTGTTCGCTCAACACTACTTATGGTACTTACAGAATTATGTACTTAAAGTATTTAAATGAAACTATAGAGAAAACAAAGCATTTTTGTTTGTTTTTTTTTTGCATTTTTTATCAGTTTATATACTGTATAGGTGGAGGCTGCTGACAGCAAATAATCTGAGACACTTTGCATAGAAAGGTGTGGTTAATATACAGAATATAACTTGGAGAATGAGAAGGATTCAACTAAACTCTTTTCTGTCAAAGTGATTCCTCATCACCATGATCATGTTCTGGACTGTCATCACTTTCTTCACTTATTTTTCCTGTAATTCATATTATATAGCTATTAAGATTGCTAATAATTAATATACTAGTATTTTTTTTTACTATCAACATTCTCTCATTTGTGTTGCAGATTCTGTGGCTCAGTTTACTGTCATCCAGGAAGCCACAATAACCGCGTCTCTTGGTGGTAATATCGTTTTGTCCTGTGGTCGTAGTGATGGCTCTGTAGTTGGTGGTAACTGGCCATGCTGGGTATATCAGTCACAGGGGAGTGTTCCTAAAGGTTTAACAGGTAGTGATGGAAACAGTAATCATAATATAAAACCCCCAGGGACCTCTGAACGTTTTACTGGATCCATCCAAGGAGGCTCAAGCATTTTGTCTATCAATAATGTACAGGCAGCAGATGACGGGCATTATTACTGTGTTCTACACAATGCTGGTGTGTGCACAGTGCTACAAATTCACACACAGTGAGACATTAATATCAACTTCCTTTTTTGTTCCTTGTACACTTGTAGCACCCTTCTAGGTTGGTGCTAGTGAGAAAGTATAGCTTGAGCTCTGTCTGCTTATCAGAAGAGCTGCAGGTAAATCTATATTGTTCTCTGCCTACCAGAGAGCAGGATATGTTAGTGACATCTGCTCATTGTGCTCAGGATGCAATTCATTCAATCTAGAGAATGTTTCACACTGGTCCAATAGGGAGGCATGTTGGACAGTGCTAGGAAACCTGATAAATGGGTGCATAGGCTTTTGATACAGTACTGATGATTGGAAGAGGGAAAGTCGCCTCGCTGCATGTTGGGATACTGTATAAAAGCCAGGAGCACATGTGCTCGAGGTCTTTCGGCTGGATAGCGGAGTCCCGGAGGCAGGGGGCAGCTTTCTCATCCTCTGTGGAGGTGCCATGCGGCCTCAGGGGGTCATCCTGAGGGCCTGGAGAGTAGCAGCGAGGAGCTGAACCCAGAGGTCCAGAGAGGCTGACTGAGAGGGGAGACACTGGAGGAGTCACTGGAGGAGTCCCGGCAGTACAGTGAGTACAGAATCACGTGTCAAGGGGCCTGACATTAGGACAGTCAGTGGACAGGTGTCAGTTGAAAGAGGAAGCTAGCGAGAGTGTCCTGAAGATAAGATATCGTTCATCAATACGTCTTGTCAGAGAGTAAAGAGAGCGAGAGACCTAACCCCGTCTACATTTGTGGCAGTGTGGATTAAGCAGCCTAGCTGTTTCCAATTGACATAGAAGTCCTAAAGATAGAAGTCCTCAGCAAATGTGAATAGTTCAGCTGGAGTATCCCAATATTCCCTTCTCCTATCCCAATCACAAATAAACAAAAAAAAAAAAAACACCCCTAGACTGTTATTTGTGGTATGAGCCATGAGGAGCAAGGAGGGATTTATGGACTATCTCAAGGTAACTGTGTGCTGGTAATCAGGGGAGCCCATCAAGACATTTTTCAGTAGTTCCTGTGGGGATAGTGTTACACATGTATTTTAAAAGCCAAAGAATAATAAGCAAGAATATATGTATTAACCTTACAGAATATTCCTTTCACTGGTCTGACTGCAGTTAGAGTAGTTTAACTGGTTACTATTGCATGCTTACTGTTCTAATCAAATACAGCTTTATAATGCCTTTTTCAATAAGCATAATAATGCTTTGTGAGCGTATAAAAAAAAAAACAAATATGAAAATTCTGTGAGTATTACTGATGTACTAATGAAAGGGTAACTCCACTTTTGTAGTGATAAAAATAGCAAATAAAGAAAAAATAATATAGCGTATACAATTGCGACACAAGTCATATTGTAATTGAATGGCTTTAAAAATTACCTTTCCTTTTTAATTTGCAGCTGTTATAATTTTCTGAAAATGCAATGCAATATGGCTACCTGGAGATGTTCTGTACACAGAATGTGTACTGACCACACCCCAGAAACATAATTTCCTGCTTGTGTGATTGGTTTACTGATTTTCCCAGAACTCTGCACTAAAATACAATTCAGATTTCTGACATCCCCTGCAACAAAAATGTAATTTTTGGTGAGATACTTGCAATAGGAAATCACAGCTAAAGTGATGCAGGCCCAGCAGATTTCCTCATTAGTGCTCTGCAGAAGCTGCAGCTGATTGGTAATTATGAAACCACTCCCATTAGAATAATTTTCCCACAGGGGCATAGAGAAACACACAGGGATTTCTTAACCGGTTGCCGACTGCGCACAGTATATTTACTGCGGCAGTCAGCCCCGGTCAGGCAGAGCGACGTAGATCTACGCCGCTCGCCTGTCACTGCTATTAGAGCCAATAGCGGGCGAGCGCGCGCCCGCTGAGGCGCGCGCCCGCCTCGGCTCGTTCAGGGAGGAGTGCGGGCATGTGACCGGCGGACCCGATGTCCGCCGGTCACTCGCCGATCGTCGGTACAGCGGGAGAAAGGCAGAGCGGTTTATGTAAACAAGCCACCTGTCATTCTCCCCTGTGTAAAAATGGAGATCAGACGGTTCTACTATGTAGAACCGTTGATCTTTGTTTTTACACCAATAGCATTGTCCCACTACAGCTAGAATCACACCCCTAGGACACACTTAACCCCTCCCTGTCCAATACAGTTAACCCCTTCCCTGCCAGTGTCATTTTTGCAGTAACAGTGCATATATATAGCACTGATTACTGCAGTAATGTCACTGGTACCCCCAAAAGTGTCAAAAATGTCAGTCAAGGGTCCGATCTGTCCGCCGCAATGTCGCAGTACCGCAAAAAAAAAAAATCGCAGATCGCCGCCATTACTCGTTAAAAAAAAAAACACCAAAAATGACAAAAATCTTTCCCTTTGTTAGTAAACGCGATAACTTTTGCGCAAACCAATCAAAATACGCTTTTTGCAATTTTTTTTACCAAACATATGTAGCATAAAACAATTTGGCCGAAAAAAGTTAAAAAAATTTTGATTTTTACATTTTTTTGGGGGGAATTTCATATAAAAAAAAGTGAAAAATATTGTTGTTTTTGCAAAAATTACGCTTTTTTTTGTTTATAGCACATGATCAAAAAATCGCACAGGTGATCAAATACCACCAAAAGAAAGCTCTGTTTATGGGAAAAAAAGGACGTGAAATTCGTTTAGGTACAGTGTCGCACGACCGCGCAATTGTCCGTTAAAGTCACGCAGTAAAAAATCGCAAAACACCCCCTGGTCAGGAAGGGGGTAAAATCTTTCGGGGCTTAAGTGGTTAAGAAAAACAAAAGGTAGGAATCTGCAACAAAGTTTGTTAAAATCCTAGTAATGTACATAGATCACCCAGAGGGGAATTTTTTTTTCAACAAAAGTGGAGTTGCACTTTAAGTATTCTGAGCCATAGTCACAAGAAGAAGTGAGAGAAAATCTCTCCAAAGTGAGGGAAATCCCTGGTGGTAATCAGGGTCACCAGAACAGGGTCCCGATGGGATAGGAACATTTTCCTTCGATTCCTTGCGATCACTCACAATTTGGGATTTTCTTTCAGTTAAGTGTTAATGGTCACCAAGAAAATGGAGATGGTTCATTTCCCTAAGGGGTTAGGGGGAGGGGGGACATACATTAATAATAACCTGACAGCAGTGTTGCCAACCTACCAGATTGACATTTACTGACACAACACCCAAAATGTACTTTTTTTTTTACTTGTTTTTACTGCCTATTTACAAAATTTACAAATTTTAAAACTCCCCTTCCCCTGTGATCCCCCGCCGTCTTCCCCCGCTGTCCTCCAATTGTGTGCTCAGCCGATGCCTGCAGCACCTGTCTTCTGGTTCCATTCCCTGCGAGCGTTGCGACACAGGGGGGTAGAACCAGCGGCAATTTAAAAAATGTAAATACACTAAATGATATGATACAAAGCTGTGATTCTAACGGATTACACTTTATCATGCCATTTCAGCACAGGACAGAACCTGGTGACTTTTCCAGTGCCCTGCCTGTGCTTTTCCAGTTCTTTTTTGTGCCTGGAAAATAGAGAATGACCATGGCGTCAAAAAGTGTTCTTTTTGCGCAAAGGCGCTTTTAGACGAACTGGAAAACAGCGACAGTGAAATGGAGTTACTTGAAGAACTGAGCGATAGCGATTCGTGGGAAAATTCGTCATCAGGTGCTGTCATCACTTTCCTTACCTGATGACGAATTTTTCCATGAATCGCTATCGCTCAGTTCTTCAAGTAACTCAGTTTCGCTGTCGCTGGTTTCCAGTTTGTCTAAAAGAACGCTTTTTGGACGCCATGGTTGTTCAAAATTTTCCAGGCACAAAGCACTGGAAAAGCACAGGCAGGGCACTGGAAAAGTCTCCAGGTGCAATCCTGTGCTGAAATGGAATGATACAGTGTAATTGTTTCGGATCACAGCTTTGTATCATGACATTTGTGTATTTACCTTTTTGAATTTGCCGCCAGTTCGCAGGGAAGGGAACCGGGAGGCAAGTGCCGGCAATCGACCATGCACAGAGTGGGGAGAGAGTGTGAGGATGGCAGGGAGGACGGCGGGGGATCGCAGGGTAGGTGAGTAATATTCCGGGGTAATCCCAAGTGTGGCTCGGGGTTACCGTTTTTGGTACTGAAAGTTAACCCCGAGCCACACTTGGGAATACCGCCAGGGATGTTAAGTACACATTTCAGTATTTAGGCAAAAAACAAGTACAATATGCAATTAGTGATGTGATTTATGGAAGAAATTAAGGCAAAAACATATTTCTACTTTTATTTCCTATATAGTAAGTAAGTAGCTCAGGAATAGGGCTCAGGAGGGCAAAAATTAGAATGGGCAGGCACACACGCATGAAATTGACTCTCACAGTGACACTGACAGCAGTGGGCAGCAGCCAGACTTGTATAAAGTACTAGAAATTTCTACTTGAGTAAAAGTACAAGTGCTCGATCAAAAAGGGACTTGAGTAGAAGTGGAAGTGCTCGCAGAAAAAGTTACTTAAGTAGAAGTACTAAAGTATTCAACATTTTTTTTACTTAAGTATTGCAAGTAGTTTTTTCAAAAAATTTGCTACTTAAGTACTAAAAGTAAAAAGTACCAGTAGTTTTGAAAAAAAAAATTCTACTCAAGTACTGAAAGTAGAAGTACAAGTACTGTGTTATGTAGTTATTAAAGAAAGAAGTCAAAAGTTTGAACATCATATCGTTTTTTATTATTTCAAATGATTTATTCAAATGATTAACCTAAAGGACAATCACAATTCCTTAGGCTGTAACTTTTTGTAAACAAACAGATAAAGTATGTCCCTCCCTTCCCCGTTTAAAGCATCCACCTTTTAAAGCCAGGGGTGGTCTCCTCCCTGAGCTTCCTCACTCTCACAGCCAGGCAGATCACTTGAAGTTGAAGGGCCAGGGGTGGAAGGTGGTGTTTTTGGTTCGTCCATCTTTTCAGCTGATCAAAAGGCAGAACAGGAGCATGCGCAGTCTTCTTAATCGCGGTTTGATTTGATTTGCTCAATTGATGATGATGTGCCAGGCCAGCTTCATCAAACCTACAACGCTTAAAGTGAAAAATGCATCAAAAACTACTAACAAAGTTGCTGTGCTAAAAATGCTAATAAAGTGCCTGCAATTTTATATATATATATATATTCTTCTTGTATTCAAAATCATCGCCCACAGTATCAAAAATAAAGTGACATGTCTGTGCTAAATGCAGTGCAAATTATTCCCACAATGTAAATTTAATTCATATAAATTATATATGACAATACCACAATAAAATAAGTTGTGATTGTGAATAAGTTAGGTGCAAGTTTAAGTGTGTAAACTAAACTTTATAACGAAAAGTCCATAACTGAATTCCAGTGTGCAATCTAAGAAGTGCTTGTCACTTGCTGTCAGATGCTTCCACCTTTCTTCTGTGATCTGCTCAAGTAAAGTGGTGGACTGGATAGCCTCTCTCTCTGCCTCTCACCTTAGTAGCACTGGCACTGCACTGGTTCAAAAAGCTGTCTATATTATTTTCATTATAAGAACTTGTCAGAACATGCTTCCACCACCTGTCCTTCACACTAGTAGTGCTCATTTGCTTTGCTCAAGTCAAGTGCCACTGCCAGTGGCCACTGCAGTGCAGGCACAGCCGTACAGGCAGAGGCAGGCCGCAGGAAGCACAGGCACCACCACAACACAACACTTATGGTCCATGGACGGTCGGATAATCATCATAGCCGTCAGTCTCACTCTTCTTGGTTCAAAAAAGCCACCCATGACCCGTGTGTATATAATATATTAATATTTTATATTGATTATTTGATTCTCAAATAGCACATTTGCCATGGCAAGGATTAGGCCCTCTTCACGGTCCACCTCACTCACAGAGAGAAGAAGATGAGATAACGAAGAAAATGCTCCGAGTCCTGCTCCCGCCGCCCGTGTCACAACTCCTCTCAGTAAGGGCCCTAAGGGGTGGAGTCTGAGTGACACACAACACATTTAGAGGCGGAGACCTCGAGTGGGAAGACGGCAGCACGGCTCCTCCAGTGCGGTCTTAACTTGATGATCATGACAGTGATTCCGCGGGCCGCGGCGCGAGCGAGGCTGTGGGATTGATTGAATTGAGTTGTGCTGCCTACTGCTACACGCTACCTACTACTACTACTACTAAATTGTGAGTCAGTATATTTTATTTCATTTTTATATATAAAAGCGGTATTGTTGAGCACTACTAGCCACTAGATCTCCTGGTTGTCACTTTGTCACATGTTGGGGAATCACATCGGCTCGGCTCCAGAAGTGGCGGGTATCCCCGTCATCCTGCCAGGGCCGCCAAGAAGTTCATCACCTAATCTTAAATTATTAATATCTTATGAGGAGAGGACCTATGAGATTGAGAATTGAAATAATTAAATATATATGGCTTTTTGAACCAGTGCAGTCAGTGCCAGTGCCACAGTGCCACCCAGACGCTATCCACCAGTGCCACCACCATTAAGTGTGTTGGTCGGTCACTCGAGCACTGAAGGAGGTGGAAGCATCTGACAAGTGAAGTGACACTTTAGATTTGCACACTGGAATTCATTTATGGACTTTTCGTTATAGAGAGGTTTACACACTTCAACTTGTTGCACGCACCTGACCTAACTTATTTCATAACTTATTTTATTGTGATTTATTGTCATATTTTATATGAATTTAATTTACTGTTACACTGTGGGAATAATTATTTTCACTGCATTTAGGCTTTAGCACATTCATGTCACTTTATTTTTGATACTGTGTGGAGTGTGGGCAGGGCACTAGGGGCAAAGATGATATTATATCGATTGCACAGGCACTTTATTCGCACAGCCAAGTTGTGTTTGTTAGTAGTTTCTTGATGCACTTTAAGCGCTGTAGCACAATTTATTTGTTTGTTTCATATTTTCTTTTTATTGGAAAGATTTGGTATAGCAGCTTTTATTATACACAGCCTTTATTTTCGTATGCGCTGATTTACAAATGACATTTTTTGAGCTTTATGCAACCTGCCATCTACTGTTCTGGCAGTGGTAATTTTTTTAAAAGTAACGAGTAACTATGCAGCACAAAAAAAAAAATACTTGAGTAGAAGTATCGAAATCATCGAAAAAATGTAGTGAAGTAAAAGTAGAAGTAGGAGAAAAAAATTCTACTCTAGGAAAGTACAGATACCGCATTTCGGTACTTAAGTACAGTACTTAAGTAGTTCTACTTCGTTACTATACATCTCTGGCAGCAGCACAGAAGATGGTAGAAACATAGAAACATAAAATAGTGACAGCAGAAGAAGACCGGTCAGTCCAATCGAATCTGTCCATTTTTTCTTTTTTTTTCCCGGTAACTTTATTGTCTGACTATAGATCTATGTTTGTCCCAAGCATGTTTGAAGCCATTTACTGTTGACTGTCTCCAGGGCAGCCATCAGAAATTTTGGGGCCCCTTACACAGCTTTAGGACTGGGCCCCCCCGGCTTACCACAAACATACCCCAGGGTCCACCCACTGGCCTTCCCACCGAATCCGCTGTGAATGGAGAAGAATACAAGTTACAGCTTACCAATACTTAGATGTGGTGGCTGCATTTGGCTTTTTATTTTCTGTTTCCCCTGGTGATCTGGTCAGTAGCAAACCTCCAGTATTAGAGTGCCTCCACTCTGGATGAAGGAGCAACAGAGACACCTTAGGACAGCATTCTCCAAGACAGCTCCTTCTTTTGAAAAACAACAGACATACTAGCAGGATCACCAGGTGGAAATAAAATAAAGAAAACCTAAAAAAGAAAACGAATGCAGCCACCACATCTAAGAATTAGTAAGCTGCTATATAATAAATGTTTGCTTTGGGCTTTGGCAGGGGGAGAGAGGGGGTCAAGGAGAGAGAGGGGGGAGGGGCAGGGAGAGAGAGAGAGAGGGGTGAGCAAGAGAGACGGGGTGAGGGACACAGAGAAAGGGGAGCTGGGGGAAAATGAGAGAGAGAGAGACAGAGAGAGGGGACAGGGAGAGAGAGGGTAGGCAGGATAAGAGAGAGGGGGGAGCAGGGAGAGAGAGAGGGAGCAGGGAGAGAGGGGGGGCACAAGGAGAGAGAGGAGGCGCAGGGAGAGAGAGGGGGAGCAGGGAGAGAGAGGGGGAGCAGTGAGAGAGAGAGGGGGGACAGTGAGAGAGAGAGGGGGGCAGAGAGAGGGGGGTGAGGGACACAGGGAAAGGGGAGGGGGCAGAAAGAGAGAGAGGGGACAGGGAGAGAGAGAGAGGGTTGGCAGGAGAAGAGAGAGGGGGAGCAGGGATAGAGAGGGGGTGCAGGGAGAGAGAGGGGGTGGGAAGAGAGAGGGGGGAGCAAGGAGAGAGAGGGGGAGCAGAGAGAGAGAGGGGGGGCAGAGAGAGAGGGGGCAGGAAGAGAGGGGGAGAGAGGGAGAGCAGGGTCTGGTCACAGTGCTCGAATGGTCCGCTAGGGGCTCTCAGTTAGTGGCTTTTCTCAATGTGGCTGTCAGCTCCTTCGTCTTCTCGACCCTCATCCCCTTCACAGACGCAGCAGCACACATGTGTAGCACGACCCCCACAGGGGTTGCTGAGTGTGTTCAAATCCTCCTCACTTCCTGGACCCTGAGTCCCTTCCAACTCGACTGACACTATGGGTCCTGACATAGTGATTAAATAGACAACAACAAAGTTTCAATAATAAAAGATCAGTTTTACTGTCTTATTCAAGAAATTGAACAATTGTGAGTTCAACACAACAGAAAATATAGATAAAGAGAACCAAGAATCCTACATTTTCAAAAAGATAAACAAATGTAAATGTATTACAGCTTTGGATGAGGAATAATATATTGATTGCTACTTCAATAGATCATTCCTCCTTTAATGGTGTGAGAGGGACCAAACCGGTATGAACAAATATCCTTAAGCTATTGAAGAATAAAATGTAATCAGTTTAAATTAGCTGAGCTGCTCTAATAATATATTGCAATACAATCTTATAGAGTGCACTCTGTCACCTATAGGGGGCCCCCTTTCTATGGATTATATGAGTCTCCTCCTGGGCAAGGCCTTGCTAATCTTCACTGGCAGTGAAGCTCTCAATCATTCCATGAATGATATTTGTAATCCAGAATGAGAAAGAGAAATATTTGTAATCCAACAGAAAAGAAATATTGATACCCCGGCTCTGTCTAAGATGTATACAGCCTAGGGGGTTTGTGTGTATACAGTCGAGGCCTTTTTGGTTTACAACGCACCAATACAAAACTGCAGTGTCCTATGGCAACCGTTCTATCACAGTGAAACTCCCTTTGTATCTGTACCACATCACAGGCCTTTCCTTGCTCTGTATCTGTGAGTTACAGTGTCTGCTGTAATCAGATATCTCTCACCCAATCCGTTGGTGTCCTTGCTCAGCAGTCCTCCACACTAGGCCGGTCAATCCGCGGTAACACACGCCACCTCTCTCCGGTGTCTCTGCTCTCAGTCCGTCACCTTCCTCTGTGACAGCCGCCACCTCTCCAAGGCGTCTTCCGCTAGGCCCGCGGCCTCTCTCTCTCTCCTGCACACCGCAGCATCTCTTCCTCCTCCTCCCGCACAGCACGCTGTCTCTGAGGCAAAAGAGCGAACCATTGGTCCCGCCCCTAACTTATAAACTCTCCTATCAGTCCCCGTGGAACCCACAGCTCCCTGGCAGTAGAGTCCAATCCAGTGTGCCGTCCACAATCTTCACCCTCTTCAGGACTATATTTCCCACAATCCAACACACCAGTCTCTTAACAGAAGCCCAGATATTAAAGGGATAGTACATCAGCCTTAATCACGCCGGTATTGATTTCTTCACCTGGCTACACATGTATGGAGAGAGGGAATGTGTGTAAGAAGCTCAGGCATGCTGGAGAGGATGGAGCAGTGTGGGGATCCCCTCCTTCCAGGACAGCCACATCTCCTGAGCCGCCTGTCACTGTACACTGAGCACAGGGATGGTCAGGAGGACAGAGTGGCTCAGCCACCATCAAAAGAGGGGGGAGAGGAGCAGGTGGATTAAATCACGGATGTTCTGGGGGGCAGGCACTGATATCTGCGCCCCTCGAGCGCACCGGCTGACACCCCCCCCATACGGTACACCACTCCACTGGCTGGGAGTCCAGAGCCAATGCAGCGGGGCGGGTGGCACCATCGGGAGTCGGGACTAGTGACTAGAGGGAAAAGAACCCTGAGGAACTGGGCCCCTCGGGACGCCCGGGCCCCTTACACTTGTATGGGCTGTACTCCCCTGATGGCGGCCCTGACTGTCTCACTACCTCTGCTGGAAGTTTATTCCAAGCATCAACTACCCTTTCAGTAAAATAATATTTTTTAAGATTAGTTTTGAACTTTTCTCCAGTTAGTTTGAGGTCATGTCCTTGTGTTCTTGATTTTGGTTTGATATTGAAAAAACTGCCCTCCTGAACCTTATTCACCCCCTTGATATATTTAAAGGTTTCAATCATGTCTCCCCTTTCTCTTCTTTTCTCTTGATATGTTTTATCCCCTAGACCTTTTACCATTTTGTAACATGTCTCTGGACTATTTTATTACTATCTTTCTGTTAGTGAGATCTCCAGAACTGGACACAGTTCTGGAGACCTCACTGTGGGGCATCCTCAAACGGAAGGTGGAGGAGTGCAAGGTCTCTAACATCCACCAGCTCTGTGATGTCCTCATAGAGGATTGGAAGAGGACTCCAGTGGCAACCTGTGAAGCTCTGGTGAACTCCATGTTCAAGAGGGTTAAGGCAGTTCTGGAAAATAATGGTGGCCACACAAAATATTGACAGTTTGGGCCCAATTTTGACAGGGGTGTACTCACTTTAGTTGCCAATGGTTTAGACATTAATGGCTGTGTGTTGAGTTATTTTGAGGGGACAGCAAATTTACACTGTTATACAAGCTGTACACTCACTACTTTACATTGTAGAAAAGTTTTATTTCTTCAGTGTTGTCACATGAAAAAATATAATAAAATATTTATAAAAATGTGAGGGGTGTACTCACTTTTGAGAGATACTGTATATATACACCATATTACCAAAAGTATTGGAACGTCTGCCTTTACACGCACGTGAACTTTAATCGTATCCCAGTCTCAGTCCGTAGGGTTCAATATTGAGTTGATCCATCCTTTGCAGCTATAACAGCGTCAACTCTTCTGGGATGGCTGTCATTAAGGTTTAGGAGTGTGTCTATGGTAAAGTTTGACAATTCTTCCAGAAGTGCATTTGTGAGGTCAGGTACTGATGTTGGATGAGAAGGCCTGGTTGGCAGTCTCCACTCTAAATTATCCCAAAGGTGTTCTATCCGGTTGAGGTCAGGACTCTATGCAAGCCAGTTAAGTTCCTCCACCCCAAACTCGCTCATCCATGTCTTTATGGCCCTTGCTTTGTGCATTGGTGCACAGTCATGTTGGAACAGGAAGGGGCCATCCCCAAACTGTTCCCACAAAGTTGGGAGCATGAAATTGTCCAAAATGTGTTGATATGCTGATACCTTAAGAGTTCCCTTCACTAGAACTAAGGGGCCAAGCCCAACCCCTTAAAAAAAAAACAAAAAAACAACCACACACCATAATTCCCCTTCCCACCAAATGATTTGGACCAGTGCACAAAGCATGGTCCTTAAGAACATGACTCAGGGGTGGAAGAACATGACATGCAGAGAGTCCTGACCTCAACCTGTTGGAACACCTTTGGGATGAAATAGAGAAGAGACTGCAAGCCAGGCCTTTTCGTCCACATCAGTGCCTGACCTCACAATTGCACTTCTGGAAGAATGGTCAAACATTCCCATAGACACACTCCTAAACCTTGTGAACAGCCTTCCCAGAAGAGTTAAAGCTGTTGTAGCTGCAAAAGGGTGAACCAACTCAATATTGAACCCTACGGACTAAGACTGGGATGCCATTAAAGTTCATGTGCGTGTAAAGGCAGGCGTCCCAATACTTTTGTTAATATAGTGTATTTCTTCATCTTACATATATATTTTTTCATCTAATTTTTTTTCATTATTATTTTACATATTTTTTATGGACCATTATAAGTAAATCACACGGTTGATAAGCAGTTTTTGTATAAGTTATATGATTATTTTAAGGAGTGTAAAAATGATATAGATTGGTAAAGTTTAACACTTTTATATTTAATTATTACTGATCATCTTTAGACCTCTAGTTAGAGGTAATAGACAGCAGCTGCAATTTTGGAACTCACAGTGGCACGGGTGTTTTTCTATTATATCTATCATATTCAGGGTGTAACATATTACAGGTGCACCGCCCCCCGCTAGCTGTAACACTGCAACAAAAGTGGGTGTTCTGTGAATGGGAAAGCTACAAGGTCCAACAGCCTTTATGGCTGTTTGGCTTCTAGTTCTTGATGAACTACACAGCGCTGTTGAGTGCTGTGGTAGTTCATTCAAGCTTCCTGTCAGTGTAAAGTGGGCCACACAATATAAGAAAATTTGGCGAACAATCGTTTCATTTCACAGCAAATCGGAACCGTTGAACGAAAAGTCGTACGAAAATTCTCATACGACAAAGGCTTTTTTTTTGTTGTTTATTGTTTTTGATCATGCACGGCCTTTCTTTTCTGATTTTTCTTGTACAAAAATCGTACAAAAGCGCTACACATTAAACAAAAATCGTTAATTTTTTCCCGTAAGAGAAAAATTTTGGAGTTTGTCCCTTCGAGAATTTTCATGCGGCTGAATTTCAGCTGTCGAAAGTTGTGTACACACTATACGAAAAGTCTTTGGATGAAAATGTTTCCCCGATTTTCCTATAGTGTGTACTAGCCTTAACTGCCTGGCCGTATCAGAGGTATGGCCAGACAGAAACACAGACAGTCTGCAGGACCATGGCATTTCACCCACAATCTGCTGATCATCATGGGTGCAATGCTTTACAGTTCCATTACAGAAATAAAAAAATAATTAATGGATTTTTTTTTTACATGCAAAAAATGTGCATTTAATTTTATTTTTTGTAAAGATGAGCTTATCCTTTAAAGACTTGTTGTACTTTTAGATAGAATGGGGACAAGCTAGAATCTGAATAATGTGATTATTTTCCTTCGCTTTTATAGTCATTGTATCTACTACAGTATATTAATCAAGCAAAAAAAAAAAAAAAAGAACTTGACTACAAAAGCAATATTTTGTTATTCAGACAGAACACTTAAAGTAAATACTTACAGTATTTAAGTGAAACTAAAAAGAAAATAGGCATTTATTTTAAACACATGCAATGATTTCATCAGTAGATATACATACAGTATAATAGGTGGGGGCTGCTGATTGCAAATAAATCTGAGACACTTTGCATAGAAAGGTGTGGTTTATATACAGAATATAACTATGAGAATGAGAAGGATTCAACTAAACTCTTTTCTGTCAAAGTGACTCCTCATCACCATGATCATGTTCTGGACTGTCTTCACTTTCATCACTTATTTTTCCTGTAATTCTTATTTTATACTTTATTAAGATTACTGCATATAAATATATTAGGATTTTTTTTTCAACATTCTCTTATTTGTGTTGCAGATTGTGTGGCTCAGTTTACTGTCATCCAGGAAGCCACAATAACCACGTCTCTTGGTAGTAATATCGTTTTGTCCTGTGGTCGTAGTGATGGCTCTGTAGTTGGTAGTAACCACCCACACTGGGTATATCAGTCACCGGGGAGTGTTCCTAAAGGTTTAACAGGTAGTAATGGAGCCAGTAATCATAATATAAAACCTCCAGGAACCTCTGAACGTTTTACTGGATCCATCCTAGGAGCCTCAAGTGTTTTGTCTATCAATAATATACAGGCTGCAGATGACGGGAATTTTTACTGTGCTCTATGGACTGGTAGTGCGTACACAGTGCTACAAATTCACACACAGTGAGACATTAATATCAACTTCCCCTTTTATTCCTCATATATGCTTTTTTAAATACTTGTTTAAATAGCCAAAGAGTAATAAGCAAATAAATATTGTCCATTGTCTTTATTAAAATTTAATTATGCGAGTGCGGCTGTGCACTTATGTCTCCTTTTGTAATTTTTGTATAAATAAGTGTGTAGCAACCTCACAGAATATTCCTTTTGCCTGCATTGTTTTTTTTTTTTTTTTTACCAGTTTCTATTAGTTACTGTGGAGAGGATGGGCATAACGTTAGAGGGGCTTTTAAACTAGGTAATGAGGGGAGGGTACAGATGTAGAATTAGCCAGCAGGGAGCAAGATTCAGAGGGCACAAATGGGGAAATTAGTGGTAGGGTGTTTAGAGTACCTAAATCCCAGGTGGGTATGGGGAAAAATCACAAGAGCTGCTTAAAAACAACATCAAACGAGAATATAGTATGCAACCGGTCAAAATTACGAGGTTTGTATACCAATGCCAGAAGCCTGGCAAACAAGATGGGAGAGCTGGAGCTGCTGATGTATGAGGAGGACTGGCGCGTTTCCACTGAGCTTTCTGGTACGGTTCGGTTAGGTATGCTATTTATGCCGTTTCCATTATGAATGGTACCCTAATTCCGAACCGTACCGTACCACTTTTTGGTACCCTTTCGTTGGGGTACCAAGCACATTAGACCCGTACCAACTGGGTGGAGCTACACTCTGCAGAACTTTGATTGGTTGACAGAGAATCGTCTATCACAGCTTTCCTGCTGTGACCAGCTACACCACGCCTATCATGAAAAGGGTACTATTGGCAGTGGAAACGCAATGTGTTCCGTACCGAACCGTACTGTACTGAACCGAACCGTACCGTACCACTCAGTGGAAACGAGGCATTTTGTGGGGATAACAGAGACTAGGTTCGACAGCTCTCATGATTGGATGGTGACCATTCAGGGGTATTCCCTTTATCGCAGGGATAGAGAAGGTAAAAAAAGGGGGAGGGGTATGTCTGTATATTAAGAACAGTGTACAGGTAAATATGAGGGATGATATTAATAATGGAGCTATGCACAAGGCAGAATCCCTATGGGTAGAACTTAAAAGGGAAAGCACTATAGGGAAGGTAATATTGGGCGTATGCTATAGCCCCCCCCCAGAGGGAGGAGGGGGAGGTGGACCTCCTTTTACAGATAGGATTGGCAGCAATGAAGGGAAATGTCATTATAATGGGGGACTTTAATTATCCAGATATAGACTGGGCAGAAGGAATCGTGCATTCAGCCAAGGCTCGGCAGTTCCTAAATGTTTTGCAGGACAATTTCATGGGTCAGATGGTGAACGCACCGACAAGTACTTGACCTACTGATTACCAACAATACAGACCTGCTCACGGATATAGAAATACGGGGCAACTTAGGAAACAGTGACCATAGGTCAATAAGTTTCAGTATTAATTACAGTAATAGGAAACACAAGGGTAATATAAGGACACTGAATTTCAAAAGAGCCAATTTCCAAAACTGCGCTCTCTGCTAAAAAATATCAAATGGGATAGAACCCTGGGAACAAAGAACACGGAGGAAAAAAATGGGAGTGCTTCAAGAGCATACTTAACAAAGGGATTGGCCAGTGCATTCAAAAAGGGAAATAAATTTAAAAGAGCAAAACTAAACCCTGGGTGGCTAAATTCCAACATAAAAATGTATTTTAATACTAAAGAAAAGGCCTTCAAAAAATACAAGGCTGAGGGGTCATTGGCAGCATTCAAGCATTACAAATAGTGTAATAAGAAATGTAAAGACGAAATCAAGGCGGCTAAAATAGAACACGAGAGACATATAGCGGAAGAGAGTAAAAAGAACCCCAAGAAAAAGTATATAAAAAGGAAGAAAGCGAGGCCAGAACACATTGGCCCCATAAAAGACGACAAAGGAAATTTGGCCACAGAGGACAGAGAAAAGGCAGAAGTGTTAAATAATTTCTTCTCTTCAGTCTTCACAAAAGAATCGGGGGGCTACACTAACCCAGCTTGTAATGCTAAACTAAATAATACACCTCAGGAAGTACCCCCATGGCTAACAGAGGATAGGCTTAGAACTAAACTAGAGAAACTTAACATAAATAAATCATCGGTTGCACCTGAGGGTTCTTAAAGAGCTCAGCCAGGTGATTGCCAGACCATTATTCTTGATCTTTAAGGATAGTCTACAGACAGGTATGGTGCCAGCTGATTGGAAAAAAGCCAATGTGGTACCAATATTTAAAAAAGGGCCGAGATATATCCCGGGTAACCATAGGCCGGTCAGCCTAACATCAGTAGTCTGCAAGATTTTTGAGGGGTTGTTAAGGGACCACATACAAGACATTAGTAATGAAAAGCGTATTATTAGTAGTAATCAGCATGGATTCATGAAAAATTGTTCTTGCAAACCAATCTATTAACCTTCTATGATGAAGTGAGCTGCCACCTAGATAAAGGAAAGCCAGTGGATGTGGTGTATCTGGACTTTGCAAAGGCATTTGACACCGTTTCCCACAAATGCTTACTGTACAAACTAAGGAAAGTAGGTATGGACCATAGGGTGAGTGCCTGGATAGAGAACTGGCTCCAGATGAGAGTCCAGAGGGTGGTGATAAATGGGGAGTACTCGGATTGGGCAGGTGTGGAAAGTGGGGTCCCCCCGGGTTCTGTCCTGGGACCAATCCAGTTTAATTTATTTATAAATGATCTAGAGAAGGGATATCTAGTACAATCACAGTATTTGCGGATGATACTAAACTAAGCATGCCAATATCTTCTATGCAGGATGTGGAAACCTTACAAGAGGACCTGAGAAAAATAATGGGGTGGGCAATTACATGGCAGATGAGGTTTAATGTAAAAAATGTAAAATAATGCACTTGTGCATCAGAAACACGAAAGCAAGCTACTCACTAGGGTGGAAACCTCTGGGTGAGTCTAGGATGGAAAAGGACCTGGGGGTACTGGTGGACAACAGGCTTGGCAGTGGCATGCAATGCCAAGCCGCTGCAAGCAAAGCCAACAGAATACTGGGATGTATAAAAAAGGGGATTCACTCCATTGATAAAGAGATTATTCTCCCACTCTACAAGACTCTGGTCCGGCCACATCTGGAGTATGCTGTCCAGTTCTGGACACCGGTCCTGAGGTAGGATGTGCTGGAACTGGAGAGAGTCCAGAGAAGGGCAACAAAAATAATTGGGGGAATGGAGGGCATCGGCTATGAGGAAAGACTACAAGAACTGAACTTATTCTCTCTGAAGAAGAGACGATTGAGGGGGGATATGATATCAATGTACAAATACTGTACTGGTGATGACCCTAGCATAAGGAACAAACTTTTTAGAGAAAGGGAATACAATAAGACATGTGGCCACTCACTAAAACTAGAGGAGAAATGGTTTAACCTTAAAATACGTAGGGCGTTCTTCACTGTCAGAACAGTAAGGATGTGGAATTCTCTTCCACAAGCAGTGGTATCAGCAGGGAGCATCGATAGTTTCAAACAACTATTAGATGGGCACCTTAAAGACCACAACATACAGGGATTATTCAATGTACGGTTAACAGCAAACACACACACACACACATCATAGGTTGAACTGGATGGACTGATGTCTTTTTTCAACCTCACAAACTATGTAACTGTGCTATCAAATATCATTTTATATTGCATTTTTTCAATAAACAGAATAATGCTCTGTGATCATGTACTCTAAGAGGGGCTTTGCAGTTGGTTAGTAATGGCACCAAGAGCACAAATCCCTGCCCTGCTTCTATTCTTTCTAGAAGACTAACCCCCCCTTCTTAGGCTATACCCTCTGCAATATTGTGCCCCACTCCATGCCAGTGGCCTCCACACAACATTCCTGGCCGTTGACCTTTATATCCCCAAAGGAAGGAATGTCTACACAGAAATAAGGATGCTGCACATTACTAGTAGTACTTGGAAAATGGTGCAAAACAAATCACATCAACATACATTCTGGAGTCACTTGACAGCATATCACATTCAGTGGACAGTCGGCAGCAGTCACATGAGAAAGCATAAGCAGCACTTTAAGCTGCGATCCTTCCTCTGACAGTCTTTCTCTCCTTGGGAGCATGACAGTGTTTGGACTTATCTCCCAATATTATATATCTGCAGTATGCTGCTCCATTCAAACCAAGATTCACAAGATGAAGCATCCTGCTCTTTTAGCTGAGATAAACAAGGCTCCTTCTATAGTATAACAGTCTCTCCTTCCAAGTCCCACTCCATAGCTCTGCCCCACCAGGTATGGTCCATGCAGTTACTCCCCTGATCCCAGAGTCATTAGTACTCATGCAGATGGCTCTGACTTGCGCACTAGGCTTTAGGCACCCAGCTCACGACTCTCCTTTAGTTGTTCCAGAGAGAGGAGTGCTACAGCTGCTCCTACTGAACTCTGTACATCTCTCTCGGGATTTTCTGGCCTGAGCAAGGCCTTGTCTGTGCTGACTACATTTACATAGGTCTGGGGTACTTGGCTCCCATACCCAATCTGTCTTAGGCTCTTTCCCTTATATATAGGCTTATATATGGACCCTAACTCACCCACAACATCATTACAGGTAGGACTTTTCTAAAAGGGAGGCTATTGCTTGCTTGTAACTTTTACTTTTAACATTAAGGCAGACTAGCTAGCTCATAAAAAAAACAAATATGGGGATTTCATGTGTCATTTCAGGCTGTTAGCTTGTAAAGAAGCATCCAGAATTATTTTACATTAATCTCTGTGGATTACAATTACTGACTACTTTGGGGATTACAGTTCATCATCACCTTTATTTGGATTACAATTACTTTCCTTGGATTGATTGAGGATTCCTTGCCGGTGAAGACTAGTAAGGCCTCACTCTCCAGGAGACTTTGGAAATCCAATCAATACCTCCCAACCATCCCGGATTTTGCGGGACCGTCACGAGATTGCAAGTAAGTCCTGGGGTCCCGCAGATCTGTGCTGGAGTCCCGGAATAAGTTCCCACAACAAGTGCAATGTGTGCTCTCACACACTGCACCCAGGGATGATTCCTGTCAGCAAGGGCACCAACTGCTTCTTTCCAGTGTCTTAATCTTTTTGCAGACATATGTTGCCAGGACCGCTGGCGTCCTAGCAACTGATGACGTTTTGCAGGCAGGCAAAACTCCACCTCCAAGCTCCGCCCCCCATTCCGGCTCCTACTTCCTAGCTCCCAGTGGCTCCTGGCAGGTAAAGTAATGGCACACAAGGCCGGGACAAGGTGGGATGGGGATGGGAGTTGGGGGAGTGCAGTGTAGTGCAGCCAAAGTGTTTTTATGGGGGGAGTGCGGTCTGCCTGTGCAGCTGCGCCTCTCTCTGCTTTCTGCCTGGCTCCTGTTACAGGATCTGACATACAGATATTCTCTTAAAATCCGGGAGCTGCAGGCATCTGTCTCGGAGTGGGTTGCGGGGGCAGGGCGATGAGGTCGTCTAAACCACCAGGAGCCCCGGAGAGTGAAAATCTTCCATGCTGCTGAGGTCTGTGAATTTAGTGAGGAGGGAGGGGGGAGTTCTGTACCCTGTGACAGACTGAGGTGGGGTGGGGTGGGAGAGAAGAGATACTGATTGTGCCATGTAATGTGCAATGTGATCTGTGCCTTCCATGTAATGTGCAATGTGATCTGTGCCACCCATGTAATGTGCAATGCGATCTGTGCCTTCCATGTAATGTGCAATGCGATCTGTGCCTTCCATGTAATGTGCAATGTGATCTGTGCCTTCCATGTAATGTGCAATGTGATCTGTGCCTTCCATGTAACATGCATTTCTGTCTGTTCCTTCCATGTAACGTGCATTGCTGTCTGTTCCTTCCATGTAACGTGCATTGCTGTCTGTTCCTTCCGTGTAACGTGCATTGCTGTCTGTGCCTTCCATGTAATGTGCAATGTGATCTGTGCCTTCCATGTAATGTGCAATGTGATCTGTGCCTTCCATGTAGCGTGCATTGCTGTCTGCTCCTTCAATGTAACGTGCATTGCGGTCTGTGCCTTCCATGTAATGTGCATTGCTGTCTGTGCCTTCCATGTAACGTGCATTGCGGTCTGTGCCTTCCATGTAATGTGCATTGCGGTCTGTGCCTTCCATGTAATGTGCATTGCTGTCTGTCCCTTCCATGTAACGTGCATTGCGGTCTGTGCCTTCAATGTAATGTGCCATGCTGTGACACGCTGCATCTGGTGGAAGGCAATGGTGGCAAGTGACATGCTCCCGGCTCCCACTGATTCTGCATTATGGTCGAGTTTAATTATTTAATTTTATTTATAGAAATAAATATGCTTCAATCATCCTGACACCATATGAACTAAGGTGTCATGATAATTAAAGTGCTAAAACCAGCCATTGCAATCACTCGTGGCCAACACCCCAACACCCCCCCCCCCCCCACAAAACTGGTCACCGTGTTCAAAAAGGCTGATGTACACTATATTCTACATTACATACTTCTGACCTAAGTATTCATGGTCTTCACAATAGCTGGTGTGGTATGCCTTCCATGTAATGTGCAATGTGATCTGTGCCTTCCATGTAATGTGCAATGTGATCTGTGCCTTCCATGTAATGTGCAATGTGATCTGTGCCTTCCATGTAACATGCATTTCTGTCTGTTCCTTCCATGTAACGTGCATTGCTGTCAGTTCCTTCCATGTAACGTGCATTGCTGTCTGTTCCTTCCATGTAACGTGCATTGCTGTCTGTGCCTTCCATGTAATGTGCAATGTGATCTGTGCCTTCCATGTAATGTGCAATGTGATCTGTGCCTTCCATGTAGCATGCATTGCTGTCTGTTCCTTCAATGTAACGTGCATTGCGGTCTGTGCCTTCCATGTAATGTGCATTGCTGTCTGTGCCTTCCATGTAACGTGCATTGCGGTCTGTGCCTTCCATGTAATGTGCATTGAGGTCTGTGCCTTCCATGTAACGTGCATTGCGGTCTGTGCCTTCCATGTAATGTGCCATGCTGTGACACGCTGCATCTGGTGGAAGGCAATGGTGGCAAGTGACATGCTCCCGGCTCCCACTGATTCTGCATTATGGTCGAGTTTAATTATTTAATTTTATTTATAGAAATAAATATGCTTCAATCATCCTGACACCATATGAACTAAGGTGTCATGATAATTAAAGTGCTAAAACCAGCCATTGCAATCACTCGTGGCCAACACCCCAACACCCCCCCCCCCCCCCCCACAAAACTGGTCACCGTGTTCAAAAAGGCTGATGTACACTATATTCTACATTACATACTTCTGACCTAAGTATTCATGGTCTTCACAATAGCTGGTGTGGTCACGCCCGCTTTTTTGCAGAGGCTTACGTAGCGTGCCACAGGTCTTTACCTCCGTCAAGTGTCCCTCATTCTCAAGTTCAAAAGTTGGGAGGTATGCCAATATAAAGGGGGCCCCCATTAGTACACAGAGTGCACTCTGATAACTGAGCTAGTATTGTTATACTGTTTATTCTATGTTATTCACTAAGTGTAGTCTTAATTTACAGTCACTCTCTATACAAACTAAAATATTCAGTGTGTCATTATTGTTGCTGAACGCAGTCCTCTAACATATATATGTACTCATTTACATATATATGTGTGGTCTGTGTTCCAGATCCTGAGTGCTGAACTCTATTTAAATCCTTGGTTGGGAACTCAGGATCAACCTCATTGACAACTTTTGCATTATGTGAACCCAATGTTGCAGCGCTGCTTATATGTTATATAAATAGATAGTAGATATATAAAATGTGAAAAAATTATTAAATGTGTGAACTTGTGCAAATGTGCAAACATGTGCAAAGTATTACTGTGCAAATCTCGCAAGATCACGCAATAAATATACTCCAATTCATAGATACATAAATAATCATATAGTCCATATAAAGTGTCCATCAGGTGCAGATAAGGTGATTCTGTTCTTCACTGTGTGCATGGATTGGGGTGATCCCCTTGTGGTTGTCTACTTGCCACAATGCGCTCGGTAAAAGGCATTCAATAATGTCCTGCAGTGTAGTCACAGCCTTCCCTGCTAGCCTGGAATCCTCAATCATGTGGGAGAGATCCTTAGTAATGGTCCTTTGAGCATATCCCGAGTCCCCTCATAGGAAAGAAAGGCCATCCATAGTGAAGTACATTCAATAAGAATTTATTATAACCAAGAAAAGCTACTTACAAACATATTAAAAGTACAGGCAGATAAGTCACGGCTCGGTGGTTCGCTGCTCCCGCAGCGTGCGCTTCACCGGCCGGAAGTGACGTCAGGTCCGCTCAGCCAATCGAAACGTATGCTAAAAATATGCATATAAAAATCCTTTTGCAGTCAGGAGTCCTCCAGGACTGGGATACTTTACAGTACTGCAGGAGGACTGGAAGGCATCTGTACTGATGGATGGATGATGGGAAGGCGCCTTATTCTTAGGGGATTTTTTTGGATTGTAGAACCTGCTGCCCTTTTAATTGCAAGATGCAATATAAGCGGATACAGGTGGGTCACACAGACCCCACAAGCCTGTGATCCCTTTCTCCTTTGGTGGATCAAACCATAGGAACACCTCCTCTCCTCTTGGATATAAGTTGAATGACTCCAAAAACTTTTGCATTATCTCTGATTTTGTTTGTATACTCTTGTTTTAGTTCAAATCTAAAAGCAGTAAATTTGTTCTTTCACTGCAATACTTGTGGTCTTAATCATTTAATATGACAGAACAAATAGTGTCAGTTGGGTCAGTTGGGTTGGAGCAGGCTCAGGGTGAAAGAAGTGAAGAGGATACACCTGCTTTAAGCCACTCCCCTGGGAGCAGGGCTAAAACAATATCATAATAACTGCCTGTTAGGTTTATTTCTGTTTCTGTGTCCCATTGGAGAGATTTTGCTTTTTACTTCCTGTCCCAAAGCCACAACAAGAAGTGAGGGAAATCCCTGGTAGTCATCAGGGTCACCAGAACTAGTGTTCTGATGGGAATATTTCTCTATTTCTGTTCTTGTGACCATGGTGCCGCATGCAGAACAATTTAAACATATTACTTTATAATTAAATAAAGACAAAAACGATGCTGGACTTGCAATGGTATGATGGGCCCTGGCCCTTTATTAACTATATTTAATAACTACATTACTTTAGTTCAGCCCCAAAGCTCGAACTAACCATACACATTAACGTAGCAATAACTGTGATCCAGTCAAAAAACTCAGACCACCCTTTGTATGACACCATACAAGAAAAACACACCCATTCATAACACTATGAACATAGGGAGGGCGGGAGGGACGAACTTCTTGGTCCTCTCCTGTCCACTGATTTTAAACCGTTAATTCACAATTCACTCCCTTATATAGGGAATAACTGTCACTTCCAGGATTGAAATTCCTCCAATCAATACAGTAAATATTTTTTTTTTTTTTTTTTAAATACCAATAGCCTTTTAGCTTTAACTGACCAATCCTGTCATCTGTAATTTGACCAATAGCAATATTTATATTCTATACAGTACATATTTTTCACACACATTTTTTTTTTTTTTTTGGTCTTGCCACGGCCCCATACATGCATGGCAGGTACTATGACCCGCCATGCATTTCAATCTAAATTTGAGATTTTCTTTCACTTTTAGTGATAAATAAAGGCAAATATAGAAGGTGAATCTTCATAATGGTGATGTCACATCCAAGGCCGCACCCTTCCCTATATCAAGAAGAAGTAGAGAGATTAAACGTTTGTAGGGCGTGGCCTTGGATGTGACATCACCATGGAGATTGGAATCTGAGCTCGCAGCCTGATGTCAGTGGCAGGAGCCAGCTCTTTTTCCTAGTACATGCACCTCAATCTAATGTCAGAAAGACAATTTTTAATGTGAGTAGCCAGTAGTTGCATTATTTTAACCACCTTACGACCTCCCACCACAGTTATACTGCAGCAGGCAGCCGCTCCTGTGCAAACCCCCATAGATATACGTCGGTCGCGCGCAGAGAGCAAGGGGGCGAGTGCGCTCCACCGGCAGCTCACTCCCCACCCCCACTCGTCAGCGGGGAAGCTGATGCACGGGGCAGGCGGCTCTGATTGCCACCTGACACCCGCGGTCGTTCCCCGCTGAGAGAGAAGGACGGACAGCTGTTGTAAACAAAGCTGACCGTTCTTCTCCCTGGAATATTCATAGAGCCCCTGTGGCTCTATGAATCGCAGGTCTCTATATTCTCTATATTCATTTCACAAGCCACGCCCTCCCACAGTTAGAATCACTGTGGACATGGTGCAGGAGATGGTCAGAGGCTGTGGACATGGTACAGAAGGTGGTCAGAGGCTGTGGACATGATACAGGAGGTGGTCAGAGGCTGTGGACATGGTACAGGAGATGGTCAGAGGCTGTGGACATGGTACAGGAGATGGTCAGAGGCTGTGGACATGATACAGGCAGGGCAGCTGTTAGAAATCATGGGCCTCATACAGCCTACTTGACAGGGCCCCACCATCTGACTGGCCTGGGGCCTGAGCCCGTCCAGCGCTTTCCCTAGCCATCAGACAGCAAGCAGAGAAAAAGGAGGCAGCGTGGAATGTGTGCCTTGGAGAAATAAGGATGTGGCAAAACTGCACTAACAATAGGAGGGTAGATATCAGGTGTATGTATAAAGTTTACAAAATGCGGGTGTCAGGACTATGTAATGTACAGAGTGCAGGGGTCAGGACTATGTAATGTACAGAGTGCAGGGTTTAGGACTATGTAATGTACAGAGTGCAGGTGTCAGGACTATGTAATGTACAGAGTGCAGGGGTCAGGACTATGTAACTTGCACAGTGTAGTTTTAGGAGTATGTACAATACAGTACAGGAGTCAGGGGTACGTACATAGTGCAGGGGTCAGGAGTGTTTAATATACAGAATGCAGAGGTCAGGAGTGGGTAATGCATAGAATGCAGGGATCTGTAATGTACAGAATGCAGTGGCTAGGAAGGGGTAATGGCAAAGGCAGCACATGAGGGTATACAAAAATATCCCCCAATTACGTTCAGTGGGCAAATGCATCTCACTCCACTGAATGGGGATGCCTCACAACCATGTATAACAAAACACAGTTGCAGCGAGGTGGTGCAGGTTTTTAACTACTTTAGGACCGGAAGGATTTGCCCCTTTCCTGACCAGGCCCTATTTTGCGATTCGGCACTGTGTTATTTTAACGGACAATTGCTCGGTCATGCAACACTGTACCCAAATAAAATTGACGTCCTTTTTTTGCCACAAATAGAGCTTTCTTTTGGGGGTATTTTATCACCTGTGTGATTTTTATTTTTTGTGCTATAAAAAAAAAAGTGCGACAATTCTGGAAAAAAAACAATATTTTCACATTCTGCTATATGACATTCTCAAAAAAAAAAAATTTAAAAATCAAAATTTTTTAACATTTTAGGCCAATTTGTTTTCTGCTACATATTTTTGGTAAAAAAAAAATCGCAATAAGCGTATTTTGTTTGGTTTACGCAAAAGTTATCGCGTCTACTAACTATGGAAAAGATTTATGGCATTTTTATTGTTTTTTTTTTTTTTTTTTTACTAGTAATGGTGGCAATCTGCAATTTTTTGCGGGACTGCGACATTGTGGCGCACAGATCGGACCCCTGACTGATATTTATGACACTTTTGGGGGGACCAGTGACATTACTACAGTAATCAGTGCTAAAAATATGCACTGTTACTGTAATAATGACACTGGCAGGGAAGGGGTTAACCCAGGGGTGATCGAGGGGTTAAATGTAACCTTAGGGGAGTGATTCTAACTGTGGGGGGCGGGGCTTCTGAAATGACCATAGAGACATGGGATCCTATATAGTATGATCTTATGGGCTCTATGATCATTCCAGGGAGAAGAATGGTCAGCTGTGTTTACAACAGCTGACCGTTCTTCTCTCTCAGCGGGGAATGATCGCGGGTGTCAGGCGGCAATTGGAGCCACCTGAGACACACATCGGCTTCTCCGCTGACAAATGGGGGCGGGAGCGTGCCGCCAGTGGTGGGCACATTTGCCCCCTAGGCTCCTGAGAGCGAGCAACGTATACCTACGTCGCTTTGCCCAGGAGCTGCTGCCTGCCACAGTAAATTTACTGCGGTAGGCGGTTGGTAACTGGTTAAGGATTAAATTCGATTTTGAGGGTTCTTCTAATTTTTAAGAAGAGGGGAGTGAAATTCTTTGCAAAGAGGGAATTTATGTCTGGAGTGAGGTGAATCCCTAAATAAAAGATTGCGGAAAAGGACCATGTAAATTTAAAGGATTGTTGAAGAGTGTTAATTTGGGAGGTAGGAATATTCAGTGGCATTCCAATTGATTTAGAGACATTTACTGTCAGTCCTGAAAAGGAGGAGAATATTTGTAGTGTCTTGAACAGGTTTGGTAAAGAAGTGATAGGTTGGGATATGAAGAGCAGCATGTCATCGGCATACATGACTGTGCTACCAAAGATTCTGTACCTATATAGAATCATCCCCATTATGCTAAACAAATACTTTATTACGAGATTTCAAAAAGAAATCAATAAATGTATCCATCCCCGGGTTCTCTAGAACAATCTTGTACACTTCTCAACGCAAAGGTGGTCTGGGATTACCAGATTTCTGGCTATATTATTTATCTGCATGCTTTTCTCAATGGCATATCCCGAACTCCAAAATTCCCTGGATACAATTTGAAAAACGATCCATTCTCCCTTTCCACATCTCCAGAATATTATGCTCAAAAAATATCCCATTTCATAGACTTAAATCTTTAAATGTACTTGTCTCACACTCTCTTTCGCTTTGGAGAACATACCACTCTAAATTCCAACTATCATCCACAACCCCTATCAATGCTACTTTCCTTGGTGACCCAACATTCCCATTAGGTCTACATAACACTAATTCATTATCTTTATGGATTAATAAGAACCTAATAACTCTTTCTAAATTCATCAATAACTCGAGGTTTACAGACTTCGCCTCCTTACATTCAAAGTATCAAATCCCAATCTCTGAGCATTGCAACTTTTTGCAAATTAGACATTTTTATCACACTCATTACCCACTATCCAACATTGAACTCCCTACCTACTTTGAGAATATATGCCTCAAAAAACCCAGAGATAGAGGCCTTATCTCCTCACTATATATCAATTTAATCAATACTACTCCTCTAAACAAATTCCCATATATGCTTAAATGGGAAGATGAATGTGCATTAACCCTTACCCTAGAAGACTGGTATGTCAGTATAGACAATCTCATGAAATGTACTAGATCCCTCACCATTCGAGAAACACCTATCAAACTGCTCCCCAGATGGTATTATGCACCCTTAACAATACATGCTATTTTCCCATCTGCTCCAACTAGTTGGTTCAGAGGCTGCTCATCTCCAGGACCCTGTCATCATATATTTTGGAATTGCGATAAAATTTTATTCATTTGGCACCAGTTAGAAATTGTTGCTTAAAAAATCTCAGATACTAATGTCTCCCTCTCCCTATCTAACTGCCTGCTTTTACCCCAATAATAAATCTATCCATATCGCACACTAAGCTAATCCACACAATTGCGGTAGCTATACATTGGCTGATTGTTATAAACTGGAAATCAGATTCTTTCCTGATCTCTCAACTTAAAGCAAGACTAAACTCTATATATATAATGGAAATAATTTTTCATACCATATATACCATTTTCACACTAACAAATGGAACCCATGGATTACACACTCTGAATTTTTTCATAAAAAATTTCAATTCATAAGTAGAGATGTCCCGAACTATTCTCCGGCGAACAGTTCCCGGCGAACATCGCTTGTTCGCGTTCGTCGCGGCAGGCGAACATATGCGATGTTCGGTCCACCCCCTATACATCTTTATTGAGCAAACTTTGACCCTGTACCTCACAGTCAGCAGACACATTCCAACCAATCAGCATACCCTCCCTCCCAGACCCTCCCACCTCCTATAAAAAAGCAAGGACAGCATCCATCTTAGATTCATTCTGAATCTGCAGTGTTAGTTAGAGCAGGGAGAGTGCTGCTGCTGCTGCTGAATTAATAGGGAAATCGTTAGCTAGGCCAGTGTTCTGTGTCCACTCCAGTCCTCAAATACTCATCTGCTGTAAGGACAGCGTCCTGACAGCACCCCAAAAAGCCCTTTTTAGGGCTGGTACATTAGTCTGCTTTTATTTTAATTTATATATATATATATATATATATATATTACAGTTGCCTGCCTGTGTGTGTGAGAGGCCACAGGCCCACAGACTGTACTGTGTGCACACCACTTATATCGGGTGGCACAGTACCTTGCAGATAAAAAAGTAATTTAATTTTTACCCTTTAATATAATTGCAGTTGCCTGCCAGTGTGTGTCAGGCCCACAGACTGTACTGTGTCCACTGCCAGTGCCCACCACTCATATCGGGTGGCACAGTACCTTGCAGATAAAAAAAGTAATTTAATTTTTACACTTTAATATAATTGCAGTTGCCTGCCAGTGTGTGTCAGGCCCACTGACTGTACTGGGCCCACTGCCAGTGCCCACCACTCATATCGGGTGGCACAGTACCTTGCAGATAAAAAAGTCATAAAATTTTTGCCCTTTAATATAATTGCAGTTGCCTGCCAGTGTGTGTCAGGCCCACAGACTGTACTGTGCCCACTGCCAGTGCCCACCACTCATATCGGGTGGCACAGTACCTTGCAGATAAAAAAAGTCATTTAATTTTTATACTTTAATATAATTGCAGTTGCCTGCCAGTGTGTGTCAGGCCCACTGACTGTACTGGGCCCACTGCCAGTGCCCACCACTCATATCGAATGGCACAGTACCTTGCAGATAAAAAAAGTAATTTAATTTTTTCTCTGTAATATAATTGCAGTTACCTGCCAGTGAGTGTCAGGCCCACAGACTGTACTGTGCCCACTGCCCACCACTCATATAGGGTGGCACAGCACCTTGCAGATAAAAAATGTATTACATTTTCCTCTGTAATATAATTGCAGTTGCCTGCCAGTGAGTGTCAGGCCCACAGACTGTACTGTGCCCACTGCCCACCACTCATATAGGGTGGCACAGCACCTTGCAGCTAAAAAAAGTCATTTAATTTTTTCTCTGTAATATAATTGCAGTTGCCTGCCAGTGAGTGTCAGGCCCACAGACTGTACTGTGCCCACTGCCCACCACTCATATAGGGTGGCACAGCACCTTGCAGATAAAAATTAATTACATTTTCCTCTGTAATATAATTGCAGTTGCCTGCCAGTGAGTCTCAGGTCTACAGACTGTACTGTGCCCACTGCCCACCACTCATATAGGGTGGCACAGCACCTTGCAGATAAAAAAGCAATTTAATGTTTTCTCTGTAATATAATTGCAGTTGCCTGCCAGTGAGTGTCAGGTGCACAGACTGTACTGTGCCCACTGCCCACCACTCATATAGGGTGGCACAGCACCTTGCAGAAAAAAATTAATTTAATTTTTCCTCTGTAATATAATTGCAGTTGCCTGCCAGTGAGTGTCAGGCCCATAGACTGTACTGTGCCCACTGCCCACCACTCATATAGGGTGGCACAGCACCTTGCAGATAAAAAATTAATTTAATTTTTCCTCTGTAATATAATTGCAGTTGCCTGCCAGTGAGTGTCAGACCACAGACTGTACTGTGCCCACTGCTCACCACTCATATAGGGTGGCACAGCACCTTGCAGATAAAAAATTCATTGAATTTTTCCTCTGTAATATAATTGCAGTTGCCTGCCAGTGAGTGCAAATGGACTGTTTGCGGTTGTTTGCGGTGCGTTAAACGGGGAGTTTGGTCTGTCACTGTGAAGCGGGCGTAACCCTTACACTACCTGATCGATACAACATCATACCTGATCGTCTACACACACTGGATGTTTTAAAGCACGTTATTCCAAACAATTTAGGAATGTTAGGTGATTTATGCGTCAACTACGTTTTTTTCCATGGGAGTTTTGCCATGGATCCCCCTCCGGCATGCCACAGTCCAGGTGTTAATCCCCTTGAAACAACTTTTCCATCACTATTGTGGCCAGAAAGAGTCCCTGTGGGTTTTAAAATTCGCCTGCCTATTGAAGTCTTTGGTGGTTCGCCCGTTCGTGAACATTTGCGGAAGTTCGCGATCGCCGTTCGTGAACGGAAAGTCTTCTAGATTGTAAGCTCTAACGAGCAGGGCCCTCTAAATCCTCCTGTATTGAATTGTATTGTAACTGTATTAATTAGAAAAGGAAGGAATAACCGCGCTTAAAAGGTGAAAGTAATTAAAGCCGCAACTTTAAGTGTGACCACACCCTCGAAAACTATACAAATAATAAGTCGCGCTCAGTGAATATGGACCAAATAAATGTCCAAAAAAGTGAGTATTGTGTCAAATTCTTAAGTCCTAATATCAAAGGTAGGAAAAATAAATAAAGTGATCAAAATAGTCTCTTTAAAAAGTAGTCCAATACAGATGTAGAAAATAATTGTGTCAGCACATTGAGGACAATCCAGGCTCCCTTATGGTAATACGCTTACCAAACATGTAGTTAATTAAAGCAGGGTATCAGATCAGGATCAAACTTGATTGTAGATATCCCTGGTTGAACTCCCGAAAATGGATGGCATGGAGTCAAACAAGAAAAAAGAGGGACGCTGCTGCTGAATCGCGGTAACATCGTGCAAACAACGCATGACGCCCCAAAGAAGCTCTTGTACCTTTTTTGGGCGTCATGCGTTGTTTGCGCGATGTTACTGCAATTCGGCAGGTGGAAATCGCGGCAACATCGCACATCGTTTGGGGTGCTATTGCAAATCACGGGCAACGCACAGACGCCGCGCGATTTGCAATGATTTCCGGATCACGGGCAGAATCGCGGTGATTCTGCCCGCGATCGCTACGCTCACATGTGAACGTAGCCTTATGGGTGGCAATTTCTGGGCACCGATGAGGTGACTGTTGGGTGACAGGAGCAATGGGGGGGGGGGGGGGCTGAGGACTGTGTGGGGACC
The DNA here is from genome assembly GCF_965119305.1 of Pelophylax lessonae. NCBI lineage: Eukaryota > Metazoa > Chordata > Amphibia > Anura > Ranidae > Pelophylax > Pelophylax lessonae. The sequence continues at coordinate 268,833,777 of NC_138768.1, read as the reverse complement.
TTTATTTTTGTGCTTTTACATTGTGACAGGTACACAGAGCAGTAACTCACTGCTTCTAGCTCTGCTCTCCTCACACTGGAAACTGTGTGAGGGGAGAAGAGCTAGTAACAGTGAGTTACTGCTCTGTGTTTACATTTTGTCTGTCAGTGACTGTTTACTACTGCCGGTGACTAGCTGTGTTCCTAGGGAACACAGAGCCACCGACATGACCGTGCTGCGCGCTCCCGATCGCGCATGCGCGGTCTTCTCCTGGGCTCCTCTATTGTGATCGGCTGTGTGATTAGATCACAGCCGATCACGTGGGAAACAGCCATGCCCATTGGCTGTTTCCCCCCTGCCGGTGACGCGCTGTGTCCCGGGGACACGCCACCACCGACAGTGCAGGGCGGCCCAGAACAATGGTCGCACCGCTCCGCCGTCATTTGACGGTGGGCGGGCGTAAAGTGGTTAAACTAAATACAGCTTCAATGCTCTTTAAAAAGAGAAAAGTGTAGGGCAAATGTAATATTGAGGCAGCATTGAATAGTTTTTTTAATTTTAATTTTTACATTTTTTTAATATTTTTTTTATTTCTTTATTTATTTATTTTTTTTTTATTTTTTATTTCTCTTTCTTTCCTTTATCACCTTAATTTTTGGGGTGATTCTTAACTTTGGTTTTTCTATAAAAAAAAAAGAAAGGGGGTATAGGGAACATTATATTGAGAACATTTAAAAATGTTGGTATAGAATATTAAAGCTTTCATAGAGCATTTTGTGTATGGGCCAATTCCCAACAGTTTTTGTATCTCTTCCACCATTGAATAATTGTTTTTTTATACATTTATTGAAGCTCCCTCTTGTCATCTAGCTATTACCAACTACAGTATGACAATAATAACACTAACACCAGGTTTTAGCAACAGTCATTCAACAATTGTTTGTTTTGTACATGTTACATATAGTCCTCTCTACAGTCCAGATATGTGGTCAGTGGTCAATATTTTTTTTCCAAGTTAAAGTCATTAGTCAATTTTTTTTTTTGGGTGCCATGATTAAGTTCAAAGAGCATCGCTTGAATATCGTATAGATATACTGAGACTTGGGAGACTCCTAGTGATTGGCAAATAGCAGGCATGGTATAGTACAATCGTACTTAAAAGTAATTTAGTTTGGTTATTACTGAAGCCACGAGTAACTGGTGGCATCACACTTATCCGCACTCTCTTGGTTGACACTGCCTACTCTGTTCGGGGCCTGCTAAAGGAATGACCTCTGTCTCACAGCCTGCTAAAGGCATGACTCCTACAGTAGCTACACACAGTAGCAAAGGTCTAAACTACATTCACAATTGTGTGGCACCAGACAAGGTTTTAGCCCATCAGGGTTTTGAGAACTGAACACAGTTTCAGTAAAAAGGAGTCAGTGGTGAGTTGGGGATAGCAACAAAACCCCCCAGGAGACTTGAAGAGTCACACACAACACAGTGGTAACCAGCAGAAGGCATGGCAGAGTGATCTGCAGACATATGACAATGGATGAATGAAGAGTGGGATGAAAATATGGAAGCACCTGGCTGAAGGGGGTAACTATTCAAATTGTTAAAATTTTCAATGGGAGAGGGTCTCACTATTATGTCACAGTAAATCTATAGCAAGGCTAAACAAAGGTCCTTACTACTCAGAATTACAATATATTTCATTTGAATGTCTTAGAAGTACACATATTTTTCTTTCCCTACCTTTGTCCACATTAATAAAGTATAATCACAGAAAGCCAGGAAAGCTGGTCCAAAGCCTGTTATGGAATATGCTTTATACAGTTGAAATCCCCATAGAAGGCTGTCCCAGAAGCAAGAGCGACATGACCAGATTTGCATTATGGACTTTCGTACTATTATTATTGGACTCTTGAGAACTAAGATCCTCCGTTTTTTTTTTTTTGGTAGTTTTGTCTCTTATTATTTTTATGGAGTTATTACATCCAGAACAAGTAATGAACTGCTGATGCTGAGATCCAGAAATGCCAGGAAATTGACACCATTAAGTGCCAGGAAATTGACACCGCTCACTTGGGGCACTGGGTCGAGACAGTTGAAGCCAGCGTGGAAGAATTGCTCCCGACAGTTCAGGCTCTCACAGACCGGTGCCGGCAACAAGATAAACGCATAGACGCTTTATTAGACCAACTGGATGATGCTGAAAACCGCAGCCGCAGAGGCCTGCCAGAGGCCACGGTGTCCAGGGACATTGTGACCACCCTGCAAGGTATATTCAAGCAGATTCTGGGCAGAGACTCCCCAGACCACATTGAGATAGACCAGGCACACAGGGCTTTACGGCCCCCCTCAGAGGACCCTGCTAAACCCCGGGACATCATTTGCAAGTTGCACAAATACTCAATGAAAGACCGCATAATGTACCATATGCGAGGGGACTCCTCAATGGACTTTGATGGAGCTCAGATCTCTCTTTACCCAGACATCTCGCGCCGCACCCTAATGCAGCGGAAAGCCTTGAAAGCTCTGCTGGAATCCATCAGAGATGCAGATCTGACGTATCGCTGGGGCTTTCCTTTTAGCCTTTCTGTGACCAAAAATGGCAAGCAGCACGTTCTCCAGGAAAAAGGATGATCTAGCACACTTCCTGGCCCAATTGGAGTTGCCTCCTGTGGACATTCCGGACTGGCGTTCCTCCCCTGATGTCCCCGTGCTGGTTCGTACTCCTCCGTGGCAACCAGTATGCCATCGGGGGGGGCGCAATCGCCCACGTTCCAGACCGCCCCGCACGGACCCGTGAAGCCTTCCCCACGAGAGCTGCAGTGGCCCTGTTCCCGGACTTCGGCTCTCCTTTCTTGCTGGTAGCTTGAGACTGGAACTAATCCCACTTCTTTGCCTTGCCTCACTGTGCCCTTAAGAACTGTCACCCCTGACACCAGTCTTCTACCCACGTAACTCACACTGGCTCAGATGGACCTGCAGTGGCTTACCAGATGTACTTCCCTGCAGGGATCCTTGGGGACCTCAACAGGGTCCCTCCATCACAGGGGTGTCCTTGCCGGGCACCCCATGCTCTGTGCATGGGATTTTTGTTTTCCCTTTTGCTGGACTCTATGGAGTCCTCGGCCGCTCCTCCCTTTTTCGGGGGACAGGCCATTGGCAGGCGGGTTCTTCCAGGACTGATGGTTGCTCATGGCGTCAATGAAGTTTTTGTCTTACAACGTCCGGGGTCTCGGTTCCCAATTCAAATGTGGTAAGTTGTGGTTTGAGTTGAGGAGATCGGGTGCACAGGTAATATTCTTACAGGAGACTAATTTCCGCTCCCAATCCATGCCTAGACTCCCCACACACCTCTACAGTCAGTGGTTTGTTAGCAATTCCCCCCGCCCGAAGTTGGGAGGAGTTGCTATAGCTATTCACAAGAGCTGCCCCTTTGTGCCCATTGACCACCGACTGGACCCACAGGGATGGTACGTCTTCCTCAAGGGGACACAGATACGGAGACGTCTCCGGTACCTCTCTCACAAGTTCTATGAGTTTGGTAATAAATATGGACGCATGCTGGCACAGGCACTGCGGAGAAAACGGGTGGCCACCCGCATCCCTAAAATCCAGACGGCCCGGGGCGCATTGCGGAGGATTTCCGGGATTATTACACTCAGCTTTACAACTTGGCGGAGCCCTTGTCGCCGGCAGCGCTAATGGCTAAACGGGAAAGCATCCTTGCTTACCTGGAGGAGGCCGCTGTACCGCAACTTGCTCGACAGGCGGCTAAGTCCCTGGAAAAGCCCATAACCGAGACCGAACTGGCGGCAGCTCTTAAAGCTCTGCCGAAAGGCAAGAGCCTAGGCCCTGACGGGCTCACAAACGCATATTACCTCAAATTCAGCTCCTCACTCCTGTCCCCGATGTGTACCTATTTTAACTCTCTGGTGACGGGTTCCTTAGTTTCGCGGGATGCCCTCTTAGACCACATCCCAAAGAAGGGAAGGACCTAACTTTGCCCAGCAGCTACCGGCCAATATCACTCCTGAACACGGACATTAAAATCCTGGCCAGGATTCTGGCGGGTAGGCTGAAACCACTCCTGCCGTCGGTAATACACCCCGATCAAACGGGATTTATTGCGGGCAGAGAGGCACGGGAAAACTCTAACAGGGCGCTGCAGATTATCCATTGCTTTGGATCCCAGCCTACCCATCCACCCTGTCTCCTGCTGTCTACGGACGCTGAAAAGGCGTTTGACAGAGTGGACTGGGTGTACATGGAGATGGTGTTAGAACACCTGGGCCTTGGCCCCCACGTCTCTAGCTGGTTGGCGGCGTTGTATGCTTCCCCAGAGGCTAGGGTAAAGGCAGGGGGATTTTTATCCGCACCCTTTCCGATTCGCAATGGCACACGCCAGGGGTGCCCCCTTTCTCCGCTGATTTTCGCACTGACTCTGGAACCTTTGCTGGCCAGGGCGAACCCGGATATTGAGGGAGTTACTGTGAGCCCCACCGAAACACAAGTTATCGGCATACGCAGATGATGTACTGTTTTACATAAGCAGGCCCCTGACATCCTTACCTGTCCTCCTGGCAGAACTTCGAGAATATCATATACTCTCGAACTTTAAGATCAACTTTGATAAGTCGGAAATTCTGCCCCTTAATATCCCACAGGAGTTTGGAGCCTCACTACATTTCTCTTTTCCGTTCACCTGGTGCCACTCTAAACTTAAATATTTAGGGGTTTTCCTACCTGACTGTGTAACAGACGTCTTTACGCTGAGCGATATGCCCTTGCTGACGACGATCCGCAAGGATCTCGCTGACTGGACTAAATTATCAGTAACATGGATTGGCAGGGTGAATGTGTTAAAGATGAATATCCTGCCACAAATCTTGTTCTACCTGCAGATGTTGCCTGTCCACCTGCCTAGATCCTTCTTCTCGAGCCTCAACAGTCCGTTCATCCACTTCATCTGGAATGGTAAGCAGTTTTGCCTAGCCTTCCGGCACATGCAACATCCTAAGTGTGCGGGTGGCCTGGGGATCCCGGCGGTTCGGAAATACTACGAGGCGGTCGCCTTACAGCGGATTCTCGATTGGCACCACCATGTCCGGGGCAAACTCTGGGTCCCCATGGAGAAATTCTTGGCTGGCAGGAACCTGTCTCACGCCCTGTGGGTGGTGGGGTCCCACAGGTACTTTCCCTGCTGGTGTCCCCTGCCACCGTGCACACCCTACAGGTCTGGGATGAGGTCAATAAGAGACTCCAACTGTCCACCCGGGTCTCCCCGCTGGCACCCTTGGGGGGGTTCCTCTGGTTCCCCCCTGGAGAGGACATGTCCTTCTTCGGGAGCTGGGCAGGGAGATTCGTTGTGGGCGGTTTGTCCAGGAGGGGTCCATTGTATCACTGAATGGACGTTTTCCCATGGACTTCTGGAGATACAATCAGCTCACCCATTTTTTGCGCCCCATTCTGGGCGAGGTGCGCTCTCAAACTTTAATGACATCTTAAGAGAAACTTTGTATATCTAGAGACCTGATACCCCACTCCATCGCGCTGCTTTACCAGCTTCTTCTTTCCGGGGATCCCACGCCGAGTCCTTTGTTCATACGGGAGTGGGAGAGAGACCTACAGTGCACCTTCATGGATCAGCAGTTGGATCACATGTTTCAGCTGATGCATTCTAGCACGGTGGATACCAGGATGCAGGAGAATTGGTACAAGCTGCTAATTCGCTGGTACAGGGTCCCCTCGAGACTCGCACAGATCTACCCGGGTCTCGCTGACCGCTGCTGGCGGGGCTTTGGGGGCCGGGGCTCATACCTTCATGTGTGGTGGGAGTGCCTGCTCATGTGTCCCTTCTGGCTGGATATCCGGGCGCAGATCTTGGCGATTCTGGATGTGGACATCGCGACGAGCCACAGCATTTCCTGCTCCACCTACCATCCATTCCTCTTAGCAGGTACAGGAGAAGCGTCCTGACACATCTCCTGAATGCGGCTCGCCACTTGGTGCCGATTTACTGGAAACAGGCGGTGGTGCCAGCCCGCGAGTCATGGGTTAAGTTGGTAAACGGTATAATGGACGCGGAGGAATGGATGGCTAGGTGTAAAGACCCTTATGATAAATTTTATGCTAAATGGGCAGTATGGACACACTACACTACCTCTTCATAGTTATACCCTTGAGTGTTATATGCTTGAGTTACTGAAATGATATGTTACCAAAACCTCACCCACTGACACCCCACCCCCCTTCATCCCCTTTAGGCTCCCTTTCTTCTTTCCTCTTATGGGACTCTTTGCCCCACATTACCATTCACCAGTTACTTCCCCCCTCCCTCCCCCCTCTTTTTCCCCCTTTTCCCCTCTTATCTACCCCACCTTTTCCTCTGTTTGGAGCGTAGGGGTCGATCCCCCTCCCCCTCCTGCCCTTCCCCGGGTCAGACCCCCTGGATCGCTAGCTTAATGGGTCGAGCTGGGCGGGAGGAGTGCCACATACCAGAGCTAAGAAGGCTGCTAGGGTGGCACTGGATATGTTCAGTTACGCACTTGCCAGTTGACCTAGACTGTTCATCCACACATCAGCATGTATGTTGCTTGGAATTCCCCCCTTTTGCTCCTACCATGTTATGTAGCATTGTATTTTTTACCTTTATGGTTGTTGTCTTGTTCTCTATTTTCTTCCTATTGCAATTTACTTAAATAAAGATTATATAAAAAAATACGGTGGTGAAGAGGCAACATATTGCCTCCTCACCACCTGTCAAACACACTCAGATTGCTTTTCCAAGGAGCAGCAATGCCTGCTGCACTTGTGAATGAGCCCATAGTTGCATTCAGAAGAGGCACCCTTAGGGCTCGTTCAAACGTAATGTTGGGGGGTGGTGAAATCTTGTGGTTGAGTCATGGTTTTACCATCCCCAATCCCTACCCCCTTTAGCTGCTGAGGAAGCATCTAAAGGTGTACACAAGCTGCAGCAGGAATTAAGTCCCCTCTTGCTTTTAATGGGTACTACCACATGCCAATCATGACCCATTCAAGTAAATGGGGCCACTCTGCAAGTGCGACCCGGCAACTGCATATGGGGTCGAAGAGGTTAAAGTTGGTGGTTAGAAAGCAACACAAGGCTGTCTGCTTTAACCCCTTGTTTGCCATATTGCACAAGGTTGCAAAGCACTTGTAAAGTGTGTACTCCCCTGGCCACTGCAGCTGAAGGGGGTGCGGTTGGGGCGAGGATGTTAAAACACGTCCAATCTATGGGGTTTTACCACCCCCCCCCCCCAAACTGCAAATGTAAATGAACCCTTACTGTTCTGAGCCCCCTATAAAGCTGCTTTCACACTGATGTGCTGCAATTTACCTGCACTGGGTGCAGCGCAGTTAATCTGAAACTGGGTTAGCTGTGCTTTGCCATAGACTTCTATTATATCCTGCAGGTGTGGTGCACTTTCTGAAAGCAAATCAAACCCACAGGATATAATAGAAGTCTTTGGCTAAGCGCAGAAAACCCACAGGAAAGCTGCAGGTACACTGCACTGCACCCGTGGTGTGGGTAAACCGCAGTACATCAGTGTGAGAGCAGCCCTATACTATTATGCACAGTGTATTGCTTCACACTTACTGAGAAGATCTCTTCTTTCCTGCTACTGCCATCATTCTGGAGACCGCTAGCCGGGATAATAGATGGAGTGCAGTTGGTATCACTCTGCATGGGACAGGAGCCAGCACTACAGAGGAGGCATCGGCTTATGTGGCTCTTGGTCCCTACTACAGCTCCAACTTTACAAGTAGTCCTTCTGCATTGCACTGTTTGATGCTCTGGAATGTTGGGTCAGCAAGCCCAGACCGCGATCTACCAGTCTCCTGTGCACGATCTACTGGTAAATGGCGACCTATAGGTTGCTGACCCCCGCCCTAGACTAATAATTAAGCCAGAAGAGTATCAGAGACTGTGTGCTTGGTTGCTAGTGCGCTTTTTAGCTCTTTTGGAGGCAAGCACAAAAGTCATATTACAATAAAAGGTAAACAATGTGATGCATTGTAATCAGCATGTTGGCGGGACCTACTTGCCCTGCATGTGGGGGTACCTTTCTCCTGTACGTACTCATCAATGCTCGGGACCAAGCGGGCCACGTTCATATGAACGTCAAACATTATGGTGGTACCCTGGCTTAGAGATGAGCTAGACACTGTGTGCAGCAGTAAAATGTACACTGTTCCCCTGTGAATTGTCTTGTCCCATATCAATACACACCTTGCTGTCAAGTGTTTGCATTTAGGAGGGACACCGCTGAGCCTATGCCCACTCCACCAGTCCACCATACCTCTGTCACCTCACTCCCAGTGACAGAATGGGGTCCCACCAAGCACCTAGCACAGACCTCATGCGTGCTCTAGTTAACTGCTTCCCTCCTGTGAATGCGGCCAGGTACACAAGGTCTCTGTACCACAGAATCAGTCCTGGCTACTTTTGGGGAACTAACCGCTAGGGAGGGAGCCAGATCACCAACCCCCTTGCTACCAGGGGACCTGTCACCCTCACCAGGTACCATGCTTCATGACCAGCTGCTATACACTTCCCACCAGTCTTGGTTACCTGTGGCAACTGCATTCCTCCTCCAACTCCATTGCGCTTTACAGACCCTGTTTCTCTGATATATTATGGCATACCTGCACCCCTTGAGTAAATTCAGACCAGGCTTAGAACATTTTTTTTTAGCAACTTTTACTATGAACTTCTTATGGCAAAGTCCATGACAGTGCAGCACATTTTCAAACACTAACTGCCTAACCTGAAGCTACCCAAGCATACCTTGACAAAGGTGCAAATCTATGTTTGGCATTGTCCAGATACTTGGTAGTTTCTCCGGAAATCCGGGGTTCTGTAGGATTACAATGTGCAGAAGCCCTTCTCAGTATCCCATGTTGGTTGGGGCCAGGAGGGGGGATGGGGGACTTCCCGGGACCCAGCCTTCCCCCTCTTTTTATATCACAAGGTGGGAAGGCAGAGCCCAAAAAGTCAGGGAAAGGAGTCCGAAACTAGGTAACCCTTTCCCAGCCTGGTCTGGCCAACTAACCCACTATAACAAAACCCACATTTGTAGGCAACCTGCCTACAAACATACTGGCATTGTTTACTTCCCAGCGCAGAGCTGCATTAGCTATGCTGGTGTGAAGGAGTCCTAAATTGTTACAACCTTTATTCTCTGCAATTGTTTTAATGCTATAAAAATGCTTTTTTTTCCCACTTTTTTTTAGTTATTACATTCTTACATATAAATAAAGCAAGTAAAAGTGATTCTACTACAAAAGCATATCATTGATTTGTTTTTTGTTTTTTTTATTCAGACAGAACTCAGTACTTATGGTACTTACAGAACTATATACATACAGTATTTAAATGAAACTATAGAGAAAACTAGGCATTTTTTTTTTTTTTTTTGCATTTTTTATCAGTTCATATATATTGGGCGGAGGCTGCTGACAGCAAATAATCTGAGACACTTTGCATAGAAAGGTGTGGTTTATATACAGAATATAACTATGAGAATGAGAAGGATTCAACTAAACTGTTTTCTGTCAGTGATTCCTCATCACCATGATCATGTTCTGGACTGTCTTCATTTCCATTACTTATTTTTCCTGTAATTCATACTACGTATATAGCCATTGAGATTACTAATAATTAATATACTAGTATTTGTTTACTATCAACATTCTCTCATTTTTGTTGCAGATTCTGTGGCTCAGTTTACTGTCATCCAGGAGGCCACAATAACCGCGTCTCTTGGTGGTAATATCGTTTTGTCCTGTGGTCGTAGTGATGGCTCTGTAGCTGGTAGTAACCACCCAACCTGGGTATATCAGGCACCGGGGAGCGTTCCTAAAGGTATAACAGGTAGTAATGGAGCCAGTAATCATAATATAAAACCTCCAGGAACCTCTGAGCGTTTTACTGGATCCATCCAAGGAGGCTCAAGCATTTTGTCTATCAATAATGTACAGGCTGCAGATGACGGGGATTATCACTGTGTTCTACACACTGCTGGTGTATGCACAGTGCTACAAATTCACACACAGTGAGACATTAATATCAACTTCCTTTTTTGTTCCTCGTACACTTGTAGCACCCTCCTAGGTAGGTGCTAGTGAGAAAGTATAGCTTGAGCTCTGTCTGCTTATCAGAAGAGCTGCAGGTAAATCTATATTGTTCTCTGTCTACCAGAGAGCAGGATCTGTTAGTGAGGTCTGCTCATTGTGCTCAGGATGCAATTAATTCAGTCTATAGAGTGTTTCACACTGATCCAATAGGGAGGCATGTTGGACAGTGGGAGGAAACTTGATGAATAGGTGCATGGGCTTTTGATACAGTCCTGAGGATTGGCAAAGGGAAAGTCGCCTCGCTGCATGTTTGGATACTGTATAAAAGCCAGGAGCACATGTGCTTGAGGTCTTTCGGCTGGATAGCGGGCTTTTGATACAGTCCTGATGATTGGCAGAGGGAAAGTCGCCTCGGTGCATGTTGGGATACTGTATAAAAGCCAGGAGCACATGTGTGCGAGGTCTTTCGACTGTCTCGGAAGGAGGGGGCGGCTGCCTTCTCCGCTGTGGAGGTGCCACGCAGCCTGGGGGGGGGAAGGGGGGGCGTCATCCTGAGGGCCTGGAGAGTAGCAGTGAGGAGCTGAACCCAGAGGTCCTCCAGAGATGCTGACTGAGAGGGGAGACACTGGAGGATCTGTCTTGGCAGTACAGTGAATATAGAATCACATGTCAAGGGGCCTGATCTGAGGGGGGGCACCCCTGCTCCTAGGATATTCAGTGGACAGGTGTCAGTTGAAAGGGGATGCTAGAGAGAGTGTCCTGAAGAGTAAAGAGAGCGAGAGACCTAACCCCATCTACATTTGTGGCAGTGTGGATTAGGCAGCCTAGCTGTTTCCAATTCACATAGAAGTCCTGAAGATAGAAGTCCTCAGCAAATGTGAATAGTTCAGCTGGAGTATCCCAATATTCCCTTCTCCTATCCCAATCACAAATAAACAACAACAAAATCCAACACTCCTAGACTGTTATTTGTGGTATGAGCCATGAGGAGCAAGGAGGGATTTATGGACTATATCTCAAGGTAACTGTGTGCTGGTAATCAGGGGAGCCCATCAAGACACTTTTCAGCAGTTCCTGCGGGGATAGTGCTACACACTTAATTTAAAAGCCAAAGAATAATAAGCAAGAATATATGTAGTAACCTTACAGAATATTCCTTTCACTGGTCTGACTGCAGTTAAAGTAGTTTAACTGGTTCCTATTGGTTACTGTTCTAATCAAATACAGTTTTTATATTGCCTTTTTCAATAAGCATAATAATGCTTTGTGAGCATATATAAAAAAAAAAAGAAAAACAAATATGAAAATTCTGTGAGTATTACTGATGTACTAATGAAAGGGTAACTCCACTTTTGTAGTGATAAAAATAGCAAATAAAGAAAAAATAATATAGCGTATACAATTGCGACTCAAATTATATTGTAATTGACTGTTATTAAAAATGACCTTTCCTTTTCAATCTGCAGCTGTTGTAATTTTCTGAAAATGCAATGCAATATGGCTACCTGGAGCTGTTCTGTACACAGAATATGTACTGACCACACCCCAGAAACATCATTTCCTGCTTGTGTGATTGGCTCACTGATTTTCCCAGATGTCTGCACTAAGATACAAGTCAGATTTCTGGCATCCCCTGCAACAAAAATTTAATTTTTGGTGAGATACTTCCAATAGGAAATCACAGCTGAAGGGATGCAGGCCCAGCAGATTTCCTCATTAGTGCTCTGCAGAAGCTGCAGCTGATTGGTAACTTAATTATGAAACCACTCCCATTAGAATAATTTTCCTACAGGGGTATAGAGAAACACACAGGGATTTCTTCAGAATAACAAAAGGTAGGAATCTGCAACAAAGTTTGTTAAAATCCTTGTAATGTACAGAGATCACCCAGAGGGGAATTTTTTTTTCCAACAAAAGTGGAGTTACGCTTTAGCCTGGGTTCACACTGGGGCAACTTGTCAGGTGACTTAGCCGCCTGACAAGTCGCTCTCCATTCAGTGCAATGGAACCATTCTAATCGGAGCAACTCAATTCACTCGGTCTTAGAAAAAGGTTCCTGCACTACTTAAGTATCCTGAGCCAAAGCCACAAGAAGAAGTGAGAGAAAATCTCTCCAAAGTGAGGGAAATCAATGGTGGTCATCAGGGTCCCCAGAACAGGGCTCTGATGGTATAGGGACATTTTCCTTCTATTCCTGGTCTTGTGATCGCTCACAATTTGGGATTTTCTTTCAGTTAAGTGTTAATGGTCACCAAGAAAACGGAGATGGTTAATTTGGAGGGGGGGCAGAAATCCATAATAACCTGACAGTAGTATTGCCAACCTACCAGATTGATATTTACTGACACAACACCCAAAAAATACTTTTTTTTTTTTACTAGTTTTTACTGCCATTTTCCAAAATTTTAAGTACACATTTCAGTATTTAGGCCACAAACAAGTACACTATGCAATTAGCAATGTGATTTATGGTAGAGATTAAGGCAAAAAACATATTTCTAATTTTATTTCCTAAATAGTAAGTAAGTAGCTCAGGAATAGGGCTCAGGAGGGCAATAAATTAGAATGGGCAGGCACACACGCATGAAACTGACTCTCACAGTGACACTGACAGCAGTGTGCAGCAGCACAGAAGATGGTAGAAACATAGAAACATAAAATAGTGACAGCAGAAGAAGACTGATTAGTCCAATCGAGTCTGTACATTTTTATTTATTTTTTTCTCGTTAACTCTATTGTCTGACTATAGATCTATGTTTGTCCCAAGCATGTTTGAAGCCATTTACTGTTGACTGTCACCAGGGCAGCCATCAGAAATTTTGGGGCCCCTTACACAGCTTTAGGACTGTCCCCCCCCCCCCCCCCCCGGCCTGACCACCAACATTCCCCAGGATGGATCCACCCAATGGCCCGCCCACCGAATCCACTGTATATATATATATATATATATATATATATATACTATATATCCACAATATACAGCTTACCAATACTTAGATGTGGTGGCTGCATTTGGCTTTTTATTTTCTGTTTCCCCTGGTGATCTGATCAGTAGCACACCTATTAGAGTACCCCCACTCTGGATGAAGGAGCAGCAGAGACACCTTTAAACAGCAGTCTCCATGACAGCTCGTTCTTTTGAAAAACAACAGACTTACTAGCAGGATCACCAGGTGAAAATAAAATAAAGAAAACCTAAAGAAGAAAACAAATGCAGCCACCACATCTAAGAATCAGTAAGCTGCTATATAATAAATGTTTGCTTGCTTGGGGTTTATTATCCCTTTAAGTGGATAAAGTTAATAAAGTCACTCTGTTATACTATTATACATCACATCTGTAAGTAGATGACGGGAAGGAAGGGGCTTATTAAACAGACTGGGGTAAAGCTATTTCCAGTGCTGGCAGGGGGGAGAGAGGGGGGCATGGAGAGAGAGGGGGAGCAGAGGGAGAGAGAGGGATGAGCAAAAGAGAGGGGGGTGAGGGACACAGAGAAAGGTGAGGGGGCAGAAAGAGAGAGAGAGAGAGAGGGTACAGGGAGAGGGGGGGGGGGTAGGATAAGAGAGAGGGGAAACAGGGAAAGAGAGAGGGAGCAGGAAGAGAGAGGGAGTGCTGGGAGAAAGAGGGGGCAAAGGGAGAGAGAGAGTGGGATCAGGGAGAGAAAGGGGGAGCAGAGAGAGAGAGGGGGTGGAGAGAGAGGGGGCAGGGAGAGAGGGAGAGCAGGGTCTGGTTACAGTGCTCACTCACTCAAATGGTCCCCAGTGGCTTCTCTCAATGTGCCTAAGAGAGGGGTGAGCAAGAGAGAGGGGGGTGAGGGACATAGAGAAAGGTGAGGGGGGCAGAGAGAGAGAGAGGGGGGGAGCAGGGAGAGAGAGGGCAGGGGAAGCAGGGAGAGAGGGGGGAGCAGAGAGGGAGAGAAGGGGATTAGAGAGAGAGAGGGGGGGAGCAGGGAGAGAGGGGACAGGGACAGAGGGGGAACATGGAGAGTAGGGAAACAGGGTCTGGTCACAGTGCTCACTCACTTGAATGGTCCCCAAGGGGCTCTCAGTTAGTGGCTTCTCTCAACGTGGCTGTCGGCTCCTTAATCTTCTCGCACCACATCCCCTTCACAGATGTAGCAGCACACAGGCAGGGAGAGAGGTGTGGGAGAAGGAATGTGTGTAAGAAGCTCAGGCATGCTGGAGAGGATGGAGCAGTGTGGGGACCCACTCGGCCCAGGACAGCCGCATCTCCCGAACCACCTGTCACTGTATACTGAGCCCAAGGATGGTCAGGAGGACAGAGCAGCTCAGCCGCCATCATAAGAGGGGGAGGAGAGGAGCAGGTGGATTAAACCATGGGTGTTCTGGGGGACGGGCACTCATTTCCTCGCCCCTCGACTGGCTGAACCCCCCACCGCACGGTACACCCCGCCACTGGCTGGGAGTCCAGAGCCAATGCAGCGAGGCAGGCGGCACCCGCAGGATTTGGGACTAGTGGGGGAGGAAAAGAACAAAGGGGAGGTGACAACTTGGGGCCCAGGCACCCTGAGGAACTAGGCCCCTCAGGACACCCGGGCCCCTTACACTTGTATGGGCTGTACCAACACTGAATCTTGGCCTAGGCCAACAAGGCCCAGGCCTAGGGCGGCACTTTGCAGGGGGGGCGTCAAAAAATCTGCCCCGCATGAAAAAAACAGCCTCCTCCTGGCTCCTGCACAAAGAGTCCCTACCACTTGCCATTCTTATGGGCTGGACTGGGCTGGGTGGCAGGGCCTAGGAGGCAAATCGGTCTGGCACCCCCATAAAGCGGCCGCTCTGCTGCCAGTATGATAATACTGGCCGGTGGCCGATGACTGGCGGCTGCACTTAATAAAACTGGCGGCTGCCAATACTAGTAAGTGTGGCACTGGCAACGGGTCTTAGCAGCCTAATGCTCCGCCTACCCATCTCTGCGGCATACCGGAATTTTGTAGTCTTCTGGATGAGAAGTAAAGCTGGAACATTTTTTTTGCTCATGGTTTTTGCAACCTGCTGATCTGTGTTAGGTTTTTCTCTGTTGGTACATCTTAATGCCAGTTAATCCTGTTTTATTTAGCAAAATGTATTGTAATTAAACATACACAGGTAAAAGATCTTTTAGTCTGTGTGTTGACAAATTTTGAGGTAATTTTTGGCCTGATTGAGTCCTAATGCTTTGACTATTAAACTGGTTTGTGAATGTCACATGACCACCTTTAAATGGAACTGTAGTTGGTCAAGTCCCCATCCCCAGTGTTCCTCTCGGGATAAGTGGCACTGACAGCCAAGAGCGGTACCTGTGTTTTAAGATCAGCATTGTATGTCCAATAATCCACAAACATGAATTTAGCCCAACCCTATCTGCTGGCCCAATGTGATGTCATTTTGGGGAATTTAGCAGGTGAATATAAGCACTTCCACCACTTGAAGTGCTTTTGTTATCACTTGGCAATGACATTTGTTCTGACATCAGTTTGAGATGTTTCAGTGATCATTAACTACCTCAATACAGGGCACTTAAACCCCCTTCCTTCCCAGACCAATTTTCAGCTTTTAGCGCTGTTGCATTTTGAATGACAATTGCGCGGTCACGCAACACTGTACCTAAACCAAATTTAAGTCATTTTTTCCCCACAAATAGAGCTTTCTTTTGGTGGTATTTGATCACCGCCAGGTTTTTTCTTTTTTGGTGCACAAATAAAAAAAGACCGAAAAGTTTGAAAAAAAAAAAAAGTTTTTTTGTTTAGGTTATAAAATTTTGTAAATAGATATGTTTTTTCCTGCACTGATGAGCACTGATGACGCCGCACTGACAGGCACTGATGAGGAGACACTGATGGGGTGGCACTGATGGGGTGGCACTGATATGCAGCACTGATGGGCACTGATAGGTAGCACTGATATGCAGCACTGATGGGCACTGATATGTGGCACTGATAGATAGCACTGATATGCAGCATTGGTGGGCACTGATAGGCAGCGCTGATGGGCACTGATGGGCGGCACTGATGGGCACTGATGGGCACTGATAGGCAGCACTGATGGGCACTGATGGGTGGCACTGATGGACGGCACTGATCGGCACTGATGGGGGGCACTGATCGGCACTGATGGGGGCACTGATGGGCACTGATAGGCAGCACTGGTGGGCGGCACTGATAGATGGCAATAACGGGCACTGGTGGGCAGCACTGATAGATGGCATTGGTGGGCAGCACTGATAGGGGGGCACCACTGGCAGGCTCTCTGAGCCCTGTTTGCCATCCCTGGTGGTCATGGTGGGCATCCCTGGTGGTCATGGGTAGGCATCCCTGGTGGCTCTATTGGCATCCCCTCCCCCCAGGGCTACACTGGTAATCAATCATCTGATTACCAGCACAGACCCCCCCTGTGATCAGTGAGTAATTAGAAATACTCACTGATCACCCCGGCTGCAGAATCGATCCTCTGATCTTCTCCTCACTGACAGGATCTGTCAGGAGGAGAAGAGATCGAAGCCGTTACAACGGCTGTATTGACATTACATGACGGCTGAGATTGGTCACAGCCGTCATGTGATCAGGAGGGCCAATCACAGGGCCCTTCTGCCGAGTCTTGTTGCTCTGTGTCCTAGGGACACAGGCACATCGAGATTGCGCCGCTGCGCGTGCCTGCGGCGGCGCGATCTCTCTCCTTCTGAAGGACGTTCCGTAACGTCCATTCAGAAGGACGAGACTCCCGCCCGGCCGTATATGTACTATGGCCGGGTGGGAGGTGGTTAAGAATTCATTGACAGGTGCACTTGACCTCCTTCTGACCTGTATTTACCTGTGCTTTAAGCAGATTTTGCATTCCAATAGACTTGCATAGTTATGGAAAACCTACATGAAGCAAGCAAAAGACTCTCAACACAGCTTAGGGTCCATTCACACCAGCTGCTGCGTTGGTGAAGCCTTAAGAGGAAGAGGTGTGGTTTGCAGATGACAGGGGGGTCTAAAACAGGAAGGGGTGTGGCCTTGGCAGGAAGGGCTAGGTCATATTTAAATTAGGGGGTGCACGAGTTTAGTCAGGCCTAGGGCAGCACAAAACCTAAATACATCACTGGGCTGTACCCCCTGATGGCGGCCCTGACTGTCTCACTACCTCTGCTGGAAGTTTATTCCAAGCATCAATTATCCTTCAGTAAAATAATACTTTTTAAGATTCGTTTTGAACTTTCCTCCAGTTAGTTTGAGGTCATTTCCTTGTGTTCTTGATTTTGGTTTGATATTGAAAAAACTGCCCTCCTGAACCTTTTCCACATACTTGATGTATTTAAAGGTTTCAATCATGTCTCCCCTTTCTCTTCTTTTCTCTCAATATCTTTTATCCCCTAGACCTTTCACCATTTTTGTAACACGTCTCTGGACTCATCCTGTTTTATTACTATCTTTCTGTAAGTGAGGTCTCCAGAACTGGACTCAGTATTCTAAATGAGGTCTCACTAAAGATCTATATAGAAGAATCAGAACCTCCTTCCTCCTGCTGGTGATCCCTCTAGGGATGTATCCTAGAATTCTACCCAATGCCTTGTCACACTGTTTGCTCATCTTGCAATCATCTGAAGTAAGTACCTCCCAAACCTTTTTCCTCGGAAGTGCTGACCGTGCCCCCAATGTTGTACTCCTTCAGGGGATTCATTTTCCCTAGGTGCTTTAATTTTACATTTAGAAACATTGAACTGCAGTCTCCACTGCTTTGACCAGTCTCCCAGCAATGCCAAATCATGGTCCATGTTAAAGGCACCTTCAGGGATATCAACTCTATTCCGCCAGACCCACCTCTCATTGGCACCATCTGAACACACTGTAGGTGCCACTGCAGGCAGATGTTTTCAGCTGGCTCTAGGCTGGAACTGCGCATGCACAGTTCAGAGCTGAGCGTCACAGCCATATTTTTAACTGGCAACCTTTTCCTGTCACTGGCATTTACTGGCAGGACAAAAAGTGCCTGTTTTTTTACTGGCTGCTGGTAAAAATACTGACGGTTGGCAATACTGCCTGACAGTACATCTCCATCCTCTCTATCCATATATTTTTACTTTTAGTGTCTGAATGGATACACGGAGCTGCAGCTCTGCTCACGGAGCTGCAGCTGATTGCTGTGGGGGGCACTCAACAGGAGGGAGGGGCCAGGAGCAGCAAAAAGGGACCCGAGAAGAGGATGATCCTGGCCACTCTGTGCAAATCCAATGCACAGAAGAGGTGAGTTTAATATGTTTGTTATTTAAAAAAAAAAAAAAAAAAAAAAACAAGACTTTACAAATATTTTAAATCTATTTTCCTCCAGAGGTAAAGAGTGCCTACTTGTCCTCTGTGATGACCTTAACCACTTTAAGACAGGAGGATTTTCCTGCTTAACATCCAGGCCACTTTTTTCAACTCGGCACTGCGCGACTTTAACTGACAATTGCGCGGTCATGCAATGCTGTACCCAAACAAAATTTATGTCCTCACAAACAGAGCTTTCTTTTGGAGGTATTTGATCACCTCTGCGCTTTTTTTTTTTTTTTTTTGCGATATTAATAAAAAAAGAGCGAAAAGTTTGAGAAAAAATGACATTTTCAAATTTGTCTTTTAAAAAATATCCATATACTCAATTTATGTCATATATTTTGGCCAAAATGTATTTAGCTACATATCTTTGACAAAAAAAATCTCAATGAGCGTATTTTTATTGGTTTGAGCAAAAGTTATAGCGTCTACAAACTATGGTGTAAATACTGGAATTTCCGCAGCTTTAATTTCTGACTGTCTATCTCATTTCATGAAGTGCTAAAATGGCAGGGCTGTACAAAACCCCTCCAAGTTACCACTTTTTGGAAAGTAGACATCCTAAGGAATGTCCTGAGAGGCATGTTGAGCTCATTGAATATTTCATTTTTTTGTCACTGGTGTTTTAAAAATGACTAAAAAAAAAAATTTTTTTTTTTAAACAAAGTTGTCATTGAAATTATATATTGCTCACGCATGACATAGGCATATGTGTAATTACACACCAAAATAAAGCTGTGTATGGGACCCCGAAAACCAATCACCACCATCAGAATTTCAAAGGGCGTAAATTTCTCATTGCACTTTCTCACTGCCTGTCACGGTTTCGGAGGCCCTGAAATGTCAAGATAGCACAAAACCCCCCAAATGACCCCATTTTAGAAAGTAGACACCCCAAGCTATTTGCTGAGAGGAATGGTGAGTCCATGGAATATTTTATATTTTGCCACAAGTTTTGGGAAAATTACATTTTTTTTTTTAAACACAAAGTTGTCACTAAAACATAAATAGCTCACACATCACATGGGTATATGTGGAATGACACCCCAAAATACATTTTTCTGCTTCTGTTGAGTACAGGGATACCACTTGTGTGAGACTTTTTGGGAGCCTAGCTGTGTACGGGACCCCGAAAACCAACCACCACTTTCAGGTTTTCTAATGGCGTAAATTGTGCATTTCACCTCCGCACTACCTGTCACAGTTTTGGAGGCCCTAAAATTTCAAGATAGCACAACCCCCCCCCCCAAAAGACCCCATTTTGCAAAGTAGACACTCCAAGCTATTTGCTGAGAGGCATGGTGAGTCCATGGAATATTTTATATTTTGCCACAAGTTCCGGGAAAATTATTATTTTTTTTTTTTGTTTACACAAAGTTGTCACTAAATGATATATTGCTCACACATGCCATGGGTATATGTGAAATGACACCCCAAAATACATTCTTCTGCTTCTCCTGAGTATGGGGATACCCCATGTGTGTGACTTTTTTGCAGTCTAGCCGCGTACAGGACCCCGAAAAGCAATCACCACTTTCAGGCTTTCTAAGGGCGTAAATTGTTGATTTCACTTCTTACTACCTATTACAGTTTTGAAGGCCATGAAATGCCAAGATAACTCAACCCCCCCCCCCCCCCAAATGACCCCATTTTGCAAAGTAGACACTCCAGGCTATTTGCTGAGAAGCATGTTGAGTGTTTTGCAGATTTTACTTTTTGTCACAAAGTTTTGGAAATTGAAAAAAGAGGAAAAAAAATGCATTTTCCTTTTTTTTCTTCATTTTCCAAAACAAATGAAAGCTGCAAAATACTTGCCATGCCTCTCAGAAAATAGCTTGGAGTGTCTACTTTGCAAAATGGGGTCATTTGGGGGGGGGTTTTGTGCTATCTTGGCATTTCATGGCCTTCAAAACTGTGATAGGTAGTAAGAAGTGAAATCAACAATTTACGCCCTTAGAAAGCCTGAAAGTGGTGATTGCTTTTCGGGGTCCTGTACGCGGCTAGACTGCCAAAAAGTCTCACACATGGGGTATCCCTGTACTCAGGAGAAGCAGCAGAATGTATTTTGGGGTGTCATTTGACATATACCCATGGCATGTGTGAGAAATATACAATTTAGTGACAACTTTAACCACTTTACCACCGGAGGATTTTGCTGTCTTACGTCCAGGCCACTTTTTGTGATTCGGCGATGTGCGAATTTAACTGACAATTGCGCGGTCGTGCGACGCTGTACAAAAACAAAATTTACGTCCTTTTTTTCCCACAAACAGAGCTTTCTTTTGGTGGTATTTGTTCACCTCTGCGCTTTTTACTTTTTGCGCTATAAACAAAAAAAGAGCGTTTATTTTGAAAAAATAACAATATTTTTAACATTTTTTTATATGAAATTCCCCCCCCCCAAAAAATGTAAAAATCAAAATCTTTTAAAATTTTTGGCCAATTTGTTTTCTGCTACATATGTTTGGTAAAAAAAATCACAATAAGCGTATTTTGATTGGTTTGCGCAAAAGTTATTGCGTTTACTAACTAAGGGAAAGATTTTTGTCATTTTTTTTTAACAAGTTATGGCGGCGATCTGCGATTTTTTTTTCGGGACTGCGACATTGCGGCGGACAGATCGGACCCTTGACTGACATTTTTGACACTTTTGGGGGTACCAGTGACATTACTGCAGTAATCAGTGCTATATATATGCACTGTTACTGTAAAAATGACACTGGCAGGGAAGGGGTTAATTTTCTTGGAGAGGGAGGGGTTAATGTATGCCTGGTGCTTACTGACGTGTGTTGGGGGAGGTGACTGAGTGAGTCAGGGACAGATCACTCCCTGTCACTTAGGAGATCCGCCCGCTCTGTTTACACAGGCGGGCGGATCTCCAAAATAGATTCCCCGACGATCGGGGAAGAGCAGCTGCGATCGCCGCCGCTCCTCCCCTGGCCCGACTCCCGCTGTGACTGAAAACAGCGGGAGCGCGACTCCGGCGGCGTGCGAGCGCCGCCTACAGGGGGAGGAGTCCAGCGACGTAGTACTACGTCGCTAGACGATAACGAACCACTTTGCCGCAGTACGCTCAATGTGAGCGGTCGGCAAGTGGTTAAAAAAATAAATAAATAAATTGTCATTTTACTGAAACCTAGGGCAAAATATAAAATACTCCATGGACTCAATATGCCTCTCAGCAAATAGCTTTGGGTGTCTTCTTTCCAAAAAGGGGTCATTTGGGGGGTGATTGAACAGTCCTGGCATTTTATGCTCAATCTTAGCCACACATCACCCACTCTTCTAACCACTTGAAGACCAAGCCTTTTCTGTGACTTTTTGTTTACATGAAAAAATATATTTTTTTTTTACAAGAAAATTACTTTGAACCCCCAAACATTATATATATTTTTTTTAAAGCAGAGGCCCTACACAACAAAATGGTGGATGTTGCAATTTTTTTTGTCACACAGTATTTGCGCACAGATTTTCCAAACTCAATTTTGCGTGAGAAAAACACTTTTTTTATATTTAATGCAGAAATACACTATATAATTCCTAATTGTTTGGTAACATTTAAAAGATGATCTTATGCCGAGTACATAGACAACAAACATGACATGCTTTAAAAATTGCGCACGCCCGTGCAGCGGCAACAAACTACGTAGGGTTTTAAAAGCCTTTAAATGTCTTTACAGGTTACCACTTTAGACTTACAGAGGAGGTCTACTGCAAGAATTACTGCACTCGACCTGGCGTTCGCATCGATACCTCACATGCATGGTGCAATTGCGGTTTACATATGACACTAGACCAACGCTTGTGTGCGCATTTGCGCGCAAGCACGGGAGGACAGGGGGGCTTGATTTTTTTTTTTTTTGCTTTTTTATGTTATTTTGACACCTTTCCTTTCATTTTTTTTTTTTTTTATCATTTTTATTGTTATCACAGTGAATTTAAATATCCACTATGATAGCAATCTGTTGTGACAGGTACTCTTTTTTAAAAAAAATTGGGGTCTTTTAGACTCTAGATCTCTCCTCTGACCTTAACGCATCTGACCACACCAAAATTGGTGTGATAAAATGCTTTCCCTATTTCCCAATGGCGCTGTTTATTTCTGGAGAAACAGAAGTCATGAAATGCTCGTAGCTTCCGGTATCTTAGGCCATAGAGATGATTGGAGCCATTCTCATCTCCAATCAGCTCTGTAGTTAGATAACTGAACCACCGACGGCACTCTCGGGTTAACCGGTGGGACAGGAGAGCCCGAGAAAAAACGCGGAAGACGGTGGAAGCCGGCGGGGGGTCCTTTCCCACTGCATGTAAAAGCGGCCAATTATTGCTTTTACATGTAAGCCGATCACTGGCTGTAAAAAACGATACCAAGATGATGCCTAAATCTGCAGGCATCATCCTGGTATAACCACTCAAAGTCCAGCAACGTACCAGTACATTGCTGGTCCTTGTTTGGCATATAGTGTAGGTTTTTTTTTTCATGCAGCCTTTGGGCTGAACGAAAAAAAGAGAACCTAACAGAAATCACCACAGGAATATTGTGTAGTATTACACACCATTAAGCGCCCAACAACCAAACCCACTGATTTAATAGTGGGTATACATGACAATATTCCATGTATATTTCTAAGGGGGTGTTTCTGCGCTAAAAAGTGATGGATTGAATTATGATTTAAATGAAAAAAAGGAAGCAGCTAACACAAAATCAACCAACAGTGATCCATACACACAATAATAATAAAGTGTAGCGCTAAAAATAACCTAGTAAATTTGAAAAAACTAGTGAGAAAAAATTAATTCACAAACAATAATAATAGGATGAGGACACCTCAGTGCACAAGTATTAAGAGCAGCTTACCAGAACACCATGGCTACTCAAATGAATGAGAGAGCCTCTCCTAGCAAGAAGATATATGACAATACATTCGATGAATCCAAGACAGTGGGTGACACCTCTTAATCTCTCTTGATTACTCCGTTTTAGTCCGATAAATATATGGAGGAAAAATGAAGACAAAGGACCATAGTGTAATCCCGTAAACCACATATAGTATATTTATTAAAAGCACTTCTCACAATGTAGAAGACATATGCGGGCACATAAAATAGACAGCTGAAGGTCCGATCGTGGCGTCCCATTCATCGAATGTATTGTTATATATCTTCTTGCTAGGAGAGGCTCTCTCATTCATTTGAGTAGCCATGGCGTTCTGGTAAGCTGCTCTTAATACTTGTGCACTGAGGTGTCCCCATCCTACACTTTCCCTGGGTGTCACTGGAAGGAGCGTCTCTCACAGTAATTTGCACCTGGATTTATTTGGACTTGCACTATTTTCTGGGACTTTACTCACCATAATTTACCTTGGACACTATCCTAATTATATCATTGTTTGTGGATTCAATTTTTTCTCACTAGTTTTTTCAAATTTACTAGGTTATTTTTAGCGCTACACTTTATTATTAATATTCCATGTATACCTAAAGGTATTTTAACTGCAGTGGTGAAATCAACCTACCACAGCTGCTGCCATCAGAGGTATCCATATATGCTGAGCGCAAACGCTGTTTGTGTCAGAATATATAAAATCAGTTTGGCAGCCGACGGGTACCTGCAAGAGAAACAGGTTAACAAAAGAATGAAAAACAAACAAAGTACAGTAAAAGTACATAGGAAGAGTAGAAGAACATAAAAATAACTTAGACGACAACTATTTTTGGCTTTTTTATTTTTGTTTTTTTTGTAATTTTTTTAAATATTTTTATGTATTTTTTTACACTTTTTTTTCTTCAACGTTAGAGTTCCAGGTTCCAGGTTAGGGTCTCTCAAAATGACAATAGCCATCAAACATCTTTTGAGACCCTGTGTAAATGTCCCCTTAATTGTGCTGTGCTGTACCCTACGATAATAATACACTAGTGTGTGGTAGCGACAGAAACAGTCACCGTGGCAAAGACCAGGTCAGTCAGGACAGTCGGGACAATAATTACGGGTGTCATGCCTAAATCCATGCTTGCTGCAGACACGGCATCTTTTTTGGGGGTATCTTTGGGTAGGGGTACTTGGGAGGAATTCCGGAAAATGCCTCTCATGCAGCCGGCTTACTGCATCTGGTTGGGGAAGTTGGGCAGGAGCACCAGCTGGATACAGAAGGGCTCTGATTATCTCTTCTTGGAATTGAAAGAAGGATAATGTTCCGGCAGACGCTTTGTATAAAACAAAAGTGTTGTAAATAGCCAATTGAAATAGGTATACAGACACTTTTTTGTACCAGCGTCTGGCCTTACGGGCAATTAAGTACGGTCTTATCATCTGGTCGTTGTAGTCCACCCCTCCCATTTTACGGTTATAGTCGTGGACACAGAGGGGCTTCTCAACAACAACACCGGTGACCGTAGTTACATAGTTAGGTTGAAAAAGTCATCCGGTCATACCATTAAAAAAAAAAAAAAAAAAAAACAGTATTGAAAACCCTACCATACAATCCCATATACGCAATCCTATACCTGCTTTTGATCCAGAGGAAGGCGAAAATAAACCACAGCAAAGCATGATCCAATTTGCTACAGCAGGGGAAAAAAAATCAAAATTTTTTTACATTTTAGGTCAATTTGTTTTCTGCTACATATTTCTAGTAAAAAAAATCGCAATAAGCGTATTTTGATTGGTTTGCGCAAAAGTTATCACGTCTACTATCTATGGGAAAGATTTATGGAATTTTTATTGTTTTTTATTTTTTTTTACTAGTAATGGTGGCAATCTGCAATTTGGATCCACTTTACCTAAAAAAAATTTTAGTACCCATTTATATTATGTACACCTAGGAAAGAATCCAGGCCTTTTTTAAAGCAATCTAGTGAGCTAGCCAGAACCACCGTCATTTGAGCTGTAGATGATGCCCTGATAGGAAGGCGAAACGCGTCTAGCGATTGGCTGAGCGTACCTGGTCACGAACAACGTCACTTCCGGTCGGTGGAGCGCACGCTGCGAGAGCAGCTAACCACCGCACTGTTACTTTACACTATCTTTACATGATTTTAACATTGTAAGTAGATTTTTTTACTTAAAGCGGAGTTCCGGGCACAGAAGTAATTTTTTAACAAACATACCCCCGGGACAGTCAGGGCTAGTACATTCCACAATGGCTAGCCTCTGATCTGTCCCGGTTCGCACTTACCTTTTAGAAGAAATACTTACTTATAAAATTTCTTCCACAGCGTTTCCATCTCTCTTGTGGGCAGCTGAAGCCGGCGCGGTCCTCTTCTGCGTCTTCTTCCGCGTCTTCTTCTCCCAGAATGCGTCTGCACTGGCCCCTCTCGTCACTTCCAGTGCGGCGCCGCATTCCTAAACAGCTTCTGGACAAATATAGTGCCTGGTGATCCCCTTAGTTTGCCTGTAAAGTGGCACATCTGTACCGTGTATAGAACCTGCTGCAGCAAAACTGACATTTATAAAAAAAAAGAAATTGAACTTAAATTACCAGCAATACAATACAATTGCCGCCAATACAAAAATGTTTAAAAAAAAAATGCCTGGGGGTACCCTTTGGGTCTGGTATGGATTTTAAGGGGAGCCCCACACCAAAATTGTAAAAAAAAAAACCAGCATAGCCCCCCCCCCCCAAAATCCATACCAGACCCGTATCCGGGCATGCAGCCTGGCAGGTCAGGAAAAGGGGTAGAGGGATGAGCGACTATGTTGATGGGGACAAGGGCCTCTTCCCAACAAACCTGGATTGTAAATGTGGGAGTTTGCTGGCAGGGTGCTTATGGAATCTGGAAGCCCCCCTTAACAAGGGGTCCCCCTGATCCCGACCTTCTCCCTATGTAAATGAGTATGGGGTACCCATTCACCAAAAAAAGTGTCAAAAATAAATTAAGACGGGAGGCAGTTTTTGACAATTCGTTTATTAAAAAACAGTTCTTGAATAGGTACAGGACGGGGCCACCTGGTGACAGCACCTGATGGCACTGCCCACTTGTAACATCACCGACTGCTGCATGCTGGATCGATGTCACTAGGGGAGGTGCCACCAGGTGACATCACTAAGTGGCCCCGCCCCTTACCTATTTAAGAATTGAGAAACAGCATAGCAGGCATTTGGCTGTTAGACTTCTTCACAGGCGTAGCGGTTTTTTTTTTCCGGGTCCGGCGGTGTGGTGGGCATCGTGATTGACGATGGAACTACATCAGGGGACATTGTTTTTAAATTTTTTTTAATAAAGGAATTGTCAAAAATTGCCTCGTCTTTATTTTTTACACTTTTTTTGATGAATGGGTAAGGATACAATGTACCCCATATTCATTCACATAGGGGGCAGAATCTGGGGGTGGAACTTCCAGTGCGTCACTTTTGGTCCATAGGTGGAACGCACGCCCAATCATAGGTGGCATCTATTTTGCTGGCAACACAGCAGACCGATGGGATAATTGCTTTGTAATAGACTTTTAATACATTTTAACCACCTCAATACTGGGCACTTTCACCCCCCTTCCTTCCCAGACCAATTTTCAGCTTTCAGTGCTCTCGCACTTTGAATGACACTTACTCAGTCATGCTACACTGTACCCAACTTCTCTCTCTGTACACTAAGAGTTTTATTGGCATCCGGTGAGCAGTGGCGGCCCGTGCATAGGGGGCGCCAGGGCGCCGCCCCCTTGAAAAAAAGGAAAAAAAAATGACAAAAAAAACAATAAAGTTATAGAAAAAAAAAAAAACGGTTCGCCGGCCTATGTGGTGGCTAAAGGGGGGGGGGTGGGGTTTACAACCCAGAAAGGTGCTGATTGGCTTCCTTCTGGGGGCGTAACCTGGGCGCAGGAAAGAGCGCTTGGCCACCCCCACCTTGGTGATATCCTGGCTGTGATTGGTCAGGCACTCTGCAATCATTGGGGTACAATGCTGTGGACACTCTGCTATCATTGGGGTACAATGCTGTGGGCTCTCTGCAATCATTGGGGTACAATGCTGTGGCACTCTGCAATCATTGGGATACAATGCTGTGGGCACTCTGCAATCATTGGGGTACAATGCTGTGGGCACTCTGCAGTGATTGGGGACAATGCTGTGGCGCTCTGCATTGAAAGGGGCTCACGCGCTGAACTCTGCATTGATGGTGGCATGGAACAGTGTTCATTGCATTGAAGGGGGCACAGCACAGTTGCATTGAAGGGGGCATGCACACTGAACTCTGCATTGTGGGGGCACAGCACAGTGTTTATTGCATTGAAGGGGGCACAGAACAGTGTTTATTGCATTGAAGGGGGCACAGCACATTGTTCATTGCATTGAAGGGGGCACAGTGTTTATTGCATTGAAGGGGGCACAGCACGGTGTTTATTGCATTGAAGGGGGCACAGCACAGTGTTTATTGCATTGAAGGGGGCATAGCACAGTGTTCATTGCATTGAAGGGGGCACAGCACCATATTCATTGCATTGAAGGAGGGCACGTACGCTGATCTCTGCATTGAAAGGGGGCATGTACGCTGGTCTCTGCATTGAAAGGGGTCATGTACACTGGTCTCTGCATTGAAAGGGGGCATGTACGCTGGTCACTGCATTGAAAGGGGGCATGTACGCTGGTCTCTGCATTGAAAGGGGGCATATACCATCTCCTGTACCATGACCTGTGACATGCCTATTAGGGATGATCGAACGGTTCAGGTCCACCATCGGTTCGGCCCGAACATTGGGTGTTCGAGGTTCGGCCGAATTTAGAACTTTTTGCCCAAAAAGTTCGGAATTCGGCAACCAGAACCGCCCAAAATGCAATGCTTCAGGAAATGGGCTTTAAAAGCCCGTGATTGGACCAGAACCATTAGCAAAAGTCAATTGAGGGGGCAGGAGAATGCTAGGAATGTGATTGGAGTGACTAGGGGGTCCCTAGACCAATCATTAGTGAATATGCCCCCCAGTATATAAGATCGCCCCCGCCATATTCCTAGCATTGTTATACTGGACATGGAAGAGAGTGGAAGCAGTTCTGTGAATTTTACTTTAAAAGTGTCATTTAGCTATTTTTAGTGTGAGGAAAGGGATATCTAGTGTAGTTAGAGTGCTCCTTTACACTTTAGTTAGCTTCAAAAATTCAGTTTCTGTAGGGAAAGTGTTAAGTGTAAGGGGACCGTAGTGTAGTGTAGGGTTAACTGGCAGTGACTGCTATGGCAGGGTGACAAAACCCTTCCATAGCAGGGTGACCGCTATAGAGAAATGATCTTTTCTCTGAATAGCTTCATCACACTCATATGGCTTCTCACCAGCCAAGCATTTTTTATGCTGCAGGGGCTGCCACTGCCAGTGCTTTTTTGAGGACATGTTTGATGTCAGACATGACATCTGAACATATGTATAGGGGGTATATATAGACATATATGTCTGAATATATACCCCTAGACATATATAGGTGTGATAGTAGCAGAAATAAATGCTTGCGCTAATGAAATCATTTACAGTAATATATTTCTGCTACTATCACACCTATATATGTCTAGGGGTAAATATATAGACATATATGTCTATATATACCCCCTATACACATGTTCAGATGTTTTGCCTGCCTCAAAAGAACCCAAAAAAAATGCCAAAAAAAACGCTAGCGTCAAAAAAAAATGCCCAGGTGTGTTTTTGCTGGCATTTTTTGGGGGGTTTTGGAGGCAGGCAAAACATCTGAACTTGTGCACAGTACCACTATACACAAGTTCAGATGTTTTTCCTGACTGCAAAGATCCCAAAAAAATGCCTTCTATTAAACCGGCAAGGTGTTACAGCACCGAAGCAAACCCCCTGTCAGAAAGTTTTCTGATACAAACAATCCTTTTTTTTTTCTGGTTCTGGACATGCTACAGAGCTGAAACTTCACATGTACACTAAAAATCAAAAAATCTCTCTTTTTTTTTTTTTTTTCAATAATTGGCTTTTTTATCAAAAATGACAATTTTTAAGAACTTTTTTTTGTGTGATTTTGTGTCTGGGGGGACTAAAAGGTGTACCTGTGAAGTTTCAGCTCTGTAGCATGTCCAGAACCAGAAAAAAAGATCATATAGGTGTTAAAGTTAAAGGAGGGTCTCGACCCACATCCCTGTTCTAATGAAAAATTATCTTTTTTTTTTTTCATGGTTCTGGACATGCTACAGAGCTGAAACTTCACATGCACACCTTTTAGACCCACCAGATACTAAATCCAAAGTAAAAATCAAAAAATCTCTCTTTTTTTAAAAATGTTTTCAATAATTGGCTTTTTTTATCAAAAATGACAATTTCTAAGAACTTTTTTTGTGTGATTAATAGTTAATGGGGCATGACCCAGAACCCTAGGCACTTTTTAGGGGCATTTATTGGGTTTTAGGGCTTCAAAATGGTGTTTTTTGATTACCGAAGTTCGGGTCCCATTGATTTCAATGGGGTTCTGAAATCCGGGCCGAACTTTTGGAAAATTCGGGTGTTCTGGTCGAACCGAACTTTTCAAAAGTTCGATCATCCTTAATGCCTATACCATATCTGTGCCATGCCTATACCATATCTGGGCCATGCCTATACCATATCTGTGCCATGCCTATACCATCTCCTGTACCATCACCTGTGCCATGCCTATACCATCACCTATGCCATGCCTATACCATCACCTGTGCCATGCCTGTACCATGACTTCAAAGTCACGCAATTTTTTTACTGCGTTTTTTGACGCGAAGCAATACCTATTACATTTTTCTTTTTGCGCCCTCCCCAAAAATTTTGAGCACCAGCCGCCACTGCCGGTGAGTGTGGTGCATATCACAAGAGGACGTGGTGGATAAGCATCTTGAAGGTTGATTTGGGTGTAGGAATTAGGCACTTTATCTTGCACATTTATAAAAAAAAATTTACATGGACTATTTTCTATTTATCATATATATATATATATATATATATATATATATATACTATATAAAGTATTGGAACTTCTGCCTTTACATGCAGGCAAACTTTATTGGTATCCCACTCTTAGTCCATAGGGTTTGATATTGAGTTGAACCACCCTTTGCAACTAAAACACCATCAACTCTTCTGGGAAGAAGTGAGGTCAGGCACTGATGTTGGATGAGAAGGCCTGGTTGGCAGTCCCCACTATAATTCATCCCAAAGGTGTTCTACCCCGTTGAGGTCAGGACTCTGTGCAGGCCAGTTAAGTTCCTCCACCCCAAACTCACACATCCATGTCTTTTATGGACCTTGCTTTTATGCACTGGTATGCAGTCATGTTGGAACAGTTAGGGGCCATCCACAAACTGTTCCCACAAAGTTGGGAGCATGATATTGTCCAAAATGTGTTGATATGCTGACGCCTTAAGAGTTCCCTTCACTGGAACTAAAGGGCCAAGCCCAAGCCCTAAAAAAAAATAAAAAAAGAATAAAAAAATAAATAAAAACAACCACACACCAACAAGGTCCATAAAACATGAATGAGCAAGTCTGGGGTGGAGGAACATGACTGGCCTGCACAGAGTCCTGACCTCAACCTGATAGAAAACCTTTGGAATGAATTAGAACAGAGTCCGCGAGCCAGGCCTTCTCATCCACATCAGTGCCTGACCGCACAATTGCACTTCTGGAAGAATGGTCAAACATTCCCCTAGACACACTCCTAAACCTTGTGGACAGCCTTCCCAGAAGAGTTGGAGCAGTTGTACCTGCAAAGGGTGGGTCAACTCAATATTGAACTCTACGGAATAAGACTGGGATGCCATTAAAGTTCATGTGTGCGTAAAGGTAGGCGTCCCAATTCTTTTGTTAATATGGTGTATTTCTTCACCTTACATATATATTTTTTGATCTAATTTTTTTCATTAATATTTTACATATTTTTTATGGACCATTATAAGTACTGTAAATCACATGGTTGATAAGCAGTTTTTGTATAAGTTGGATGATTATTTTATGGAGTGTAATATGATATAGATTGGTAAAGTTTAACACTTTACAGCAAGCGCTACTTAACCAGTTCCCGACCACTGAGGGTGGCTCATTTAGGCAAAACGATGTAGACCTACGTCGCTCGCCTGAGAGGAACTAGGGGGCGAGTGCGCACGACCGGCAGTGCGCTCCCACCCCTGATCCTCAGCGGGGAAGCCGATGCGTGTGATGCTCTGATTGCCGCCTGACACCCGCGATCACTCCCCTCTGAGAGAGAAGGACGGTCGTCTGTTGTAAACACAGCCGGCCGTTCTCCCTGAAATGATCACAGGGCTCATGTGATCCTTCTATATAGGATCGCATGTCTCTATGGTCATTTCAGAAGCCACGCCCCCCACAGTTAGAAACACTCCCCTAGGGTCACATTTAACCCCTTGATCACCTATACTGTTAACCCATTCCATGCCAGTGAAATTATTACAGAGTAACAGTGCATATTTTTAGCAATGATTACTGTAGTATTGTCACTGCTACCCCCCAAAAGTGTCTAAAATATCAGTCAGTGGTCCGATCTGTCCGCCGCAATGTCGCAGTCCCGCAAAAAATCGCAGCTCACTGCCATTACTAGTAAAAAAATACAAAACAATAAAAAATGACATAAATCTTTCCCATAGTTAATAGACGCGATAACTTTTGCGCAAACCAATCAAAATATGCTTATTGCGATTTTTTTTACCAAAAATTTGTAGCAGAAAACAAATTGGCCTAAAATGTTAAAAATTTTGATTTTTAAAAATTTTTTGGGGGGAATTTTATATAGCAGAATGTGAATTTATTTATTTTTTTCAGAATTGTCGCTCTTTTTTTGTTTATAGCGCAAAAAAAAAAAAAAAAAAAAATTGCACAGGTGATCAAATAGCACCAAAAGAGAGCTCTACTTGTGGGAAAAAAACATACATTTCGTTAGGGTACAGTGTCGCATGACGCAATTGTCCGTCAAAGTAACCCAGTGCCGAAATGCAAAATAGGGCCTGGTCATGAAGGGGGCAAATCCTTCCGGTCCAGAAGTGGTTAATTATTATTGATCATCTTTAGATCTCACAGTGGCACGGGTGTTTTTCTATTATATCTATCATATTCAGGGTGTAACATGTTACAGATGCACCGCCCCCCCCCCCCCAATCATGTCCCCCCCCCCACTAGCTGTAACACTCTGCAACAAACGTGGCTGTGTGGGTGTTCTGTGAATGGGAAAGTTACAAGGTCCAACAGCCTTTGTGGTTGTTTGGCTTCTAGTTCTTGATGAACTACATGGCGCTGTTGAGTGCTGTGGTAGTTCATCTAAGCTTCCCGTCACAGTGTAACTGCCTGCCCGTATCAGAGGTATGGCCAGACAGAAACACAGACAGTCTGCAGGACCATGTTTTACAGGTCCATTTAAAAAAAATAATAAATGCATATTTTTTTACATTAAAAAAATATGCATTTCTTACTTTTTTTTTTAATAAAGGTGAACTTATCCTTTATTTTTTATTATTATTATTATTATTATTATATATATATATTTTTTGTAAAGTTTAGCTTATCCTTTAAAGACTTTTTGTACTTTAAGATAGAATGGGGACACACTAGAATCAGAATAATGTGATTATTTTACTTCGCTTTTATAAACATTGTATCTACAGTATATTAATCAATCAACAAAAAAAAACCAAACAACTTTTGACCACTAAAGCAATATTTTGTTATTCAGACAGAACACTCAGTAAATACTAACAGCAGCCTTTCTCAACCTTTTCAACACAGAGGAACCCTTGAGATAAATTTCTGGTCTCGGGGGAACCCCTTCTAAAAATTAAAAATCTACAACTCATGACACATTAGTGTGACAGTCAGTGGGAAGAATGCTCCTTACTCTTGTTATCATTGGGAAGAATTACCCCCTTACAGATAGCTAAAAGGAACAATGGTGTCATTGGAAACTTATCTGAGAGGCAGAAATTGCCCATTTCTCAAGGAACCCCTAGCAACCTCAGGAGGAACCATGGTTGAGAAACCCTGACTTACAATATTTAGATTAACCACTTCAATACAGGGCAGATACACCCCCTTCCTGCCCAGGCCAATTTTCATTTGCATTTTGAATGACAATTGCGCGGTTATGCAACACTGTACCTAAACCAAATTTATATCATTTTTTTCCCACAAATAGACATTTCTTTTGGTGGTATTTGATCACCGCAAGGTTTTTTCTTTTTTGTTATACAAATAAAAAAATACCGAAAAGTTTGAAAAAAACATTTTTTTTTGTTTATTTTAAAAAACTTTTGTAAAAAGATAAGTTTTTTCCTGCATTGATGAGGCCGCACTGACAGGCACTGATGAGGAAGCACTGATGGGGGTGGCACTGGTGTCGTGGCACTGATGGGTTGACACTAATATGAAGCACTGATGGGCACTGATAGGCGGCACTGACATGCAGCACTGATGGGCACTGATACGTGGCACTGATGGGTAGCACTGATATGAAGCATTGGTGGGCACTGACAGGCAGCACTGATGGGCACTGATAGGCAGCACTGATGGGCACTGATAGGTGGCACTGATTGGCACTGATGGGCACTGATAGGGGGCACTGGTGGGCAATAATGGGCACTGCTGGGTGGCACTGATAGATGGCAATAATGGACACTGGTAAGCAGCTCTGATAGATGGCAATGGTGGGCAGCACTGATGGGGAGGGCACTGGCAGGCTCTCTGAGCCCTGATTGCCATCCCTGGTGGCTATAGTGGGCATCCCTGGTGGTCATGGGTGGGCATCACTATTGGCAATGGGTGAGCATCCCTGGTGGCTCTAGTGGCAACCCCCCAAGGGTCTGCACTGGTAATCAATGCTCTGACTACAAGCACAGACCCCCTCTGTCAGGAGAGCCACAGATCGGCTCTCCTCTACTCGTGCCTGTCAGGCAGGAACTGAGGAAAGCCGATCAACGGCTCTTCCTTACTATGTGAACAGCTGTGATTGGTTACAGATGGTTACATGGTAAAGAGCCTACATCGGTAGGCTCTTTACCGAGATCAGAGATGCAGTCTGCTAGAGTGACACACCACAGCACCGATCGCTGTTCTGCGCGAAACCCGGGGTCATATGACGGCGGGTCAGGATATTACAACCACCTTCCCGCCGTCAATTCCCTATACGGTGGGCGGGAAGTGGTTAAACTAGAAAGAAAATAGGCATTTTTTTAAACACATGTAATGATTTTATCAGTAGATATATAGTAGGAGGAGGCTGCTGATGGCAAATGAATCTGAGACACTTTGCATAGAAAGGTGTGGTTTATATACAGAATATAACTATGAGAATGAGAAGGATTCAACTAAACTTTTTTCTGTCAAAGTGATTCCTCATCACCATGATCATGTTCTGGACTGTCTTCACTTTCATCACTTACTTCTCCTGTAATTCATATTTTATACTTTATTAGGATTACTGCATATAAATATACTAGGATTGTTTTTAACTATCAACATTCTCTTATTTTTGTTGCAGATTCTGTGGCTCAGTTTACTGTCATCCAGGAAGCCATAATAACCGTATCTCTTGGTGGTAATGTCATTTTGTCCTGTGGTCGTAGTGATGGCTCTGTAGTTGGTAATAACCACCCATACTGGATATATCAGGCACCGGGGAGTGTTCCTAAAGGTTTAACAGGTAGTGATGGATCCAATAATCATAATAGAAAACCCCCAGGAACCTCTGAACGTTTTACTGGATCCATCCAAGGAGCCTCAAGTGTCTTATCGATCAGTAATGTACAGGCTGCAGATGACGGGAATTATCACTGTGCTCTATGGTCTGGTAGTGCGTACACAGTGCTACAAATTCACACTCAGTGAGACAATAATATCAACTTCCTCTTTTATTCCTCATACATGCTTTTTTAAATACTTATTTTAATAGCCAAAGAGTAATCATTAAATAAATGTGTAGCAACCTTACAGAATATTCCTTTTACGGGTCTGACTGCATTGTTTCTATTAGTTACTGTGCTAATCAAATTTTATTTTATATTGAATTTTTTTCAATAAACAGAATAATGCTCTGTGAGCATGTGAGAGGGGCTTTGCAATTGGTTAGTAATGGCACCAAGAGCACATGCCATGCTTCTATCCTTTCTAGAAGACTAACCCCCCTTCTTAGGCTATACCCTCTGCAATATTGTGCCCCACTCAATGCCAGTGGCCTCCACACAACATTCCTGGCCGTTGACCTTTATATCCCCAAAGGAAGGAATATCTACACATAAATAAGGATGCTGCACATTGCTAGTAGTACTTGGAAAATGGTGCAAAATAAATCACATCAACATACATTCTGGAGTCCCTTGACAGCATATCACATTCAGTGGACAGTCCGCAGCAGTCACACGAGAAAGCATAAGCAGCACTTTAAGCTGCGATCTTTCCTCTGACAGTCTTTCTTTCCTTGGGAGCATGACAGTGTTGGGACTCATCTCCCAATATAATATATCTGCAGTTGAGATTAACAAAGATCCTCTCCTGATCCCAGATTTATTAGTACTCATGCAGATGGCTCTGACTTGCCCATTAGGCAGCTCACAACTCACTTTTAGTTGTTGCAGAGAGAGGAGTGCTACAGCTGCTCCTACTGAACTCTGTATATCTCTCCCGGGATTTTCTGGCCTGAGCAGGGCCTTGGCTGTGCTGACTACATTTACATGGGGTTACTTGGCTCCCATACCCCATCTGTCTTAGGCTCTTTCCCACCTGCCTCATATATGGGCCCTAACTCACCCACGACATCACTACAGGAAGGACTTCTCTAAAAGGGGGGGGGGGGGCTATTGCTTGCTTGTAACTTTTCCTTTTTTTTCTTTTTTTTAAATAAATATTTATTGATTTTTAAAACATTAACAAGATATTCGAATATACCACAAAAACCAATGTTACATAACAATGAAAAGAGAATCATGCAACAGTGGAGAAGGGCCCAAGGTGCCGGAACATTGTATCAGGGCGGCAGCACCTAGGGGGCCAGGATCTAGTTCAGGGTGTGTGGGGAGGGGGGGGGAGAAGAGGGGAGAGGAGAAGGGGAGGGAAGGGAGGAGCGGGAGGGATAGCTGGGGAATAAGAGGAGGGAAGGACAAGGAGAGGGGAGACGGGGGGATGGGGGGGGGGATAGGGAAGACCGGGTTAGCTATCAGACAAAGTCAAATTACCTTCAAGGCATATCATATGGGGTGAATAAAACACTTGTCAGCCAGATAGTGGGGGTGGGGGGTGAGGTGGTAGTAAAGCACTTATAAGTGATAGTGATATAGGAGGACTAAGAAGTCTCGGTTGTATACCAGGAAGGAGAGGGGGAGAAAAATTTGTCAAGGTGGGGAACTATTATACTGTATCAGCCATCAGGTATCCAATGTGGGCAATGAAAATTCCGGGTGAAACTGTGTGACGTATGCCCGCCATTTTCTCAGAAATTTGGACGGGTTGGACTTTTTTTTTTTAAATTTGACAATTTTTATTGGGTTTTATTTTTTACAGATACAGACCAATTAAACCATAAAAGAATAAAACATACATCAGGATAAACAACAAGAAAAGAGAACCCCCCCCCCCCCGAAGTGTGAAAAAAATGTATTCATCATTATGCTCATTGTGAATCCAAACTCAGCATATCACACCTGTGGCAAATCCAAGCACACCCACAAAAAAGAAGAAAAAAAAAAAAAAAAAGCCCCCACTAAGGAATAATCTAAACAAACGTGCACGTGTTCAAATAATCCCCCCATGAAAGGGGGTAATAAATAAATTGAGAAGACCCTTCCTTGGGATTTAGTGCAAAATGTGTCTTTCCCCCTAATGGGAATATCGTGTATTTAGAGGCATAGCCAGACCTTGTAAGACCCCCTAGGATCTTACATAAAGAAAGAAAAAAAAAAAAACAAAAAAACCCCCCCTTGAAAAATTTGACAACATAAAAGGGTAAGGATCGGGAGGGGAGGAGGGCACATACCCATGCAATGCAAAATCTACACCTCAATAGAATTGGAGTAAACCTCGGATACCCACGGCAGCCACCGAGCTCTAGTCACCTCCTCTGAATTTTTTAACACCGATGTCAGTTCCTCCATCTTATGAATCTCTTTAACTTTTTCGAACCACATTTTCAGAGAGGGGGTCTGAGTTTGTCTCCATAGAATAGGTATGCATGCCTTCGCAGCATTTAAGAGTCTAAGTGTCAGAGATTTTATATATTTTTTTGATGATCCCTTTGTAAGATGCAGAAGACATAAGGCGGGATCATCCTGTATCTCTACCTCTGTCAACTGTTTAATTATTACAGCGATTTTCATCCAAAATACCCTTATCAGGGGACATGACCAGAAGATATGGACCATAGTCCCTACTTCCGATCCACAACGCCAACAACTGTCCGTGTATTTCTCATCCATTTTATGTAGCACCTCAGGGACTCTATACCACCTAGTGAGTATTTTGTAGCCCATCTCCTGGATCTTACAATCCATAGATGTTTTATGGACTGTAACCAAAATTTTGTTGATTTGCCCAGGGGTTAAGGATATCTCAAGCTCATGTTCCCACCTCTGTATAAACGAGAGGTGTTGATCTTCTTGCTCTTCTGACAACCATGTATAAAATAGAGATATCAAATGTTTGGGCGGGGCCTTCGAGATACATATCTCTTCAAAGGGGGTTAATTTCCTAGGGACATACCCTCCTTTCTGATATGTCTTCAGGATGTGTCTTAATTGAAAAATACTGAAATAATCCAGATCAACATCTGGCCATTCCGCAATCTCTTCCTGTGTAGGTATTTGCCCCTTCTTCCATATATCATATATACGAACTTTACTGATATGTGCCAAACTTTGTACCTTTGCGCTTACACATCCCGGAGGGAATTCAGGGTTCCCTAGGATCGGCATCAATGGGGATGGACTGGGGGATATCTTAGAGATATGTTGAATACGTCTGGTTTCCCGTATTGTCGTCCCTATAGTAGGATGTGCATACACCTCGTCCGCAGAAGAGTATATCGACCATGGTGCAGGAGGGGTCATTTGGCCCGCCTCGTTTACCTCAAGCCCAACCCATCGTTTAAGGGCCCCATTGCAATTCCAGTCCTCTACCCATGTCAAGTGAATAGCTCTATAATACCTACGAATATCCGGAAGTCCTATCCCCCCCCGGTCTTTGGGGAGGTGCAGGGTCTGTAACCGGATCCGCTGGGATCTTTGAGCCCAAATGAAAATGAAAGAACGGAACATCGTCTTAATCTGCTGAAAAAAAGTAGATGGAATTGCAATTGGTAGGGCCTGCATTATGTATAGAATCCTAGGTAAAACATTCATTTTTAGTGCATTACACCTACCAAACCAAGTTAAAAATAGCTGTTGCCATCTTCTCAGGTCTCCCTTGATCTTCCTCAATAAAGGTAGAAAGTTTTTCCTATAAAAATCTGAGGGGTCTGCTGTAATCTGAACCCCCAAATATTTTATCGAGCCCTCAGCCCAACAGAATGGGAATGATGTGCGAAATTGGAGTTCCTCCTGTATTGACATAGATATGC
The DNA here is from genome assembly GCF_965119305.1 of Pelophylax lessonae. Taxonomy (NCBI): domain Eukaryota; kingdom Metazoa; phylum Chordata; class Amphibia; order Anura; family Ranidae; genus Pelophylax; species Pelophylax lessonae. Next base: position 268,794,909 of record NC_138768.1, on the reverse strand, counting down.
TCAGTGCCGACGACTTAGTAAGATTAATTTTGTAGTTAGCTAAAACTCTGTATTCTCTGAGTGCCTCCAGTATATTTGGGAGAGATACTATGGGATTAGTAACGAAAAATATGAGATCATCTGCAAAGGCAGCTACTTTGTGCTGCTCACCAGCAACCCTTATCCCTGATATATTGGGAGATCTACGTATTGAACATAGAAAAGGTTCAAGTGTTAAAATGAAAATGAGAGGGGACAACGGGCAACCTTGCCTGGTCCCGTTCGATATTAAAAAAAAGTCCGATCTCCACTCATTCACCCGTACAGCTGCTGATGGATTAGCATATAATGACAGAATGAATGTTAACATCTGTGGACCCAATCCAATATATGACAGGGTGGCCTTGATGAAACTCCAGGCCACCCTGTCAAATGCTTTCTCCGCGTCAGTAGAGAGCATCACCATTTTGTTACAGGAAACATGAGCTGCATGGATAATATCTATGACCCAGGTGGTATTGTCCCTTGCTTCACGCGACGGAACAAAGCCCACCTGGTCATAGTCAGAGATGTATAGTAACGAAGTAGAACTACTTAAGTACTGTACTTAAGTACCGAAATGCGGTATCTGTACTTTCCTAGAGTAGAATTCTTTTCTCCTGCTTCTACTTTTACTTCACTACATTTTTTCGATGATTTCGATACTTCTACTCAAGTATTTTTTTTTTGTGCTGCATAGTTACTCGTTACTATTATAAAAATTACCACTGCCAGAACAGTAGATGGCAGGTTACATAAAGCTCAAAAAAATGTGTATAATGTCATTTGTAAATCAGCGCATAGGAAAATAAAGGCTGTGTATAATAAAAGCTGCTATACCAAATCTTTCCAATAAAAAGAAAATATGAAACAAACAAATAAATGGTGCTACAGCGCTTAAAGTGCATCAAGAAACTACTAACAAACACAGGTTAATCATTTGAAATAATAAAAAACAATATGATGTTCAAACTTTTGACTTCTTTCTTTAATAACTACATAACACAGTACTTGTACTTCTACTTTCAGTACTTGAGTAGAAATTTTTTTTCAAAACTACTGGTACTTTTTACTTTTAGTACTTAAGTAGCAATTTTTTTGAAAAAACTACTTGCAATACTTAAGTAAAAAAAATGTTGAATACTTTAGTACTTCTACTTAAGTAACTTTTTCTGCGAGCGCTTCCACTTCTACTTAAGTAACTTTTTGATCGAGCACTTGTACTTTTACTCAAGTAGAAATTTCGAGTACTTTATACAAGTCTGGTCATAGTGTATTATATGTGGAATATAAGGAATGAGGCGATTAGCAAGTATTTTTGCTAAAAGTTTCGTGTCGCAATTCAGGAGAGAAATTGGGCGATAACTGCCACAAAGAAGGGGATCTTTCCCCTCTTTCAATATAAGCATTATATACGCCCTCAGTGAATCTAAAGGCAATGCCAAGCCGTCCCGAAGAGAATTCATATGCCCCAAGAGGGGGTGTATCAGGTGAGACCTGAAGTGTTGATAATATAACATTGTGAGTCCATCTGGACCCAGAGCTTTATGTGTCTTAGCCTGGGATATTGCAACGGCCAGTTCTGTTTCTGTAATCTCTCCTTCCATTGTGAGTGCATGTTCTGCAGCTAACACCGGCATACCAGAGTTTTGAAGGTATGATTCAATCCGTTCTAACTGTTTATTTTGGTTTACTTTTCCACTCCCTTCACTCTGCTGATTATATAAGGATTGATAGAATGTACGAAATTCACCTGCAATTGCCGATGATGTGGACACCTCTCCACCTCCCGCCCCCCTAATATGGGGGATGTGCGTTTGTTGCCTAGGTCCCCTCAGGGCCCTTGCCAACATCATCCCAGGTTTGTTTGCAAATTCAAAGGAGTATCTTTTAAGCCATATCAATCTCCTATTTATCTTTAAGAATAAGATACTATTTAATTCCTCTCTTACCCGGGTAAGAGGGGCCAGATGTTCAATGGTCAGGGATCTTTTGTGGAGTCTACTTAATTCTTCAATTTGAGAAAGCAACTCGTTCACCTTTTTCTCCTGGATTTTTTTTTGTTGAGAAGCCAGCCGCATAATAACCCCTCGAACCACAACTTTATGGGCCTCCCAAATGATTGTAGGAGATAAAGAGTCATCTTTATTTTCTAGAAAATAGTTTTTCAAAGCTTCCTCAATTTCCCCCCCCCCCCCCCCGTCTCTGGATTTTGCAGGAGTGATTCATTCAAACGCCATGTAGTAGGTCTAGGTGGCATAGAATCCCATCCCATGGAGACATGAGTGGGGGCATGATCTGATATAGAAAAATTGTCGATGCTGGAGGAGAATACCAACGAAAGATCTGACTGAGAGACCAGGATGCGGTCTATTCTAGAGTAGGCGTTGTGGATCGGAGAATAATAGGTATAGTCCCTTACATTCGGGTGCATTAACCGCCAAGGGTCGACAAGATTTAAGATAGAAAGTTCACGCTGCAGACGCCGCAGTCGCGAGTATGAAATACAGGAAGATTTCTTTGAGGTATCTATAAGGGGTTCTGGCACAAAATTAAAATCCCCCCCCAAGACCAAATGACCTTCCCTAAATCCCCAAATGACCGGTATCAACTGTTGTAGAAAAGCTAGGTGGTCTGAGTTGGGTAGATACACATTCACCAGTGTGAGATCTGTCCGTCCAATACTCCCCTTTACTAACAGATATCTTCCCATGGGGTCTGCTAAACTCTCCTTATATGACCACACTTTCTCTTTGGAAATAAGGATACTGACACCCTTGGACTTAGCAATAGGAGAAGGGGCATGATATACCCAGGGAAAATCTTTATTGTATAATTTGGGTATAGACTCCTTCCTGAAATATGTTTCCTGCAGGAATGCTATTTGTGTATGGCTACGTTTCAAATCCCGCAGTAGGCGTGTACGCTTCTGCGGGGTAGATAGCCCTCTAACATTGAGGGTTGTGACTTTACATCCGATTTCCCCTCGTTTATGGGTATTCGGTGTCGCATGCGGTGTCCTCCCCCCTCCCTCCCCCCCGCCCGCAACCAAGTATTCAGACATAGGGAAGAAAAAACAACAACAAAAAAAAAAAAAAGGGAGGAAAGAACTCTACCTTCGCGCAACCAGGCGCGTAAGAAATTTACCTTCGCGCAACCAGGCGCGTCCTATAGTGGGGTAAAAAATGTGATAGACAAGCTCCGTGAGGTTCCCACAGATCAGATAATAAAAAAAATAACAAAAAATGAGAAAATTAATTGCCTAGGGCTCCGAGCGCCGCGGGCCCTACTCTGATCTGAGGGGGGGGGGGACGAGAGGACGGACACAGCCCCCCCGTCACCCCCCCCACCCCCCCACCCATAAAGGGAAAAACAAATTAGAGTGACCTAGAGGGTTGAGGGCGCAGAGGGAAGCCGGGGAGGGGAAGAGGGACAGAGACCCAACCCCTCCACCCCCCTCCCGCCCCCCCCAGTCCTCCGATCCACCCCCACACCTGCAGCAAAGAATATTTTAACCCTCCGTCACCCTCCATAAAAGAGGGAGAGGGAGAGATCCTTAATACCGTAATTAACCCTTTATAATACCATTATCATGACAATAGGCCTTTAAGGCAAAGACCCATAGCAAAAAATATATATATAAAAAAAAAAAAAAACGCATGCTATCATCTCATAATAGAGAAATAGTCATCATTTGGAGCAAGAAAGAACCCTTAGAGAAACCTGTAAATCTTCTTAGACATGTGAGGACACAGAATATTTTAACCCTCCGTCACCCTCCATAAAAGAGGGAGAGGGAGAGATCCTTAATACCGGAATTAACCCTTTATAATATCATTATCATGACAATAGGCCTTTAAGGCAAAGACCCATAGCAAAAAAATATATATATAAAAAAAAAAGAAAAAGAGAAGAAAAAAAAAAAAAGGAGAAAAAAAAAACAAAACGCATGCTATCATCTTATAATAGAAAAGTAGTCATCATTTGGAGCAATAAAGAACCCTCAGAAAAACTTATAAATCTTCTTAGACGCATATCTTCACTGATCTAAAGAAAGAAGGAAAAACCCTCTCTCCCCTCTTTTCCTCCTCATAGCATCATGCACTAACAGGATCCTCTTCTGTCCCTATTTTCTGAGTGTCTACGTATTGTGGCCTGTGTGCTAGAGTCAAACCTGTTCCATGTGAGGGCACCAGGGCCCTCGCCTCCAAACACCCCCAGCCAGTCCAAAATGGGTATAGGGGGGATCCCAAGGAATGTAAACAGTTTTGGGAGCTGATCATGCCACTTAAGAGTAAACGACTTCTTGTCTCTTGTTACCACCAGCTGAAAAGGATGTCCCCAGTGATATGTTGCCTTCATCCTATGAATTTCCTCCAAGAGAGGCTTTAACATGGCTCTCATTCGTAGAGTGTTATAAGAGAGATCAGGTAGCAAGCGTATTTGCGAGCCCTCATAGTCCCATGAACCCTGTTTCCAGGCACACCTCATAATCTCCTCCTTGAAGGCAAAAAAATGTATCCTTATTAACACATCCCGTGGGTTTTCAGAGCCTTTTTTGTATGTGGTTCCAATCCTATGAATCCTATCAATTTCAAAAGGTTCAGTCAGTGAACGCTTCAATAGCCCATTAATGATTTTCATCGCACACTCCCTGAGATCAGGGCCCAATACAGACTCAGGTATCCCTTTAAGTCTAACATTGTTCCTGCGATTTCGATTTTCACTATCATCTTGCTTCAGATGCAGTGAAATAATCTGTTTCTGTAATAACAATTGTGATTTTTTTAAGTCATTGATTATAGAGTCTGTTAGGGATTGTACCTCCTCCACCTGGCCGACCCTGGCATCTACCTGATCCACCTTTTGCTTGACTGAGTCTATTTCCCCTTTCAGGTTACTCACAATTGTGGACGCCATGTCTGCAATATCTTGTTTGGTTGGAATGCGGGAGACGAACTCCTTCCATTCTGTGACCGGTAGAAGCTGGTGTACTAATGGAGCCTGTGTAGTCCCATACTCCTCTGTAGCCTGCTCCCAGGTAAGGGAACCCTGCATGGGGGGAGATGATTCTCCCAACCGATCAGAATTTGCCTTAGAGGCTTTTTTCAGCTGCTGCTGTGATGCCATGGTGGCGGAGCTCGTGGCCGAAGAATGCGTCTGCGCCATTTTAGAGGAGGCTGTAGAGCCCTGAGAGGCCGCCGGGCGTCTCAGGAAATATGCGGTGATCTCAGAGCGTTTGGAGCTGTAGCATGGCTGTGTAGACGCCTGGGTTACCGGCATGTAGGCTGCAGGTGTGGGGGCTGGGACGCTGGCTGCAGGGGATTAGGCTCCGCTCAGCTCAACAAGCTCCTGCTGTCTGCGGCCTCACGGAATCATTGCCTAGCCACACCCCGGGTTGAACTTAAAGACAGATACTTCCAAGCGTTCTTTAGTGAGTAGGTTATCCAAGTCCGATTGAACTTCCCCTACTGTAGGAGGGGAGGGAGAAATCCAATGTCTAAGGATTATCCTATGAGCAATCATGAGGCACGTGGAGATCCATGCTTTATGGGCTATCAGAAGTGATGTCTGAGTTTTAGTCCAGGTGATGAGGGTGAGTGGTGGCCTATTATCCAGTAGGCCGAAGATGAGCGGGAAAGGGCTTTTAGTGGGTAGGAGACCCATGACCCGAGAGACCAGAAGCTCCACTCCGTCCCAAAAAGATGAAATAATTTGGCAGTTCCAGAGCTGGTGGTATAGTGTGGGGCGATGAGAGGAGCACCAGGAGCATCCTTGAAAAGGCACATGGAGGGGTGAGGAGGAGAAAGGAGAGTAAGCATGGTGTAAAATTTTCAATTGTTGTTCCCTCCAGAATTCGTTGGTGATGAATGCACACGTGGAATTAAAGCCAGCTATTAGGAGCTGTTTGTAACCAGTAACTTTAAGGTCTTTGTCCCAGGAAGTTTTGTTAGAGTCCGCTTGGGCATCCAAGAGCGTGGCTTGAATGGGGCGGTAGATGTTAGCAAGTTTATGGTTGTCCACAGAGAGGAGGGTGTCCAAAATGGAGGGCAGAAATCTTTTCGACCCATCCCTGCATAGTGCCATGGCATGTGTGGTGACTTGATGCAGGTATAGAAAATGGTGAGCTGGGAGGTTGTAGTTGCGTTGGATGGTACTAAAAGGGAGAGGAGCTCCCGTCAAGGAATCAAACAGTTGAGCAAAGGTATTCAATCCTACCCGAGCCCATGAAGAGTAGATTCTGGCTGCCTGACTGATCCTTGAGGGAGGTGATGTGAGTTGGGGTAAAGGGGCCCCTGCACAAGCGAGCTAAAAGCTTACCTGACTTATTGCCATATTTGTGATATTTTAAGTCCTGAAGGGACTGATGGAATTGCTCGTGGGCAAGAGCCCACTCGTCAAAGCGTTGCTTGGCCTCCTTCCACTGGGTCCAGTATGCGGGGGAGTTCTGCTGGAGGAGATTGGAATGTGCTACACGCAAAAGAGCACTAGCGTTGCGGTAATTTGCCTCCGCTTTCTTTTTGTACGCCGAGGCGAATGCAATAATCCTGCCCCTTGCCAGTCTCCCACAGCAAAATCGGGTCAGAGGAGTGAGACTCATTATCACGCAAAAAGTCATCCCAGGTGCGGGTCAGGATAGACAGGAGATCTGCTTTATTAGCAAGGTAGGATGGGAATCGCCAGGGCTTGCGAGCGGATACTGAGTCTGTCAAAGACAGCTCAATCGACAAAGGGGAATGATCCAAAATCACCAAATCGGAGATCGTGGGTGTGTGTAGCGTAGGGAGTAGGAGCGAATTGCAGAGAAAATAGTCTATACGGGAGAATGTACCATGGGGGGGGGGGGGGGGGGAGGAGTAAAAGGTATATTCCCTGTCTGTGGGATGAGCCAACCGCCATACATCAGTAATTTGCAGGCTACCAGCAAAAACCGACAGAGCAGATACTGTGGTAGGGAGATGAGTATCAGCAGCAGGCAATTTCAACAACCTGTCCTCTGTGCAGTCCATGACAGCATTGAAATCGCCTCCTACCAACGTGGGAAGGTGGATATAAGGAGCAAGTGTGCCCGTGAGCGTGTTAAAGAAAGATTGCGGCGGAGGTGTGGGAGCATAAACATTGGACAGGATAACTTCCTTAGGGCCATGGGGAAATTTGAGGATTTGGATTCTTCCCTGATCGTCAGTGAGGAGGGGGGAACAATCAAATGTGAGGCGTTTGTGCACTAGAATCATAACACCTGCTTTCCCTTTGGATGCGGCCGATCCGAAGACTCGGACCACCCAAAGTTTACGCATGCGTTCGAAATCAGCTGAGAAAAGGTGGGTTTCCTTCAGCATAGCAATGTCAGTGTTAAGTCGTTTCAGCTGCCTGAGGATGGCAATACGCTTATTAGGTGAACGAAGCCCCTTGACATTCCAGGATACTATCTGGAGATCAAGGAGGATCGAAGGGGGGGATCTTACAGTAAGGACTAGCAGAGTAATGAGTGGGAGGTGGGTAGATCGCTGGCTGAATCTATCGGTACAGAGATGGACATTGGAGATATGCCAGGAGCAAGTGGAGATGGGTATGGATATGGCGCTAACCCGACCAAGAAGGTCATAAACCATAGTAAGCAAAAAACATAGAAGATCACGGTACAACAACAGAACACATAGCATAGGAAGTGTGGACTTCACTTTTTTCCACATAAAACTCACGTTTCCAACAGCGTTACAGGCGTTGAGGCTGAGTCCGCTCGCCATTGGGAGGGTGATATAGTCGCTCACAGGAGAGAAGAATCTCGGAGGACAATTAAGACACTAGCCGATCACCTATAGCGAGAGGGTCAGTGCTCCGATAAGGCTGTGGGGATACATAGGTTAATAAGCAGCATCATGACAAGAGCAGAAACAAGAGATCATGTCACAGAAAAATGTAACAGGCATCTAAGAAGCAAAAAGCATGAAACATTGCTATTTGCCCTAGATGGCAAGCAATAAAATAATCTGAACAGGGTGTCACAGAGCCCCTGATAGCAAACTTAGCCTGAGGGAAGGCGTTACTAGAGGCCTTTAGCGAGGTCTGTCCCGGCAACGGTTATAGGTTACACGGGCTCTCTTGGGCGAATCTTTCCTGGGGCTCAGGAGATCTCTGGTTGAGGGGGAAAGGAAGGGTGAAGCAGGGGAATCCATAGTAAGATGCAGGTGAGATTTAATATAGTCAGCCGCCTCATCAGGATGGGAGAAAGACAGGGCTTCTCCAAACTGGTCTGTGAAACGCAGAACTGCAGGGTATGCCAGTGTAAACTTAATACCTTTATGAAACAAGGCATTACAGGAAGGTTGGAAAGCTTTATGCCGGCGGGCAACTTCTTGCGAGTAGTCAGCAAACAATAAAAGCTTGTGGCCATCCAGGACAAGTGATTTGGCATTCTTGAAGGACTTGAGGATAGCCAGTCTGTCAGAATAATTGAGGTATCGTACAATGACAGGGCGAGGTGTCTTGCGATCATTGGAGGGGGCTCCCAGATGGTGGGCCCGTTCTATTGTGCAAGTGGTGGTAATGCCAAGGGTCTGCGGGATCTGCGTGGTACATACCTCCGTGAGCATGCTGGTGTTGAAAGATTCAGGCAGCCCGATAATCCGCAGGTTATTCCTTCATGACCTATTTTTAAGGTCATCCAACTTGTCAAGGATGTAGTGCTTGGCAAACTTGACATCCTTAGTAAAGGATGACATCTTCAATGTCAGATATTCTGTGCTCCACCTCAGATAGGCGTTTGGCCTGGTCCGCAAGGTCTTTTCTGAGCTGAGCTACTCCCGCCGCAACCGCCTTCTCCACAGCCTCTGTAATGGTGGGAGAGAGGAGTACAGCCACAGCCTGAGCCATTTTATGGCACTGTGCATCGTCCGGTGTAGTGGTATGTGCGGCCGTCGTGAGGGGAGAAGCCGCGCCATCCATGGGCTCAGCAGCGGCCATGATGCCTGTGGGGGAGGGCGCTCTCTGCTGCTGTGAGTCCTGGTGGGGTAACGTGCTGGATCCGATGCCGTTGTGGACCACGAAACGATCCATCAGAACGGCTAGGAGCAGCGGTACCTCGAGGGGTAAGTGTGACCGGGATCCGAAGTGTCTGGACCAGTGTGGAAGAGGCTTTATATGCCGATTATGCCGGAGCCGCCGTCCCTCACTCCTGCTTCATGTGGCGCCGGAACCGGAAGTCAGCGTAACTTTTCCTTTTAACATTAAGGACAGCGCCACCTAGTGGCAGACTAGCTAACTAAAAAAAAAAAAAAAAACAAATATGGGAATTCAATGTGTTTTATTGATGTTTTATTGAAGTAGCCTAAGCTAATAAACTATTTTTTATCAATTTAGGACAAATGATAACAAATTAGGGTGGAATCTGAAAATTTTGGTTTAGTGTCTGCCCCATACCAAAAAAAAAAAGTTTTGGCTGGAATTGGGATTTAAGGGACCAGCAAATTTTGCATGATATAGGACATTTTCATCAAATGTCTATTGCAATGCCATACATTTACTATACTGTAAATCGGGGGTGTAACTAGGATTGTGAAAGACCTGGGGTACATTTAGGAAAGGATTGATTCAAAAACAATATCATAATAACTGCCTGTAAGGTTTATTTCTAGTTCTGTGTCCCATTGGAGAGATTTTGCTTTTTACTTCCTGTCCCAAAGCCACAACAAGAAGTAAAAAAAGAAATCCCTTCAAAGTGAGGGAAATCCCTGGTAGTCATCAGGGTCACCAGAACTAATGTTCTGATGGGAATATTTCTTGATTTCTGTTCTTGTGACCACTCAAAATGTGGGTTTTTCTATAACTTTTGGTGATAAATAGAGGCAAATATAGAAGGTGAATCTTCATAATGGTGATGTCACGTCCAAGGCTGCACCCTTCCCTACATGGAGAAGACATTGAGAGATGAAATGTATGTAGACGCATGGCCTTGGACGTGACATCACCATGGATATTGTAGTCTGAGCTCGCAGCCTGTTGTCAGTGGCAGGCGCCAGCTCTTTTTCCTAGTACATGCACTTCAATCTAGTGTCAGAAAGACACTTTTTAATGAGAGTAGCCAGTAGATGCATTATTTTATTGATAAAGCATAGCACCCTCTAGTGCGGAGTGCTAGGTTGTACATAGGTTTTAGGAGTTTTGCTGAGAACCGAACAGAGGGATTTTTGGCTCATCCCTGATGTTTATGTGTCATTTATATTGTTTATGGTTTACTGGTGCTGGTGCTGGTGTTGGAATTGTACCTTCCTTCAGCCTTATTCCTGATTTATTTAGGTACAGTCCACTGATCTGGTCATCCTTGCTGGATATGTTGTATCGCTGACAGAAATAAACATTAAAATCTTTTGCATTTTTTTTTTTGGATGATAAATCAATTCTGTAGGAAAATGTTCTTGTTCTGGTCTTTTGGTTGATAAAGGACACTATACAATTTTTTTCAGCATCATTTTATTTTTATTGTTATTTAATTTACATTTTTTTTTTATAAAGACCACCTGTCATTTTATTTGAAAGTATACACTGAATTGTATCTATTTATTCTTTTTTTTTTTTATGTCATGCACTTTGTTTTTTGGAACATTTGCATTTTTTATGGTTTGATGGCATTTGTATAAGGACCAGAGCTAACGCTGTTATATTTTTTCTATACTAAGGAGGTTTTTTATACTTTGGGAACACCTGCTGCACTGACTTATAATTCTGTGGCCTAGTTCATTAATATCTGATCTGTGCCCCTCCTTACATTGGCAGTCAGTTTCTGTGCCCCCCTTACATTGACAGTCAGTGTCTGTGCCCCCCTTACATTGGCAATCAGTGTCTGTGCCCCCCTTACATTGGCAGTCAGTGTCTGTGTCCCTCCTTACATTGGCAATCAGTGTCTGTGCCCCCCTTACATTGGCAGTCAGTGTCTGTGCCCTCCTTACATTGGCAGTCAGTGTCTGTGACCCCTTACATTGGCAGTCAGTGTCTGTGCCCTCCTTACATTGGCAGCCAGTGTCTGTGACCACCTTACATTGGCAGTCAGTGTCTGTGACCACTTTGACCAGTGTTACACATGTTATCGGCTGGTTGTCTTTTCATCCATCAGCACTATCAGCGTTCAATAGACGGTTCTCACTATTGAAACTATCAACTAATATTTTAATTCTTGATTTTGATTCTCCCATACACTATTTCCACTTTTTCTTTCTGAACAGTGTACACATTTTTGTTACCTTAATGTTAATCAAATTCTGGCTCTGTTTCACCAAGGTCATTATGACTAGGGGCACAATCCTCCACATTTCCCATCCTGTTCAGTTTCCAATTAACCAAAATATGGTAATCTTATAGCTGGCACGCAGTGACTTTCATTCCTCCATCCATCACCTACCTTGCCTCTGCACTGGATATGTAAGCTCACAATATCTCAGTTTAGGGGAAAGAGAAGAGAACACGTTGTCATCATTGGATAATCTCTATGCTATGGAAGAGATCAGTGCAATAGCTCACGAAGCTACAACTAAGTTTAATACGCTATGAGAGCCATGGGTTGTTTTCAGATACTCTAAAGAATACGACATGGTCGGTCACTCCTCCACGGTTATCCTGTGACTATAATCTTGTTTTAGCACTAGTGGCTAAAGCCCCGTACACACGTACCGATGGTCGGCTTACAAATGTTCCTCTTTTCTCCCCGGGATGTCGGTGTCTGCTGAAAAGTGCAAAGACAGCACAAGGACAGCACAAGAATTTTGTCCGCCGACTGCAGAAGTGATGTCATGTAATGGTTAACTTTCCCTGTGTTTTCTATTTTCTGAGCATGCCCAGTCTTGCAAATCTGCGGTCTGTCGGCCGAATTGTGTACTGACAGGCGAACAATCGTCCGTTCTGGTGTCGGCATACAAATATTTTCATGTTTGCACGAAAGACTTTTGTCCGCGGATTGTGCGCAGACATCTGTCGGAGGCACCATACTAACACGCGTACAATCGGCAGATCCTTCGTCCACCGACGTTTGTATGCCGACGATCGGTACGTGTGTACGGGCCTTTAGGATTGAAAATGTGTCATGTCTTAGGTATATGTTATATACGTTGCTCTCCAAAATCATATAGTTCTCTTAATTTCTACAATTCATCCCTCTTTTCACACTTCATGTTCTTTTCTCCTTTTTTCTGCCTCTATCCTTACCTCTCATAGTGGCACATATAGTTCACTGATTATATGTACTATTTAATTCAAATGTTATTTATTTATTTATATGATGATTATTGTTGTACTGGGTGTGTAGCACTTTACCATTGTGAATTTTCCAGAGAATCACATTTTAATGATGAATAACGTTGCATTAGGTGTGTATCGCTTTATTGTTGTGAATTTCACTGTAATTGTAATTCTTGGAGGATCTCATTAGGGACAGCACATAAATGTATTCATTCTTACATATAGTGAATTATATATAATAATTATATAATATTTTTTATTCTTTTTATACAACTGCTTTTTGAGAGTTCTCCTGTACACACTGAAATTACAGTGACAGCCCAGTCCCACTGCTAAGTTATTTATGAATAATATGACAGTTTTAGCCTTCATTTAGAAATTAATGTCACAGTGAAAATTGCAAAGTTGTTTATTTATTTTTCAATAAAAGTTTAACCCTATGATAACCCTCATTATATTTTATTAACTCTGTTTTCTTCTTCCAATAACATTTTTTTTGTTGCTGATTTTTCTTTTTACCACTTAAAGCAAAATTTGAAACCACCCTTCCCCCCATTTCCCATTAAGTTCAGTTTTCCATAGACCAGAAGGTGTTAATCTTATAGCCAGCATGCAGTGATTATTTGCAGCATGCAGTAAATATTTCCAAACATTTTTTAAGCTGAACTTAATTTCAAGTCTTGTACTTTTGAATAGAATAAAGAAACATTAGTAAAAAGGGGGGATTTATTCTTTATCACTCAACATTAAGGAGCTATATAAGCTACCTGCCCAGTACCGGGACAAGGTCATCGAGAGCCCAGGGCGGACATGTCAAACCCACCCCCCTCCACAGATGTATGAGCATTATGTGTCAGCAAAAATCACCCCAACAAAAAATTATCGCTTACTGCATGCTTACCCCCTAAGCATAAATTCCCCCTCCTTTTAGTACAAATCTGTCCCCTGCTGAAATTCCCCCTCGTAGCACAAATCTTTGCCTCCCCCATCCCCAAAATCCCCCCCAGCACAAATACCTCCACCCCGAAAAAAAAATACCCCTCCTAGCACAAATCCTCTACCCTTAACATTTCCCCTGTGAGTACACATCTTCTGCCCTCTCACTCCAAATCCTCTTCCTATATCCCCCAACACAAACCCCACTAAATCACCACTCGTAGCACACACACACAAATTTCCCCTCCTAAAACAATGCATACCCCCTGCTGCCCCCAAAATACCCCTTCCAACACAAACCCCTTATCCCCAATCTCCTCACATCCCCCCACCCCCACCCCACATGGTACCACAGTGCCCAGGGTAGCCATGCCTCCAGCCCACCCCTTGTCCCGACTCTGTACCTGCCCCATATTCTTTAATTACGTGTATCTATAAATTTAATCAGACCTACCAAACCCAACCCATAACATGAACAAGGCAATGTGTTCACTTCACAGCACCATGTTGCAGTGGTGTGCACTTGAAGAAAATTAGGACAGGCACTACTCTTTTTACCATAGCCTGTTGCGACCTACTACAGTGCATCACAATGTGCTGCAATACATGAAGGTGAATGACATGTACTTTTCACATTATAGTTGTGTAGCACCCTTCTAGATAGGTGCTAGTAAGGTTGCCAGGTGTCCACTATTTGAGCTGACTGTCCACTTTTTTCACATTATGTTCACTATTTTTTTTCACAAAATAGTGGACATATGAGACGCTAAGTTGTTTCAATCTAATTGATCGCAATAATCCTCCAACTTTAGAAGAAATGACGAACATCTGGTTATTATCACCATGGTGAGAAGAACTTCCACCCAACACTCTCTTTGAAATTTCTGCCTTAGAAGAAGTTTATGTTCATCTGCAGAGCGATTCATCCCTTGAAAAGTGGACGTACTTTTTCAAGAAAGAGCCAGCTCTGAGTTTACTGAAACTGTTCCAGTATTGTTCATCAATTCCGTTATCAAATGCAAACGTTGAACGAATTTTCAACGTCATGGGAAATTTGTGGACTGACGAACGTAACCGACTGCTTGTACCATCAGTTTGAAGTGAACTTTGTATATTTTTTAATATTTCTCAACGTTGTACTGAAATTAAAGAATTATTCCTTAAACACAAAAAATTGATCAAAGCTGCGCAGTCAAATAAAAAATACACACGACAGCAAAGTAAAATGTAATTTAATATTTTACATATTATTATAATATATTTGATGTTTTGAAACTTAAGTAAAGTTTTGAAGTGATTATTTTAATACCTGTTAAAATGTTTGTAAGAAAATATATAATTTAATTGTAAACATTTATATTATTTTTTTACTACTTAACCCCCCCCCCCCCACTTGTCCGCTATTTTTGGAAGCAAACCTGGCAACCCTAGGTGCTAGGCTAGGTAAATTTAGTTCTTTGGCTCTCCTGTAATCAGTGGAGCTGCTTGTGATTGCTCTGGTCTTCTCTGAGTTTTACAGACTGTGGGGTTTTACTGCTTCCCCCTGTTTTCTGGATAGATCTGGAAAGTAGTGGGCTGGGAGAGTCAGATCCCCAGTCTGAATATTTATGTGGTCCCATCTAATGCCTTGAGGGGGGGGGGCTGCTCAGGGTGCCCAGATGGTGACTGGGAGTGAGCATAAATAATCTGAGGCCTGGAGTAGAGGGGTTCTAGCAGTGGCGGCCTGTGCATAGGGGGCGCCAGAGCGCCGCCCCCCCTAAAAAAAAAGAAAAAAAATGACAAAAAGAACAAATAAAGTTTTGAAAAAAAAAATTGTGTTCGCAGGCCTATGCGCTGGGCCTGGTGGCTATGGGGGGGGGGTGGGGTTTATGACCCAGAAGAGGCGCCGATTGGCTGCCTTCTGGGGGCGTAACCTGAGCGCGGGAAAAAGCGCTGAGCCACCCCCACCTTCGTGATATCCTGGCTGTGATTGGTCCAATCTCCAGCCTGGACCAATCATCATCCAGGACATCGCTGACTCGCAATGGGTGCGGTGCCGGTGCGTGCGTCAGTCACGCACCGTCACCGCCCGATCTCCTTCCCGCCGCCCGGACCGGAAGACAGAAGACTGAAGACGCTGCTCGTCTCGGTTCCCGGAATCCCGCCATCCCGCCGCCGTCAGAAGGTAAGTGATTGAAGCCGACCTGTGCCCTCACCTGTGCCATGCCTGTACCATCACCTGTGCCATGCCTATGCCATCACCTGTGCCATGCCTATGCCATCACATGTGCCATGCCTATGCCATCACCTGTGCCATCACCTGTGCCATACCTATGCCATCACCTGTGCCATGCCTATGCCATCACCTGTGCCATTACCTGTGCCATGGCTATGCCATCACCTATGCCATCACCTGTGCCATGCCTATGCCATCACCTATGCCATGCCTATGCCATCACCTGTGCCATCACCTGTGCCATGCCTATGCCATCACCTGTGCCATGCCTATGCCATCACCTGTGCCATCACCTGTGCCATCACCTGTGCCATGCCTATGCCATCACCTGTGCCATGCCTATGCCATCACCTGTGCCATCACCTGTGCCATGCCTATGCCATCACCTGTGCCATGCCTATGCCATCACCTGTGCCATCACCTGTGCCATGCCTATGCCATCACCTGTGCCATGCCTATACCATCACCTGTGCCATCACCTGTGCCATGCCTACACCATCACCTGTGCCATGCCTATACCATCACCTGTGCCATCACCTGTGCCATGCCTATACCATCACCTGTGCCATGCCTATGCCATCACATGTGCCATGCCTATACCATCACCTGTGCCATACCTGTGCCATGCCTGTGCCATGCCTATGCCATCACCTGTGCCATCACCTGTGCCATGCCTATACCATCACCTGTGCCATGCCTATACCATCACCTGTGCCATACCTGTGCCATGCCTGTGCCATGCCTATACCATCACCTGTGCCATGCCTATGCCATCACCTGTGCCATGCCTATACCATCACCTATGCCATGCCTATACCATCACCTGTGCCATCACCTGTGCCATGCCTGTACCATCACCTGTGCCATGCCTGTACCATCACCTGTGCCATGCCTATACCATCACATTTGCCATGCCTATACCATCACCTGTGCCATGCCTGTACCATGACCTCAAAGTCATGCAATTTTTTTACCGCGTTTTTTGCCGCGAAGCAATACCTATTACATTTTTCTTTTTGCGCCCCCCCCCCCCCAAAAAAATTTTTGAGCACCAGCCGCCACTGGGTTCTAGTCCAGGAGGAGAAAGAGGGCTACTGCCATTTGGCAGTCCAGCTGTGCTTCTTCATCTTCTCATCAAGGTCTCAGCTGTGCTAGCTAGGGGGCCTGTTCTGCTGAATGTTACTCTGCCCTTGTCCCTGGGGGGATACACTGCTGTGCATGGTTACTAAATGGTATAGTTAGTTAGGTTTAGGTTCGTTAGGATGTATCTTTCTGTTTCATTCCAGGGCTCTGAAAGTGAATGTCATTGCAGGACATTGTATCTTTTTTTGAATGTTTAAAATAGGCCTTGTGACTCACACTTGGGCACATTAGGAGCAATGTGTTATTGGCTCCTAGTATTAAGAGTGACTATGGACTTTTGGTAATACCCTTAAACCTTGCTAATACCCTTTAACACTCCAGCAGCACAGTTTGATAAAAATGGTACTGCTGGAGTGCTATCTTCACAGAGATAGTGCACCAAGACCTGCTTATGTTATTTCTGCATGTACATTAACCCTGCTTTTTTACAGGTGGTGAAGAAGGTGATGCCTCAGCTGAAGTATTGACATTTGACTTATTGAATGTAATTATTTTTGTAATTAGTTATCAATAGGGTTGAGCGAACACGGACTGTATTATTCGTGTTCGTACCGAATAATTGTTTTTTTGTTACCCGAACACGGACCCGAAAAATTACTGTATAATCGGGTAAAAATCCGCGTTCGGTCGTTTTATTTCCGGGTTTTGTATGCATTGGCGCGCTTTTCATGGCGGGCTTTCAACAGCCAATCAACAAGCGTTTAACTGGTGTGCCTTAAGCCATCCCAGCCATGCCTACAAATGTATTAGTAGCTGTGATTGGCCGTCTGAAGCATGTGACCAAGTCTTTATAAGTTCGAGCCAGCGCCGCTGCGGCGTCATTCTGCTGTTTAGTTCAGGGACAGAGCACACATACGTGCTGGCTGCTGATTAGGGACAGACAGGCAGGCAAAACTCATTTGTGTCCGCATAGAATTGAGGGACAGGTCGGAGTGTGTTAGGCAGGGCGAGTTGTAGGCATTTTAGGGCAAGGCTGCTGATTTTTAGGGTCAGACAGTGTGTTCTACAATCGATATTGCTGTGTGGGGTGGGGTTTGCAGTGAACCGATCTACGATCTTATCAATCCTTTTAGGGAGAGAGGCTGCTGATTTTTAGGGTCAGACAGTGTGTTCTACAATCGATATTGCTGTGTGGGGTGGGGTTGGTTTGCAGTGACCCGATCTACGATCTTATCAATCCTTTTAGGGAGAGAGGCTGCTGATTTTTAGGGTCAGACAGTGTGTTCTACAATCGATATTGCTGTGTGGGGTGGGGTTTGCAGTGACCCAATCTACGATCTTATCAATCCTTTTAGGGAGAGAGGCTGCTGATTTTTAGGGTCAGACAGTGTGTTCTACAATCGATATTGCTGTGTGGGGTGGGGTTTGCAGTGACCCGATCTACGATCTTATCAATCCTTTTAGGGAGAGAGGCTGCTGATTTTTAGGGTCAGACAGTGTGTTCTACAATAGATATTGCTGTGTGGGGTGGGGTTTGCAGTGACCCGATCTACAATCTTATCAATCCTTTTAGGGAGAGAGGCTGCTGATTTTTAGGGTCAGACAGTGTGTTCTACAATAGATATTGCTGTGTGGGGTGGGGTTTGCAGTGACCCGATCTACGATCTTATCAATCCTTTTAGGGAGAGAGGCTGCTGATTTTTAGGGTCAGACAGTGTGTTCTACAATAGATATTGCTGTGTGGGGTGGGGTTTGCAGTGACCTGATCTACGATCTTATCAATCCTTTTAGGGAGAGAGGCTGCTGATTTTTAGGGTCAGACAGTGTGTTCTACAATAGATATTGCTGTGTGGGGTGGGGTTTGCAGTGACCCGATCTACGATCTTATCAATCCTTTTAGGGAGAGGCTGGAGATAGGCAGGTGTCAGTGGTCCACATCGATTTTGCTGTGTGTGGGGTGCAGTGAACACAATCTTTTTTGCCCACTGAGGAGGAGGGAGAAAAGTCTTTTTCTATCAGTCACTGTGTGCAGCGTTTTTCCTTCAGCTGTGCTGTGCTGACTCTGATCATACACTGCTGTGTTCAGTTCACAGACATGTGCTATTATTGAGTGGTTTCAAAAATCATACACTTTTTTCTATTCCACTATTCAATATACAGCCTTGGGTTAAAAAAAATGTAATTGTGGCCTGCAGCAGAGCTGAATGATATAAGACACTGCTGTTCACATGTGCTATTGTTGATAAATCACACCAATTTTATATCATATTTTCTATTCCGCTATTCAATAAAAACCTTTGGGTATCAGTTAAATTGCGGCATAGTCTGTGTAGGTACGTGGGAGATACACCTTTCCAAGTTTTTGGGGTTCATCTCATACTTTTGAAGATTTGAGGGTGCTGCCTGTTCCAAACTCCTCCTACTCCTCATCCTGCCTTTTAGGGGTACAAACAATAGTAATTGGGGCCTAGTGTGGTTCTGTACGTGTGAGATACATACACTTTTTTTGATCATATTTTCTATTCCGCTATTCAATAAAAACCTTTGGGTATCAATTAAATTGCGGGATAGTCTGTGTTGGTACGTGTGAGATGCACCTTTCCAAGTTTTTGGGGTTCATCTCATATTTCTGAACATTTGAGGGTGCTGCCTGTTCCAAACTCCTCCTACTCCTCATCCAGCCTTTTAGGGGTACAAAAAATAGTAATTGGGGCCTAGTGTGGTTCTGTACGTGTGAGATACATACACTTTTTTTGATCATATTTTCTATTCCGCTATTCAATAAAAACCTTTGGGTATCAATTAAATTGCGGGATAGTCTGTGTTGGTACGTGTGAGATACACCTTTCCTGGCAGTCTCCATGGCAGCCTACGTGTGGGTTAACCCCGCCTCCTCTCCAATGGTATAGGACCCCCCTCTATAAATTTCAGCTTGCAGGCACAGCCAGTGTCCTCCTCCAAGGACCCTATTTGGATTATTTCCTATTGGAATTTGGTCGGCTTAGCTCAGAATGAAAAGTCGGTGTCTATGTCCAGGGCCCAGCCATGGGCGGGTGAGTGACATTTTAAAATCCCCTTTGGCTGATAACTGTGCGGTGCTTCGGATGGCCGACGGATATCCTGACAGGGTCTGAAGATTTGTCTCCTCCATGGCAGTGTTTTTGTTATGTTTGTTTGTCTCAAACTACTTTCTTTGCTATCCCTGGTTGCCCAATGGCAGCTGGAACGCTCCGTGCGTTCCAGCCATCTCCTTCCTGCTCCCCCTCCGCTCAGTCCGGCGGATGCATGCGCTGTGTGGTAATGGAGCTCCGCTCGCTGCCTGCGCATGCGCACTTCGCCGCGATCGGAAGCGAGGCCGGTCCGCGCATGCGCACTTGCGATCACGGCCGGCCGTCGCTGACATCATCCTGGCGCGAAAATTTAAACGCCTGCCAGCTCCGGGGCAATTGGGAATGCACTGTGGGCATAGCGACGTCTTCCCGGTACCTTGTCCGTTTGAATACCAGGTATGTGGGGACCGGATGCTGCATACCTTTTGGCGGTGTGCAGGGGAGGGGGGAGCGGTTGGATGCATATTAGGACAACACCTGAATGTTCCTTATTGCCTTATAGTGATCCGCTGTATGCTCTACTTCCTAGTGAGTTTGTGGTTTTGCCTGAAACATGGATCCTGCTTCACCGCCCTCTTGTGGCCAGCCCTCTCACAACAGGTGAGTGCTGGTACATTTTAGAGGGATATGAAGGGAGGGATGCTGGCTCATGATTCATGGCTAAATCCTGTGTCTCCCTGGATTTTCTCTTTCTCCCAGCTCCTCCAGGTCTGGTCAAGAAAGAGACCCTGTCAGGCCACGAAGAGAATCATCTTCTAGGTCAAGACGCCGTGAGTCTCCATCAGGGAGCAGGCATGAGAGGAGACGCTCACATTCCTCCCCCAGACACCGCACACACCGCCACAGTAGCCATATGGCCCAGAGAGCCTGTTGGGGTTGTGGGGCGCATGTCCCGGAGGACAAGTCCCTTTGCGAGCCCTGTTTCGCTCGTGCATCTGGTGAAAGAGAGTCTGAAGATCAGAGATTGGAATCCCTGGTGAAACTGATTGTCCAGCAATCCATGAAAGAGTGGGGTGCTAGTCCCACACCTGAGCCTGCTACTCCCAGCTCTCCTGCTGATGCTCCTGAAGAGCAAGGTCCCTCTCAGCCAAGCTTCACTTCCGGGAAATCCTCAGAAAGCGATTCGGAAGAAGAGGAAGGTGCAGTTGGGGGTTTTGATTTTGCCCTTGTTGCACCTCTCATAAGAGCAGTCAAAGAGGCTCTGAAATGGGAAGATCCCAGTACCCCACAAGTAAAACAGAGAAGGTTTTTCAAACATTTGGGGAAAGAGCGGCTAAACTTTCCGCTCCTGTCAGAATTGAAGGATGTCATCCTAGAAGAGTGGAGTAAAGGGGATAGCAAGACCTCCTTATCCTCCAAATTATCTAAGTTGTATCCCTTTAAACCAGAAGAGGTCAGTCACCTGGAATCAGCTCCTCTAGTTGATGCTGCAGTTTCCAGACTAGCAAAACACGTTACACTCCTGCTGGATGATGCGGTGTCCTTTAAAGACCCTCTGGATAGGAAAATGGACCTGGATTTAAAAAGAATTTATATCACAGCCGGTGCGGCTTGTAAACCTGTGCTAGCCCTAGCAGCGATGTCTAAGGCCATGGAAACCTGGGTTTCTGATGTTGAACTAAAATTAAGAAGTGTGTCTGAAGATGCAGTAGAGAACTCTCCTGTTCAGGAACTGAAGTTAGCTTCTGTGTTTCTTGGAGAAGCATCCATTGATGTGTTACGTCTCTTATTAAGATCCATGTTGGCTTCTGTCACAGCCAAACGGGCCCTGTGGTTGCGTCCCTGGCTAGCAGACCCTGCCTCTAAACAGGCTTGGTGCAAAATCCCTTTTAAAGGATCCTCTTTATTTGGAAACAAATTGGATAATGCAATTACTAAAGTGACGGGTGGAAAGTCAGGTCTCCTTCCCCAAGATAGGCGCCTCTTTGGCCCTAAGAAGCAGCAACCAAGAAAGCAGTTTGCAGAGCGATCAAAGGATGCCCGCTCATATAGGCCTGGGCGAGATTACAGGCGAAATTGGAAAAGCAGCCAAGCATCCTCTCATAAGCCGGTCAGAGGCTCAGCACCTTCCGGACAAGAAACCTCAAAGTCCTTTTGAGATTGGGCCCGTTCAGACATGCCAGGTGGGGGCACGCCTGCTCCGCTTTCAGCGTGTCTGGGCGGCCTCAATCTCAGACTTCTGGACCATCAGGACAGTGTCCACAGGACACTCATGGACTTTCTCAACAGATCCCGTGTCCAGATTTATTCCCACTCGCTTGCCTTCTCAGGACGAGAAAAGAAGTGTTTTGCTCGACTATGTAAGCACTTTGGTAGCTCAGGGCGCAATAGTTCCGGTGCCCGTGCAGGAAAGATTCCAAGGCGTATATTCGCCCCTCTTTCTAGTACAGAAGAAGAATGGATCTTGGCGCCCTGTGATAGATCTCACCTATCTCAACAGGTTCATCAAGAACGAAAAGTTCAAAATGGAGACCTTATCTACCATTCAGAAAGCAGTGCTTCCAGGAGACTGGCTAGTGTCAATAGATCTCAAAGACGCGTATTTCCACGTGCCTATAGCAGTAAACTTCCACAAGTACCTCCGTTTCGCGGTAGAACATCAACACTTCCAGTTCATCTGCCTTCCTTTTGGCCTGTCCACATCCCCAAGGGTGTTTTCCAAGGTCCTTCTAGCAGTGGTAGCTCTAATCAGAACAAAAGGTGTACGTCTACATCACTACTTAGACGATCTTCTACTGTTGTCACAAGACAGGGATCAACTTTTGTCCCACAGGGACCTGGTCACCACAACTCTCATGGAGTTCGGATGGTTGTTGAATCTTCAAAAAAGTCATCTGGAGCCCTCTCAACATCTGGTCTATCTAGGGGCTCAATTCAACACCGTTCAGAATACACTTTCTCTGCCTCTAGAGAAAATTCCGGTGGTTCGGGAGAGAATCTTTCCAGCCCTCTCCTCTTTTCTGACGGCATCCCAGTGTCTCAAGATCATCGGCACTATGGTCTCGACGGCCCCTATGGTCAAGTGGGCACTGTGGCGAATGCGACCCTTTCAAAGGGGCTTCCTTCGGCAGTGGAATCCGGAAGAACGCGAACAGCGTATCTTTATTTCCCACAGCATGAGGAGCAGCTTATTATGGTGGCTCCAACGCAAGAACCTGCTCAATTGCCATTCTCTAGTTCCCATCATGTGGGTCATCATTACAACCGACGCCAGCAACTCTGGCTGGGGAGCCCATTGCATGGCAGAGGTGGCTCAAGGGAAATGGTCTCCACAAGCCCACTCCCTGGTTTCCAACGTCCTGGAGCTTCGTGCGGCTTTTCTAGCTCTTCAAGCTTTCCACCATCTAATAGAAGGCAAATCTGTACTTCTTCGAATGAACAACACCACGGCAGTGGCTTATGTGAAAAGACAGGGCGGAACCAGGAGTCTCTCCCTTCTTCAGGAGGTAGACCCAATCATGACATGGGCCCAAGCCCATCTGTCCAACATCTCGGCGGCCTACATTCCGGGGCCACAGAATGTCCAGGCAGATTTCCTTTCCAGAGTTCAGTTGAATCGCAACGAGTGGTCTCTCCACATCGACTCATTCAAGTGGATTCTGTCTCTAGGGGTCTCACCCGAAGTAGACCTGTTTGCATCTCCATGCAACCACAAGCTGGACTGGTACTTCACACGCAGCAAGTGTCACCGAGCCTGCGGAACGGATGCTCTGACCGACAGATGGGAATTCAGCAGGGCATATGCCTTTCCCCCATTTCCCATCATCCTCAGATTTCTTCAGAGACTCCAAGCAGAAGATGTGGAGATTGTCATGGTAGCCCCTCATTGGAAAAACAGGCCCTGGTTCACACTTCTCCTGCAACTCAGTTATCGGAGCCCGATTCCCCTGCCCCTCAAACCAGACCTTCTCTTGCAGGGAACAACATTACACCCCTGCCCCGCTTTGCTCAGGTTAACGGTCTGGTTCTTGAGAGGGAGAGGTTGGAGTCACTCGGATGCCCTCCTGGGGCAATCCCTCCCTTAATGAACTCCAGAAGACCCAGCACGAACAGAGTTTACTGCAGAGTCTGGTCTAGATTCTTGGAATTCACGTTCCCGGAGGAAAATCCTTCCTTGAATTTTGGAGTTCAAGAAGTCCTGAAGTTCCTTCAAGCAGGTCTGGATAAATCCCTATCAGTTGGGACTCTCAGGGTACAAATATCAGCCTTATCGGTGTTCTCAGGGTTCTCCTGGGCCAAGCATGTACCTATACAACAATTCTTCAAAGGTGCGGTCAGACTCAGACCTCAGAGGAAGCCAAGGTTCCCGAAATGGGACCTTCCCCTTGTCCTTAACGTCCTTTCAAGAACTAGTTTGTCGGACTCCATCAGAGATCTTACCATTAAAACAGCCTTTTTAGTGGCAATCACTTCAGCCAAAAGAGTTTCTGAGATCAGTTCCCTTGGTCATAAAGAACCTTTTCTCACGTTCTTTCCGGATCGAGTAGTCCTAATTCTGATGCTCAATTCCAATCCGAAGGTATCATCGGTTTTTCATGAAAACTAGGAGATTGTGCTTCCTACCTTTCGATCTTCCGAGGATTGTGAACCTCATCCCTTGGATGTAGGGAAAACTCCGATGGAATATCTTCAGTCAACGTCTTCTTTCAGACAATCGGATAATCTCTTCGTCCTTTTCTCAGGCAAAAATAGAGGAAAGCGGGCCTCGTCAAGGTCCATTGCAGCCTGGATTGTGTCTGCTATTCAACGAGCTTACTGTGTAGAGGGTTTGGCTCCTCCGGAGGCAGTGACAGCCCACTCAACGAGAAGCATCTCAACGTCCTGGGCGGCTTCACATCATGTTGCACCAGAAGTAGTCTGCAGAGCGGCTTCCTGGTCTTCTGTAAATACGTTTATGACACATTATTGTGTGGAGCCAGCCTTCTTATCTTCAGTTAATTTTGGCTTGACTGTTTTGTCTGCTAATAATTTGAAGTAAAATTTGATTTGAAATATTCCCACCCGTGTGGTTTGGGCTAGTTATTTCCCACACGTAGGCTGCCATGGAGACTGCCAGGAAAACGGAAAATTCCTATCATACTTACCATAATTTTCCTTTCCTGGTGGTCTCCATGGCAGCCGGAGTTCCCACCCTCTGGTCTTGGATTCGGCTAAGATATGGAACACTGGCTGTGCCTGAAAGCTGAAATTTATAGAGGGGGGTCCTATACCATTGGAGAGGAGGCGGGGTTAACCCACACGTAGGCTGCCATGGAGACCACCAGGAAAGGAAAATTACGGTAAGTATGATAGGAATTTTCCGTTTTCCAAGTTTTTGGGGTTCATCTCTTACTTCTGAAGATTTGAGGGTGCTGCCTGTTCCAAACTCCTCCTACTCCTCATCCAGCCTTTTAGGGGTACAAAAAATAGTAATTGGGGCCTAGTGTGGTTCTGTACGTGTGAGATACATACACTTTTTTTGATCATATTTTCTATTCCGCTATTCAATAAAAACCTTTGGGTATCAATTAAATTGTGGGATAGTCTGTGTTGGTACGTGTGAGATACACCTTTCCAAGTTTTTGGGGTTCATCTAATACTTCTGAAGATTTGAGGGTGCTGCCTGTTCCAAACTCCTCCTACTCCTCATCCTGCCTTTAGGGGTACAAACAATAGTAATTGGGGCCTAGTGTGGTTCTGTACGTGTGAGATACATACACTTTTTTTGATCATATTTTCTATTCCGCTATTCAATAAAAACCTTTGGGTATCAATTAAATTGCGGGATAGTCTGTGTTGGTACGTGTGAGATCCACCTTTCCAAGTTTTTGGGGTTCATCTCATACTTCTGAAGATTTGAGGGTGCTGCCTGTTCCAAACTCCTCCTACTCCTCATCCAGCCTTTTAGGGGTACAAAAAATAGTAATTGGGGCCTAGTGTGGTTCTGTACGTGTGAGATACATACACTTTTTTTGATCATATTTTCTATTCCGCTATTCAATAAAAACCTTTGGGTATCAATTAAATTGCGGGATAGTCTGTGTTGGTACGTGTGAGATACACCTTTCCAAGTTTTTGGGGTTCATCTCATACTTCTGAAGATTTGAGGGTGCTGCCTGTTCCAAACTCCTCCTACTCCTCATCCTGCCTTTAGGGGTACAAACAATAGTAATTGGGGCCTAGTGTGGTTCTGTACGTGTGAGATACATACAGTTTTTTTGATCATATTTTCTATTCCGCTATTCAATAAAAACCTTTGGGTATCAATTAAATTGCGGGATAGTCTGTGTTGGTACGTGTGAGATACACCTTTCCAAGTTTTTGGGGTTCATCTCATACTTCTGAAGATTTGAGGGTGCTGCCTGTTCCAAAATCCTCCTACTCCTCATCCTGCCTTTAGGGGTACAAACAATAGTAATTGGGGCCTAGTGTGGTTCTGTACGTGTGAGATACATACACTTTTTTTGATCATATTTTCTATTCCGCTATTTAATCAAAACCTTTGGGTATAAACAATTAAATTGCGTGATAGTCTGTGTCGTTACGTGTCAGATACACCTTTCCAATTTTTTGGGCGCATCTCTTACTGCCGAGGATTTGAGGGTGCTTCAGTCTGCCTCCTGCCTGTTCCGAACTCCTCCTACTCCTCATCCTGCCTTTAGGGTACAAAAAATTGTAATCGGGGCCTAGTTTGTGTTTGTACGTGTGAGATACACCACCGTTTTGTAAAATTTGTCCTATTCCGCTATTCAATATACACCCTGTTTGAGTGTAAAAAATTAAATTGCGGGATAGTCTGTATCGGTACATGTGAGATACACCTTTTTAAATTTGTTTGGCGCATCTCCTTCTACCGCCGAGGATTGCAGGGCGCTTCAGTTTGCCTCCTGTTCCCAACTCCTCCTACTCCTCTTCCTCATCCTGCCTTAAGGTTACATAAAATTGTAATCGGGGCCTAGTCTGTGTTTGTACGTGTGAGATACACCGTATTATAAAATTTTTCCTATTCCGCTATTCAATATACACCCTTTTGGAGTGTAAAAAATTAAATTACGGCATAGTCTGTATCGGTACGTGTGAGATACACCTTTTAAATTTGTTTGGCACATCTCCTTCCCCCGCCAAGGATTGCAGGGCGCTTCAGTTTGCCTCCTGTTCCCAACTCCTCCTACTCCTCTTCCTCATCCTCCCT
The DNA here is from genome assembly GCF_965119305.1 of Pelophylax lessonae. Taxonomy (NCBI): domain Eukaryota; kingdom Metazoa; phylum Chordata; class Amphibia; order Anura; family Ranidae; genus Pelophylax; species Pelophylax lessonae. The sequence goes on along the minus strand of NC_138768.1, from coordinate 268,768,148 downwards.
TTAGGGTACAAAAAATTTTAATCGGGGCCTAGTCTGTGTTTGTACGTGTGAGATACACCTTTTTTATCCTATTCCGCTATTCAATATACACCCTTTTGGGGTAAAAAACATTAAATTGCGGCATAGTTTGCATATTTGACTGTGAGATACACCCGTGCGATACTGTTGTTGTTTTGTTCCGCTATTCAATAAACACCTTTCTAGGGCAAGATCTTAAATTACAGAAATATGAGGAGACCGTCAAATAGGGGCCGTGGCCTGGGTCGTGGTGCTGCTGGTAGAGCTCCTGTTGCAAGGAGAGGACGTGGTCGATCTGTGCCAGCTACACGCACAAGTGAAACACCTTCCTCAAGTGTTAGTAGGCGACAGAACCTGCATCAGTATTTGGTAGGTGTCGCCTACTCACACTTGAGGAAGGTGTTTCACTTGTGCGTGTAGCTGGCACAGATCGACCATGTCCTCTCCTTGCAACAGGAGCTGTACCAGCAGCACCACGACCCAGGCCACGGCCCCTATTTGACGGTCTCCTCATATTTCTGTAATTTATGATCTTGCCCTAGAAAGGTGTTTATTGAATAGCGGAACAAAACAACAACAGTATCTCACAGTCAAATATGCAAACTATGCCGCAATTTAATTTTTTTTACCCCAAAAGGGTGTATATTGAATAGCGGAATAGAAAAAAGGATAAAAAACGGTCTATCTCACATGTACAAACACAGACTAGGCCCCGATTAAAATTTTTTGTACCCTAAAGGGAGGATGAGGAAGAGGAGTAGGAGGAGTTCGGAACAGGAGGCAAACTGAAGCGCCCTGCAATCCTTGGCGGTGGAACCGAGATGCGCCAAACAAATTTAAAAGGTGTATCTCACACGTACCGATACAGACTATGCCGTAATTTAATTTTTTACACTCCAAAAGGGTGTATATTGAATAGCGGAATAGGAAAAATTTTATAATACGGTGTATCTCACACGTACAAACACAGACTAGGCCCCGATTACAATTTTTTGTACCCTAAAGGCAGGATGAGGAAGAGGAGTAGGAGGAGTTGGGAACAGGAGGCAAACTGAAGCGCCCTGCAATCCTCGGCGGTGGAAGGAGATGCGCCAAACAAATTTAAAAAGGTGTATCTCACATGTACCGATACAGACTATGCCGTAATTGAATTTTTTTACACTCAAACAGGGTGTATATTGAATAGCGGAATAGGAAAAATTTTACAAAACGGTGGTGTATCTCACACGTACAAACACAGGCTAGGCCCCGATTACAATTTTTTGTACCCTAAAGGCAGGATGAGGATGAGGAGGAGGTCCGAACAGGAGGCAAAATGAAGCACCCTGCAATCCTCGGCGGTATGAGATGCGCCCCAAAAATTGGAAAGGTGTATCTCACACCTACCGATACAGACTATCCCGCAATTTAATTGTTTTTACCCCAAAGGTGTAGATTGAATAGCGGAATAGAAAATATGATTTCAAAAGGTGTATGTATCTCACACGTACAGACCCAGACTAGGCCCAAATTACTATTTTTTGTACCCCCAAAGGCAGGATGAGGAGTAGGAGGAGTTCGGAACAGGCAGGAGGCACACTGAAGCACCCTGCAGTCCTCGGCAGTAAGAGATGCGCCCCAAAAATTGGAAAGGTGTATCTCACACGTACCGATACAGACTATCCCGCAATTTAATTGTTTTTACCCCAAGGGTGTAGATTGAATAGCGGAATAGAACATATGATATAAAATTGGTGATTTTTCAATAGCACATGTGAACAGCAGTGTCTTATATCAGTCAGCTCTGCTTCCCTATGGAGGGAAAAAAAAAAAGAAAATTCCCCTTTTAAGTTTGTAATTTTTAAATAGTTTAGTACAGACTATGCCACAATTTCATTTTTTTAACCCAAAAGGGTGTATATTGAATAGTGGAATAGAAAAAAGTGTATAAATTTTGAAATCACTCAATAATAGCACATGTGAACACAGCAGTGTATTATCACAGTCAGCAGCACTGAAGGAAAAACGCTGCACACAACTGACTGATAAAAAAGACTTTTTTCTCCCTCCTCCTCAAAGGGCAAAAAGATTGTGTTCACACCACCCCACACACAGCAAAATCGATGTGGACCACTGACCCTGCCTATCTCCAGCCTCGCCCTAAAATGATCGATAAGATCGGTCACTGCCGGCACTGCAAACCCCCCACACAGCAAAATCGATTGTAGAACACTGACCCTGCCTATCTCCAGCCTGGCCCTAAAATGATCGATAAGATCGGTCACTGCCGGCACTGCAAACCCCCCCCACACAGCAAAATCGATTGTAGAACACTGACCCTGCCTATCTCCAGCCTCGCCCTAAAATGCCCTAACAACTCGCCCTGCCTGCAGCACTCCGACCTGTCCCTGATTCTGAATTATTTTCGGACACAATATAATTTATGACTGTCTGTCCCTAATCAGCAGCCAGCACGTATGATGTGTGCTCTGTCCCTGTACTACAGCAGAATGACGCAGCGGCGCTCGGTCTCGAACTTATAAAGACTTGGTCACATGCTTCAGATGGCCAATCACAGCTACTTATACATTTGTAGGCATGGCTGGGATGGCTTAAGGCACACCAGTTAAACGCTTGTTGATTGGCTGTTGAAAGCCCGCCATTAAAAGCGCGCCAATACATACAAACCCGGAAATAAAATGACCGAACACGGATTTTAAACCCGAACATACAGTAAAGTTTTTGGGTCCGTGTTCGGGTAACAAAAATCCAATTATTTGGTACGAACACGAATAATACAGTCCGTGTTCGCTCAACACTACTAAGGACGAGCAGCCCAAACCAACTATTTACGTATGATTTTTTTTTTTTTACTGTGCGTTCTTCTTTATAACATCTCGGGTATGATAAAGTTTGAAACACAAAATCATAAATTATAATATAATAAATAACTATAAATAAGTTAAAATGTGTATGTATATATATATATATATATATATATATATATATATATATATAAAAGAAGTACAGTAAAACTGCAGGAAAGGGCACTGGGGGGCAAACTAATGTCAATTTATTTTATTTTGTAATGAAATCAGTGTGTTTGTGTGTTTTACTATTTGAATTTGCCGCTGGTTCCACCCCCCTGCGAGCGTCACGTCGCAGGAGACGGAAGCCGGGGCTCACAGCATCGGGCGGAAGATCCGGCTGCCGTATGCTGCAGGGACACATCGCGGGATCCCGGGGACAACGTAAGTAACCTCTACCAGGATCCAGGGATGCTCCCTGGCGGTACCCTGAGTGTGGCTCAGGGCTACCGCTAATGGCAGTGAAATTCCACCCCGAGCCACACTCAGGAATACCGCCAAGGAGGTTAAAGACTTTTTGTACTTTTAGATAGAATGGGGACAAGCTAGAATCAGAATGATGTGATTCTTTTCCTTCGCTTTTATAAACATTGTATCTACAGTATATTAATCAAGCAACAAAAAAAACAAACAACTTTTGAATACTAAAGCAATATTTTGTTATTCAGACAGAACAGAGCCCATTCACACTGCAGCGGCACGACTCTGTACTACTTCGGGGGTGACTTGTGAAGTCCCGTGCACCGCGACTTCGGCGCGACTTGCACAGACTTCATATAATGAATGTCTATGCAAGTCGCCCCGAGGTCGCCCCGAAGTAGTACAGGACCCTTTTTCTAAGTCGGAGCGATTTGTGTCGCTCCTATTAGAACGCGTCCTGTAGCAGTCAATGGACCGCGAGGGACCGCGACTTGTCAGGCTGACAAGTCACCTGACAAGTCGCTCTAGTGTGAATGGAGCCTTACAATAAATACTAACAGCAGCCTTTCTCAACCTTTTCAACACAGAGGAACTCTTGAGATAAATTTCAGGTCTCGGGGAACGCCTGCTAAAAATTAAAAATCTACAACTCATGACACATTAGTGTGACAGTAAGTGGGATGACTCTTGTCATCATTGGGAAGAATTACCCCCTTACAGATAGCTAAAAGGAACAATGGTGTCATTGGAAACTCATCTGAGAGGCAGAAATTGACCATTTCTCAAGGAACCCCTAGCAACCTCAGGAGGAACCCTGGTTGAGAAACCCTGACTTACAATATTTAAATTAACCACTTCAATACAGTTACACCCCCTTCCTGCCCAGGCCAGTTTTCAGCTTTTAGCGCTGTTGCATTTTGAATGACAATTGCGCGGTCATGCAACACTGTACCTAAACCAAATTTATGTCATTTTTTTCCTACAAATAGAGTTTTCTTTTGGTGGTATTTGATCACTGCAAGGTTTTTTCTTTTTTTGCTAAACAATTAAAAAAATACCAAAAAGTTTGAAAAAAAAAAGTTTGTTTGTTTATTTTATAAAATTTTGTAAATAGATATGTTTTTATGTCAGGCCGCACTGACAGGCACTGATGAGGAAGCACTGATGGGGGTGGCACTGATGGGGTGGCACTAATATGAAGTACTGATGGGCACTGATATGCAGCACTGATGGGCACTGATATGTGGCACTGATGGGTAGCACTGATATGCAGCATTGGTGGGCACTGACAGGCGGCACTGATGGGCACTGATAGGCAGCATTGATGGGCACTGATAGGTGGCACTGATCGGCACTGATGGGTGGCATTGATGGGCACTAATAGGTGGCACTGGTGGGCAATAATGGGCACTGGTGGGCGTCACTGATAGATGGCTATGATGGACACTGGTGGGCAGCACTGATATATGGCAATAGTGGGCAGCACTGATGGGGTGGGCACTGGCAGGCTCTCTAAGCCCTGATTGCCATCCCTGGTGGCTATAGTGGGCATTCCTGGTGGTCATGGGTGGGCATCCCTGGTGGCCATGAGTGGGCATCCCTGGTGGCCATGAGTGGGCATCCCTGGTGGCTCTAGTGGAAACCCCCCAAGGGTCTGCGCTGGTAATCAAGACCTCCCCTGTCAGGAGAGCCGCAGATCGGCTCTCCTCTACTCGTGCCTGTCAGGCACGAACTGAGGAAAGCCGATCAACGGCTCTTACTATGTGACCAGCTGTGATTGGTCACAGCTGGTTACATGGTAAAGAGCCTACGTCAGTTGGAGATGCGGTGTGTCAGAGTGACACACCGCAGCACCGATCACCGCTATGACGGCGGGTCAGGATAATACAACAACCTTCCCGCCATCAATTTCCTATAAGGCGGGCGGGAAGTGGTTAAACTAGAAAGAAAATAGACATTTTTTATGTAATGATTTTATCAGTAGATATATAGTAGGACTGTAGGAGGAGGCTGCTGACGGCAAATAAATCTGAGACACTTTGCATAGAAAGGTGTGGTTTATATACAGAATATAACTATGAGAATGAGAAGGATTCAACTAAACTCTTTTCTGTCAAAGTGATTCCTCATCATCATGATCATGTTCTGGACTGTCTTCACTTTCATCACTTACTTCTCCTGTAATTCATATTTTATACTTTATTAGGATTACTGCATATACATATACTAGGATTGTTTTTAACTATCAACATTCTCTTATTTTTGTTGCAGATTCTGTGGCTCAGTTTACTATCATCCAGGAAGCCACAATAACCGCATCTCTTGGTGGTAATGTCAGATTGTGAAATGTCAAAGATTTTTTGATTTTGACTTTGGATTTAGTATCTGGGGGGTCTAAAAGGTGTGCATGTGAAGTTTCAGCTCTGTAGCATGTCCAGAACCATGAAAAAAAAAAGATAATTTTTCAGTAGAACAGGGATGTGGGACCCTCCTTTAACACCTATATGATCTTTTTTTTCTGGTTCTGGACATGCTACAGAGCTGAAACTTCACAGGTACACCTTTTAGACCCCCCCCCCCCCCCCCCCCAGACACAAAATCACACAAAAAAAAGTTCTTAAAAATTGGCATTTTTGATAAAAAATTTTGATTTAAAAAAAAAAAAAGAGATTTTGGATTTTGTATCTGGGGGGTCTAAATGGTGTGCATGTGAAGTTTCAGCTCTGTAGCATGTCCAGAACCAGAAAAAAAAGATCGTTTGTATTAGAACACTTTCTTTCAGGACAGGTAGTTAGCTTCTCTCCCGGTTTAATAGCAGGCATTTTTTGGGGTTCTTTGCAGTCAGGAAAAACATCTGAACTTGTGTATAGTGGTACTGTGCACAAGTTCTGATGTTTTTCCTGCCTCCAAAAACCCCCAAAAAATGGCAGCAAAAACACACCTGGGCATGTTTTTTTTGGACGCTAGCGTTTTTTTTGGCATTTTTTTGGGTTCTTTTGAGGCAGGCAAAACATCTGAACTTGTCTATAGTGGTATATATACACACATACTTATATGTTTATACACACCTAGACATATATAGGTGTGATAGTAGCAGAAATATATTAGTGTAAATGATTTCATTAGCGCAAGCATATATTTCTGCTACTATCACACCTATATATGTCTAGGGGTGTATATAAAGTTTCAGCTCTGTAGCATATTCACTAATGATTGGTCTAGGGACCCCCTAGTCACTCCAATCACATTCCTAGCATTCTCCTGCCCCCTCAATTGGCTTTTGCTAATGGTTCTGGTCCAATCATGGGCTTTTAAAGCCCATTTCCTGAAGAATTGCATTTTGGGCGGTTCTGGTTGCCGAACTCCAAACTTTTTGGGCAAAAAGTTCTAAATTCGGCCGAACCTCGAACACCCAATGTTCGGGCCGAACCGATGGTCGACCGTAACCGTTCGATCATCCCTACTTGGGAGCATGACAATGTTGGGACTCATCTCCCAATATAATATATCTGCAGCATACTGCTCTATTCAAACCAAGATTCACAAGGTAAAGCATCCTGCTCTTTTAGTTGAGATTAACCACTTGCCGACTGCTGCACGACTATTTACTGCGGCAGTCAGCCCCCTACAGGCAAAGCGACGTAGACTTACGTCGCTCGCCCACGATTATTTAAACACAGCCATCTGTCATTCTCACTGAAGTAGGCACAGAGGCTATGCGATCCTGCTATATAGGATCGCATGTCTCTGTGGTTACTTCACTAGTCACGCCCCCTAACAGTTAGAATCACGCCCCTAGGGACACACTTAACCCCTTGATCACCAAAAAAGTTAACCCCTTCCCTGCCAGTGTCATTTTTACAGTAACAGTGCATATGTATAGCACTGATTACTGTAGTAATGTCACTGGTACCCCCAAAAGTGTAAAAAATGTCAGTCAGGGGTCCGATCTGTCCGCCTCAATGTCGCAGTCCCGCAAAAAAAATTGCAGATCACCGCCATTACTAGTTAAAAAAAAAACAATAAAAATGACATAAATCTTTCCCATAGTTAGTAAACGCAATAACTTTTGCGCAAACCAAGCAAAATAAGCTTATTGCAATTTTTTTTACCAAAAATATGTAGCAGAAAACAAATTGGCCTAAAATGTTAAAAAAATTTGATTTTTACATTTTTTTTGAGAATTTCATATAAAAAATTTGAAAAATATTGGTATTTTTTCAAAATTGTTGCTCTTTTTTTGTTTATAGTGCAAAAAAATAAAAATCGCACAGGTGATAAAATACCACCAAAAGAAAGCTCTGTTTATAGGAAAAAAAGGACGTCAATTCCATTTGGGTACAGCATCGCATGACCGTGCAATTGTCCGTTAAAATCACGCAGTGCCGAATCGCAAAATAGGGCCTAGTCATTGAACAGCCAAATCCTCCAGGGCTTATGTGGTTAACAATGCTCCTCCTATAGTATACTAATCTCTCCTTCCAAGTCCCACTCCATAGCTCTGCTAGCCAGGTATGGTCCATACAGTTACTTTCCTGATCCCAGAGTCATTAGTACTCATGCAGATGGCTCTGACTTGCCCATTAGGCTTTAGGCACCCAGCTCACGACTCTCCTTTAGTTGTTCCAGAGAGAGGAGTGCTACAGCTACTCCTACTGAACTCTGTACATCTCTCCTGAGATTTTCTGGCCTGAGCAGGGCATTGGCAGTGCTGACTACATTTACATGGGGTTACTTGGCTCCAATACCCCATCTGTCTTAGGCTCTTTCCCACCTTGATTATATATGGGTCCTAACTCACCCACGACATAACTATAGGAAGGACTTCACTAAAAGGGGGGCTATTGTTTGCTTGTTTTTCTTTTAACATTAAGGACAGACCCACCCAGTGGCAGACTAGCTAGCTCATAAAAAAATAAAAATGGGAATTCCATGTGTATTACTGATGTTGTATTGAAGTAGCCTAAGCTAATAAACAATTTCTTATCAATTTAGGACAAATGATAACAAATTAGGGTGGAATCTGAAAATTTTGGTTTAGTGTCTGCCCCATACCAAAAAATAAAGTTCTGGCTGGAATTGGGATTTAAGGGACCAGCAAATTTTGCATGATTTAGGACATTTTCATCAAATGTCTATTGCAATGCCATACATTTACTATACTGTAAATTGGGGGTGTAACTAGGATTGTGAAAGACCTGGGGTACATTTAGGAAAGAATTGATTCAATAACAATATCATAATAACTGCCTGTAAGGTTTATTTCTGTTTCTGTGTCCCATTGGAGAGATTTCCCTTTTTACTTCCTATCCCAAAGCCACAACAAGAAGTGAAAAGAAATCCCTTCAAACTGAGGGAAAATTCCTGGTAGTCATCAGGGTCACCAGAACTAGTGTTCTGATGGGAACATTTCTCTATTTCTGTTCTTGTGACCACTCAAAATGTGGGTTTTTCTATAACTTTTGGTGATAAATAGAAGGCAAATATAGAAGGTGAATCTTCATAATGGTGATATTACATCCAAGGCCGCACCTTTCCCTACATGGAGAAGACATTGAGAGATGAAATGTATGTAGACGCATGGGCTTGAACGTGACATCACCATGGAGATAGTAATCTGAGCTTGCAGCCTGTTGTCAGTGGCAGGCGCCAGATATTTTTCCTAGTACATGCACTTCAATCTAGTGTCAGAAAGACACTTTTTAATGAGAGTAGCCAGTAGATGCATTATTTTATTGATAAAGCGTAGCACCCTCTAGTGTGGAGTGCTAGGTTGTACATAGGTTTTAGGAGTTCTGCTGAGAACCAAACAGAGGGATGTCCGGCTCATCCCTGATGTTTATATGTCACTTATATTGTTTATGGTTTACTGGTGCTGGTGTTGGAATTGTACCTTCCTTCAGCCTTATTCCTGATTTCTTTAGGTACAGTCCACTGATCTGGTCATCCTTGCTGGATACCTCCATGTTGTATCGCTGACAGAAATAAACTGTCAAAACTGTTAAAATCTTTTGCATTTCTTTTTTTTTGGATGATAAATCAATTCTGTAGGAAAATCTTCTTGCTCTGGTCTTTTGGTTGATAAAGGACACTATACAATTTTTTTCAGCATCATTTTATTTTTATTGTTATTTCATTTACATTTTTTTTTTATAGAGAGCACCTGTCATTTTATTTGAAAGTAAACGCTGAATTGTATCTATTTATTCTTTTTTTTTTGTTTATGTCATGCACTTTGTTTTTTGGAACATTTGCATTTTTTCTGGTTTGATGGCATTTGTATAGAGACCAGAGCTAACGCTCTTATATTTTTTCTATATTAAGGAGGTTTTTTATACTTTGGGAACACCTGCTGCACTGACTTATAATTCTGTGGCCTAGTTCATTAATATCTGATCTGTGTCCCTCCTTACATTGGCAATCAGTGTCTGTGCCCCCCTTACATTGGCAGTCAGTGTCTGTGCCCCCCTTACATTGGCAATCAGTGTCTGTGCCCCCCTACATTGGCAGTCAGTGTCTGTGACCCCCTTACATTGGCAGTCAGTGTCTGTGCCCCCCTTACATTGGCAGTCAGTGTCTGTGCCCCCCTTACATTGGCAGTCAGTGTCTGTGACCCCCTTACATTGGCAGTCAGTGTCTGTGCCCCCCTTAAATTGGCAGTCAGTGTCTGTGCCCTCCTTACATTGGCAGTCAGTGTCTGTGCCCCCCTTACATTGGCAGTCAGTGTCTGTGCCCCCCTTACATTGGCAATCAGTGTCTGTGCCCCCCTACATTGGCAGTCAGTGTCTGTGACCCCCTTACATTGGCAGTCAGTGTCTGTGACCCCCTTACATTGGCAGTCAGTGTCTGTGCCCCCCTTACATTGGCAGTCAGTGTCTGTGCCCCCCCTTACATTGGCACTCAGTGTCTGTGCCCCCCTTACATTGGCACTCAGTGTCTGTGCCCCCTTACATTGGCAGTCAGTGTCTGTGCCCCCTTACATTGGCAGTCAGTGTCTGTGACCACTTTGACCAGTGTTAACATGGATAACACATGTTATCGGCTGGTTGTCTTTTCATCCATCAGCACTATCAGCGTTCAATAGACGGTTCTCACTATTGAAACTATCAACTAATATTTTAATTCTTGATTTTATTCTCCCATACACTATTTCCACTTTTTCTTTTTGCACAGTGTACACATTTTTGTTACCTTAATGTTAATGAAATTCTGGCTCTGTTTCACCAAGGTCATTATGACTAGGGGCACAATCCTCCACATTTCCCATCCTGTTCAGTTTCCAATTAACCAAAATATGGTAATCTTATAGCTGGCACGCAGTGACTTTCATTCCTCCATCCATCACCTTCCTCGCCTCTGCACTGGATATGTAAGCTCACAATATCTCAGTTTAGGGGAAAGAGAAGAGAACAGGTTGGCATCATTGGATAATCTCTATGCTATGGAAGAGATCAGTGCAATAGCTCACGAAGGTACAACTAAGTTTAATACGCTATGAGAGTCATGGGTTGCTTTCAGATACTTTAAAGAATACGACATGGTCGGTCACTCCTCCACGGTTATCCTGTGACTATAATCTTGTTTTAACACCAGTGGCCAAGGATTGAAAATGTGTCATGTCTTAGGTATATGTTATATACTGTACGTTGCTCTCTAAAATCATATAGTTCTCTTCATTTCAACAATTCATCCCTCTTTTCACACTTCATGTTCTTTTCTCCTTTTTTTCTGCCTCTATCCTTACCTCTCATAGTGGCACATATAGTTCAATGATTATATGTACTATTTGATTCAAATGTTATTTATTTATTTATATGATGATTATTGTTGTACTGGGTGTGTAGCACTTTACCATTGTGAATTTTCCAGAAAATCACATTTTAATGATGAATAACGTTGCATTAGGTGTGTCACTTTATTATTGTGAATTTCACTGTAATTGTAATTATAGAAACATAGAAACATAGAATGTGTCGGCAGATAAGAACCATTTGGCCCATCTAGTCTGCCCAATATATCTGAATCCTATGGCCCATCTAGTCTGCCCAATATATCTGAATCCTATTCTTGGAGGGACCGCACATAAATGTATTCATTCTTACATATAGTGAATTTTATTTTTATTCTTTTTATACAACTGCTTGTTGAGAGTTCTCCTGTAAACACTGAAATTACAGTCACAGCCCAGTCCCACTGCTTAGTTATTTATGAATAATGTGACCGTTTTAGCCTTCATTTAGAAATTAATGTCACAGTGAAAATTGCAAAGTTGTTTATTTATTTTTCAATAAAAGTTTAACCCTATGATAACCCTCATTATATTTTATTAACTCCGTTTTCTTCTTCCAATAACATTTTTTTTGTTGCTAATTTTTCTTTTTACCACTTAAAGCAAAATTTGAAACCGCCCTTCCCCCGTTTCCCATTACGTTCAGTTTTCCATAGACCAAAAGGTGTTAATCTTATAGCCAGCATGCAGTGATTATTTGCAGCATGCAGTAAATATTTCCAAACATTTTTTTAAAGCTGAACTTAATTTCAAGTCTTTTTGTACTTTTGAATAGATTAAAGAAGCGTTAGTAAAAAGGGGTGATTTATTCTTTATCACTCGCCATTAAGGAGCTATATAAGCTTCCTGCCCAGTACTGGGACAAGGTCATCGAGAGCCCAGGGAGGACATGCCAACCCCCCCCCCCCCCCCCAAAGATGTATGAGCATTATGTGTCAGCAAAAATCCCCCCCCCAAAAAAATTATCGCTTACTGAATGCTTACCCCCTAAACATAAATCCCCTCTCCTTTTAGTACAAATCTGTCCCCTGCTGAAATACCCCCTCGTAGCAGGGGCGGATCCAGGGGGGGGCAACGGGTCAATTGCCCCCCCCCCCCGACATCCAAAGGAGCTTCCCTGCAAATTGGTGCTCTGATAATAGCACTGCAGAGAGCACTGGGGACACAGGAAGCAGCGCTGTATTACACAGCCAGAAGAGAGAGGGTGGGGCTGGGAGCTCCACTGACGCTCTGACCCCGCCCCTTTCAGCCTGTGCACTTGGTAATGAGCTATTGTAATTGGAGCTGAGAGCCCCGCCCCCGGACTTCTGCTCTGCATTGCTTAGCCAGCAAAGTGGAGCTCCTGGCCCTGGCCCTGCCCCCGCCTCATGCAGCATGTGTACTGTGGATGGAGTAGAAGGAGAAGAGCTATGAGTGGATTCCCCGCCCCCGGACCTCTAAAAGTTCCTGATGGCCAGGTATGTTTTTCCCTCCATAAACAGCCTGAATGCTAGCCTGAAACCCTGAGCTGTGCATTTCTGAAAGGCCTCTGACCATCTCGTGTGCTGTGTCCCCCATCTGTGTCTCATGTGCTGTGTCTCCCATCTGTGTCATGTGCTGTGTCCCCCATCTGTGTCTCCTGTGCTGTGTCCCCCATCTGTGTCTCCTGTGCTGTGTCCCCCATCTGTGTCTCCTGTGCTGTGTCCCCCATCTGTGTCTCATGTGCTGTGTCCCCCATCTGTATCTCATGTGCTGTGTCCCCCATCTGTGTCTCTTGTGCTGTGTCCCCCATCTGTGTCTCCTGTGCTGTGTCCCCCATCTGTGTCTCCTGTGCTGTGTCCCCCATCTGTGTCTCATGTGCTGTGTCTCCCATCTGTGTCATGTGCTGTGTCTCCCATCTGTGTCATGTGCTGTGTCCCCCATCTGTGTCTCCTGTGCTGTGTCCCCCATCTGTGTCTCATGTGCTGTGTCTCCCATCTGTGTCATGTGCTGTGTCCCCCATCTGTGTCTCCTGTGCTGTGTCCCCCATCTGTGTCTCCTGTGCTGTGTCCCCCATCTGTGTCTCATGTGCTGTGTCCCCCATCTGTATCTCATGTGCTGTGTCCCCCATCTGTGTCTCTTGTGCTGTGTCCCCCATCTGTGTCTCCTGTGCTGTGTCCCCCATCTGTGTCTCCTGTACTGTGTCCCCCATCTGTGTCTCATGTGCTGTGTCCCCCATCTGTGTCTCCTGTGCTGTGTCCCCCATCTGTGTCTCCTGTGCTGTGTCCCCCATCTGTGTCTCATGTGCTGTGTCCCCCATCTGTGTCTCATGTGCTGTGTCCCCCATCTGTGTCTCATGTGCTGTGTCCCCCATCTGTGTCTCATGTGCTGTGTCCCCCATCTGTGTCTCCTGTGCTGTGTCCCCCATCTGTGTCTCCTGTGCTGTGTCCCCCATCTGTGTCTCCTGTGCTGTGTCCCCCATCTGTGTCTCCTGTGCTGTGTCCCCCATCTGTGTCATGTGCTGTGTCCCCCATCTGTGTCTCATGTGCTGTGTCCCCCATCTGTGTCTCATGTGCTGTGTCCCCCATCTGTGTCTCCTGTGCTGTGTCCCCCATCTGTGTCTCCTGTGCTGTGTCCCCCATCTCTGACCGTCTCCTGTACTGTGTCCGCAGCCTCTGACAGTCTCCTGGAGTGTGTCCGCAGCCTCTGACAGTCTCCTGTAGGGTGTCCATCTCCTGTACTATGTCTGTAGTCTCTGATCATCTCCTGGATGGCCCTGCCTCTGCCACCTCACCACGGCAAAACCAATGAAGGAAGGCTGTAGGGGCATGAGTCCCGAATGGAGAGGTGTTCTACAGCAACACAGTTCTACATTCACTTCTGTAAGCAACACTTTATTTTCTAGCAGTGCCCCTCCCGAGACTAGACTCTGGATCCGCCCCTGCCTCGTAGCACAAATCTTTGCGTACCCATCCCCAGAATCCCGCCCCAGCACAAATACCTCCACCCGAAAAAAACACCCCTCCAAGCACATATCCTCTAACCTTAACATTTCCCCTGTGTGAGAGTACACATCTTCTGCCCTCTCACTCCAAATCCTCTTCCTATATCCCCCAACACAAACCCCACTAAATCACCACTCGTAGTAAACACACCCAAATTTCCCCACCTAACCACCTAAAGCAATTCATACCCCCTGCTGCCCCCAAAATACCCCTTCTAACACAAACCCCTTATCCCCAATCTCCTCGCATCCCCCCCCTCCACCCCACATGATACCACAGTGCCCAGGATTGCCATGCCTCCAGCCCACCCCTTGTCCCGACTCTGTACCTGCTTCATATTATTTAATTATCTATAAATTTAATCAGACCTACCCAACCCAGCCCATAACATGAACAGGGCAATGTGTTCACTTCACAGCACCATGTTGCAGTGGTGTGCACTGGAAGAAAATTAGGACAGGCACTACTCTTTTTACCATAGCCTGTTGCGACCTACTGCAGCGCATCACAATGTGCTGCAATACATGAAGGTGAATGACATGTACTTTTCACATTATAGTTGTGTAGCACCCTTCTAGATAGGTGCTAGTAAGGTTGCCAGGTGTCCACTATTTGAGCTGACTGTCCACTTTTTTCACATTATGTTCAGTATTTTTTTTCACAAAATAGTGGACATATGAGACGCTAAGTTGTTTCAATCTAATTGATCACAATAATCCTCCAACTTTAGAAGAAATGACGAACATCTGGTTATTATCACCATGGCGAGAAGAACTTCCACCCAACACTCTCTTCGATGAAATTTCTGCCTTAGAAGAAGTTTATGTTCATCTACAGGGCGATTCATCCCTTGAAAAGTGGACGTACTTTTTCAAGAAAGAGCCAGCTCTGAGTTTACTGAAACTGTTCCAGTATTGTGCATCAATTCCGGTATCAAATGCAAACGTTGAACAAATTTTCAGCGTTATGGGAAATTTGTGGACTGACGAACGTAACCGACTGCTTGTACCATCAGTTCAAAGTTAACTTTGTATATATTCTTTAATATTTCTCAACGTTGTACTGAAATTAAAGAATTATTCCTTAACCACTTTACCACCGGAGGATTTTGCTGTCTTACGTCTGGGCCACTTTTTGCGATTCGGCATTGTGCGAATTTAACTGACAATTGCGCGGTCGTGCGATGCCGTACCCAAACGAAATTTATGTCCTTTTTTTCCCACAAACAGAGCTTTCTTTTGGTGGTATTTGATCACCTGTGCGATTTTTACTTTTTGCGCTATAAACAAAAAAAGAGCGTAAATTTTGAAAAAATAACAATATTTTTCACATTTCCCCAAAAAATGGAAAAAAATAAATTTTTAAAAATTTTTGGCCAATTTGTTTTCTGCTACCTATGTTTGGTAAATAAGTGTATTTTGATTGGTTTGCGCAAAAGTTATTGCGTTTACTAACTAAGGGAAAGATTTCTGTAATTTTTGGTGTTTTTTTTTTAACGCGTAATGGCGGCGATCTGCGTTTTTTTTGCGGGACTGCGACATTGCGGCGGACAGATAGCACCCTTGACTGACATTTTTGACACTTTTGGGGGTACCAGTGACATTACTACAGTAATCAGTGCTATAAATATGCACTGTTACTGTAAAAATGACACTGGCAGGGAAGGGTTAATTTTTATTGGTGATCAAGGGGTTAATGTATGCCTGGTGCTTACTGACGTGTGTGGGGGGAGGGGACTATGTGACATAAGGACAGATGGCAGGTTCAGCTACGCTGAACCCTGCAATCTGACCCTGCCTGTCACTTAGGAGATCCGCCCGCTTGTGTTTACACAAGCAGGCGGATCTCCACACTCGATCCCCGACGATCGGGGAAGAGCAGCGGCGATCGCCGCCGCTCCTCCCCTGGCCCGACTCCCGCTGTGACTGAGTACAGAGGGGAATGTCTGGTGACGTAGGTCTACGTCGCCAGACGTTATCGAGCCACTTAGAGCTCTAGTGAGCAGCGGTGGTTAAACACAAAAAATTTATCAAAGCTGCGCAGTCAAATAAAAAATACACACGACAGCAAAGTAAAATGTAATTTAATATTTTACATATTATTATAATATATTTTATGTTTTGAAATATAAGTAAAGTTTTGAAGTGATTATTTTAATACGTGTTAAATTGTTATAAGAAAATATATAATTTAATTGTAAATATTTTTTTTATTTTTTTACCCCCCCCCCCCCCCACTTGTCCGCTATTTTTTGGAAGCAGACCTGGCAACCCTAGGTGCTAGGCTAGGTAAATTTAGTTCTTTGGCTCTCCTGTAATCAGTGGAGCTGCTTGTGATTGCTCTGGTCTTCTCTGAGTTTTACAGATTGTTTAGTTTTTCTGCTTCCCCCTGTTTTCTGGATAGATCTGGAAAGTAGTGGGCTGGGAGAGTCCGATCCCCAGTCTGAATATTTATGTGGTCCCAGCTAATGCCTTGAGGGGGGGGGGGGGGCTGCTCAGGGTGCCCAGATGGTGATTGGGAGTGAGCATAAATAATCTGAGGCCTGGAGTAGAGGGGTTCTAGTCCAGGAGGAGAAAGAGGGCTACTGCCATTTGGCAGTCCAGCTGTGCTTCTTTGTTTTCGCATCAAGGTCTCAGCTGTGCTAGCTAGGGGGCCTGTTCTGCCAAACATTCCTCTGCCCTTGTCCCTGGGGGGATACCCTGTGGTGCATGTCTTCTAAATGGTATAGTTAGTTAGGTTTAGGTTCGTTAGGATGTATCTTTCTGTTTCATTCTAGGGCTCTGAAAGTGAATGTCATTGCCGGACATTGTATCTTTTTTTGAATGTTTAAAATTAGCCTTGTGACTCACACTTGGGCACATTATGAGCAATGTGTTATTGGCTCCTAGTATTAAGAGTGAATATGGACTTTTGGTAATACCCTTTAAACCTTGCTAATACCCTTTAACACTCGAGAAGCACAGTTTCTGATAAACTGTACTGCTGGAGTGCTATCTTCACAGAGATAGTGCACCAAGACCTGAATATGTTATTTCTGCATGTACATTAACCCTGCTTTTTTACAGGTGGTGAAGAAGGTGATGCCTCAGCTGAAGTATTGACATTTGACTTATTGAATGTAATTATTTTTGTAATTAGTTATCAATAGTGGTTCAGTAGGGATTCTCGAAAGTCTGTAAATATTTGTTTAAATTATTGAAAAACAAATGTATTTGATGTCTGGGCAAGCCTCATATAGTGATCTGGTGTCAGATAATTGACTGATTAAATGTAAATTTGTATTGAAACTTCCATACTGGACATTGTGCTATGTTTAAAGTGGACCTTCATTCTTTTATCTTTCCATCTAGTAATTCATCTGCCGTTGTTTTAACTTTGGATAGTAAAACATTTTTTTCTGCCAGTAAATACCTTATACAGCCCACTTACTCTTTCATGTCTGGTAAAAAGCCTAGGTTAATGACATCATGCACATCTCTCTCCCTCACTCTTGTGAGAGTTTGCCAGCAAGGGAGGGAGGGATTAGTCATGGGAAAGCCAATGAGAGCTGGAGGGGGCTGGATTAGGGCAGAGATAACAGGAGACTGCAGAGATCCATGAGTATTCATCGAGAGTGGAGAAATGTGCAGGCACGTTGTGGTGTGATGTGTATAGATATATATATATATATATGTGTGTGTGTGTATGTGTGTTACTGTATATACTGTATGTGTGTGTATGTGTGTCTGTATATACTGTATGTGTGTGTGTGTGTGTGTGTCTCTGTGTCTCTGTGTAAATCCAGGAAGTGAACAGGCAGCAGCTTCAGCTGCCCACAGTTAAAACGGCTGCAGCCAGACATAGCGGAGGGAGATTTCTGCAACATATTTGGCAAATACAGAATCACAGTACATATACAATAATATGCAAAGTTGCTGGAGGAAAGCTTCAGAATTGCAAATATGTTTTTATTACAAATGATGTGAGTAGACTGCAGTTCCTCTTTAAACTGTTTACTTCCATCATGGAATGCCACATGTCTTACTGTTGTTGTTAATTCCCGTCTTCCCCATCCTTGTTTGTGGAATACTTTGTTTGTTTTCTGACAGAAACTGTTATGCTTGGCTCAGGAAGACAGGGCCTATTTTTGGCAGGGGGTGGAAGTAGCCCCCTCCTAGATAGGTGCTAGGTTAGGTAAATTTAGTTCTCCTGAAATCAATGGAGCTGCTTGTTATTGCTCTTGTCTGCTCTGAGTTTCACAGGCTGTGGTTTGACTCCCCCCCCCCCCCCCATGTTTTCTGGATAGACCAAGGGTATGCAACCTTAAAGAGATGGAGATCTTTATGAACAGCATGGGAGAAGTCAAAGATCACCTGGCAAAGTGTTGCGTCCTCACACCCGATTTAAACCTCTAATTTCCTTACTAATTTGTTACAATCACGTGGATTGCATGGCAATCATAGCTTTAAATCAGGTGGTGAAGAGGCAACATATCGCCTCCTCACCACCTGTCAAACACACTCAGATTGCTTTTCCGAGGAGCAACAATGCTGGCTGCACTTGTGAATAAGCCCATAGTTGCATTCGACAGAGGCACCCTTAGGGCTCGTTCACACGTAATGTTGTTGAGTCATGGTTTTACCATCCCCAATCCCTACCCCCTTTAGCTGCTGAGGAAGCAGCTAAAGGTGTACACATGCCGCAGCAGGAATTATGTCCCCTCTTGCTTTTAATGGGTACTACCGCATGCCAATCACGACCCATTCAAGTAAATGGGGCCACTCTGCAAGTGCGACCCGGCAACTGCATGCAGGGTCGAAGAGGTTAAAGTTGGTGGTTAGAAAGCAACACAAGGCTGCCTGCTTTAACCCCTTGTTTGCCATGCTACACAAGGTTGCAAGGCACTTGTAAAGTATATACTCCCCTGGCCACTGCAGCTGAAGGGGGTGCGGTTGGGGCGAGGGTGTTAAAAACACATTTTATCTATGGGGTTTTACCACCCCCCAAACTGAAAATGTAAATGAACCCTTACTGTTCTGAGCCCCCTATAAGGCTCCTTTCACACTGATATGCTGCAGTTTACCTGCACTGCAGGTGCAGCGCAGTGAATCTGCAACTGGGTTAGCTGTGCTTTGCCATAGACTTCTACTATATCCTGCAGGTGTGGTGCACTTTCTGAAAGCACATCAAACCCGCAGGATATAATAGAAGTCTATGGCTAAGCGCAGAAAACCCACAGGAAAGCTGCAGGTACACTGCACTGCACCCGCTGTGTGGGTAGAGCAGCCTTATACTATTATGCACAGTGTATTGCTTCACACTTACTTTCCTGCTGCTGGCAACATTCTGGAGACCGCTAGCCGGGATAATAGATGGAGTGCAGTTGGTATCACTCTTCATGGGACAGGAGCCAGCACTACAGTGGAGGCACCGGCTTATGTGGCTCTTGCTCCCTACTACAGCTCCAACTTTACAAGTAGTCCCTCTGCATTGCACTGTTTGATGCTCTGAAATGGCGGGTCAGCAAGCCCAGACCACGATCTACCAGTCTCCTGTCCATGATCTACTGGTAAATGGCGACCTACAGGTTTCTAACCCCCACCCTAGACTAATAATTAAGCCAGAAGAGTGTCAGAGAATGTGTGCTTGGCTGCTAGTTCACTTTTTGGCTCTTTCGGAGGCAAGCACTAAAGTTAAATTACAATAAAAGGTAAACAGTGCGATGCATTGTAATCAGCGTGTTGGCGGGACCTACTTGCCCTGCCCTGCACGTGGGGGTACCTTTCTCCTGTACGTACTCATCAATGCTCAGGACCAGGTGGGCCACGTTCATATGAAAGTCAAACATTATGGTGGTACCCTGGCTTAGAGATGAGCCTTACACTGTGTGCAACAGTTAAATGTACACTGTTCCCCTGAAAAGTGTCTTGTCCCATATCAATACACACCTTGCTGTCAAGTGTTTGCATTTAGGAGGGACACTGCTGAGCCTATGACCACTCCACCAGTCCAGCGTACCTCTGTCACCTCACTCCCAGTGACAGAATGGGGTCCCTAGCACAAACCTCATGCGTGCTCTAGTTAACTGCTTCCCTCCAGTGGATGCACCACGGAATCAGTCCTGGCTACTTTTGCGGAACCAACCGCTAGGGAGGGAGCCAGATCACCAACCCCCTTGTTACCAGGGGACCTGTCACCCTCACCAGGTACCATGCTTCATGACCAGCTGCTATACACTTCCCACCAGTCTTGGTTACCTGTGGCAACTGCATTCCTCCTCTAACTCTTCTGCAGAGTTAACTTCCATAGTAGCCTTGCTTTATACTCCATTGTGCTTTACAGACCCTGTTCTTCTGATATGCCATAATGTACCTGCGCCCCTTGAGTAACTTCAGACCAGGCTTAGAACATTTTTTAGCACTTTTTCTATGAACTTCTTATGGCAAAGTCCATGACAGTGCAGCACATTTTCAAACACTAACTGCCAAACCTGAAGCTACCCAGGGCATACCTTGACAAAGGTGCAAGTCTATGTTTGGCATTGTCCACTCCAGACGCTTGGTAGTTTCTCTGGAAATCCAGGGTTCTGTAGGATTACAATGTGCAGCAGCCCTTCTCAGTATCGTAATGTTGGTTGGGGCCAGGAGGGGGAATGGGGGACTTCCCGGGACCCAGCCTTCCCCCTCTTTTTATATCACAAGGTGGGAAGGCAGAGCCCAAAATGCCAAGGGAAAGGAGTCCGAAACTAGGTAACCCCTTCCCAGCCTGGTCTGGCCAACTAACCCACTATAACAAAACCCACATTTGTAGGCAACCTGCCTACAAACATATTGGCATTGTTTACTTCCCAGCGCAGAGCTGCATTAGCTATGCTGGTGTGAAAGAGTCCTAAATTGTTACAACCTTTATTCTCTGCAATTGTTTTAATGCTATAAAAATGTTTTTTTTTTTCCCACTTTTTTTAGATATTACATTCTTACATATAAATAAAGCAAGTAAAAGTGATTCTACTACAAAAGCATTACACTAATTTGTTTTTTGTTTTTTATTCAGACAGAACTCAGTACTTATGGTACTTACAGAACTAAGTACTTACAGTATTTAACTGAAACTATAGAGAAAACTAGATATTTTTTTTTTTTTTTTTTTTTTTTTGCATTTTTTTATAAGTTTATATACTGTATAGTAGGTGGAGGCTGCCGACAGCAAATAATCTGAGACACTTTGCATAGAAAGGTGTGGTTTATATACAGAATATAACTATGAGAATGAGAAGGATTCAACTAAACTCTTTTCTGTCAAAGTGATTCCTCATCACCATGATCATGTTCTGGACTGTCTTCATTTCCATGACTTATTTTTCCTGTAATTGATACTATATAACCATTGAGATTACTAATAATTAATATACTAGTTTTTGTTTACTATCAACATTCTCTCATTTTTTTGTTGCAGATTCTGTGGCTCAGTTTACTGTCATCCAGGAGGCCACAATAACCGCGTCTCTTGGTGGTAATATCGTTTTGTCCTGTGGTCGTAGTGATGGCTCTGTAGTTGGTGGTAATCACCCAACCTGGGTATATCAGTCACCGGGGAGTGTTCCTAAATGTTTAACAAGTAGTAATGGAGCCAGTAATCATAATATAAAACCCCCAGGAACCTCTGAACGTTTTACTGGATCCATCCAAGGAGGCTCAAGCATTTTGTCTATCAATAATGTACAGGCTGCAGATGATGGGGATTATCACTGTGTTCTAAACACTGCTGGTGTGTGCACAGTGCTACAAATTCACACACAGTGAGACATTAATATCAACTTCCTTTTTTGTTCCTCGTACACTTGTAGCACCCTCCTAGGTAGGTGTCAGTGAGAAAGTATAGCTTGAGCTCTGTCTGCTTATCAGAAGAACTGCAGGTAAATCTATATTGTTCTCTGTCTACCAGAGAGCAGGATCTGTTAGTGAGGTCTGCTCATTGTGCTCAGGATGCAATTCATTCAGTCTAGAGAGTGTTTCACACTGGTCCAATAGGGAGGCATGTTGGACAGTGGGAGGAAACCTGACGAATAGGTGCATGGGCTTTTGATACAGTCCTGATGATTGGCAGAGGGAAAGTCGCCCCGGTGCATGTTGGGATACTGTATAAAAGCCAGGAACACATGTGCTCGAGGTGTTTCAGCTGGATAGCGGGCTTTTGATACAGTTCTGATGATTGGCAGAGGAAAAGTCGCCTCAGTGCATGTTGAGATACTGTATAAAAGTCAGGAGCACATGTGCGTGAGGTCTTTCGACTTTATAGTGGAGTCCCAGAGGGAGGGGGTGGCTGCTTCCTCCTCTGTGGAGGTGCCATGCAGCCTCAGGGGGTCATGCTGAGGGCCTGCAGAGTAGCAGTGAGGAGCTGAACCCAGAGGTCCAGAGAGGCTGACTGAGAGGGGAGACACTGGAGGATCTGTCTCGGTAGTACAGTGAGTTAAAGGGGATGCTGGCGAGAGTGTCCTGAAGATAAGATATCGTTCATCAAGTCATCTTGTCAGAGAGTAAAGAGAGCTAGAGACTCAACCCCATCTACATTTGTGGCAGTGTGGATTAAGCAGCCTAGCTGTTTCCAATTGACATAGAAGTCCTGAAGATAGAAGTCCTCAGCGAATGTGAACTGTTCAGCTGAAGTATCCCACTATTCCCTTCTCCTATGCCAATCACAAATAAAAAAAAAAAAAAAAACAATGTACCCCATGACTGTTATTTGTAGTATGAGCCATTAGGAGCAAGGAGGGATTTATGGACTATATCTCCAGGTAACTATGTGCTGGTAATCAGGGGAGCAAATCAAGACACTTTTCAGCAGTTCCTGCAGGCATAGTGTTACACATGTATTTTAAAAGCCAAAGAATAATAAGCAAGAATATATGTAGTAACCTTACAGAATATTCCTTTCACTGGTCTGACTGCAGTTAGAGTAGTTTAACTGGTTCCTATTGGTTACTGTTCTAATCAAATACAGCTTTATAATGCCTTTTTCAAGCATAATAATGCTTTGCGAGCATATAAAAAAAAAACAAATATGAAAATTCTGTGAGTATTACTGATGTACTAATGAAAAGGTAACTCCACTTTTGTAGTGATAAAAATAGCAAATAAAGAAAAAATAATATAGCGTATACAATTGGGACACAAATCATATTGTAATTGAATGTTATTAAAAATTACCTTTCTTTTTTCAATCCGCAGCTGTTGTAATTTTCTGAAAATGCAATGCAATATGGCTACCTGGAGGTGTTCTATACACACAATATGTACTGACCACACCCCCAGAAACATCATTTCCTGCTTGTGTGATTGGCTCACTGATTTCCCCAGGTCTGCCTAAGATACAGGTCAGATTTCAGGCATCCCCTGCAACAAAAATGTCATTTTTGGTGAGATACTTCCAATAGGAAATCACAGCTAAAGGGATGTAGGCCCAGCAGATTTCCTCATTAGTGCTCTGCAGAAGCTACAGCTGATTGGTAATTATGAAATTATTATGAAACCGCTCCCATAAGAATAATTTTCCCACAGGGGCATAGAGAAACACACAGGGATTTCTTCAGAATAACAAAAGGTAGGAATCTGCAACAAAGTTTGTTAAAATCCTTGTAATGTAAGTAGATCACCCAGAGGGGTTTTTTTTTTTTTTTCAACAAAAGTGGAGTTACGCTTTAAGTATCCTGAGCCATAGCCACAAGAAGAAGTGAGAGAAAATCTCTCCAAAGTGAGAGAAATCCCTGGTGGCCATCAGGGTCACCAGAACAGGGTTCCAATGGGATAGGAACATTTTCCTTCTATTCCTTGCGATCACTCACAATTTGGGATGTTCTTTCAGTTATGGTCACCAAGAAAATGGAGATGGTTCATTTCCCTAAGGGGGGAGGGGGGACAGACATCAATAATAACCTCACAGCAGTGTTGCCAACCTACCAGATTGAAATTTACTGACAACACCCAAAATGTATTTTTTGTTTCCTAGTTTTTACTGCCATTTTCCAAAATTCCAAAAAACTTACAGTTTTAACCACTTAAGCCCCGGAAGATTTTACCCCCTTCCTGACCAGGGCCTATTTTGCGATTCGGCACTGCATGAATTTAACGGACAATTGCGCGGTCGTGCGACGCTGTACCTAAACGAATTTGACGTGCTTTTTTTTCCCACAAACAGAGCTTTCTTTTGGTGGTATTTGATCACCTGTGCGTTTTTTTGATCATGCGCTATAAACAAAAAAAGAGCAACAATTTTGCAAAAATAACAATATTTTTCACTTTTTTTGTATGAAATTCCCCCAAAAATTGTAAAAATCAAAATCTTTTAACACTTTTGGTCAATTTATTTTCCGCTACATATGTTTGGTAAAAAAAATCCCAATAAGCTTATTTTGATTGGTTTGCACAAAAGTTATTGCGTTTACTAACTAAGGGAAAGATTTTTGTCATTTTTGTTGGTTTTTTTTTTAATCAGTAATGGCGGCGACCTGCGATTTTTTTTTTTTTTTTGCGGGACTGTGACATTGCGGCGGACAGATCGGACCCTTGACTGACATTTTTGACACTTTTGGGGTTACCAGTGACATTATTACAGTAATCACTGCTATACAAATCAGTGGCGTCACTAGGGTTGGTGTCACCTGGTGCGGTAAAACATGGTGTCACCCCCCCCCCCCCCCTATATTCAGGCCGGGCAGCAGCTCAGCGTTGGGAGTTTTTTGTAGCAGGTTGCGATGGTCATTAAGGCCTAGAGGATAGCAGGTTAGGCACTTCCTAATGGCTCAGTTCCTAGGAGCAGTAACGGATAATGGCTGACAGGCCATCCTGCCAGACCCAGCAAAAATGCAGCAGTGATCCCTCTGGTTATACGTTCGCTCCCTCTGGGTTGACCAGGCTGACTTTGGTCAGTAATGTAGCCCGTCTGTACCCTGGCAATGACAAAGTCTTTCTCTCTCTGGTGGTGCTGGGCAGTGTGGCTCTTTCTGACTTCCCCCCAGCACAGTCCTCTCTTTATGGTGTAGCACTCCCTCCCTCAGCTTTTTCCCAGGTTCCCAGTCCTCAATCTCTCCCCGTAGCAGAGTGCATGCTGGGGGCTATGGTCTGCTCCCTGTGGACTACAAATGGGGCCGCCAATCTTCCGGGACTACATGTCCCATGATGCCCCCCTAGTCTCTTCTGATTGGCCCTGAGCGGTGGCCAATTGGAAGGGAAAAAGACTGGGCAGTAAGCTAGGCGGCAATCAGATGAGAGCCGCTCTCTCTTCTCCTGCACTGCTGACAGGAGAAAAGAGGGGGGGAAGTGGGGAAGATAAACTGACAGCCCGCAGCTCGCTACCTGTTCTCTGGTGGACTGAGCGAGGAAAAGAGCCTGTTGTTACTGCTTAATCATACCTCCCTACTTTGAACTTCAGAATGAGGGACACTGGAGGAGTGAAAAGTTCTGCGGCATGCTAGGTCGCTGTAAATTGTGGGAGGAGCTAAAGGGATATGTTTAAACAAAACCCAGGCTTCCTTGTACCTATAAAATATGCTTTGATTGTTTTGTCTGAGCCTACCTTAAAGAATAAATTCAATAAAATAGTCAGGGACTGCATAGCAACCAGCAACTGTTGAGACAATGAAGACTTTGGTGAGAAGTATATAATGTACAGTATTGTGTATATAGTGCGGGAGTGTGTAAAGCAGAGCACAGGGGTTGGGGAGTGCTGCAGCCAGTGACGGGTTTAGGATACATAGCGCAGGCTGCAGGGGTCCAGGGTGTGTAATGCAATGGGTTCAAGATTTAGATGAATGTAATGCACAGAAGGCTGTAGCCAGTGCCAGGTTTAGGAGTACATGATACACACAGAGAGCATTGTCCAGGAGTACATAATGCACAGAACGCAGGGCTCAGGAGTGTGTAATGTATAAAAAAAAAAATAATCAGGAGTACAAAACAAAGAGTGCAGGAGACAGGGGTGTGTAGGGGTAAGGAAAGGGCAAAATTCCTCCCACATACAAGAGATGGTCAGAGACTGTGGAAATAATACAGGAGGTGGTCAGAGACTACAGACATGATACAAGAGATGGTCAGAGACTGCAGACATGATACAAGATATGGTCAGAGACTGCAGACATGATACAAGAGACTGCGGACATGATACAAGAGACTGTCAATGACTGTGGACATTATACAAGAGACTGTCAGAGACTGTGGACATGATACAAGAGACTGTAAATGACCGTGGACATGATACAAGAGACTGTCTGAGACTGTGGACATGATACAAGAGACTGTCTGAGACTGTGGACATGATACAAGAGACTGTCTGAGACTGTGGACATGATACAAGAGACTGTCTGAGACTGTGGACATGATACAGGAGATGGTCAGAGACTGCAGACATTATACAAGAGACTGTCAGAGACTGTGGACATGATACAAGAGACTGTCAATGACTGTGGACATTATACAAGAGACTGTCTGAGACTGTGGACATGATACAAGAGACTGTCTGAGACTGTGGACATGATACAAAAGACTGTCTGAGACTGTGGACATGATACAAGAGACTGTAAATGACCGTGGACATGATACAAGAGACTGTCTGAGACTGTGGACATGATACAAGAGACTGTCTGAGACTGTGGACATGATACAAGAGACTGTCTGAGACTGTGGACATGATACA
Organism: Pelophylax lessonae; assembly: GCF_965119305.1. NCBI lineage: Eukaryota > Metazoa > Chordata > Amphibia > Anura > Ranidae > Pelophylax > Pelophylax lessonae. The sequence goes on along the minus strand of NC_138768.1, from coordinate 268,741,446 downwards.
AGAGACTGTCTGAGACTGTGGACATGATACAGGAGATGGTCAGAGACTGCAGACATTATACAAGAGACTGTCAGAGACTGTGGACATGATACAAGAGACTGTCAATGACTGTGGACATTATACAAGAGACTGTCTGAGACTGTGGACATGATACAAGAGACTGTCTGAGACTGTGGACATGATACAAGAGACTGTCTGAGACTGTGGACATGATACAGGAGATGGTCAGAGACTGCAGACATTATACAAGAGATGGTCAGACACTGCAGACATAGTACAGGAGATGATCAGAGACTGCAGACATAGTACAGGGGTTGTTGGAAGACTGCGGACATAGTACAGGGGTTGTCGGAAGACTGCGGACATAGTACAGGGGTTGTTGGAAGACTGCGGACATAGTACAGGGGTTGTCAGAAGACTGCGGACATAGCACAGGGGTTGTCAGAAGACTGCGGACATAGTACAGGGGTTGTCAGAAGACTGCGGACATAGTACAGGGGTTGTCGGAAGACTGCGGACATAGTACAGGGGTTGAAAAAAAGTCTGGTGCGCTAAATTGTTACCATCATGAACAAGTGTTATGTGATACCAAAACTTGACCTTATTAAACAATTGTGATGATTACAAAAAATTAAATACAGAGTGAATAAATATTCCTTGAAAGAATATTACTTAAAACAAAATTATGCAATTGTCACACACAATAAAAAAGTCCAAATGTGAAAAATGATGACAATCGTGATACAAATGGGATGTGAAGGTTTCCCACCACCTCACAGATTTGCTTCTTACCAGAATTGGGTTGGTAAAGGGCAGATAGCAGAAAAATCGGTCCAAATGCAAGGGGTGGGAATGCCACTTACCTCTCTGCACATGGACAGGATTAAGATATGACGGTCAACTTCCAACTACCTACACTTCTCATTGTCTCCTATGTATCAGATCTCCGTCTACCGCAGGTAATTCAAATACCGACTTCCCCACCAGGCGAAGTGGCTCCTCCCACTGATGCTACATCAAGAAGTAAAAGGACCTCGGATTGAGCTATATGCCAGGAGCGCCAGGAGTCCCTCTTTACATATGACCTCCAGAGAGTCTGCATAATAACCAATAGCCTGAAATAATTGGGATCTGGTAAGCAGCCCTTTTATATATAGGTGTGATTCTCAGCACAGCACTCACTCTCGGTTTCATCACAGAGGTTCCCCTTTGAACCGATTTTTCTGCTATCTGCCCTTTACCAACCCAATTCTGGTAAGAAGCAAATCTGTGAGGTGGTGGGAAACCTTCACTTTGTATCACGATTGTCGTCACTTCTGAATACCAGTTCACCACTATTTCACCTCCCAACATTCAGCACCTGTGGATTTTAATTGGACTTTATTTTGGGATTTATTGCACTTTTCACATTTGGACTTATTATTGTGTGTGACAATTGCATAATTTTGTTTTATCCTTGGTTCACACTTATGCGATGCGGGAAGGCTGCGAATTCGCAGCCTGTTCCCGCATCACAAACGCACCCTTGGCAGTTCACACTGCCATATGCGATACGCTGGGGGTGTCAATGTAATCTTAACGACACCCCCAGTTTGATCGCATATCGCAGGGCGATCTTACAGTTTGCACAGGATCGGATCGCACAAGTGTGAACCACTGTGCGATCCGATCCTGATGCGGCTCAAAAAAAGGGTCCTGTGCGATTTTACTGCGGGTGCAGTGCGAATTTAGCCATACAAAGTGTATGGCTGAATTCGCACCGCACAGCCGATTGCATATAATGAAGGAGCAGTGCGCTCCGATATTACATGCGAGCGCCGCACTTGCACAAATGTGAACCGGCTGTTAAGTAATATTCTTTCAAGGAATATTTATTCACTCTGTATTTTATTTTTTGTAATCATCACAACTGTTTAATAAGGTCCAGTTTTGGTATCACATAACACTTGTTCATGATGGTAACCATTTAGTGCACCAGACTTTTTTCATCACTATTTATTCCTATTGGATCTTTGGTTGCAGCTCACATACATTTATCAGTGCACTTTTCCACATACATTATAGTACAGGGGATAATGGAGACTGGGAGCATGCTTCTGTAGTTTACAAGAGACTGGACACATAGTACATGGTATATTACAGCAGCACTCTCCTAAAACATAAAATACTGTTGAAGTTCAATTTTCTTGAAGTTAAAAAGAACATGAACAATCCTTCCAGTTATAATGTGCCAGCAGTGCAAGGGTTACCTGCAATTTACCTTGTCCTACTAACGGTAGCTTCTTCTATCCTGACAGAGAATGCCATAATCAGCAGCGTGGTGTGCCTCCTCTCCCTCCTCCCCCCTCCTCCTCTCTGTACACAGGAAGTAAACATCACAGCTTAAGGAGGAGGGGCGGCTTTAGTTCAGTGTACTCCGTACATACACTACAGTGAGAAGTGTAGACTGAAGGCAGCTGGGGAGACATCCCGGTGTTCCGTGAGAATTACCTACCCGTGAGAATTACCTACCCCTCGTCACTTCCGGTTCTCCGCACTGTATGTAATGCGGCGGTTACATTAAAACAGCTGGGCTGCAATACGAATCATCTCCGCTCCTGTCCCGGTCACTTCCCTGATCTCGGATAGTAAATATAAAAGCGGCAGCGGCTGTATGAAAACATAAATCACGGAGCCGAAAGCCGCTTTTATAGTTACTTGCCGAGAGCAGGGAAGTGACCGGGACAGGAGCGGAGATGATTCGTATTGCCGCACAGCTGTTTTATGTAAGCGCCGCGTCGGTAGGTTTTTCTCACGGTACACCGTGATCGTTTCATACTAGTGCGCATGCGCACTAGTAAGCTCCTCTGTTCTTCCATCACGTATCCGGGGCTCTGAGCATGCGCAGTGCTGCGCTGCTCAGCTCTTTCTGGCCGGAAGTGACGAGGGGTAGGTAATTTTCACGGGGTAGGTAATTCTCACGGAACACCGGGCTGGTGTCACCCCTCTGGCGGGTGTCACCCGGTGCGGACCGCCCCCCCGCACCCCCCATAGTGACGCTACTGATACAAATGCACTGTTACTGTAAAAATTACACTGGCAGGGAAGGGGTTAACTTTTTTTGGGGAAGGAGGGGTTAATTGTGTCCCTAGGGGCGTGTTTCTAACTGTGCAGGGATGTGGCTTTACATGTAACAGCAGAGATCTACGGTCCTACATAGCAGGACCGTTAGATCTGTTCTGTTACACAGGGAAGAATGACAGGTGGCTTTGTTTACATTAGCCGCCTGCCTTTCTCCCTTCACAGCGGACGATCGCGAGTGACCGGCGGACATCGGGTCTGCCGGTCACGCGCGCGGACTTGTTAGGGAACGAGCCGGGGCGGCGTGCGCCCGCCTGCTATTGGCTCCCAGGCTAGTGACGTACCGATACGTCACTTTGCCTGGCCGGGGCTGACCGCCGCAGTATATGTACTTGCGGCGGTCGGCAAGCGGTTAAGTACACATTTCAGTATTTAGGCCACAAACAAGTACACTATGCAATTAGCTATGTGATTTATGATAGAAATTATGGAAAAAAACATATTTCTTATTTTAGTTCCTATATAGTGAGTAAGTAGTTCAGGAATAGGGCTCAGGAGGGCAATAAATTAGAATGGGCAGCGCACACGCATGAAATTGACTCTCACAGTGACACTGACAGCAGTGTCATGGGTCTGCTACCTAAGGGTTAACTTAGTGCAGAGTCTGCAGCCTAATTGCAGTGATTGGCAACAGGCTGCTCTATTTAAACTCTGCAGCAGCATTATGTCCTTGCTGTCTGATCCGCAGCTTCCTGTGACCCCTGCTCCTGTTTACCTGCTTCTGTGATTGATCTCCTGTACGACCCGGCTTGACTTTGGACTTCCCTTGCTTTCTGCCTGCACCTGACCTCGGCTCCCCTCTGACCTTGTACCTGCATGCTCCTTTGGATTCCACGCCGCCCGCCTGTTGTTGACCTGGCCTGTGAACTGATCTGTTTGCCTGTGAACCCCCAGAGTGAGTGTGGACTCGGATGTTCCGTCCTTCTGCCTGCCTGCTGTTGGGATCCTCCTACCTGCTGGTTGTCTCCTCTTAAAGCATCTGGGACCTTGGAGCTACCCGTCCAAACAGCTGACCCGCCAGGCCCTCATACCATTCTGCTCTCCCGTGCCTCCTGTCTGCTCTACCAGGGGCCGCGAGTCAGATATGTAAGGGAGGCCTTCCTCTGCACTATCGGGCTCATCAGTCAGGTACGTGGGAAGTTGACAGCAGTGTGCAGCAGCACAGAAGATGGTAGAAACATAGAAACATAAAAGAGTGACAGCAGAAGAAGACTGATCAGTCCATCGAGTCTGCCCACTGTCACGAACCGGCAGGACTGATAGTGGATCCTCTGGACCAGAGAGGCGATGGCGCGGGTTGTACTAGAGGACCGGTTCTAAGCAGTTACTGGTCTTCACCAGAGCCCACCGCAAGGCGAGATGGATTTGCTGCGGCGGTAACTACCAGGTCGTGTCCCCCAGTAACAACTCGATCTCTCTGGCAGCTGATATGGCGTGGTACACAGGGAGTAGGCAAGAGCGTAGTAGTCGGACGTAGCAGAGGTCAGGGCAGGCGGCAGAGGTTTAAAGGCGAGTAGTCGGTAGCAGCGGGTTCGGCAACAGGCAAAGCAAACAAACTCAGTAGGGAACGCTTTCTCAGAGGCACAAGGCACAAAGATCCGGCAGGAAGTTGTGGGAGGAGAAGGTATTTATGGATAGTGCACAGGTGAAACCTAATTAAGTCAGCACTGCCTCTCACAACCCTTAACCCTTAATAACCAGTTTGGACCAGGCACCAATCACCTGTGCACTGGTCTTTTAGATCTAAGAGTCCAAGAGTCCCGGTGCGTGCACGCCCTAGAGAGCGGGGACGCACACGCCGAGACGCAGGAGCGCCGCCTGGGGACACACGCTGTGAGCGCTCCGAGGCCAGCAGGGGGCCCGGAGTGCTGAGCGTAACCCCCATTTTTATTTATTTTTTTCGTTAACTTTATTGTCTGACTATAGATCTATGTTTGTCCCAAGCATGTTGGAAGCCATTTACTGTTGACTGTCTGTCTCACTACCCCTGCTGGAAGTTTATTCCAAGCATCAACTACCCTTTCATTAAAATAATACTTTTTAAGATTAGTTTTGAACTTTCCTCCAGTTAGTTTGAGGTCATGTCCTTGTGTTCTTGATTTTGGTTTGATATTGAAAAAAACTGCCCTCCTGAACTTTATTCACCCCCTTGATGTATTTAAAGGTTTCATTCATCATGTCTCCCCTTTCCCTTCTTTTCTTTCGATATGTTTTATCCCCTAGACTTTTCACCATTTTTGTAACACGTCTCTGGACTCATCCTATTTTATTAATATCTTTCTGTAAGTGAGGTCTCCAGAACTGGACTCAGTATTCTAAATAAGGTCTCACTATATAGAGGAATCAGAACCTCCTTCCTCCTGCTGGTGATCCCTCTAGTGATGCATCCTGGAATTCTTTTTGCTTTCCCCACTGCCTAGTCACACTGTTTACTCATCTTGCAATCATCTGAAATAAGTACCCCCAAACCTTTTTTCTCTGAAGTGCTGACCGTACCCCCAATTTTGTGCTCTCTCAGGGGATTCATTTTCCATAGGTGCTTTAATTTTAATTTAGAAACATTGAACTGCAGTCTCCACTGCTTTGACCAATCTTCCAGCAATCATGGTCCATGTTACAGGCACCTCCAGGGATATCAACCCCATTCCGCCAGACCCACCCCTCGCTGGCACCATTTGAACACACTGTAGCAGGCACTCAGATGTTCTCAGCTAGCCCTGGACTGGAACTGCGCATGCAGAGTTCCGAGCAGAGCGTCACTGGCATTTACTGGCAGGACAAAAAGTGCCTGTTTACTGGCTGCCAGTAAACATACTGACGGTTGGCAATACTGCCTGACAGTGCATCTCTCTCCAGTCTATCCATATATTTTTACTTTTAGTGTCTGAATGGATACACGGAGCTGCAGCTCGGCTCAGGTGCCCCCATAGCAAGCGGTTTGCTGTGGGGGCACTCAATAGGAGGGAGGGGCCAGGAGCAGCAAGAAGGGACCCGAGGAAAGGAGGATCCTGGCCAGGGCTGGCCCAAGATATTGTGCTGCCTGGGTCCAAGAATTTGATGCTGCCCCCCCCCCCCCCCCCCAAAAAAAACAAAAAAACAAGCCCACCAAAAGGCCCCCACAGCCATTATTTTATATCATGGAAACTAAAATAAATTTATCAGGAAGCAACCCTACTTCACATCAGGAGCCCCCCCTTAACATCAGGAGCTCCAAACTTAGCATGCCTACATCACCTCCTGTCTCCAGCATCTTCTGTCTCCATCACCTCCTGTGTCCATCATCTCCTCCCTCCATCACTCCATCACCTCCTGTCTGCATCCCTCCATTCCTCCTTCACCTCCTGTTCTCATCACTCCATCAACTGTCTCCATCAATCTATCCAACTGTACATCCTACCATCCCTCTGTTGTAGGTCCCTCCAACCTCTTCACCCTCCATCACTGTCATCCCTCTGTTACTCTATCCCTCCCCCCATCCCTCCTTTCATCTTTCCATAACTCCATCACAACATCCTTTTAGCTCTTACTCCATCCCTCCACCATACTATCCATCCAATAATCCTTGTGCCCTATTTCCCTCCACCCTTTCTATTCTCCATTACATCCCTCTATCCTTTGCTCCATCACCTCATCCCTCTATCCTTTGCTTCATCACTCCATCCCTCTATCCTTTGCTCCCTCACCCCATCCCTCTATCCTTTGCTCCATCACCTCATCCCTCTATCCTTTGCTTCATCACCTCATCCCTCTATCCTTTGCTCCATCACCTCATCCCTCTATCCTTTGCTTCATCACTCCATCTCTCTATCCTTTGCTCCCTCACCCCATCCCTCTATCCTTTGCTCCTTCACCCCATCCCTCTATCCTTTGCCCCTTCACCCCATCCCTCTATCCTTTGCTCCTTCACCTTATCCCTCTATCCTTTGCTTCATCACTCCATCCCTCTATCCTTTGGTCCTTCACCCCATCCCTCTATCCTTTGCTCCTTCACCCCATCCCTCTATCCTTTGCCCCTTCACCCCATCCCTCTATCTTTTGCTCCTTCACCCCATCCCTCTATCCTTTGCTTCATCACTCCATCCCTCTATCCTTTGCTCCTTCACCCCATCCCTCTATCCTTTGCTCCTTCACCCCATCCCAATATCTTTTGCTTCATCACTCCATCCCTCTATCCTTTGCTCCTTCACCCCATCCCTCTATCCTTTGCTCCTTCACCCCATCCCTCTATCCTTTGCTTCATCACTCCATCCCTCTATCCTTTGCTCCTTCACCCCATCCCTCTATCCTTTGCCTCATCACCCCACCCCTCTATCCTTTACTCCTTCACCCCATCCCTCTATCCTTTGTTTCCCCACCTCATCCGTCTATCCTTTGCTCCTTCATTCCATCCCTCTATCCTTTCCTCCTTCACCTCATCCCTCTATCCTTTTCTCCTTCACCCCATCCCTCTATCCTTTGCTCCATCACCCCATCTCTCTATCCTTTTCTCCTTCACCCCATCTCTCTATCCTTTTCTCCTTCACCCCATCCCTCTATCCTTTGCTCCATCACCCCATCTCTCTATCCTTTGCTCCATCACCCCATCCCTCTATCCTTTGCTCCATCACCCCATCCCTCTATCCTTTGCACGATCACCCCATCCCTCTATCCTTTGCTCCATCACCCCATCCCTCTGTCCTTTGCTCCATCACCCCATCCCTCTATCCTTTGCTCCATCACCCCATCCCTCTATCCTTTGCACGATCACCCCATCCCTCTATCCTTTGCTCCGTCACCCCATCCCTCTATCCTTTGCTCCGTCACCCCATCCCTCTATCCTTTGCTCCATCACCCCATCCCTCTATCCTTTGCACGATCACCCCATCCCTCTATCCTTTGCACGATCACCCCATCCCTCTATCCTTTGCTCCGTCACCCCATCCCTCTATCCTTTGCTCCGTCACCCCATCCCTCTATCCTTTGCTCCATCACCCCATCCCTCTATCCTTTGCTCCATCACCCCATCCCTCTATCCTTTGCTCCATCACCCCATCCCTCTATCCTTTGCTCCTTCACCCCATCCCTCTATCCTTTTCTCCTTCACCCCATCCCTCTATCCTTTGCTCCATCCCCCATCTCTCTATCCTTTTCTCCTTCACTCCATCCCTCTATCCTTTGCTCCATCACCCCATCTCTCTATCCTTTGCTCCATCACCCCATCTCTCTATCCTTTGCTCCATCACCCCATCCCTCTATCCTTTGCTCCATCACCCCATCCCTTTATCCTTTGCATGATCACCCCATCCCTCTATCCTTTGCTCCATCACCCCATCCCTCTATCCTCTGCTCCATCAGCCCATCCCTCTATCCTTTGCTCCATCACCCCATCCCTCTATCCTTTGCTCCATCACCCCATCCCTCTATACTTTGCTCCTTCACCCCATCCCTCTATCCTTTCTATTTCTTTTTAAACGGTTTTTATTGAAGGCAAAATAAACATGGTACAGCAATATGCAGTGAAAATAGTAGGTACATGCCTAGATAAAGCAAGGCTCATTGAGATACAAAGCTGCTGTATATAACATAAAACAACATGTAGCAAATGCAATACATATATGGGATCGACCCGGCGTCCCGTCTGGGATGCAATGAGGGTACACTCAAACTGTAGGTGTGGCCAAGGCCACGCTGCGTGGAAGGACCCCAACACAGAAGGGGTCTCAACCAAAACCAAGGTATAGCTCTTAAGTGGGTACGCCAGGGGCCGAGAGGGGGGGTGGCTGGATTGGCAGGGCCGGAAGTCAAGTTGGTTAAGTAGGGGAGGGTTGTGGGGGGGAGATAACAGCAGGTGCCCGGAGGGAGCCTCAAACCCTACTAGGGGTCCAGGTGGGAAAAGAGAGCCGGTAATGAGGACGCCCAATCAGGTGAGTACAAGGCTATCGTCAAGGCCAGGAGGTAGGCAATGGTCAATCCAGGGTCACCATAGCCGTTCATAGGGGGCCAGTTTGTTCAACAAAATTGCTTCCGTTTTAGCATGGAGCATGGCTTGGGTAACCCTTTGTAGCATAGCCAGATGACAGAGCGTGGGGTTTTCCATGCTTTCGTGATGGTTTGCTTTGCAGCCGTCGTGACATATAGGTAAAGTTTGAATTGACGGTGTGTAAGGTTAGGTGGCTTGCGATTCAGGAGAGCAGATGTCGGGTCAGGGACAAGAGGGACGCCAAACATGGTAGACAGAGTTTCGTGCACTTTGGACCAGAAGGCTTGAACCACAGGGCACTACCACCAGATATGTACGTGGGTACCTGGGGATTCGCATCCCCGGAAGCAACGTGGGGAGTACTGAGTCACATATTTAGAGATCCTAGCGGGAACCAAATACCATCTGGTGAGGACCTTGTAATTAGTTTCGAGTGCAACAATATTTGGGGATGCTGATTTGGTAGCCTGCCAGATTTGTATCCAGTCCTCATAGTCAAGTGTGATGTGCAGGTCACGTTCCCACTTGGCTATGTATGTGGGTGGAGTGGTCTCTTGAGCCATCAGGAGGTGGGCATAGAGGTCAGAGAGGAGTCCTCGTCTGTGAGGGTCAGTTTTGCATGCGCGTTCAAAAGTCGAGAAGGTGGCGGTGTTCTCCCTAACCGGAGTAGCTTGTGTAAAGAAATGTTTGAGTTGTAGGTAGCGGAATATTTCCCCAGATGGGAGATTGTGAGTTTCCCGCAGGGTAGGGAATGGGTAGAAGGTGCGCGGAGTGAAGAATTGATGGGCCCGTATCAGACCGGCATTAGTCCAAGCGGAGAAGGAGGTCCGAGATGACCAGGCCGGGTAGAAGGATGGATTGCGGAGAAAAGAGAGTAGGGGGTTATGAGGAGATTGCAGGTGGAAGCGTCGGCCAAGTCTATCCCAGATGGTCAAGCTATGTTTCGTGATTGGGTTAGTAATACTCCTCCGTTGCGAGGGCGGTAGCCAGAGCAGTTTGGCCACAGACAACGGATCACTTTCCACTGCTTCTAGGGAAACCAACATTGGAATTTCCTTTGCGGCGTGGTATTTAGGGAGCTGAGCTAGTTGTGCTGCGTAATAATATTTGGCGAAATGCGGTACGCTCAGCCCGCCGCGAATACGTGGGCGGTATAGCGTTGGTCTCGGTAAGCGAGGTTTAGATTTGCTCCAAATAAAGTCCATAGCTCATTTTTGTAAGATGCGTAAGAAGTAGGCTGGCACAGGAACAGGGAGTACTCGAAAGAGGTACAGGATTTTGGGTAAAATGGACATCTTGATCACTGTGATTTTCCCCATCCAAGATAGGGGCAGGGAGGACCATTTAGACATGAGGTTCGTAAGTGTAGACAGCATGTGGGGGTAATTAGCGGAATAGAGCCCTGCAGGGTCAGCCGTGAGGTTCACCCCCAGATAGGGGATATACGAGGTTGCCCAAGGGAACGGGAGTGAGGACCTAAGGTGGGTATTGACATTGGTCGGGAGAGATACATTTATAGCTAGCGATTTCCGAGGATTAACTACGAGGCCCGAGACTGAGCCAAAGATCTCTAGGGTACGTAAGAGGCTAGGAACCGACACCAGGGGGGCAGTAAGAAAAACTAGGACATCGTCCGCAAAGAGGCAGAGTTTATGGTGATGCCCCCCTAGCTCAATTCCCTTAATGTTAGGATCAGCGCGTATAAGAATAGCAAGGGGTTCAATAGCTAGGGCAAATAGGAGGGGGGAGAGGGGGCAGCCTTGTCGTGTGCCTCTTTCAATGCGGAAGGAGTCCGACCGGAAGCCAGAGTAGTGTACATATGCTCTTGGGTTCCGATAAAGGGTATTCACCCATTGCATAAAATGCGAGCTGAATCCCCAACGACCGAGGACCGAGGTGAGGTATGGCCAGGATAGGGAGTCGAAGGCTTTGCAAATGTCAAGGGAGAGGAAGCAGGAGGGAATGCGGCGTTGTCTAGCAATGTGGGCTAGGAGAGTAGCCCGTCTGACATTGTCACCTGCTTGGCGAGACGGGATGAAGCCCGTTTGGTCTGCGTGAACTAATGACCCGATGACGGTATTGAGACGGGTGGAGAGGACTTTGGCTAGTAGTTTAATGTCTATATTCAGTATGGAGATGGGTCTAAAGTTAGACCAAGAAGTGTGGTCGGAGTTGGGTTTAGGAATCATAGATATAGCAGCTGTAAGTGACTCCTCCCGGAAGGGGTGCCCATCTAGCAGGGAATTGAGCGCCCCCACCAGAGGGGGATCAGAATGGGAGCGAAGCGTTTTATAATAAGTAGCGGAGAAGCCGTCTGGGCCTGGGTGCTTACGTGGTTTCAAAGACTTTATGGCCTGCTGCAGTTCCTCAGCTGTGAGGTGCTGTTCCAGCATTTCCCTGTGGGTGGATGATAGGGAAGGGAGTTGGACGGAAGATAGGAGGGCGTCTAACTGTGTTTGGTCAAATCCAGAGGGGTCCTTATAGAGTGCAGAGAGTTTGTCACGAAATTTGCAGAGGATTTTAAGGGGATCGCTGGAATAGGTGTCCGTAGATAGTTTAAGACGTATAGGTTTCGGAGTGTAGTCAGCTTTACGCAGTGTCAGAGCTAGGAATGTATCTGGTTTATTCGCTTTCATATAGAGAGTGTGTTTAGATTTTCGGAACATTTGTTCCGCCGATTCCGACAGGAGGAGGTCTAATTTCAGACGTGCCTTGTCGAGAGCCTGTCTCGTGGAAGGCATGGGGGTCGCCTGAAAGTCTGCTGAGGCCTTATAAAAGGCTGCTTCTAGCTTGTGGAGCAGGAGGCGTTTTTCTTTGCGTATGTAAGAGGCTCTGCTAATGCAGACCCCTCTAATAACGGGTTTGTGGGCTTCCCACAAAGTCAAGGGGGACGTGTCTGGTTGAGAGTTAGTAGTCAGGTAGTCGGTGATGGCTCGTTCTATTTCAAGTTGGTGAGTAGGGTTAGCCAACATGCTGTCATTGATTTCCCAAGAGCGAAGGTTAGGTTTAGGCACCATGGAGGAGAAGGAGGTGATCACTGCATCGTGGTCAGACCAAGAGCACGGTATAATGGTGGAAGCGGAGATGAGTGGGGACGTGCCCACATGGGTAAGTATGTGGTCAATTCGGGAAAATACGTTATGTGGATGAGAGTAGTGGGTGTATTGCCGCCGCGTGGGGTTGTGCTCCCGCCACGTGTCCAAGAGAGAGTGTTGGTTAAGGAGCTGTTGAAAAGAGAGTCGTTGTGGAGTCGTAGGGGCAGGGGATTTGTCAAGCAGGGGATAGAGTGTTTGGTTTGAGTCTCCGCAGAGCAGGAGCGTGCCGCTCTTGTGTGTGTTAGAGACGGACAAGAGGTGGGAAAGGAAGGCCTGGGGATTTTTGTTAGGGGCATAGTAGGACACGATTGTGACCTCAGAGTCAAGAAGTCGACCAATCAGGAGGAGGTATCGACCTTCCGGGTCTTTGATCTCTTTCTGAAGCGTAAATGGAGTAGTTCTATGAAACGCAATCAGTACCCCGCGTTGCTTCGTGGGGGCAGAGGCCGTTTAGACCTGTGGATATTGGTGGCCAAAATGTTTGGGCGTCGATTGCGATGAAAAGTGCGTTTCCAGAAGGCAAGCCACATGAATGGATAGTGAAGAAAACGACCGGAAAGCTTTCACTCTTTTAGAAGGGGAGTTGAAGCCTTGTACATTTAAGGTAAGCACATTCAAGGTGGACATGGTGAAGATTGGAAGTCGGGAGAGGGAGGTAGGAGTCGGGCACAAGGGGCTGGAGGCTCTCCCCAGGAAGGGGGGGGGGAGGGAGGACGGAATGGGAAGCTAGGCCGGAGGGAGAGGGAGGATAGGGAAGCTGGGGAAGGGAAGCTTAGAGAATGTCTTGAAAGGTTAATAAAACCTAAAGGTGTCCTCCGGAAGGAACTGTGGATCCCGCCGGGAGGAATCGAAGGGTCCAATAGATGCCAAACCAATCAGGGCTGGCTCTAGTGGACAAAAAATGGGGTGCAGTGAACAGTCCCCGGGTCTAGGACAGCCTAAGAAAAGTATAATGTAACGAGGTAAGTAATTCGAGTCAGTCATACAGTAAACTCTGAACCATAAAACTTATTAGGGTGGACAGTTAGACCCAACTATATAAACAGAAGTAGGCAACCAGGGTATTAAGCCCCGAGTGCCTACTGCATATCAATGCACTCAGAACAGGCAGCGATGGTGTTGGGGGAAGATAAAACGGCAAAGCAAACTATTAGTAAGCGTGCTCAGAAGGTGTAGTGAGAACTATTACAACCCATCCGTGGGTTGTTTGGGATTGGCTTAGGGGGGTCAATGTGGAGACTAATAAACAACCACAGGTGCCTGGTAAAAGTGCATTGAGCAGCAAAAAAGGCTGCTGGCACGAAAAAAAAAAGAAAAAAAAAAAAAAAGGGTTGTTCATAGTTACTGTTACAAGGAGGCACCAGTACCGTGGTACCCAAAGGGGTCGGCAGAGCAACAAGGCGCTTGCCGAGGTATTGGAAAGCTGGTGTACGGCATGGTGTCTCATCAGTCCATGGAGTCTTCTGGAGCGTGGACAGGACGTGGAGTCGGTGAAGAGTAGCGGCCTTTCTTGTGGATTCCTGGCTGGGTTTCTTGGCCAGCCTGGGACTGTGCTTTCTGTGGTGAGGAGGATGCAGCTCGACGTCTAGAGCCTTCCGTCGATTGTTCTGGGGGTGTCAAGTGAAGTTCCCGGAGAGCATGTTGCAGGTCTTCGGATGATTTACATTGGTAGGAGTTACCTTTGTAGGAGAAACGGACCACGAAAGGAAAGATCCAGTGGTAGATAATCTTATGGTGTTGCAGGGTGAGCAAGTGAGGTTTCATAGCTTTGCGCTTAGCAAGGGTGGCTTGTGATAGGTCTTGAAAGAATTGATAGCGATGACCCTGAAAGTTTAAAGCCTCCCGGTTGCGGGCTGCCGCCATGAGTTGCTCTTTGGAGCGGAAATAATGAAGTTTCACTATGATGTCTCTTGGTGGTCCATCATCAGGGCGAGGGGCTAGGGATCTATGAATCCTGTCCATTTCCAATCGCTAAATTGGTATAGAAGGGGCTAGCTCCTAAAAAAGTGTTGTTATGGTGGATTGAAGGTCCTCTACTGATTCTGGGATACCCCTTATCCGGATATTGGATCTCCTGGCTCTGTTCTCGAATTCCTCCAAGCGGGATTGCAGGGTCAGGTTCTCCTCTCTGAGGGTCTCGAGCTCCTCAGCATGGTTACCTGTCGTTACCTCTAGTTCTTCAGTACGCTGTTCCAGTACTGTAGTGCGGAGGCCCACTTCCCTGATTTCATGTGTGAGCCTGTCCGTTATAGCGTCTGAGGTAATTTTCAGGGCCCGGGTGAGCATCCGCTTAAATTGCTGGAGGAGGTCAGTATGTGAGGTGTCGCCATGGAGCATAAGTGGGGTCAGTCCAAAGTCAGGGTCAAATTCCCTCTCCTGTGGATGGGCCGAGGAATGCACACGAGAGGGAGTGTGGGGTGATCTGGACGATGGCGGGCCCGCCATTTTGGAAGATGACTTGATTAACACGTCCCGGATGGATTTAGTTTTGAATTTTGACTTGGTGCCCCCGTATACCATCTCTGGTCGGACGGGCAGTTGGGTCTGTTAGATGCAAAGCAGGTGATGGTAACTCGATGCGGCAAGGCTGTCCTATCCCCAGAGATGCGGAGCTCTAGGCTGTCATGTCTGGCCTAGAAGACACCGCATTCGCCACCAAAGGAAAGATTGAGCTGGTAGCTGAGGAGGATATGGGTCCTTGAGTGTGGAAACAGCTGTGTAAAAATCAGATAGTTGATGTAGGGGTGAAGGGTTATGGTAATGACTCCTTATGTAGCTGGAGGGAGTTAAAAGTCCTTGCATGGGGTGTGCGGCAGGGTGTTATGGCCGAGGAGCCGAAGATGGGAGTATAAAGTTCCTGAAGGGGGATCACTTTCGTTGATCGGGAATCCGGCTGCCAGGTCACGCTGTTGGAGAGGGGGGGCCATGGCTGAGGATGCTGGGTAGGCCCCGAAGCCAATACTGGGGCACCCGGGCGTCCGCTGCTGCCTGAGGGGTATGTGCCCTGTGGAGGTGGTCCCGGTGGGCCTCAGGGGGAAGTCTATGATCGTGGAGGGCTGGGAGGTTAGTGTGGATGCTATGGGTGTTCCGGGCCCCCCCGCCGCAATTGCGGCGATTCCAGGCAAGGCCGCGGCTTGAGAGGGCGAGTAGGCCCAAGGAACGCTTCGGGGAGGAATCTCCCAGTATGTACCATGGTGGATGGCTAGCAGGCCGGGCCAGCTAATCCCCGCTCCTGTGGAAGTCTGTAGCGCTACGGATGGCTGGTTGCGGCCGCGGGCTGTGTAGGCGAGGCCGCGGCTTCCGACCGCTACTAGGCCGCAATGTCCCCGGGTGATAATCGGGCCACTGCCACACTCAAAAAGCACCAATTTATGTGAGGGGCACCAGAGAGAGTTGGTATGGACCGTTTTGAGCTGGCTTCCAGTGCTCAAAACGGTCGGATGGCGATCGATAGAAAGTCTCGGCCCGGAGCTCTCTTTCTGGCGTCCTCCCCAGGCGACTTCCGGTCACGCCCCTCCCCATCCCTCTATCCTTTGCTCCTTCATCCCATCCCTCTATCCTTTGCTCCTTCACCCCATCCCTCTATCCTTTGCTCCATCACCCCATCCCTCTATCCTTTGCTCCTTCACCCCATTCCTCTATCCTTAGCTCCTTCACCTCATCCCTCTATCCTTAGCTCCTTCACCTCATCCCTCTATCCTTTGCTCCATCACCCCATCCCTCTATCCTTTGCTCCATCACCCCATCTCTCTATCCTTTGCTCCATCACCCCATCCCTCTATCCTTTGCTCCATCACCCCATCCCTCTATCCTTTGCTCCATCACCCCATCCCTCTATCCTTTTCTCCTTCACCCCATCCCTCTATCCTTTGCTCCATCACCCCATCTCTCTATCCTTTTCTCCTTCAACCCATCCCTCTATCCTTTGCTCCATCACCCCATCTCTCTATCCTTTGCTCCATCACCCCATCCCTCTATCCTTTGCTCCGTCACCCCATCCCTCTATCCTTTGCTCCTTCACCCCATCCCTCTATCCTTTGCTCCATCACCCCATCCCTCTATCCTTCGCTCCATCACTCACAAATACTATACACCAGCATTTTTCATCTAACAATCAGCCTGGTCTGTCATATTGCTTCTGCTGCTGCTGCTGCCTCCCCTCACCTGGCATGCTTGGATTTGTAGTGCCCCTGCCCCAGACACATGAGGTCATACAGGAGAGGTGGATGTACCTGTTTACTGGACTGGTTAGCAGGTAGTGGGTAGGGACTCTAGGGAGGTGTAATAGAGATTTAGGGAGATCTTAGAAAACATCTTCTCATCAGAAGCAGAGCAGAAAAAAACGATCTAACAGCATCAGTGGAGCCCCCCCTCCTCCTCCTCTTCTTCTTCCTCTTCCTGCCCACTAAGACAAGCCACTGACATCACTACTATTTAGCCCAGAGGCAGCTGAGCTTACCTTCTGCTAGGCTGAACTCCTCCACTGCAGGCTACACTCCTCCCAGTGCTGTATTTTGGCCTAGGCCAACAAGGCCCAGGCCTAGGGCGGCACTTTGCAGAAGGCAACAAAAAAGCCCCCCCCCTCCACCTGAGACTCTATTGGCCGCTGGTTGCTAGAGCCGCCTCTCTCATCCCCCCCTCTCTCTCTCTCACCCCCCCAACCCTCCCTCCCTCTCTCTCTCTCTCTCTCATCCCCTTCTCTCTGTTATCCCCCTCTATCATCCCCCTCTTTCTCATCTCTCTCATCCCCCCTCTCTCTCTCATCCCCCCTCTCTCTCTCATCCCCCCTCTCTCTCTCTCTCTCACCCCCCCTCTCTCTCATCCCCCCTCTCTCTCTCTCATCCCGCCTCTCTCACCCCCTCTCTCTTACCCCCCTCTCTCTCATCCCCCCTCTCTCTCTCATCCCCCCTCTCTCTCTCTCACCCCCCCTCTCTCTCTCTCACCCCCCCTTTCTCTCTCTCTCTCTCACCCCCCTTTCTCTCTCTCTCACCCCCCCTCTCTCTCTCTCTCACCCCCCCCTCTCATCTCCTCTCACCCGCCCCCCTCTCTCTCTCCCTCACCCACCCCACCTCTCATGAGATCTCAGGGGTTCATGCTGGGACTTGTAGTCCTTCAATTTTAGAGGGAGTCACATCCGTTAAAAAAGGAGTGGGGCAAATTTACATAGGAGGGGAAGGGGGTGGAGGTGCCCAATTTTAGTCTTGCCTAGGGCAGCACAAAACCAAAATACACCACTGGCTCCTCCCCCTCCCTACATCTACTGTGAGGAAATCAAATGAGGCGCGCTGGGCAAATGGGAGGGGAAAAAAATAGCAGCAGAAGCACTTGGAATGCTCATTGGAGACTCTCAGCCAGCTCCAGAACTGGGCATGCGCAGTGCTGAGCCGAGAGTGTTAGCGGTGCAATGCCGCCCTTCTTAAAGTGCCGCCTGGGTTCAATGGACCCATCGGGACCCATAGTAGCGCCGGCCCTGATCCTGGCCACTCTGTGCAAATCCACTGCACTGAAGAGGTGAGTATAACATTGTTATTTAAAAAGAAAAAAAAAATATGAGACTTTACAATCATTTTAAATCTATTTTCCTCCAGATGTAAAGAGTGCCCACTTGTCCTCTGTAATGTCCTTAAGGTGAATAACTCAACACCGTGTTCACTATATGGACCACTTATGTAGTTATACATGCTGATAATTTCCTCCCTTAATCTCCTCTTCTCCAGAGAGAATCAATTCAGTTCCTCTAATCTTTCCTTATAGCTGAGCTCCTCCATGCCTCTTATCAGTTTGATTGCTCTTCTCTGCTATTTCTCCAGTTCCCCAATATTCTTTTTTGTGAACTGGTGTCCAAAACTGAACTGCATATTCCAAATGAGGTCTTACTAATGATTTGTGCTGGGGCAAAATTATATCTCTCTCTCTGGAGTCCACGCCTCTCTTAATACAAGAAAGGATTTTGCTTGCTTTGAAAACTGTTGCTTGGCATTGCATGCCATTAATAAGCTTATGATTTACCAGAACACCCAGATCCTTCTCCACCTTTGATTCCGCCAGTTGTACTCCCCTAGTATGTATGATATGTGCATATTTTTTAGCCCCCAGGTGCATACATTTTTTAACGGTTCGAGCTAAATCTCTCGAACATCGCAAAAGTTCGGACCCGAACCCTGAACCCTGTTGAAGTCTATAAGACCCGAACTTGAAAAATCAAAAGTCCCAAATTTGTAGGCTTATATGCAAGTTATTGACCATAGAAAGGGTATGGGAGCCCGGGTACTGCCCTCGGTGATATGTATCAAAGCAAAATAAAAAAATTAAAACATTTTTTTAACAGGAGCAGTGATATTAATAATGCTTAAAGTGAAACAATAAAAAGGAAAAAGTCCTTTAAATATAGTGCCTGGTGGTCCCTTTAGTTTGCCTGTAAAGTGGCGCATCTGTACCGTGTATAGAACCTGCTGCAGCAAAACTGACATTTATAAAAAAATTGATTTAAATTATCAGAAATACAATACAATTGCCGGGAATACAAATTGTGGGCCCCCCCAAAATCCAAACCAGACCCTTACCTGGGCATGCAGCCCGGGGGGGCCGGGAAGGGGGAGGGGGATGAGCGACAATGTTGATGGGGACAAGGGCCTCTTCCCAACAACCCTGGGTTGTAAATGTGGGGGTCTGCTGGCAGGGGCTTATCGGAATCTGGAAGCCCTCTTTACAAGGGGGCCCCCTGATCCCAGCCTTCTCCCTATGTGAATGAGTATGGGGTACCCATTAATCAAAAAAAGTGTCAAAAATAAAGACAGGAGGCAGTTTTTGACAATTCCTTTATTAAAAAAAATAAAAAATAAAAAAACAGTTCTTGAATAGGTACAAGACAGGGCCACCTGGTGACAGTACCTGAAGGCACTGCCCACTTGTGACATCACTGACCAGTGCATGTTGGGTCGATGATGTCACTAGGGGAGGTGCCACCAGGTGACCTCACCAAGTGACCCCACTCCTTAACTATTTAAAAACTGTGAAACAGCATAGCAAGCATTTGGCTGTTAGACTTCATCACAGACGAAATGTTTATTTTTTCCGGGTCCGGCGGTGGGATAGGCATCGTGATTGACGATGGATCTACATCAGAGGACATTGTTTTTTTATTTTTTAATAAAGGAATTGTCAAAAACTGCCTCCTGTCTTTATTTATTTTTGACACTTTTTTTTGTTTTTTTGGTGTATGGGTAGGCATACAATGTACCCCATACTCATTCACATAGGGGGCGGGGGCATGATCTGGGGGCGGAACTTCTGGAGCGTCACTTTTGGTCCATAGGTGGAACGCGTGCCCAATCATAGGTGGCATCTATTTTGCTGGCAACACAGCAGACCGATGGTATAATTGCATGTGGCTTTGTAATAGACTTTTAATACATTTTAACCACCTCAATACTGGGCACTTTCACCCCCTTCCTTCCCAGACCAATTTTTCAGCTTTCAGTGTTCTCGCACTTTGAATAACAATTACTCAGTCTACTCAGCTACACTGTAACCAACTTCTCTCCCTGTACAGTAAGAGTTTTATTGGCATCCGGTGAGTGTGGTGCATATCACAAGAGGCACGTGGTGGATAAGCATCTTGAAGGTTGATTTGGCTGTAGGAATTAGGAACTTTATCTTGCACATATATAACATTTTTTTTACATGGACTATTTTCTATTTATCATATATATATATATATATATATATATATATATATATATATACATATATATATATATATATATATATATATATATATATATACACTATATTACCAAAACTATTGGAATGTTTGCCTTTACACGCAGGCAAACTTTAATCGTATCCAGCGAGTTGGAGTGAGGAGTGGAGAGTCGGGGCAGGAGCAGGGTGACGTTTTGCTGGAGTTTCTTGTTGACAAATTGTGAATTAGCTGGATGCACAAGTGGTCTCTTTTCCATTATATGGGGGTGCTGTGATCTACATATGAGGAGTCTCTAACCCTGTGGGGGCCTTGAATGAAGGGAGATTTAACACCAGCCCAAACAAACTAACCCTATATGGATAAGTTTGAAAAAGTCATTTGAAATTGTGCGTTTGGTAAGAAGCCATCCGTTACCTATATTCAGTCACGTGGTGCTGCATGCAGCTTTGGATTTACATCTATATCAGCCCCAGCCAAATAACCCTATGAGGGTGGAATTAAACAGGCCATCTGGTAGTTGGGATTTGGTAAGGAGTCACTCATTTCCTTTTGAGGTCATGTGATGTTGCATGCAGGATTGAGTTATGCTGTCATCATGAGGAAAGAATCATTCGTATAACTTTCACTCTGAAGACGATATTCACTACCCACATCACTTGGAATTTTGTTTTTTAATATTGCACGTTTTGCACCTTTAAAAAACATTTTTTATTTTTTTAATGTTTTTTTCACCATACTGTAATGTATATTGGTTTGTTACCTAAGGATTGTTATCTGTAAAGTTAACATGATTTCTTAGATTTGACTTTAGTACCAGCATTTGATGTATGCTTTATTTATAGTTGTGTGCACTAGTTTCTTTTCATTATTTCACATTTACTCCTAAGTTCTAGGAGTTCTAGGTGCTGCCACAATTACACACAAGGTCAGCGCACACTTTACCACATTATATGTATATATATATATATATATATATATATATACAGTGCCTTGCGAAAGTATTCGGCCCCCTTGAACTTTGCGACCTTTTGCCACATTTCAGGCTTCAAACATAAAGATATAAAACTGTAATTTTTTGTGAAGAATCAACAACAAGTGGGACACAATCATGAAGTGGAACGAAATTTATTGGATATTTCAAACTTTGTTAACAAATAAAAAAACGAAAAATTGGGCGTGCAAAATTATTCAGCCCCTTTATTTTCAGTGCAGCAAACTCTCTCCAGAAGTTCAGTGAGGATCTCTGAATGATCCAATGTTGACCTAAATGACTAATGATGATAAATAGAATCCACCTGTGTGTAATCAAGTCTCCGTATAAATGCACCTGCACTGTGATAGTCTCAGAGGTCCGTTTAAAGCGCAGAGAGCATCATGAAGAGCAAGGAACACACCAGACAGGTCCGAGATACTGTTGTGGAGTTTAAAGTTTAAAGTTGGATTTGGATACAAAAAGATTTCCCAAGCTTTAAAAATCCCAAGGAGCACTGTGCAAGCGATAATATTGAAATGGAAGGAGAATCAGACCACTGCAAGACCTGGCCGTCCCTCTAAACTTTCAGCTCATACAAGGAGAAGACTGATAAGAGATGCAGCCAAGAGGCCCATGATCACTCTGGATGAACTGCAGAGATCTACAGCTGAGGTGGGAGACTCTGTCCATAAGACAACAATCAGTCGTATACTGCACAAATCTGACCTTGATGGAAGAGTGGCAAGAAGAAAGCCATTTCTTAAAGATATCCATAAAAAGTGTCGTTTAAAGTTTGCCACAAGCCACCTGGGAGACACACCAAACATGTGGAAGAAGGTGCTCTGGTCAGATGAAACCAAAATCGAACTTTTTGGCAACAATGCAAAACGTTATGTTTGGCGTAAAAGCAACACAGCTCATCACCCTGAACACACCATCCCCACTGTCAAACATGGTGGTGGCAGCATCATGGTCTGGGCCTGCTTTTCTTCAGCAGGGACAGGGAAGATTGTTAAAATTGATGGGAAGATGGATGGAGCCAAATACAGGACCATTCTGGAAGAAAACCTAATGGAGTCTGCAAAAGAGACTGGGACTGAGATTTGTCTTCCAACAAGACAATGATCCAAAACATAAAGCAAAATCTACAATGGAATGGTTCACAAATAAACATATCCAGGTGTTAGAATGGCCAAGTCAAAGTCCAGACCTGAATCCAATTGAGAATCTGTGGAAAGAACTGAAAACTGCTGTTCACAAATGCTCTCCATCCAACCTCACTGAGCTCGAGCTGTTTTGCAAGGAGGAATGGGCAAACATTTCAGTCTCTCGATGTGCAAAACTGATAAAGACATACCCCAAGCGACTTACAGCTGTAATCGCAGCAAAAGGTGGTGCTACAAAGTATTAACTTAAGGGGGGCTGAATAATTTTGCATTCCCAATTTTTCACTTTTTTATTTGTTAAAAAAGTTTGAAATATCCAATAAATTTTGTTCCTCTTCATGATTGTGTCCCAATTGTTGTTGATTCTTCACAAAAAATTAGTTTTATATCTTTATGTTTGAAGCCTAAAATGTGGCAAAAGGTCGAAAAGTTCAAGGGGGCTGAATACTTTCGCAAGGCACTGTATATGTATATATATATATATATATATATATATATATATATATATATATATAATGTGGTAAAAAAGGGTGCGCTGACCAAAGGTGTTCTATCGGGTTGAGGTCAGGACTCTGTGCAGGCCAGTTAAGTTCCTCCACCCCAAACTCGCACATCCATGTCTTTATGGACCTTGCTTTTATGCACTGGTACGCAGTCATGTTGGAACAGGAAGGGTCCATCCCCAAACTGTTCCCACAAAGTTGAGAGCATGAAATTGTCCAAAATGTGTTGATATGCTGACGCCTTAAGAGTTCCCTTCACTGGAACTAAGGGGCCAAGCCCAACCCCTAAAAAAAAAAAAAAAAACAGCCACACACCATTATCCCCCTCCACCAAATGATTTGGAGCGGTGCACAAAGAAAGGTCCATAAAGACATGAATGAGCGAGTCTGGGGTGGGGGAATGTGACTGGCCTGAGTCCTGACCCAAACCCGATAGAAAACCTGCGAGCCAGGCCTTCTCGTCCAAATCAGTGCCTGACCTCACAAATGCTTTTCTAGAAGAATGGTCAAACATTCCCATAGACACACTCCTAAACCCTGTGTACAGCCTTCCCAGAAGAGTTGAAGCTGTTGTCATTGCAAAGGGTGAACCAACTTAAAATTGAACCCTACGGACTAAGAATAGGATGCCATTAAAGTTCATGTGTGTGTAAAGGCAGGCGTTCCAATACTTTTGTTACTATAGTGTATTTCTTCATCTTACATATATATTTTTCATCTAATTTTTTTCATTAATATTTTACATATTTTTTATGGACAATAAGTAAATCACACAGTTGATAAGCAGTTTTTGTATAAGTTATATGATTATTTTAAGAAGTGTAATATGATATAGATTGTTAAAGTTTAACACTTTATAGCAAGCGCTATGTATTTATCACTGATCATCTTTAGACCTCTAGTTAGAGGTAATAGACAGCAGCTGCAATTTTAGCTTTAGGAACACACAGTGGCACGGGTGTTTTTCTATTTTATCTATCATATTCAGGGTGTAACATGTTACAGATGCACCGGCCCCCCCACTCTCCCCAATCATGCCCCCCCCCCCCCCCCGCTAGCTGTAACACTCTGCAACAAACGTGGCTGTGTGGGTGTTCTGTGAATGGGAAAGCTACAAGGTCCAACAGCATTTGTGGTTGTTTGGCTTGTAGTTCTTGATGAACTACATGGCGCTGTTGAGTGCTGTGGTAGTTCATTCAAGCTTCCTGTCACAGTGTAACTGCCTGGCCGTATCGGAGGTATAGCCAGACAGATACACAGGCAGTCTGCAGGACCATGGCATTACACTCAGAATCTGCTGATCGTGGGTGCAATGTTTTACAGGTCGATTACAAAAAATAAAAAATAAATGCATATTTTTTAACATGCAAAAAATGTGGATTTATTATTATTTTTTTTGTAAAGATGAGCTTATCCTTTAAAGACTTTTTGTACTTTTAGATAGAATGGGGACACACTAGAATCAGAATGATGTGATTATTTTCCTTCTCCATTGACATTGTATCTACAGTATATAAATCAAGCAAAACAAAAAACAAACAACTTTTGACTACAAAAACAATATTTTGTTATTCAGACAGAACACTTACAGCAAATACTTACAGTGTTTAAATGAAACTAGAAAGAAAATAGGCATATTTTTTATACACATGTAATGATTTCATCAGTAGATATATAATAGGTGGAGGCTGCTTCTGAGACACTTTGCATAGAAAGGTGTGGTTTATATACAGAATATAACTATGAGAATGAGAAGGATTCAACTAAACTCTTTTCTGTCAAAGTGATTCCTCATCACCATGATCATGTTCTGGACTGTCTTCACTTTCATCACTTATTTTTCCTGTAATTCATATTTTATACTTTATTAGGATTACTGCATATAAATATACTAGGATTGTTTTTAACTATCAACATTCTCTCATTTGTGTTGCAGATTCTGTGGCTCAGTTTACTATCATCCAGGAAGCCATAATAACCGCGTCTCCTGGTGGTAATGTCCTTTTGTCCTGTGGTCGTAGTGGTGGCTCTGTAGCTGGTGGTAACTACCCGCGCTGGGTATATCAGTCACCGGGGAGTGTGCCTAAAGGTTTAACAGGTAGTGATGGAGCCAATAATCATAATGTAAAACCCCCAGGAACCTCTGAACGTTTTACTGGATCCATCCAAGGAGGCTTAGGTGTCTTATCTATCAGTAAGGTACAGGCTGCAGATGATGGGAATTATTACTGTGCTCTATGGGCTGGTAGTGCGTACACAGTGCTACAAATTCACACACAGTGAGACATTAATATCAACTTCCTCTTTTATTCCTCATACATGCTTCTTTAAATACTTATTTAAATAGCCAAAGAGTACTAAGCAAATAAATGTGTAGCAATCCCACAGAATATTCCTTTCATGGGTCTGACTGCATTGTTTTTTTTACCAGTTTCTATTAGTTACTGTGCTAATCAAATATAATTTTATATTGCATTTTTCAATAAACAGAATAATGCTCTGTGAGCATGTAAGAGGGGCTTTGCAGTTGGCTAGTAATGGCGCCAAGAGCATGAATCCCTGCCCTGCTTCTATCCTTTCTAGAAGACTAACCCCCCTTCTGAGACTATATTCTCTGCAATATTGTGTCCCACTCCATGCCAGTGGCCTCCACACAACATTCCTGGCCGTTGACCTTTATATTCACAAAGGAAGGAATGCCTACACCTAAATAAGGATGCTGCACATTACTAGTAGTACTTTGAAAATGGTGCAAAACAAATCACATCAACATACATTCTGGAGTCACTTGACAGTATATCACATACAGTGGACAGTCCGCAGCAGTCACACGCTGCTATCCTTCCTCTGACATTCTTTCCCTCCTTGGGAGCATGACAGTGTTGGGACTCATCTCCCAATATAATTTGTAGTCTGAGTCTTCAATGAGAAATGCCATATCCGTAACTACAAAAACCTGAGGTGTGTCAAGGTTGTGCTGGTCAGTATACCTAAAAGAGGGCATACTCTAAGTATACAGGTGTCTGAAAATAGAAAAAAGGGGGGGGATACAGGTGGGGGAGAGAACCAGAAGGAAACAAACCAACATGTACCTGCCAGAAGAAGAGGAATATATACCCCCCCAGACACCTCCTACAAATACAGGCTGGCCATCAAAAGCCTGCCTTCATACATATCTGCAGTATGCTGCTCTATTCAAACCGAGATTCACAAAGTGAAGCAGCCTGCTCTTTTAGCTGAGATTAACAAGGCTCCTTCTATAGTAAATCAGTCTCTCCTTCCAAGTCCCACTCCAAAGCTCTGCCCAGCCAGGTATGGTCCATGCAGTTACTCTCCTGATCCCAGAGTCATTAGTACTCATGCAGATGGTTCTGACTTGCCCATTAGGCTTTAGGCACCCAGCTCATGACTCTCCTTTAGTTGTTCATGAGAGAGGAGTGCTACAGCTGCTCCTACTGAATTCTGTACATCTCTCCCGAGATTTTCTGGCCTGAGCAGGGCCTTGGCTGTGCTGACTACATTTACATGGGGGTACTTGGCTCCCATACCCCATCTGTCTTAGGCTGTTTCCCATCTGGCTTATATATGGGTCCTGACATCACTACAGGAAGGACCAGAGGCGTACCTAGGATCTTCAGCGCCCTTCGCGAGGAGCTGTATCGGCAACCCCCCCCCCCCCATGAAAAAGTAAAAAATGTAATTTTATTTTTCTTGTTTAGATCAATTGCAATAATTTTCTACATTATTAAAGGTGATGTTCCTATATACGTTCTCCACCATGTAAGGGGAAACTAAAGAAACATATGTAGCATTATATTTTGTTTCCTAAACCTCCCTTTCCCATAAAAAAAATATATAAAAGGGAAATTAAAGTTTCTGAGGTTTCCAGCAGTCACTCAAAGCCCTCCGCGCTATATGAAATCACTGCAAATCGTACACATGAAATAGCAAAGCTTCATGTACATTGCTTTCCCAATAATGCCAATAATAATCTGTGTTATCAACCTCAAATCATGAATATATATATTTACACACACATATTTAGACTTGTGTGATGATTGTGATGTACTAGAGGAATGCTTGTCACCATATTGCAAGCATAGTAGAGGCACATCACACCTTATGACAAGCACAACACAGGACATTACACCTTATTGCAAACACAACATTGATAAATCACACCTTTTGACAAGCATAACACTGGGACATCACACCATACCAGTGCTGGACTGGGGATAAAAGCCAGCCCCGGTTCAAGTTTTATACCAATTCACAGGACCTGCCCAAGGAACTTACATCAGCAAAGAGATTGCACTCACAGGACTTGCCCCAGCACTTACCTCATCACTGAGATTGCACTCACAGAACTTGCATCAGCACCCAGGACTTACCCTGGCATTTAGACTGCACTCACAGTACTTGCCTGAGGATGTCAAACAGCCTCCTGCATGCACCATGCAGAAGGAAAAAGATGGCGGATATGAGATTTCCAGTGGCAACAAAGGTGGCATCACATTGGCCGAGAGAGTACTCTCTCACACTCTTCCGGCCGCATCTGCATCCCACCACTGCCAAATTCTAAAAGGCTTCATCCCACAGCAGCCCCAGAGTAGTCTGGCCCTGCACCCTATTACAAGTAGGAGTCTTTACTGGTGTCACTACATTTTGTAAAAAAAACGTTATGGCTAACAAATACTTTGGTTGTGGCTGATGAACTCAGGCTGCCTGAGTATAGTGGGGACTGCACATGATGTATTTGAGTCAAGGTGTAATGGGGACTGCATATTGGGCTGTCTCAGTGCAATAGCTACAGTTTGTGTGTGATATATTGGGCTGGCTGTGTGTGATGAGAATGTATGTGATCATTTTGTGCTGTTATTTTGGGATGGGGGACTACTTGTTTTTGTGATGGTTTTGGGCTGTCTGTGTATGGTGGACTAACGGTGTTTGTCTTTGAATGATAATAATAACCACTGATGAGTAGATAGCATCATGTAACTGTGATCTGTGTCATCTGTGACCTGTATAAAAGTTGGTGAATCCTAGAGCAACACAAATTAAAATTACGTGTTTCGTTCTCATACAATATGTAATCCTGGGTACCAGTGGTGGCTGGAGAAAAATATAATAGGCATTGCTTTGCGGCAAAAAACGCGGTAAAAAATAGCGTGACTTTGAGGTCACACAAGTGTGAAAGGGGCCTTCAGTAATCAAGGTACAGTGTGCCCCCATCAATGCAGAGTGACCAGTGAGCAGTGCCCCCATTAATGTAGAGTGACCACAGCATGCCCCCATCAATGTAAAGTGACCACAGCGTGCCCCCATCAATGTAGAGTGACCACAGCATGCCCCCTTCAATGTAGAGTGACCACAGCGTGCCCCCTTCAATTTAGAGAGACCACAGCATGCCCCCATCAATGTAGAGTGACCACAGCGTGCCCCCTTCAATGTAGAGTGACCACAGCATGCCCCCTTCAATGTAGAGTGACCACAGCGTGCCCCCTTCAATGTAGAGATACCATGGCATGCCCCCTTCAATGTAGAGTGACCACAGCATGCCCCCCATCAATGTAGAGTGGCCACAGCGTGCCCCCATCAATGTAGAGTGACCACAGCATACCCCCATCAATGGAGAGTGACCACAGCGTGCCCCCTTCAATGTAAAGTGACCACAGCATGCCCCCTTCAATGTAGAGTGACCACAGCGTACCCCCATCAATGTAGAGTGACCACAGTGTGCCCCCATCAATGTAAAGTGACCACAGCGTGCCCCCATCAATGTAGAGCGACCACAGCGTACCCCCATCAATGTAGAGTGACCACAGCATGCCCCCTTCAATGTAAAGTTACCACAGCATGCCCCCTTGAATGTAGAGTGCCCACAGCGTGCCCCATTAATGTAGAGTGCCCACAGCATGCCCCCCTCAATGTAGAGTGACCACAGCATGCCCCCTTCAATGTAGGGTGCCCACAGCATACCCCCATCAATGTAGAGTGACCACAGCATGCCCCCATCAATGTAGAGTGACCACAGCATGCTGTAACGTTCATGCGTTTTTGTTAGTGGATGGATTTACAGCTGCAGAATTATTACACTCAGTAGCCTTGTAGAGAATCTGTTGAACAAACATATCAAACTCTCAGGACTTCATCACCGTGTACAGCCTGTTATATACTATATATATTAATAGATGTTTAATGGAGGGATAGAATATATGAAGATATATAGTTGAGAGACAGGCTATTGTATGGTGAGCACTAGAAGTAGTATTAGGAGAGTTGCAGGTGATGGTAAAGCAGATAGGTTCTGATGTCAAGTATAGTGCAGATGGTAAGAGGACACAGATGGAGTATACTTAGACAGAGTAACCTAGTGCAAGGATAGTTGAAGGTAGTCCCAAGAGCTAACAGTCTATGCAGATGATAGTGAATAGATAGATACAGATAGTCTTGGTAATTGCAGTAGATGACAGTAGGAGATTGGTTAGTAAGAATCCCCTGCGGGGTACTTATCACTTAGATAGGTTTAGGAGTAACAGTGTCCTTTGGAGAGGGGTGATCCTGTAGCGAGATACGGATCACCAGCGAGGTTTCCGGCTTCAGTTCAGCAAGGGAGAATGTCAGCAGCTCCGACTTCACAGGAGTAGGTGCGATGAACATGTGGGTTTGAACGAGCGATGAGTGAGAGCAAACCGGCGATTGAAATAGCCGCTCATAGCGGCGCTCGGCAATGATGTCATCCGGTCTTAAAGGTATATGCGTCCCTTGTTACACAAGATGGGACGCAATTAGGAGAGGAGAAATATGGAGACAAGGGTACCAGAGGTACCAGAACATTACACATGCCCCCTTCAATGTAGAGTGCCCACAGCATGCCCCCTTCAATGTAGAGTGACCACAGCATGCCCCTATCAATGTAGAGTGACCACAGCATGCCCCCTTCAATGTAGAGTGCCCACAGCATGCCCCCTTCAATGTAGAGTGACCACAGCGTGCCCCCTTCAATGTAGAGTGACCACAGCATGCCCCCTTCAATGTAGAGTGACCACAGCGTGCTCCCTTCAATGTAGAGTGACCACAGCATACCCCCATCAATGTAGAGTGACCACAGTGTGCCCCATCAAGGTAGAGTGACCACAGCATGCCCCCTTCAATTTAGAGTGACCACAGCGTGCCCCCTTCAATGTAGAGTGACCAGTGTGTCAGGCACTTACCTTTTGTGTTTGCAGAGTGTTGAACTTGAGTCGGGCCCGGGAAAGCTGCCGCCCTCCTCCTCCTCCTCCTGGCTGGCTTGCTTGCTTGCTTGTTGTCCTCTCTGGTCCATCCTCAGCAGAGACACTGAGTGGATGTGATGCCCAAGCACCGCCCCTATGACATCAGACGTCCACCAATCACAGGACGCAGAATCGCAGGTGGGAGTGTTCGGGGCGCAGAGCTCTGCGCCCCGAGCACAATCTGAAGGGCTGCCAATCAAGCTAAACAAAACAAGGCACATGACAGCAAAACTCCCACCCCTCTCCACCTTCTCCATAGCAGCAGTATTGGCCGGCATCCCGGGAACACCTTCTTTTATTAATTATTTTTGCCTTGGGGGGGGCGGCGCCCCTGTGCCCCACATTGACCAGCCGCCACTGCTGGGTACATAAATATCATCTACTCAAAAGTGTCACTTCGTTACTTACGGTCTTAGTAGTAATGCCACTGTCTAGAGCAGGGTTTCTCAACCAAGGTTCTGTGGAATCCTTGGGTTCTTCCTGAGGTTACTAGGGGTTCCTTGAGCAATGGGCAATTTCTGCCTCTCAGATAAGTTTCCAATGACACCATTGTTCCTTTTAGCTATCTGTAAGGGGGTAATTCTTCCCAATGATGACAAGAGTAAGGAGCATTCTTCCCACTGACTGTCACACTAATGTGTCATGAGTTGTATATTTTTAATTTTTAGCAGAAATTCCCCAAGACCAGAAATGTATTTAAAGGGTTCCTCTGAAAAGGTTGAGAAAGGCTGGTCTAGAGTGTCCCCTCCACACGCTCCCTCAGTCCCTATGCCAACTGTAATCTCAGCCAAGTAGGTAAGGTGTCAAACCTTAGGTGTAGCAGTATTATCCGCTCTGCTCGGTCCCTCCCTAGTCCCTCTGCAATCTCCAGGCAAGGTAAGATGTGACTGCACTCTCCGCTCACTTCTTCCCCCTCCCATCCATGTCCCTTCTACCCCCCCTTCCGTTCTTTGTTCCCCTCTCATCCATGTCTCTCCCCCGCTTCCATCCATCCATGTATCTCATTTTCTATCCATATCTCTCTCCCCCTCCTTTTATTCATTTTCTCCCCCTTATGTCTCCCTTCCATCCTTATCCCCCCCCCCCCCTCAGTGTCTATCTTTCATCCATGTCCTCCTTCCTCCCTTCTATCCATTTTTCCTTCCCCAATTCCATCCACATCTCTTCCCCTTGCCAACCTCCCCCCTTTCATCCATATTTCTCTCCCCCTTGCCAACCCCCTCCTCCATCCATATCTCTCCCCCCCCCGCCAACCTTTTCTCTTTCATCCATATCTCTCCCCCCCCCCTTCATCCATATATCTCCCCCTGCCAACCTCCCCCCATTAATCATTATCCCTCTCCCCCTCGCCAACTTCCTCCTTTCATCCACATCTCTCCCCCCCTGTCAACCTCCCCCCTTCCTCAATATTCCACCCCCTTGCCAACCTACCTCCTTCCTCAATATCTCCAGCCCCCTTGCCAACATCCCCCTTCCTCAATATCCCCCCCCCTTGCCAACCTACCCCCTTCCTCAATATCTCCAGCCCATGGCCAACCTCCCCCCTTACTCAATATACCCTCACCCTTCCTGAAATCTACCTACCTATGCAATCCTCGTCCCACGCAGCACTCACAGAGCCGGCTGTCCAATAAATGGATATCCTCACTTTCCTCCCTCCCTGCCGTTTTGTCTGTCATGGCAGGGGAGGGGAGCGGAGGGGGGCGCCCGATGTCTGGCGTGCTGTCTGCGTCATGCTGAGACCCAGGTAGTCACGTGAGCCTTGAGCCTCAAGCTCGTCAGGGAGATCCTTGACTGCAATCTTGTCCTTCGATGCATCAGAGAGACCATGAGAGAAGACAGCCACTAGAGCCTCATTATTCCAGCCCACCTCTGCTGCCAGAGTATGAAATTCGATGGCATACTCGGCAAGCGTTTGTATAACCTGTTGGATAGACAGGAGCAGCTCCTTACCTATTAAAAACAGTAAAACGGCATAGCAGGCTTTTGGCTGTTAGGCTTCGTTGCAGGCAAAGAATTTTTTTTTTCTGGGTCCGGCAGTGGTGTGGTGGGCATCATGATTAATGATGGATCTACATCTACATTTGTCAAAAACTGCCTCCTATCTTTATTTATTTTTGACACTTTTTTTGGTGAATGGGTAGGGGTACAATCTACCCCATACTCATTCACATAGGGGGCAGAAGCAGGATCAGGGGGTGGAACTTCTGATGCGTCACTTTTGGGTTCATAGGTGGAATGCGCGCCCAATCATAGGTGGCATCTATTTTGCTGGCAACACAGCGGACTGATGGTATTATTGCATTTGGCTTTGTAATAGATTTTTAATACATTTTAAACAGATTTATGTCTTTTTATGGATAGTGTAGGACCCACTGACAATGGGATACTTTGACGTAGGGGTGGGCTTGAGCATGATATGGCCATATGGTGGGACTAAATCCCCATTTTTATTTATTTATTGCCTTTATATTTGATAGTCATTTATTTTGCATGTGTGCGCTATTCTTTGTAAATATGCATGTTGCTTGGTTCATAGCTGTAGAAGTTTTAGAATGCATGTTCAGGGTGTGCCCCCCCCAGCTCTTTGTTTGTTTGTTATTTTAAACAGATTACTGAACACTATGAGAGCACTCCTCTCCTTATTCATTTTATCCCTTACCAATCAAACCGAGTAGAGTAACACCAGGACCACATCAAGAAGGGGACAGAATCCAGGACAGAGGCTGATAGAAACATTAGGATAGGTCCCATAGTGACCAAACCAGCGCTATTCTCGCTGTACAGTAAGAGTTTTATTGGCATCCGGTGAGTGTGGTGCATATCACAAGAGCACATGGTGGATAAGCATCTTGAAGGTTGATTTGGGTGTAGGAATTAGGCACTTTATCTTGCGCATTTATAAAAAAAAATTTACGTGGACTATTTTCAATTTATCATACATATACACTATAATATCAAAAGTATTGGAAGGTCAGCCTTTACACACACACACACACACACACACACACATGAACTTTAATCGTATCCCAGTCTCAGTCCGTAGCGTTCAATATTGAGTTGACCCACCCTTTGCAGCTATAACATTTTGAGCTTTTCAGGGAAGGCTGTCCACAAGGTTTAGGAGTGTGTCTATAGGAATGTTTGACCATTCTTCCAGAAGTGCATCTGTGAGGTCAGGTAATGATGTTGGATGAGAAGGCCTGGCTAGCAGTCTCCACTCTTATTAATCCCAAACGTGTGCTATCCGGTTGAGGTCAGGACTCTGTGCAGGCCAGTTAAGTTCCTCCACCCTAAACTCGCTCATACATGTCTTTATGGACCTTGCTTTTGTGCAGTGGTACGCAATCATGTTGGAACAAGAAAGAGGCCATCCCCAAACTGTCCCACAAAGTTGGGAGCATTAAATTGTCCAAAATGTCTTAATATGCTGACGTCTTAAGAGTTCCCTTCACTGGAACTAAGGGGCCTAGCCCAATCCCTAGAAAACAAAAAACAATCACAAACCATAATCCCCCCCTCCACCAAATTATTTGGACCAGTGCACAAAGCAAGGTCCATAACAACATGAATGAGCGAGTCTGGGGTGGAGGAACATGACTTGCCTGCACAGAGTCCTGACCTCAATCTGATAGAACACCTTTGGGATGAATTATAACGGAGTCTGCAAGCCAGGCCTTCTCATCCAAATCAATGCCTGACCTCTCAAATGCGCTTCTGGAAGAATGGTCAAACATTCCCATAGACACACTCCTAAACCTTGTGGACAGCCTTCCTAGAAGAGTTGAACCTGTTGTAGCTGCAAAGGGTAACCAACTCAATATTAAACCCTACAGACTAAGAATGGGATGCCATTAAAGTTCTTGTGTGCGTAAAGGCAGGGGCCCCAATACTTTTATTAATATGGTGTATTTCTTCATCTTGCATATATATTTTTTCATCTAATTTTTTTCATTAATATTTTACATATTTTTTATGGACCATTATAAGTAAATCACACGGTTGATAAGCAGATTTTGTATAAGTTATATGATTATTTTATGGAGTATAATATTATATAGACTGGTAAAGTTCAATACTTTGTAGCAAACACTATTTAATTATCACTGATCATCTTTAGTGTCTGACCTCTAGTTAGAGGTAAAAGATAGCAACTGCAATTTTAACTTTAGGAACTCACAGTGGCACGGGTGTTTTTCTACTATATCTATCATATTCAGGGTGTAACATGTTGTAATATGTCACTGGCCCCCCGCTTTCCCCAATCATGTTTCCCACCCCCCCACTCTCCCCAATCTCCCCAATGTTTTTCTCTGCCCTTTGTGGCGTTTGGCTTGTAATTCTCGATGAACTACATGGCGCTGTTGAGTGCTGTGGTAGTTCATTCAAGCTTCCTGTCACAGTGTAAAGTGGTAAAGTGGGGTACTGTAATGTTCTGGTACCTTTGGGTACCCTAATTACTCTTTCATAAGTGTATGCGCCCCACCATTCTCTTTTGGTAAGGTGCGCATACACCTTTAAGACTGATGTTGTCATCACTGAGCGCCGGACTGGATGGCTATTTAGATCGCCGGCTCTCACTCACATGTGTTCGTTCAAACTGCTTTGTGCCTTGATGCTAACCTGTCTTGAAGCTCTCGTGCTTGCAAGCATACCTCGCTGTCGGAACCACGCTGCGCTGATCCCTGTATCCCGCTACCGGATCATCCGCTCTTGCCGAACCTCTCCTCTGCTACATTGCTATTAGTGATAAGTACCCCACAGGGGAAACCTCTATAACCTTCATACTAAAGCTTACACTATCTAGCTCTGCATACTAAGGACTATTACTACATCTGCATTATCTAAGATTGCTAGCTCTTGAGCCTACTACCACCTGTTCTTGCACTGGGTTGATCTCTCTTGTATGTCCACCTGCTACTCTGTCATCTGCTACCATACATGATTGCTAAACCTATCTGCATCCCATCTGCTACTATCTTACTTTCAAGAACATTTCCTTTCAAGTGTCTGTCATCTACCATCTCTACCCAACCTGTCTCTTCAGCCTATCATCACTGTGTTACTATATACATAAGTCACTCTAGGAAACATCTTATTGAGTGTGTGTATTTACTTGCTGAATTGAGATCATCCACACATGATGAGTCATTGGGAGTTGGGATTGGTGTCTCAGCGTTTCTCTACATGACTACTGAAGTGGAATATTTCTGCAGCTGAAAATCCACATCATACATAAAACGCAGGAGCGTTACAGATTGAACGAACCACAAATGGATTCAGCAGAAATAACCACTCAGATGACACAATTAAAACCGCAAGTAACTGCGTTAATACACTTGCTGAATTAAAAGAAGACAATCAGGCTCTGTCGCAGCAGGTAATTAGACTGACACAACTTACCACTGCTCAGTCCCCTGAACCCAAAATAAATCCTCCTTTGGTATTTACAGGCGATCGCAAAAAATTTCGCGAATTTAAAAACGCATGTGAGTTACTTTTCTTGCTAAAACCTCGTACCCACCTTACTGATCACATTAAGGTTTGTACTATTATTTCTTACCTAACAGGCGATCCTCTGGCCTGGGCAGACTCTCTTTTTGAGAAAAGCGACCAGCTTCTCAACTCCTATGCCTTGTTCCTAGCAGAACTCACTAGCCTATATGATGATCCCAATAGGCAGAGTACTGCCGATCTTCAATTAAGATCCTTGAAACAAGGTAGGAGACCTGTAGAAGACTTTGTCGCAGAATTCAAGAGATAGACCCTTGATTCAGAATGGAATGATGCATCTCTGAAAACCCAATTTAGGCTTGGCCTATCAGAGGCCGTTAAAGACGAGCTCGCCCGAGCGGATCTGCCAAAAACCCTGGATGCATTGATACAACTCAGTATCACCATAGATAGAAGACTACGAGAAAGAAAGGCTGAGAAAATGGGAATGCCATTATCCAGTTCTTCTCGGATTTCGGCCGTTGACCCCGTTCCTATGGAGGTAGGAACCATACGCCCACCTCTATCAACTATGGAAAGAGCCAAAAGACGATCTGGTAATCTCTGCTTGTACTGTGCATCCCCGGATCACAAGATAAACGTCTGTCCCCTAGTCTACAAAAAAGAAGGGTGAGTGTTCACATGTCCTCCTAGGGGGATTGACAACTTCAATCACTAACCCTTACCTTTCTGTTTGCTTAACATTACAGTGGGACCAGAACAGGATTACTACTAAGGCCATGATTGACACAGGATCTTGTGGAAATTATATTGACATACGTTTTGCTGCTTTAAATAAAGTCCCTATTATTTCTAAACTTAAACCTGTCTCAGTGAGTCTTATTAACGGTGTTCCTTTATCCTCTGGTCCGATCACTGATCAGACACAGGCACTCCTAGTCACTACTAACGGGTCTCATATGGAGACCACTACCTTCGATCTAATACCTTCACCCCACTTTCCCATTGTGTTGGGACTTCCCTGGTTGCACACACATCAACCAACCATAGATTGGAAGGAACGGACCCTGGCCTTCCTCTCTTGCTATTGCGAGGGTACGTGTAACCTCCCGTCTTTCGGGAAGATCCTGTCTGTGGTGACAGATGAGATTGCACCACTATGTTATCAGGATCTCTCTGATGTTTTTCTTGAGAAAAATGCTCAAGCACTACCTCCCCATCGAGACTATGATTGTAGCATTGATCTACTCCCAAATAGCAAATTGCCGTTCGGTCATGTTTATCCTCTTTCACAGGATGAACTTTCCCATCTCAAAGACTATTTGGATGAGAATTTGAAGAAAGGTTTTATTAGACCTTCCACTTCTTCCACAGCAGCAGGACTCTTTTTTGTCCGCAATAAGGACTCAAGTCTCAGGCCTATCATCGACTATAGGCAATTGAATGCTATTACAATAAAAGATCGCTATCCTCTACCGCTTATCCCTGAGCTCATTGAGCAGGTGCGTGGAGCTACCTATTTTTCAAAATTGGACCTGAAAGGAGCATACAATCTCATTCGAATCCGTGCTGGACACGAGTGGAAGACTGCATTCAGAACCAGATACGGATTGTTCGAATATCTTGTAATGCCATTCGGGCTATGCAACGCCCCTGCAGTTTTTCAACGATTTATAAACGATATTTTCAGAGACTTACTAGATGTCTGTGTTGTGGTATGTCTGGACGATATACTTATATATTCACGATCCCTGTCTGAACACATAAGACATGTAAGACTAGTATTATCGAGATTGCTTGCACACAACCTTTATGTGAAACTGAAAAAATGCTTGTTTCATAAAGAAGAGGTACTGTTTCTAGGCTACATCATATCCAAAACAGGAATCGAGATGGACATGAGTAAGATATCCTGCATTCAGGATTGGCCTACACCAACCACACGCAAGGCGCTACAGCGATTCCTTGGATTTTCGAATTTCTACAGGAAGTTCATGAGAAACTTCTCTGCCATTGTGAGACCCCTCACACAGCTCACTAGCATTAAAAAAACATTCAAATGGTCAGATGAAGCAAATAAAGCTTTTCACCTGTTAAAGACAAGGTTTACTTCTGCTCCCATATTATGCCATCCAGACCCATCCCTCCAATACATTCTGGAAGTAGATGCGTCAAACATGGCAGTAGGAGCAATACTCTCCCAACGACCAACTCACACTTCACCACTTCATCCAGTCGCCTTTTTTTCTAAATCCCTAAGCAGTCCAGAGATAAATTACCCCGTGGGTGAAAAGGAACTGCTTGCTATAAAATTGGCTCTGGAGAATTGGCGACATCTACTCGAAGGCACCCAATTACCAATACTTATATACACGGACCATAAAAATCTCCAATATCTTCAGACTAACAAAACTCTCTCTCACCGACAGGTACGATGGTCACTATTCTTTCTAAGGTTTACCTTCCTAGTGACCTACACACCTGCAGATAAGAACAAAAAGGCGGATGCACTATCACGACTAACTGAAGAAAACTACTTCGAAATCCCTTCCGTTCCTATAATACCTCACAAACGCATTATTGGAGTTGTCCGTTCCATGAAGGAAGAGGTTTTGCATGGTATAAGTTTGGATTCACCCCCACCACAACTAAATACTGATGCAGAAGGCTTCCTCTACTACAACGACAAACTTTACATACCACCTACCATACGCACCAAGATCTTGGAATTATCGCATGATGTGCCTATGGCAGGACATATGGGTATGACAAAGACTCTTAATCTGATTACCAGGCAATTCTGGTGGCCTGACATGAAAACATCTATACAAAAATTCATCTCTTCATGCAATGTCTGTGCCAGGTCCAAAATTGACACTACGAGACCATCCGGTCTACTATGCAGTCTACCAATACCCCAAACTCCATGGGAAGTTGTGTCCTTGGACTTTATAGTGGAATTGCCTCCTTCCAAAGGATTTAATACCATCTTAGTGTCAGTGGACCATCTGACAAAAATGGCACATTTCATTGCTATTCGCAGACTACCTTCGTCCAAACAAACGGCAGAACTCCTGATGAAACATGTCTTTAAGTTACATGGTATCCCAAAAACTCTTCTGTCTGACCGTGGATCACAATTTATTTCCAAGTTCTGGCAAGAACTATGTCACATACTACGGATCGAGCGGAAGCTCACTTCTCCTTACCATCCGCAGACCAACGGACAGACTGAAAGAGTCAACCAATGCATCGAGCAATATTTACGTTGTTACACTTCTTACCAACAGGATGATTGGGTGGATCTTCTCCCTCTGGCAGAATTTGCCTACAACAACGCAACCCACAGTACGACCAAGCAGAGTCCGTTCTACTTGAACTATGGGTTTCATCCCTCTATTCTTCCACCCCGCATCCTTCCTTCAAATAACCCAGTAGCCTCAGACTATCTTACCCAAATAAAGGACTCTCTGGGTTTGCTTAATACTAACATTGCACACGCTCATAGTCAACAAAAGAAGTACTATGATCTTCGCAGAAGACCTTCTCCTCAGTACGCTATCGGGGACCTCGTTTGGCTCTCAACAAAAAATTTAAGACTGAAAATCCCTAGCAAAAAGCTTGGACCTCTGTTCTTGGGACCTTTCCCAATCAAGAAACTTATTGGAAAAGCTGCAGTACAGCTTACATTGCCAATAGACCTCAAAATACATCCCATTTTCCATGTGTCACTACTGAAGCCCCATGTTCCTGACCAAGGAATAAGGCCTACTATCCCACCTCCTCCTCCTGTACAAGTTGAAGGTGGAGAAGAATATGAGATAAAAGAGATTCTGGATTCTCGTATCCACAGAGGAAGACTTCAGTACTTGGTTCGATGGAAGAACTATGGGCCCCAAGACGACACCTGGCTAAACACCTCTGACATACATGCCTCCAGATTAATCCGCAATTTTCATGCGAAGTACCCAGACAAACCAGCTCCAGAGGCCTTCAGGAGCCGGCCTTAAGGGGGGGGTACTGTAATGTTCTGGTACCTTTGGGTACCCTAATTACTCTTTCATAAGTGTATGCGCCCCACCATTCTCTTTTGGTAAGGTGCGCATACACCTTTAAGGCTGATGCTGTCATCACTGAGCGCCGGACTGGATGGCTATTTAGATCGCCGGCTCTCACTCACATGTGTTCGTTCAAACTGCTTTGTGCCTTGATGCTAACCTGTCTTGAAGCTCTCGTGCTTGCAAGCATACCTCGCTGTCGGAACCACGCTGCGCTGATCCCTGTATCCCGCTACCGGATCATCCGCTCTTGCCGAACCTCTCCTCTGCTACATTGCTATTAGTGATAAGTACCCCACAGGGGAAACCTCTATAACCTTCATACTAAAGCTTACACTATCTAGCTCTGCATACTAAGGACTATTACTACATCTGCATTATCTAAGATTGCTAGCTCTTGAGCCTACTACCACCTGTTCTTGCACTGGGTTGGTCTCTCTTGTATGTCCACCTGCTACTCTGTCATCTGCTACCATACATGATTGCTAAACCTATCTGCATCCCATCTGCTACTATCTTACTTTCAAGAACAATTCCTTTCAAGTGTCTGTCATCTACCATCTCTACCCAACCTGTCTCTTCAGCCTATCATCACTGTGTTACTATATACATAAGTCACTCTAGGAAACATCTTATTGAGTGTGTGTATTTACTTGCTGAATTGAGATCATCCACACATGATGAGTCATTGGGAGTTGGGATTGGTGTCTCAGCGTTTCTCTACATGACTACTGAAGTGGAATATTTCTGCAGCTGAAAATCCACATCATACATAAAACGCAGGAGCGTTACAGGTACACACTATAAGAAAATTGGGCGAACAGTCGTCCGATTTTCCTCGTTGTTTCACAGCAAATCGGAACCGATGAACGAAAAGTCATACGAAAATTCTTGTACGACAAAGGCTTTTCTTTATTGTACATCAGGGGACACAGAGCTGGTAATAATAAAAGGTGAATGCACACTGGCAACCAATAGACAGGAAGCTCCTCCTATATAACCCCTCACATAAAGGAAGAACATCAGTTTTTTCGCCAGTGTCTAAAAGGTGAAGGTCACTGTGGAGAGGTGCTCCACATGTTTGTTATGTTTCAAAGAAGAAAGAAGATTATGCTATCATACCCCAATCAAAGATCTTTGAAGCTAAGGGGTTAGCTATCGGATCCATCCAAAACGAGCCTCGGAAAGCAGATACGAGGTTTTGCCTGTAACGCTGTCCTTTTTAGGCGCTGGACCCTGGGATCTGGATCCTTGAAATACCAAACCCAAAAGGCACTCCGTGCAGGGTGCTCTACAGGTCCAAGGCCATGGCCCCTCTTATATAGGGGACCCTGTCCTTGAAGGTCTTTAAGGCTATGCTCACCGTGAGTAGTGAAGATTGGAATCTTGCTTATAGCAGTTTCCAGTGGCAGGACTGGTGAGTCCATTTTAAATATTTACACAGCAAACAAAAAACCTTCAAGGGTTAAAAATTGCAAAATTGTAAATATTTTATGCACTGTTCCCTTTATTAAGATTACAGAGACCTGTTCCAAGTGTATTTTTGCTTGTATTTACACGTTAGCAGGTTTATGAAAACTATGTTTAAAGTATGTTTAAAGCATATTGTTACACTGTGTTTCTTACTCTGAGCCGATCACCTGAAAGGTATCAGCTGTGACAAACAAGATTCAGCCTAAACTGCTCTCTGCCCCATTTGTTTGTTGTGTTAGCCCTGGCGCTTAAGCGTTTGCATGTGTTCGCCTCTACTGGAGCCTACAACCACATCACCTTGAATGCGCCCAATCTTGTCTGGTCTCAGAAGCTAAGCAGGGTCAGGCCTGGTTAGTATCTGGATGGGAGACCACCTGGGAATAACAGGTGCTGTAATTGCGTGTCACGTGTTTATGGCGTTCGTGTGCGCGGGAAACTCGGCATTTAAATATAGGCGCTCGCAGTGTTGTGGGCGTGTTCTAACACGGTTTGGCGTGCGCACGGACACCACACACTACGCCGCACATGCATATAAAGGGCACATTCTGCAAGGAACTGTTTCCAACACACTAGCCTCTGCCAGGCTGAAAGGGGGCACAGAGTAGCAGCAGCAGCTGGGTTGTTTGGGTCACTGTGGGTGTATGTTACTGGCACTAATAGGTCCTGTATCTTTGGTAATCAGTGTTGTGTGCATTAGGCTGTATAAGCTTAGCCCAGAACTTGAGTACACTTTAAAGGTAGTACCTCAAGATTATCTTGCTATAAAGCAATGTCTGCCCGAAAAGGGGCTGGAGGGAGCACAGTTGAAAAAGGCACTGTAATGCCACCGTTAGGCCCTAAAGTCCCTAGTCGTGCTTCCACTGTGTCTACTCCTCCTGATAAGCCAGAGACAAATAGCCAATCTGAACCAATATGGTTGTCAGGCATAGTAGCTACTCCATGCAGTGGTGTATTTTGGTTTTGTGCTGCCCTAGGCAAGACTAAAATTGGGCGCCCTCCCCCCCCTTTCCCATATTATGTAAATTTGCCCCACTCCTTCCTTTTTAATGAATGTGACTCCCTCCAAAATTGAAGGACTTTAAGTCCCAGCATGTACCCCTAAAATCTCATAAAATCTCACGGGGGGGGGGGTGAGAGAGAGGGGTGAGAGAGGGGGAGGGAGAGAGAGAGGGGTGAGAGAGGGGGAGGGAGACAGAGAGAGAGGGGTGAGAGAGGGGGGGAGAAGAGGAGAAAGAGAGACAAAGAGAGGGGGGGTGAGACAGGAGGGGTTGAGAGAGAGGGGGGATGAGAGAGAGAGATGGGGGCATGAGAGAGAGGGGGAATGAAAGAGAGAGAGAGAGAAAGAGAGGGGATGAGAGAGAGGGGGGATGAGACAGGAGGTTTTGAGAGAGAGGGGGTGAGAGAGAAAGAGAGAGGGGGGTGAGAGAGAGAGAGGTGATAGAGAAAGGAGGGGTGAGAGAGAGAGAGGGGGGGATGAGAGAGAGAGAGAGAGAGAGAGGGGGGGTGAGAGAGAGAGAGAGCAGGGGGTGAGAAAGAGAGAGGTGTTAGAGGTGGCTCTAGCAACCAGTGGCCAAAAGAGTCTCCGGTGGAAGGGGGGGGGGGCGGCTTTTTTGCTGCCCCCTTGCAAAATGCCGCCCTAGGCCTGGGCCTTGTTGGCCTAGGCCAAAATACAGCACTGACTCCATGTACTTCTGCCACAGCCTATGTTACCAAGGACAATAAGGCATTGGCATTAGCCAGCCTGGAAGGTAAGAAATCTGACATTATATGGAGGAAGGAAGCGGGTTAATCCTCCTTTTCTGAGCTGCCCCCTGAATCAGTTTGGGATTGGGCAGAGGATGTGGAAGATGTAGTTGAGGGTGACCCTATAGAAGCTCAAGCTGGAAGTTCCACTTCCGGGGAGTCAGTCAGAAGAATCTCTATCAGCTTCTCAATCCCAGAGATTGTTTATCCAGTCTCTTGCTGAGATGGTCCAGGCTGAGCTTAAACTCCCGCCCCTTGAGTCAACTGAAAACTCTTTTTCCTCCCTTGGCTCACTGCGCCCTCCTTGGTCATTTCCCATGCATCCACTCTTGGAACAAGAAGTGTATAATGACTGGGATCATCCAGATAGGATGTTTGTTCTTTTAAAAGGTTTTCACTGTTATATCCTATGGAGGGATTCTAAAAGATGGAAAATTCCCACTGTGGATGCAGCCATTTCTTCGGTTAACAAGAATTTAACCTGTCCTGTGGATAATGCCCAGATTTTTAAAGATCTGGCAGATAAAAAGTTGGAATCTTTATTGAAAGCCTCCTTTGCGATTGCAGGTTCTGCAGTACAACCAGCAGTGGCAGCCATTGGAGTGTGTCAGTCTTTGAAAGACCGCATAAGCGAGGGTCCAAGACAGTTCCTTCTCAAGGAGAGTCTGTGGGAGATCTGTCAGATTTACCTCGCACTTTGTGTTTCACAGTAGATGCTATTACGGACTCCATAAGGCAAATGTCACGGGCTGCTCTGATGACAGTGCATATGCACCGAATCCTTTGGTTAAAGAGCTGGTCTGCAGAATTACCATGTAAAAAAAAAAAAAATTTCTGGCTAGCTTCCCCTTTCAGGGAGAACGCCTTTTTGGTGATGATCTAGTTATGTATATCCAAAAGATCTGGGGGGAGAGTACGTTGCTACCCGTAAAGAGGAAGAGCAGGCGTCCTTCCTTTAAGATCCCCAGCACACATAATACCAGTGCTTACAGCTCCAGGCATTGGCGACGGCCTCAACTGTCTGCATCTGGACCCAAGCCTTTGAGGCAAGGTCAGAAAAAGCCCTGGGCCCAGAGATCAGCCAAGTTTTCCTCTAAGCCCTCTCACTGGGTGGGAGGGAAGGCTCCTGCAGTTCTCAGGGGCATGGGTGGAGTTGATTCAAGACAACTGGGTTGTCTCCACCATTTCACAGGGATACAAGCTGGAATTTCGGGTATTCCCGCATACTCGGTTTGTAAGGTCAAGTATACCAACAGATCCCGTAAAAGAAAGCTTTCTCTTTCAGGCATTGGACCAGCTGAGAGCTCAGAGGGTGGTAACCCGAGGTTCCAGAAAACAAAAGGTTCAAGGGTTTTTAATTAGACCATAATTCCCCACACCAAACGGGGATGTGAGCCCTATTTTGGATCTCGAGGCACTGAATCAGTTTCTGAACGTTCGTTCTTTCCACATGGAATCAATTCGTTCAGACGTAACCTCACTGCAGGGAGATGAATTCCTAGCATCAATAGACATTGAGGATGCATATCTTCATGTGCCTATATTTCAGACCCATCAAAGGTTCCTTCGTTTTGCGATTGGAAACCATCACTGTCAGTTTGTGGCCCTGCCCTTCGAGTTGGCCACAGCACCAAGAGTGTTCACAAAGATCCTAGCTCCAGTATTGGCTGTTCTAAGGTCCCGAGGGATATCAATAATAGGATATCTGGGCGATCTATTACTAATAGTTTGATCGGCATCAGCTCTAAGCCAAAATATTCTTCAGACGGTACATTTGTTTGAAGCATCTGGGTTGGATACTGCCAGCAAGAGGGTCTCAGACCTGAAGGATCAGGTTCGGTCTATAGTAAGACTGAGATATCCGTCTATACATCTTTGCATGATGTTACTGGGGAAGATTCTTTTCTATGTCATGTTATTGGACA
Organism: Pelophylax lessonae; assembly: GCF_965119305.1. NCBI lineage: Eukaryota > Metazoa > Chordata > Amphibia > Anura > Ranidae > Pelophylax > Pelophylax lessonae. Next base: position 268,696,998 of record NC_138768.1, on the reverse strand, counting down.
TCCAGATTACAGGGATGTCCTGTCAGGATTCAGTCCGACAACTCGACCCTAGGAGCTTATAACCACCATCAGGGTGGCACCAGGAGCCAGTGAGTTCAAAAGAGGTGAACCATCTCCTATCATGGGCAGAGAGGTATGTTCCTTGTCTGTCAGCAGTTTTCATTCCAGAGGTGGACAACTGGCAGGCAGATTTTTTTTTTTTTTAAGTCGCCAGCAGCTGTGTCCAAGGGGATGATCCCTACACCCCGAAGTGTTTCAGCTGATCTGTCAACGTTGGGGTACTCCAAAGCAGGTCTATTGGCATTCAGGTTCAACAACAAGCCAGACAACCTTGTCTCCAGTTCCAAGGATCTGATCTCGATCGGAATAGACGCTCTAGTGACTCCTTGGTCTCGGTTCAAGCTGATTTATGCATTTCCATCAGTTCAACTTCTACCTCGGCTGGTTAACAGGATACAGGTGGAGTGGACCCTGCTTTATGGTCCTTGAATTTGATGGTCTGGCTATTGAAACCAGAATATTAAAAGACCGAGGGGTTTCGGCTTCGGTTCTGGCCACATTGATTAATGCCAGGAAGCCCATTTCTAGGAGAATCTATTACAGAGTTTGGAAGGCCTATATTTCTTGGTGTGAATCCAAGAAATGGCATCCACGAAAGTATGCTATTGGGAGAATTCTTACCTTTCTTCAATTAGGGGTGGACTTGAAATTGGCCCTAGGAACCATTAAAAGGACAAGTCTCTGCCTTGTCAATATTTTTTTCCAGAGACCGTTGGCTACGCACTCTTTGGTTCAAACTTTTTTGCAAGGTGTGATTTGCATGGTTACGCCAGTTAAACCACCCCTATGTCCTGGGAACTTGAATCTGGTTCTCTCTGCCTTGCAGAAGCAGCCTTTTGAGCCTATCAGGCATATTCCCTTACTACTGCTATTGAGGAAGCTGTTTTTTTTGATTGCTATAACCTCAGCTAGAAGGGTGTCGGAGTTAGCAGCTCTTTCGTGTAAAGAACCCTTTCTAATTCTGCATGAGGATAAGGTCGTTTTTCGTCCTCATCCTTTTTCTCTCCCTAAGGTAGTTTCTGGTTTTCACTTAAACCAGGACATTGTTCCTTCCTTTTTTCCAAATCCTCAGTCTATTGAGGAAAGGTTGTTACATTCTTTTGAAGTTGTACATGCAGTTAAAGTCTATTTAACCAAGTCAGCACAGATCCGTAATACTGATGCTTTCTTTATATTGTCGGATGGGCCTAAGAAAGGCCAGGCGGCAACTTCCTCCACTATTTCTAGGTGGATTCGTCAGGTCATTTCTCAAGCTTATGGCTTGAAGGGTAAGGTTCCGCCTTTTAACTTAATGGCCCACTCTACCTGTAAAATTCTTTTCTTGGAGTACATCATGGGACACAGAGCTCCCTCCCCTCTCTTTTCTGGGATCCTTATTGCTTGCTTCAAAAACTGATGTTTTTCCTGTATGTGAGGGGTTATATAGGAGGAACTTCCTGTCTATTGGTTACCAGTGTCCATTCACCTGTAGGTGGCGTATAACCCAAATAGTTATTATTACCAGGTCTGTGTCCCGTGATGTACTCCAAGAAAATGATTTTACAGGTAAGCTGTAGGAAAAATCCTATTTTTTTTTTTTTTTGTTTATTATTTCTGATAATGCGCGGCCTTTCTTTTCTGATTTTTCATGTACAAAAATCGTATGAAAACAGTGCACATTAAACAAAAATCATTCATTTTTTCCCGTACGAGAAACATTTTGGAGCTTGTCCCTTCGAGAATTTTCATACGAAAATTTGGATTTGGCTGTCGAAAGTTGTGTACACACTAGGGATCGACCGATTATCGGCAAAGCTGATATATCAGGGGCTGATATGCACTTTCTCCGATATATCGGAATTGGCCCCTAAGGTTACCGATGTTGCTGATATTTCGGGAAAGTGCTTGTACCGGAGTGATGCCTGCAGCTAGAGGCATCACCCTGGTACCGCCGTCCATAGCCGACGGTCGGCTGTCTTGTAACGACAACTGATGCGGCTGAGAAGCCACTCGGCTGTCATTACAAGGAGCAGGAGGGGACAACCCCCCTCCCACCGTCTTCCACGGCTCACCTGGGTCTCCCGTCCCACCGGGAGACCCGGGCAACCAGCCTGCATGGCCGCCAAGACCCGATCAAAGCCGCATTCAGCTCTGTTCGGGTCTCCATGTAAAAACCCGGAAGTGATGTCATGACGTCATGACATCAAAAAATTTTAAAAACAAAGGATTCCTGCGAGCTACCTGTCCCTGTTATATTCTTAAAATGCCGCAAGGACATTGAGGAAGGACATCATTGGTTGTACCAGCTTATGCAATTATTTATTAAGAGCATTTATTATATAGATTTTTATTCTGCGCAATAAAATTTTATAGATTTTTGATGTCATGACATCACTTCCGGGTACTCAGCGCCAAATGAAAAAAATTACAGCATTCAAAACAGCCAAACTTGGAGTTTTGAATGCTTTTAAAGCGGAGTTCCGGGCACAAAATCGATCTTTTTTTTTTGTGCCCGTCCGCTTGTTCTCCTTTTTGCACTTTATTTGACTTTTATTTTTATGATCACTAATAACTTGGCCCCCTTGCATTAGAGATCCCCCCCACACAAAGCCCCCCTTACATCACAGCGCCAGAGCCCCCCTTACATCAGAGCCCCCCTCACATCAGACCCCCCACACAGAGCCCCCTTTCATTTATTGCAGAAGAGAGACCTTACTTACTTCAGTATGGAGGCTCACCCTGTCTGCAGCCTTTTTTTCTTTAAACTTCCTGCTCACACATCCCCAGGGAGTGTGGGCGGGGCAGACCCAGGAGGAGAAGGGGCAGGAGGAGAAGGGGCGGGAGGAGGAGCTGACGATCTCTCTCCTCTGGCGTCCCTGCAGAGAGGAGGAGGGATCAGTCAGCGGCGGCGTCTCGGTGGCTGAGCTGTGTGTGATACACAGCTCAGTCCTGCAGCAGTAGGAGACCGAGGCACAGCGGGAGGTAAGCGGCGGCCGCGGCCTGTGTTAACCCTGTCCAGGCCACGGTCGCCGCTTATCTCCCGCTGTGCAGCCTGATTATCTGCAAGCTGTGATGGCTGCACGACGCCCCTGTTGTCCATGGCGCCCTGTGCAGCCACACAGCTCGCACACCCCAAAGGCCGGCCCTGATCCCAGTTGCTTCTGACTATTCCACCTTGCTCTGACTAAACTGTATGCTAAGTCCTGTGATCTGGCAGCACAGTCTGGACTCTATTTTTTATCATGGAAGTCCAGGAGGCTACAATGTTTGGAACATTATAATAGGAAAATATGGTAAAATGTAGTTCACATTTCAAAGACAGAATGGACTAAAGCCTAAATGTATTTCCATGATTTTTTATATAAGCATAAGCAAACATTTTTTTAACAGCAGAACTCCATTTCAAGTCTTTTTGTATTTTTCGATAGAAATGGGGACGAGTTAGAACCATTTTTTTTTCTTATATTTTTTGTGGTCCATGGTACAGAAAGTTTTGAAGGATAGTAAAAAAAAATTACAGAGGTTTTACCCTGCATCACAATAAAAAAGAGGTTGTAGTGTTAAATATAAGAGGGTGCCACACCAAACCTGTATCCTTATAATTTAGCTGCTGCCCCTTTAAATGTGCAAATACTATGTTTAGATGTCAGTTAATAAAGGTGGGCGCTGCTATAGTGTTCAGTAATTCTAAAAAACTTCTTTACCATAAACTTTACCATAAACTAGCGTTTTTGCAACAGCATGACCAAAACAGTGTCCATCAATTAAAACACATACGGTATATGACTGATGTGAATGTACAATGTATATGTAAAGCGCTGCGTAAATTGACAGAGCTATATAAGTACCTTAAATAATAATAATAATATATGTGATTTTAAAATACACCCATGCCAAAGAAAATTTAGCCAAATTAAATTAGAACTGCTGCTGCTTCAAGCCACTAGAGGTCGTATGATGTATATAAACTAACCCCAATCATATATGCGATCAGCAGCGCAAGTTCAAAAGCCAATAAATAATTAATCAAGCATAGTGCACATTTTCATGGTTTCTTATATTTTTTATATTTTTCTGTTTTTATTTATTTATTTACACAGAGCACTTTATTATTATTATTATTATTATTATTATTATTATTATTATTATTGATATATTGTTTCTATTTAAGTTGCACTATGTTTGATTAATTATTTATTGCCTTTTGAACTTGCGCTGCTGATCGCATATATGATTGCGGTTAGTTTACATAAGGTATATATACAAAAAATGTCCATTAAATGTGCACGGAAAATCCCCTAACACTGTATCTTCAAATACAGTAAGTGACAAAAAATTATTTAACCCAACCCAATATAGTGCTCCACCATATGTGGCAACTCACCAAATGGATATGGCCAAAAAGACCTTTACAGCCTCAGAGTTTCCCCAACACAGGATTAAGACCGGATTCAATTTCTGCTGTATGCTTCTTTGCTGCTCATCTCTCCCATTATGTAAAAATCATGGCTCCAAAAACAACCAAAATGCCCAGCATACACAGATAATATCCACTTACATTTAGTTGTACCGTAGAGGCAGGGTCGCTGTTAGAAATCATGGGGCCCTGTACAGCCTACCTGATGGGGCCTCCTTTTGACCATATCTTTGACCCCACCCTTAGCCCGAAACTAATTGCAGGTTTTTTGCCATTTAAACATGTGTGCGTTAGCAATTGCACATAAGCACAAGGGAGTGGGGGCCGTTTAAATTTCTTTTAAATTTCATTAAAAATAAAAAGAATTTACACTATATTTAAATACTTTTTTTTCTTTTTTGCTTTCACAAGGGACAACATTCCTTGTGATAGCATGAGCAATGACAGGTCCTCTTTATGGAGAGATCTGGGGTCTATTAGAGCCCATATCTGTCCTCTGGCCTCCAAAGCATCTGATCACACCAATATTGGTGTGATCAGATGTTTGTTCACATGAGACCGAAACTGGAAGTGACAAAATCCTCATTGCTTCCGGTTTCTGACATCACACAGTGGAAGAAATTACATCCATCCTTCTCAGGAATCGGATGCTACTGGTTCAATCTTAAAGGAAGTAAAGGTGGTGGTGGGCCCCCATTCCACTGTCTGTAAAAGTATTCCAGTGGCTTCTTAGCCCCTAGGATTACTTTTATTTTGTGCAGAATCGCTGGAGCTAAAAAAAAAAAAAAAGATATCTCCATCATTGCTGCAGTGATGCCTGAGATATCAACCTTCCAATCCAGTGACATACTGGTACGTTCCTTGATAGGAAGTGCTTAAAGGGGATTGGTTTGGGGGGGGGGGGGTGGTAAAAATGCACATGTTTGCTGATCACCAAACTGAAGTTTAAAGTAGCATCTCTTATGATCAACAGCATTACAATAACACAGGCAGCACAGTAAGCAGGTACACTATCATGGCTTTGTGTTACATGGCTGTTGGGTATTGGCCTATGGCTGTACTGTATGTAACAGTCTGTAACACAGTACAGCCATAACAGTCAGCACCCAACAGTCATGGGACATGGAGACCTGATAGTGTATCTGCTTACTGTGCTGTCTGTGTTATTGTAATTACAATGATGTTAACCTGCTGGGCTGTGACATAATAGGACACAGTGAGAATTCAATGGTCTATTCTCCACTCACTGTGTCCATTGCAGCCACACTCTCCTTCTGGTGTTTCCTGTCAGCTGCCTGTCTCCTCGCATCTCAACACCTGAGGACTGGAGGTGGGAGATTCATAGTATCACACCGCTGTCCAGGACTAGATGAGTATCGGGTCGGCATGATGTACGTGCGTCCCGAAAATTAAGAAATAGTTCCTCCACTGCACTCACCTCCTGGGCCCCGGAAAAGGATAAAACACCCTCCATAAACAAGTAGGAGTGGAGGAGAAGCAGAGGAGACATTTTAGCAAGCTAGATTTTTTTTAAGGTAGTAATGAACTGTAAAAGTGCCTGGGCCCCCCTGTGTAGCTGATCGGGCCGGGCCTGGTACAACAGGGCTGGTTATACTGCCCTATCAGCAGCCCTGCGTAGAGGCACCAATATGAGCAGCATATAGTATGTTGTATAACACGCTCTGCCGTTCTCCCCAGATGATTCGCGTGCGTTCCACTGATCTGACCCGGTGTTCTAAAATTTAGTCGGACCCGTGAAAATTCCAGACCCTCGTCACTTCCGGTGATGCTACGTCACCACCAGCTGGTACGACAGCCGTTGCGAGCCCCGGAGCGCATGCGTACAAGACATTTTCCAGGTCCGATGAAATTTTAAGACTTTGCTAACAGCTGACTGAGAGGAGGAGGGGCTGAGGTGGGACGCACACACCGCTGCGGGAAAATTTTAAAACACCGCTGCATCATCGAGCAAGGAACATGTTGCAGAGCTGACTTAGAGGGGACTGTCCGTTGGAAATTAATGGTGGAAATGTGGATGTCGGGGACAGAAAATAATGTTAATGAGTACGGAAGTGGCTGTACGTGAGGGCGGACGTTTCCATAGAGAATGCGGAATTCACTTCTATGTGAGGGCGGAAGTCTAGGGACCTCAGGCGGAGGTATGTGTCAGTAAGGGTGGAAGTATCGGGAGAACAGGCGGAAGTGGCTCTGTGTGAGGGCGAAAGTCTAGGGACCTCAGGCGGTGTTCTAAAATGATATATATTCACTTCCTTCCCGCCTCCTCTAAGTCAGCTCTGCAACATGTTCCTTGCTCGATGATGCTGCGGTGTTGTAAAATTTTCCCACGGTGGTGTGTGCGTCCCACCTCAGCCCCTCCTCCTCTCAGTCAGCTGTTAGCAAAGTCTTAAAATTTAATCGGACCTGGAAAATGTCTTGTGCGCATGCGCACCGGGGCTCGCACCAGCTTTCGCACCAGCTGGTGGTGACGTAGCATCACCGGAAGTGACCGTAAGTGACGAGGGTCTGGAATTTTCACGGGTCCGACTAAATTTTAGAACACCGGACGTGACTTCATCGACAACCTGGAAGTGATAGCCGTGACCAAGCATTTTGCTGATTAGTGTTCTCAGGAAGGATGATATCGATAGACACACACACAAAGCTCCCCGCTCCCTCCTCACTGGAATTGATTGACAGCAGCGGGAGTCAATGGCTCCTGCTGCTATCAACTTGCCCTGTGAGGCCAGAAACAAAAAACAGTGCTGCTGCAGACAGGCACAGCGCTGGGTCAGTACAAGATTCAGGTAAGTATTTAGGGGGGGGGGGGACAAACAGCTAGTGAATATTTTTTTGCCGTAATGCAGGTAATTACATAGTTACATAGTTAGTGAGGTTGAAAAAAGACATCCGTCCATCCAGTTCAACCTATGATGTGTGTGTGTGTTTGCTGTTAACCGTACATTGTATACCCCTGTATGTTGTGGTCTTTAAGGTGCCCATCTAATAGTTTTTGAAACTATCAATGCTCCCTGCTGATACGACTGCTTGTGGAAGAGAATTCCACATCCTTACCGCTCTTACCGTGAAGAACCCCTTACGCACTTTAAGGTTAAACCGCCTTTCCTCTAGTTTTAGTGAGTGGCCACGTGTCTTATTGTATCTCCTTTCACTGAATAGTTTGTTCCTTATGCTAGGGTCACCAGTACAGTATTTGTACATTGATATCATATACCCCCTCAATCTTCTCTTCTCCAGAGAGAATAAGTTCAGTGCTTGTAGTCTTTCCTCATAGCTGATGTCCTCCATTCCCCTAATTATTTTTGTTGTTCTTCTCTGGACTCTTTCCAGTTCCAGCACATCCTTCCTGAGGACCGGTGCCCAGAACTGGACAGCATACTCCAGATGTGGCCGGACCAGAGTCTTGTAGAGTGGGAGAATAATCTCTTTATTTCTGGAGTGAATCCCCTTTTTTATGCATCCCAGTATTCTGTTGGCTTTGCTTGCAGCGGCTTGCCATTGCATGCCACTACCAAGCCTGTTGTCTACCAGTACCCCCAGGTCCTTTTCCATCCTAGACTCACCCAGAGGTTCCCCCCCCCCCTAGTGAGTAGCTTGCTTTCTGGTTTCTGGCCCCCAAGTGCATTACTTTACATTTTTCAACATTAAACCTCATCTGCCATGTAGTTGCCCACCCCATTATTTTGTTCAGGTCCGCTTGTAAGGTTTCCACATCCTGCATAGAAGATATTGGCATGCTTAGTTTAGTATCATCCGCAAATACTGAGATTGTACTAGATATCCCCTCCTCTAGATCATTTATGAATAAATTAAACAGGATTGGTGTAAGATCCTGGTACCTGCGGTACCCTTCCAGCCTATTATTTGTACATTACGTTCCACCATATAGATAGGTAGAATGCATCTAGTACCTGTCCCTTTAAATTCCATGACCTCATCAGTGAGTGCCGCTCTGAGCGGCTATTTCAACCGCCGGCATTCACTCACATGTGTTCGTGCAAACCGCTTGCTACAGCATTACCTAACGCTGCCGAATCCTCCAGCTATTCCCTAATACCTGGATTGACCGAAGACTTGCTACAACATCTTGTATCTCGCTACAAGATCATTACCTCACCGCCGGAACCCTCTCCTTACAAAACTACCAGTGATAAGTACCCCACAGGGGAATACCTTCCTAATCTACTTTCACTACTACTCTGCTTACTAAAGACTATTGCTACTCTAAGAACTATACTGTTACATCTAACATCTGCACCGCTACTTAGATTGCAAGCTCTTGAGCCTATTACCATCTTTTTACTGCACTAGCCTAGCATCTCCTGTACACTTCATCTGCTCTTCACTACCACCTGTTACCTGTACATGATTGCTATCCTAAGTGCTTACTATCACCATCTGTTACCTCTTACCATTGCTATCACTATCCACGCCTGTCCCCTCAATATCACCTCTATACTTTCACATATAAACATATCACTCCAGGAACATCTTTAATGAGTGTCTGTGTTTGTGTATGTGCTTGCTGAGACAGGCTGATGCACAATGATGAGTCTTGAGAGTTGGATATGGTAGTTCAACACATCTCTACATGACTACTGAGTGTAACTTCCGCAGCTGCAAATCCACACCACACAAATAAACGCCGGAGCGTTACAATTGGTCCCAGGACAGAACCCTGGGGGACCCCGCTTTCCACACCCGCCCAATCCGAGTACTCCCCATTAATCGCTACCCTCTGGACTCTCCCCTGGAGCCAGTTCTCTATCCAGGTACTACCTTCCTTAGTTTGTACAGTAAGCGTTTGTGGGGAACGGTGTCAAAGGCCTTTGCAAAGTCCAGATACACCACATCCACAGGCTTTCCTTTATCTAGGTGGCAGCTCACTTCATCGTAGAAGGTTAATAGATTGGTTTGGCACGGACGATTTTTCATGAATCCATGCTGATTACTACTAATTATATTGTTTTCATTACTAAAGTCTTGTATGTGGTCCCTTAACATCCCCTCCAAAATCTTGCAGACTACAGATGTTAGGCTGACCGACCTATAGTTACCCGGAATATATCTCGGCCCCTTTTTAAATATTGGTACCACATTGGCTTTTTTTCCAATCAGCTGGCACAATACCATCTGTAAACTATCCTTAAAGATCAAGAATAATGGTCTGGCAATCACCTGGCTGAGCTCTTTAAGAACCCTCGGGTGCAAGCCATCCGGTCCCTGTGATTTATTTATGTTAAGTTTCTCTAGTTTATTTCTAAGTCTATCTTCTGTTAGCCATGGCGGCACTTCCTGAGGTGTGTTGTTTAGTTTGGCCTTACAAGCTGGGTTAGTGTAGCCCCCCGATTCTTTTGTGAAGACTGAAGAGAAGAAATTATTTAACACTTCCGCCTTTTCTCTGTCCTCAGTGGCCATATTTCCTTTGTCATCTTTTATGGGGCCAATGTGTTCTGGCCTCGCTTTCTTACTGTTTATATACTTAAAGAATTTCTTGGGGTTCTTTTTACTCTCCTCCGCTATATGTCTCTCGTGTTCTATTTTAGCCGCCCTGATTTCGTCTTTACATTTCTTATTGCACTCTTTGTAATGCCTAAATGCTGCCAATGACCCCTCAGCCTTGTATTTTTTGAAGGCCTTTTCTTTAGCACTAATATGCATTTTTATGTTGGAGTTTAGCCACCCAGGGTAATGAATTAGGGTGGAAAAACATGGTAACTTTAGAACCCATTTAAGGAGCTATGAAAGCTACCTATTTAATGGTGTTTAATTATCTATGAATATTTTCTACCATTATTAGGCTGGTAACTCCATAATGTGTTGCACTGCACTGAGCAGCCCTACCCAACTCACCCCCCATGTTCCATTCACAGCACTTTATTGCAGCTGTGTGCATTGAAAGTAATGTAAGACACGCACTACTTCTTTTTCACCACAGCCTGTTGTGACACATTGCAGCGCATTACATTGCTCTACTATGCATGAAGGTTAAAAAAATGTAATTTTGACATTATAGTTGTTAAAAATAAAAATAAAAATGTGATGTCTTTTAATCAGCACATCAGTATTGATTAGTCCACAGCACATGGCAGAGTCAGCTTTGCTGGTTTGAAAGGGTCCTAAATTGTTATATCTAGAGATGGGAAGGCCTGGAACAAAAACTGCAAAATTGGGAAAAAGGGTTTTTTATTTTTTTAAGGCCTTTTTTGTTTTTCTGGAAAAAGTGGAGAAAAAAAAAAGAAATATGGAATATATTATTTTACAATGATGAGTAATATATATTTGACCTGATATTCAAACTATATAACATGAGAAAGATTGAGGTTATCCAATCAAAACATGTTGGTATAGGAAGGAGGCAATGTCACCAGTACAGGGGCATTGCTGTGGAGTGTGCACTGTCAGAGTTTTTTTACTCTTACATACATGCTGGTTGCCAATTGCTAGCGCCCAGTCTCTTCCTCTTCTTTGCCCTGCTCCTATTGCACCTGTCATTAGGCACACACATGCTTGCATTGCATTATCAGCATTGCAATAACACAGTTTAGAAGCAACATGCAGCTGACAATATAGAGTGTCTGGTTTATTGTTATACATGTCATTTATTTCTTTAATGTATATTTTAGCACAAAGGATTTGTGTGTGAGCGCTGAAGGAATTGTTTATAGTGTATAACATGAAGACCTTAATGAAAGATTTCTGAGACTTTTTATAAAGTCTTAAATTATTGCAAATTCTCAAAGTTAGACAAGCAAATCCTGCAATACAGTTCTGTAACACTATGCTTCTCAATGCAGTTCTCAAACAAGAGAAATATGCATTTCTGCCCCTAGGGGGAACTGCAGATTAAAAGCTCCAGTTTAGTTTGCTTGCAGGCTCCATCCTATACTTCTTACAGATGGGTGTTTGTTGGGATACGGTAGATGATGGTTTCTGTCCTCCCAGGCCTTAATTGACAGGTAAGAGGGTAAATTTGTCTGACTGATTAGTTTATATTTATAACCTTTAAATTATTAATTTTAACATTCTCCTCTATCACAGCATAATGTTTACCTACATTCTGGTCAGTTAAAGTAATTGTAAAGTTTTTTTAAAATAACAAAAACATACTTACCTGCCCTGTGCAAAACCACTGCCTGTAACCCCCTCTACTCGGGTCCCTCTTCGCTGCTCCTAGCCCCTCCCTCCTACCGAGTGACCCCATATCAAGCAGCTTGCTATGGGGCACCCGAGCCGAGCTTCAGCTCTGTGTGTCCATTAGGTCCCGCCCTCTCTCTCTACTGATTGGCTAACTGACTTTGACAGCCGCCAGAGCCAAAGGCGCCGCTGCTGTGTCTCAGCATATCAGGAGGGAGTGTCCCGGATGGCCGAGGGACTCAGGGACATCGCTGGACTCAGGTAGGTAGTAGGGGGTGCTGGGGAGGCTGCTGCACACAAGGCTTTTTATCTTAATGCATAGAATGTAATAGGATAAAAAAAAAACTTCTGCCCTTACAACCGCTTTAATATGCTTTTCCTTTCCTCTTCCCAGTAAAATGGTGAGGCTAACATTTAGAGTTTGGAAACATTTCCACAGTTCAATTTCTGCTAAAAGCAAAAAATGTGAGCAGAAATATTTTTTTCCAAATGCTACAAGGGTGACGAAACACTTCCTGGCATGCCAGAGGTGCCCTAAAGACATTAAAAATACTTTATTGAATGAAATGATGAGGACCATGATAAACATTTACAAGTAGCTTTTCTCTCCAGAAATCTCATTCCAGAAACATTCTTTCTGCTGTTTCTGGATCATCCTATAGGACAGGGGTGTCAAACTCAATTTCATTGCAGGCCGCATCAGCATTATGGTTGCCCTCAAGGAGCTGGTTGTATCTGTAAGACTAAATGTCTAGAGCACCCTACCCCCATTGTATCAGATGTCAAGAGCCTCCCCCACCATCAGAAGTCAAAAGTCCCCCACCCTCCCTTACATCACAGTGCACCCTCCCTTACCTTATGCTGCTGTGGGGAAGAAGCTGTGGACAAATTTGGGAAGCAGACAGTGAAGGATCTGGAGTAGGACTGGAGGAGGTTTAGAGTTGACTGCCGTAATCTGCTGAATGCTGAGACCAAGGGAGGCGGAGATGAGGGGGTGCTGCGGCAGCACAGAGAGTCGCAGGGCCCTCCTCTCTGAGAGGGAGGGGCATAGACAAGCCTCTCTGTGGCTGCATGGAAAAGCGCAGGGTTTGGCAGAGGAGTTCTGTCCTCCTCTCTGCTACCGACTGCTGAGACAAGGAGGGGGAAGAAACAAGGGGGTTGCGGCAGCTGCAGGAGCTGTGTGAGGGCCACATGAAATAACCTGGAGGGCCGGATTTGGCCTGCGGGCCCTGTGTTTGACACATGTGGTATAGGGGTTGATTTATTAAAGCTGGTAAACACAGAATCTGGTGCAGTTGTGCATAGTAACCAATCAGCTTCTAACTTCAGCTTGTTCAATTAAATGTTGACAATAAAACCTAGAAGCTGATTGGTTACAATGCACAACCACACCAGATTCTGTGTTTACCAGCTTTAGCGAAAACTTCCCCATAGTGTTTCTTCACCAGCAGCATCTTTAGGTAAGGACGTGTTGCAAACCACTGCCTCACAAAAAAAACGCAATGCCTTCATTTATAGATACAATTACACCTGAACATCAGGAGAACGTTGATCAAGCTCTTGCAAGAGCAATATATGCTTCTGGATCAGCATTGTCAATAATTAAAAATGCATATTTGCAGGAAGCTTTTAAACTATTATGAGGGAAAGGGGGTGGTTAACTGTTCTCATGTATAGTTAAATGTTCTAAACATATACAGTCCTTGTTATTCTATTTGTAATAAAAATACATTATAAAAAGCAAGTTTAGTGAATTTACTGAATAAACTGTACTTTTATTTTAACAATAATAATTTTTATATACACTGCATTTCACCTTCCTGGAGTAACAAAATTACTTTCAATTTCTAAAACGACTGCACACTGAATATTTTTTTTATAAATTTTTCAGAAAATGTAAATTTTTCCATTTAAAAAAATGGGAAAAAATGTTTTTTCTCACGACTTCAACATTTCTGGAAAATTTTCATCTCTAGTTATACCTTTATTTTCTGCAACTAATTTAATGCTAGAATGATGCTTTTTTACTCACTTTTTTTTTTTGACACACTTGTACATATAAATCAAGCAAGTGAAAACCATTCCACTACAAAAGCATATCACAGATTTTTTTTTTATTTAAACCGAACTATATACTTACAGTACTTAAAGGAAACTATAAAGAAAAATTGGCATATTTTTTATTTACTGTAACACATGTAAGGATTTTATCAGTAGATATATAGTAGGTGGAGGCTTCTGATGGCAAATTAATCTGAGACACTTTGCATAGAAAGGTGTGGTTTATATACAGAATATAACTATGAGAATGAGAAGGGTTCAACTAAACTCTTTTCTGTCAAAGTGATTCCTCGTCATCATGATCATGTTCTGGACTGTCTTCACTTTCATCATTTACTTCTCCTGTAATTCATATTTTATAGTTTATTAAGATTACTGAATATAAATATAAAATGGGATTGTTTCTTTAACATTCTCTCATTTCTGTTGCAGATTCTGTGGCTCAGTTTACTGTCATCCAGGAAGCCACAATAACCGCGTCTCTTGGTGGTAATATCGTTTTGTCCTGTGGTCGTAGTGGTGGCTCTGTAGCTGGTGGTAACTGGCCATGCTGGATATATCAGGCACCGGGGAGTGTTCCTAAAGGTATAACAGGTAGTGATGGAGCCAATAATCATAATAGAAAACCCCCAGGAACCTCTGAACGTTTTACTGGATCCATCCAAGGAGGCTCAAGCGTTTTGTCTATCAACAACGTACGGGTTGCAGATGACGGGAATTATTACTGTGCTCTATGGGCTGGTAGTGAGTACACAGTGCTACAAATTCACTTACAGTGAGACATTAATATCAACTTCCTCTTTTGTTCCTTGTGCATGCTTATTTGTATACCTATTTAAATATCCAAAGATTAATATTCTAATACTGTATATGTGTGGCAACCTCACAGAAAAATCCTTTCACTGGTCTGACTGCAGTTAGAGTAGTTTTAACCAGTTTCAATTGATTACTGTGCTAATCAAATACAATTTTATTTTGCCTTTTTCAATAATATAATAATGATTTGTGAGCATATGAAAAAACAAATATGGGGATTCCGTGAGTATTACTGATGCTCTACCAAAATAGACTAAACTAATAAAACATTTCTTATCAACTTAGGCCAAATTATAAAAAATATGGTTTGTCCTTTGATAGGTGGCTGCATACAACCTAACTGTCTTCCCACAATGTGAATAAAATAATGAAAGTGTGTGTTGTTGAGCCTAATGCCCTTAGTAGTGTCAGTAAAAGAATTGTGTTATAAAGTGCAGGGGCGTAACTACAGGGGTTGCAGGGGTTGCAATTGCTACAGGGCCCCATGCTCCAGGGGGCCCGGTAGCAAACCAGTGGGTGAACTTCCAGGATCTCAAAGGTCACACTTGCGACCGGGCCCTGGCATTGCACCACTGTGGGGAGGCCCCAAGATTGCAGGAAGGGGGCCCACTGCAGAACTTGTGAAAGGATCCTGCTGCGGGACCATAATAAAAGGCCATGCAACGAGAGTAAAGAGCCCCAGGATCAGTGGGAAGAGCCCCGGGCTTGAAGGGAAGGGCCCCGGCCAGGGGACTGGGGGGCCCTTCATGGTTTCTTGCATCGGGGCCCTGAAGGTTCTAATTACGCCTCTGGTAAAGTGCAAACAAAATCTAAAATCTTCCTCTTTCGTGTCCTTGGTAAATAGTAAGTGGGTCATATATAAATATCAATATCATAAAATCAAACACTGGTTCCTAGGTAAACTCTAATACAGTGAATATAAATATGAAACACAAATATGTACTGGGAAAAAAAAGCGCAACTGAATGGCGTAATCGCAAAATCCCAATATCGCAATATAATCACATAAACAAAAAAAAACCTTAAAAATGCAACATGTATATGCAATTTATAAATTAATCCATATTATTACCAAGGATGAGTGCAACTAAAGTCTGAAACTTCCCTCCTTAGTGTCCTTTATAAACAATATTGGTAAATACACAAATATAAATCAATACCAGAAATTCAAAACCTGGTTCCCAGGTATGCTCTAAAACAGTGCAAATAAATGTGAAACACAATGTGTAATGTGAAGAAAAAAAAAGCAAAATCACAGTATCGCAGAATAATCGCATGAACTGAAAAAGTTCCTAAAAGTGCAACATGTACAGTATATACAATTCATAAGTGAGTCCCTTATAATCCATAATCAGGAAAGTGCTGGAGCTTCGGTGATCCCCGCCACCTCTCAATTATTGCACTTACCTCTATGTTTGACCTCCCTTACTAGGTCAAATTTCGCCTCCCCCCTGGGGTATACACAGTGGGCTCCTCTTGCGTCCTCCTCCTTTCGTTTGTTCCATTTAAGATCCAGATACCCTTTCTTTAGTGGGGTGTATGATCTTTTAGAACCGCATTTTGTCCTCCATATAAAGATTCATGCAAAAAAAAGGGGTCCTCATGGTATAGTAATTTCAAAGTAGGTATTTATTTAAAAGTAATAACTTACATTTACCTTTAAAACAAACAGCTCCTGTAATGGAGAGCAGGATACAAAGGTTCTCACATCACCTCCTGTGTGCAGCAGTGTCACCTGACTCACCCTACACGTGTCATCACGGTCACATGACTTCATCAGGGTTCATATATCACTTGATCAGGGGTGGGCAGTGACTCAGCTGGTCCCTTCAAATGCAACACATACTTTGTACATCAGTACAAGTGTGTAGGACACAGAACAAGGAGACATAAGGATGAGCTCTGTACCTTTGCTACTGCACAGATGTGAATTATCTAGGAGCTCAGAGACTGCCTTAATGTTTGACTTTTCACATGACTGCTGCTCCTGACTTGTCCCCAGGCATTGGTAAGCAAGCCTTCGGGCAAAGTATTAATGAGAAAGGGTTAGAGACCCGGTTCAACGCCTGGTTTAGTCCAAAGAACCTACCCCAAGGTGAACCTCTTAAGTGACCCTTGCTTGGCACCCAATGAGAGAGGGAAACATGGAGGAGTGACAGACAACCAGTCTACCCCCTTACACAACTGGCACCCAACATGGGGCTACGCCCATCACATGCACCTCAAGACCACCCCCAAAGAGACCATGGCTGTGTTTTCCAGAATCTGCTAAGGTTTGCCCAATGACAGCCCACATGAACAGCACATGCTTGCTTCATGATTGGGTCCTGCTCAAGGTACCCTCATCAAATACCGCCAATACTGGATATGTCCAATGTGGCCCCCCCCCCCCCAACAAACCTGGCTTATTTATGTTTATATGGGTATGATTCTTGCACTGTCTTGGTAGATATAAAAATGTGTATGCCCTTAATGCTGCTTGTACTGTTACTGGTGACCACTCAGTTAAATAAATAAATAGGGGGGGGGGGGGGAGTACCGCGCTTCAGGGATAATTATTAGATCTATATCAATAAATATTCAAATGGTGAGTGAGTAAATCCAATGTCCATAAATCAATGTGTAAAATTTAAGAACAAGATATCAATATAAATTGTTTCATATATATTCAAATCATATATTCTACTAATAATTCCTATAAAATCATTGTGTCCTACATATCACAATTTAATCACATATACTGCTAATAATCCATAAAAATTCCATAAATTATACTATTATTCATAAAAAAAAATCTATTAAAATATAATAATAAAGTGCTTATGGTGATGTTATTATTCAAGATACAGTGATATGTGTGATATATTAAGATGCTCTGTGCCAATCCTTATAGTGTCCCAATCAAAAGAAACAATAATCATAAAGTTCATAAATAGTGTTCAAGTGTCCACACAAAAATGATAAATTAAACTCCTCTTCTGTGGATTAAATACACCGTCTTTCCACCTTTATCCCTTGTGAAACAAGTGATTTTCAGTGCTCATCAGAGTCATCACCTCTAGGTGTGCTAACTGCTCACCTCAATGCTATCAGAAATGCTCTTCTAGATCTATTAATAGATCTGATCCTTTATCCTCTCCTCTCCTAGGTTTAACTGAATCCAATATGGGGTGGTGTATGCTGGTATATTTTTCTCGCCCGGGAGCTGCCTCAGACTAGTAATCCAGTCCTTCCTCGTGCCTCAAAGTAATAAGGGTCCATATTGTGTAGTATTTCACAGTTTTTATTAATAAAAAAAAACAAGTAGTAACTCACAGTTTAATAAGCCGTTTCGGCTTGTAAGCCGCGGGACTCCTTTGTGTCCCGTAACGTCACTTCTGGTGCTCGGTCTGCCCTACGCGTTACCTCATGCTGCCATGTGACTTCTTCAGGGAATAATTTGCATACGGCAGTGATGTACATTTATAGTGCTAGAGCCGGATATGCGTCTGACACCATTTTGGAATGGTTATGTGAATAGAGAGCATCTCTCTATATCCGGATGTGCCATCTTTGAACATCTCAGTATGGAGTTTGCTGTGTATAATTAAAACAATGTGCCGGATATGCCGAAATCGTCTTTTTATAAATATCTTTTTAAGTAGACAAATATAATTAAGACTAAAATACTAATTTATAGATATTTTAAAGGTATATATTCTTGAATAAATTGTATTAGATTAAAATTACTATTAAATTTATTTTTAGTTATTCTAAGCCGGAAGTGAGGTTTCGGATAGATTAAAACATATTAATAACTCTCAAATTTTTACATATCTATGCTCAATTCTCTGGTACCAGCTCACCTGCAACCACCGCTCCTGCATACTACTACAGCGTTGGAAGCACCTGCTACACTGCAAGTAGACCAATAGGAGTCACCCAAGGGGATATCGTGGGATGCACTGGTGTTTGCAGTTTTACAGTGATAAGGAGTTCCCACTGTAATGATATCATGTACTGGGCACACGAAAAGTTATGTCTGGTGGCCATGTTGTTCAGGAATCATAGGCGGGTTGGTTTTGTAGAACAGTACACATTGCAGCAGCTAGGAGTTCACCTCTGTCATGCCTCCAGCATAAGAAAATAATTAATGCTATTGGAACTTGTAATACCAATATCGTCCACAAGATGCCACTGTGACAATACAATTGTTGTAAAGTACTTTATGGTATTTCTTGCTCTCTATTACTGAGTATTAGTTCCACCCCTCTCTGAGAAAATCTCCATTTTAGACCTACCTCATGGACAAGCAGACAACATCTGAGGTTGCTGTGGGAAGATTCCTGAACCCTTCTTGGAAGCATCGCTGGTATGCTCAGAACTGTTAGTTATATACTCAGTGCATATATTGTTTATGTTTGTACACTGATTGTATGCTTTATCTCTTTATTTACAGTTTCACCATATTCTCAATCCTATCTATTATCAATCCTATTTGCATATCCATCTGACTTGTATCCTGTTTCATGTGACCACCATTCTTTCACTGGAATAAAGCCTTAAGTTACAAAAGGACTGGTTATTGTAGGATTGAAGGTTTAGCTGTATGTTGAGCTGCCCACGCCTGGGGCATACGTGTAGTGAGAACAGAACAGTGAAACAGCGGCTTTCCAGCAAGTGGGATTTAGGACAACGACTATACAGAGGCCTGCTACCCTGCCAGCGCAGTCATCTGAATATGCAATACAGCAGTCTCTACACAGTCAAGCATTCCTGCAAGCAACATGTCACACAGCCAGACATCCTCACTCAAGACAAGGTCCCGAGTTTCCGGCTCCTCTAGATCTTCCTCTGCAAGCAATGCACTCGCCATAGCATGTGCGAAAGCTGAAGCCGCCAAGGCGCGAGCAGCCTTTACTGAGCAGGAAATGCAGATTAAACAGGAGAAAGTGAGGATAAAAAAAAGAGACAGAGGAAGCTCTCCTAAAAGCAAAGACAGAGGAAGCCCTCCTAAAAGCAAAGACAGAGGAAGCCCTCCTAAAAACGCAGAAAGAGACAGAGGAGGCCCTCCTAGAAGTAGCCCTAGAGAAACTCACTGTAGAGAAGGAAGTAGCAGCAGCCATAGCTGAAGCAGAGGCCTTAGAATTAGCTGTATACCCAAGAAGTGAATGCAGCAGACGCAGCAATATTCTCGATCCAGCAGCTGAAACTCAAAATTCTCTACAACGAACTTCAGATTACATCAGTCAACATTTTAAAACAAGCGGTGTCAAAGATGACGTCAAAGAGACAAGCCAAAGACACTCCACGGTACCGCCACAAGTCAGTGACAAGCCTCAAGCCTGCAAACGGGAGAAATCCGTGCAAAGTGACATCTCCTACGACAGACTCCTCATAAGTGAGATACCGGAATCTCCTTCTAATCGCCCTCCAGAACCAACGCCCATGTCAGAACGGTACATCAGAGGACAGCTTGGTGCCAGCAAAAGGTATGACAACACACAGCCATCTTACCATGACAACACACAACAGGCTAACCAAGCCACCATAGACTTTGCAAGGTTCTTTGCACGACGCAAGTTAGTCACCAAAGGACTTGAAAAGTTTAATGACCGCCCTGAAAACTACAGAGCCTGGCCGTCATCCTTTCAAAACACCATCAGAGACTTAGGGCTATCTTGCAGCGAAGAGATAGATCTCCTGATCGAATGGCTTGGAAATGAGTCTGCCGAGCACGCCAGGCGAATCAGGACAATAAATATAAACCACCCAGACACTGGTCTTAGAACAATCTGGGATAGACTTGATGAGTGTTATGGTTCAGCAGAAGCAGTAGAAAATGGATTATTCAAAAGACTTGATAACTTTCCCAGAATACCTAGCAAAGCCTACTATAAACTTCAAGAGTTAAGTGACTTGTTAATGGAACTTCAAGTAGCTAAATCCGAGGGAGACTTACAAGGACTTGCATTCCTTGACACAGCCAGAGGTGTCAACCCCATTGTGCAAAAGTTACCCTATAACTTGCAAGAGCAGTGGATTACACATGGATCCCGATTTAAAAGACAGCATGATGTTCCATTCCCTCCTTTTTCTGTTTTTGTGGACTTTGTGTGCCAGCAAGCTAAAACAGGAAATGATCCAAGTTTTGATTTTACGCTGTTGTGTGCTGCTCCTGTGGGACTTAACCCTCGCAAACCTCCAGTAGCAGTACACAAAACTAATGTGTCTCCTCCAGGTTCCTTTCACAGGTCTGCCAACTTCTCTAACTCAGAGACAAAGGTCAACGATCCTGGTAAGCAGTGTCCCTTGCATCGGAAGCCACATCCTCTCCTAAAATGCAGACCCTTCAGAGAAAAAACCCTGCAGGATCGCAAAGCTTTCCTCAAGGAGAACCACATCTGCTACAGGTGCTGCTCTTCAACATCTCATCTCGCCAAGGACTGTAAGGTCAGTTTAAAATGCACAGAATGTGACAGCTCAGATCACAACACAGGGTTGCATCCTGGGCCAGCTCCATGGACTTTACAACACACCCTCAGCACTAGTGAGCACGGCGGGGAGGAGGAGCACACCACCACAACTACACCAGAGGTCACTTCACAATGTACAGGGGTCTGCAAAGGAGCCATAGGTGGTAGGTCCTGCTCCAAAATCTGCCTAGTCAGAGTCTACCCAGCAGGCCAAAAAAAGACAAAGCTATTAAGCTTTACGTAATCCTGGATGACCAAAGTAACAAGTCATTAGCCAGCTCGACTTTCTTTGACATGTTCAGCATTAAAGGCCCCAGCATTCCCTACTCCTTAAAAACTTGTGCAGGAATAGTGGAGATGGCTGGTAGGAGAGCATCCGGCTACCAAATCGAGTCCATCGATGGGCGATCACGCTTGTCTTTGCCAACTCTTATCGAATTCAATCAGATTCCTGATCATAGATCTGAAATTCCTACACCAGATGTAGCTGCTCATCACCCACACTTGAAACGTATAGCGCATCTGATACCAGAACTCGATCCTCAGGCTCAGATTATCCTACTCCTCGGGAGAGATATCTCACAAGCCCACAAATCAAGAGCTCAGATTAATGGTCCCAATAACGCTCCTTATGCTCAGAAGTTAGACCTCGGATGGGTCATCATAGGAGATGTCTGTCTAGGAAGCGTGCACAAACCTAACTCCGTTAGCAGCATGCTCACAAATACCCTAGAGAATGGACGTCCTTCTCTTTTCCAGCCATGCCACAACCATTTCCTTGTTAAGGAATCAACCTATACCAACCACTCATCTTGTCCCTTCACAAGCCCCACTAGTGACAACTTTGCCTGTGACAGTGACCAAGACCATTTAGGGTGCACAGTCTTTCAGAGAACTAAAGATGACAATCCTGTGGCAATGTCTATCGAAGAAAAACTCTTCTTAGAAATAATGGAGCAAGGTCTAGTCAAAGACAGCACAAACAGCTGGGTCGCACCTCTTCCCTTTAGACCACAGAAACAACGCTTACCCAATAACAGAGAACAAGCGTTACAACGTCTTGCTTCGATTAGACGTAATTTACAAAGAAAGCCAGAGATGAGGGAACATTTCTTTTCTTTCATGGGGAAGATCTTTGAGAACGGTCATGCCGAGATGGCTCCCACCCCTAAAGACTCTGAAGAGTGTTGGTACCTCCCTATATTCGGAGTGTACCTAAAAAGCCAGGTCAAATTAGAGTAGTGTTTGACTCTAGTGCCAAATACAAAGGTATCTCCTTGAACAATGTCCTCTTGACAGGCCCAGACCTTAACAACAAACTCCTGGGAGTGCTCTTACGCTTCTGCAAAGATTCTATTGCCTTCATAGCTGACATCCAGCAGATGTTCCATTGTTTTTTGGTCAGAGAGGAAGACAGGAACTTCCTAAGGTTCCTTTGGTTACAAGACAATGATCCTTCCAAAGATATCTCAGAGTATCGCATGAGGGTACACATCTTTGGCAATAGCCCTTCACCTGCAGTCGCTATCTACGGACTCAGACATTCTGCCCAAGAAGGTGAACTTGAGTTTGGCTCAGATGCAAGACAATTCGTAGAGAAAGACTTTTATGTGGATGACTGTTTAAAATCCTTACCTTCCAGTGAGTCTGCAATCTGTCTTCTTAAAAGAGCGCAGGAAATGCTCGCTTGTTCCAACCTCAGGCTTCACAAGATTGCTTCTAACAGCAAAGAGGTAATGGAAGCTTTCCCCCCTCAAGACCATTCCAGTGATCTAAAGGACTTAGATCTGGGTACAGACTCTTTACCTGTACTGCGTAGTCTAGGTCTACTTTGGGACTTGAAATCCGATTCCTTTACCTTCCAAGTAAATGGAGAAGAAAGACCCTTCACTCGCAGAGGTGTCTTGTCTACAATCAATAGCCTGTACTTAGGATTTGCGGCACCTGTTACAATTCAAGGCAAAGACTTACTTAGAGACTTGATTTGTGAAACATCCGACTGGGATGCCCCACTACCCCTCGATAAGAGGAACTCTTGGGTAGAGTGGAGGGACTCTTTATCAGTCTTATCTGATCTCCATGTTTCACGCCCATATGCTCCCGTACCTTCTACAGAGATACAGAGTCAAAACCTTTGCATATTCTGTGATGCTTCTGTCAAGGCAATAGCTGCCGTGGCGTTCTTAAGAACTGTTGACACTACAGCACGATGCCACGTAGGATTCGTCATGGGCAAGGCAAAGCTTGCTCCACACCCTGAGCACACTATACCTAGGCTAGAACTTTGTGCTGCAGTACTAGCTGTTGAACTCGCAGAACTAATAACTTCAGAGATGGACATTGACCTTAAAGATGTTCAGCTCTACACAGACAGCAAGGTAGTTCTAGGCTACATCTACCAGACGTTTCTATGTTTATGTCAACAACAGAGTGTTGAGGATTAGGAGATCCACTAGTCCAACACAATGACACTAAGTACCTACTGACTATAACCCTGCAGACCATGCTACAAGAGCTGTTGCTGCATGTAACCTTAAAGACACAACATGGTTTACAGGACCTGCATTCTTGTACGATGCAGAGCAGACTTTTCCTAAGAGTGACACTATTGAAGTAGTAAATTCAGACTCAGATACTGACATCCGTCCTGAGATCTCAACATTTCATACTACAACTTCAGGCTGCCAGCTTAAATCTTACAGATTTACCAGATTCTCAAAATGGGAGACACTTGTTCGAGCTATTTCTTGTCTTATCCATATAGCTCGCTCCTTTAAAGGTGACTCAAACAGCTGTGACCGCAAGGGATGGCACCATCGTCAAAGGATCAGTTCAGAATTAGAACTACAGCAGTCTCAGGATCTTATCATCAACACTGTACAGCATGAAGCCTATGCTAAAAAGATTGACTGTATCTTAAACGGAAAACCTATCCCTAGAGACAGTGCCCTGAGAAAACTTGACCCATTCCTTAATCAAAATGGACTACTTAGGGTAGGTGGTCGTCTAAGACAAGCTAACCTAGAGTCAGACGAGAGAAACCCTCTAATAGTTCCTGGTCACCACCACATCGCTTACTTGATTGTATCACATCATCACTCCCATGTAAAGTGGAAGTCAAGATCCAGAGAATCAAGGAGACAAAGTTGTTCCTCAGACCAGTTCCTGAACTAGTTCTGTTGTTGTCATCTGGGGAATAAATAGTGGTATCTTATGATTCCAGACGGGGAGTGTTATGCCTCCAGCATAAGAAAATAATTCATGCTATTGGAACTTGTAATACCAATATTG
Organism: Pelophylax lessonae; assembly: GCF_965119305.1. Taxonomy (NCBI): domain Eukaryota; kingdom Metazoa; phylum Chordata; class Amphibia; order Anura; family Ranidae; genus Pelophylax; species Pelophylax lessonae. Next base: position 268,672,764 of record NC_138768.1, on the reverse strand, counting down.
TCCACAAGATGACACTGTGACAATACAAATGTTGTACAGTACTTTATGGTATTTCTTGCTCTCTATTACTGAGTATTAGTTCAACCCCTCTCTGAGAAAATCTCCATTTTAGACCTACCTCATGGACAAGCAGACAACATCTGAGGTTGCTGTGGGAAGATTCCTGAACCCTTCTTGGAAGCATTGCTGGTATGCTCAGAACTGTTAATTATATACTCAGTGCATATATTGTTTATGTTTGTACACTGATTGTATGCTTTATCTGTTTATTTACAGTTTCACCATATTCCCAATCCTATCTATTATCAATCCTATTTGCATATCCATCTGACTTGTATCCTGTTTCATGTGACCACCATTCTTTCACTGGAATAAAGCCTTAAGTTACAAAAGGACTGGTTATTGTAGGATTGAAGGTCTAGCTGTATGTTGAGCTGCACACGCCTGGGGCATACGTGTCGTGAGAACAGAACAACATCCATAGCCTTTTAACTTAGTTACAGGTCAAAGAACCTGTAATCTCCACTTAGGGACAGCAGACACAAGTACACAGGCCTTTACCAGAGCTGAAATTATCTAATTGAGGTTCTGGCAGGTCTGTTAATTTCTGCTAACCATAAACATCTACAGATTATCACTTCCCTTCAGTTCTGTCCCCCATGGTTTGTAGGGCAATTAAACTTATTAGGAATACACAGCATGCCAAAAAATGTCAACTCAGGACTAATGGGTATTGTAAAAGCCATTCAAGGCCAGAGGCAACCTTTCAGAGACCTCTGCTTCATTCACTATTTCAAAGAACCTACACACAATGAACGAAATCAATCAAGATCAAGACACATGAAAATTAAAGTGGAGCTCCACCCAAAAGGGGAAGCTGCACTTGTCTGCCTTCTCCCCCCTTCTACTGACACATTTGGCACCTTTCAGGGGGAGCAGTTACCTGGTTTTGCCAGGGACCTACTCCCAATTCTGGCTGATTTTGCCGTGGTGAAGTCACCCGGAAGTTCAGACCCCCTCCTCCTTCCCTCATAAAGCTTCATGCATGCGCAGCAAGGAACTGGCTGTGAAGCTGCAAGGCTTCACTGAAGGTTTCCCTTACAAGAAATTGCAGCGGCGGCAACAGAGAACTGATTAAAAAATTGCCTAGGGTGAAAACACCACTGAATTCGTGAACAGGTAAGTGTCCTAATATTAAAAGTCAGCATCTTGAGTATTTGCCTTGATCTCCTCTTTAAGTATATATTTGAATTGGGAATATCAGCAGGGAGCATTGATAGTTTAAAAAACTATTAGATAGGCACCTTAGCGACCGCAACATACAGGGGTATACGATGTACTGTTAACAGCAAACACACACAGCCATCATAGGTTGAGCTAGATGGACTGATGCCTTTTTTTCAACCTCAATAACTATGTAACTATATACCGAACAAATCAAGGTCAAATATGACTAAGCTAGACTATACAGAAGCATAGCTCCCAACTGTCCCTGATTTCAAAGGAACTGTCCCTGATTTGGAACAAAGTCTCTCTGTCCATCTTTCCTCCTCATTTGTCCCTCATTTTGGCCTTATCTATATTGTTGTATATAAAATGCACTTTTTATCTTTCAAAAAGTGTTTCTCAGTGCTAAACCTTTCACCCAAATTCTAAATTGTTGCATTTGTAACCTTCAAAAGCCAGAATAAAGGAATAGTAGTGGTAAAGTAAAGCACTTGTGGGTTTATCTAATCATTTTCTTTTTAATAATTCTCCTTTAGGGGGCACGGCAGGTGGGTGTGTCCTGTGCCTACATACTTTTGCTAACAAGTGTCCCTCGTTACCATCTCAAAAAGTTGTAAGGTATGCAAAAGGTGAGATAGCAGACTCCTACCTCCTGGATGACAGGCCTATCCGAAAGACCCTGTGTTTGCTATCCCTGGAAAACGATTTTCGATGCTGAACAAAAACCAGTTTCCAGAATGCAACTTGTACATATTGGAAAATATTAATGTTAGTATAATGTAAGTATGTATTAATATGTGTAAGGGAGGGCCATGATACAGTCATAAACCCAGTGACATTCCATGGCCACTCCTCACCTGTGTAATTGGTCAGGTAATCCCTGACAACACTTGATATCAAAGAAAAGGAGACTGCTCCTAAAGTTGACAGCTGTCGTGTACCATCAAGCAACTGAAGACCTGTCAATTTATGAGAGCCAATATACCATCTTGCTCATGGACTGAAATCTGCTGAAACAGGACTTGCAAATTTTCTTTGTTTTTCACCATCTTTATCTTTTCTTTGTTTTTTTTGTAATATTGTTTTCTTTGTAATATTTATGTAGCACCCTACAGGTAGGTGCTAGGTAAATGTATAGTGGGCCTTGTCTGCCTAACAGCAGGGCTGTGATTTATTTAGCTAGGGTGTCAGGGCTTCCAGATGTGCCTGCTGAGGAGAGAAGTATCCCCATTGGCTCCTGTGAGAGGATTCTCATAGGGCAGTGTGGGAAGCCCAATCAGGGGACACATCCCAGCTTGTAACTACCCCAGAAGGCAGATTATGCTGCAAACGATTCTGGGAGTGGGTATAAGTTGGGGGGGAAGTGCGTGGCACGGTGTCTTTGGCGGGAGCAGAGTCCCAGGAAGGACTCTGCTTTTTTATATATGTAAAGATTGTGTACCTCTAGAGAATGTGCCGTCACAATAAATCTGCTATACATTATCAGTGATTTTGGATATGTTATTCTTATAATTATTACTTTTATTTATATGGATCATATATATGACGTATTATTTATAATATATTTATATTGCTATATGCTGTAATATTAATCATGAATCATACATAAAATGTCAGCCTTTTATGGGTTCCCTCCTCCGAGGTCCTATATGATATTTATGTGACTGATTTAACCAAACATATGTGTCTAGCTGTACTCACCTAAAGTCCCATATTTCCTTCCCCCTTTTTTGATAACTATTTTGGAGAGACTTTACTTCCTTCCTTACCTTATATGTCTATTTAGTGCACAACGTTTTTTTACTTTATGTGGAATGTTCTCAGCCAGGACGGCTTGCGAGGAGGGGGATGTGCAGATAGGTAAGTTGTGTGTGTGTGTGTAGTTAGTACCGGGCTTCCCAGGTCAAGGGGAAGGGATGAATGTTTTGCCACCTTTTTTCCTAGTGTGCACGTAGGTTTTTCCTGTTGTCCAGCCTCCCTCCCATGTTCTATAAAAGGAAAGAGGTCAGAATCCTAAGGGGTCTCTGGGGAACACTTAGAGAAACCTATGGGGAAACTATGCTAAAGATTTGCTGGGACCTATGGTCCACTCTGGAATGCCAATTCGCCGGAAGAACCCTGGAACATGGACTTCTCTTCTCGAGCATTACCAAGCATGGTCTTTTCTCTGACCTGTGCAGGTAACCTGGGGCAACCACAGATAGGTTCAGTTAGGAATGGAATGTTATTGCTCGTTATACATGTAGCAGGATTCCCAGCCATTTTGCTGGACGTGGGTCCGCCAGGGTCACCGCCAGCAACAACAGCACATCAAAAACTGTTCTCCAAATGTGAGCCCTGAGACAAGGAACATTCTGGCATCTTTGGTTTTTGTACTTACTTAGGAACTTGGATTGGAGAAGGGAATGAGTGGGATACTTCTCTGGCTCAACTATACACAATACAATGGGACACTGAGAAGAATGCCTCTTGACGCTGACTTGATGCTGGGTTAATGCCGGTCAACGCTTGTTGGCGCTACTTAACGCTGACTTGCTGTCTGTTGAATTGAACTGACTTCTGACACTCTCCAGTGATGTAAAAGTCCTTTGTACTGCTCCCTTTAGCCCTACCGGCTGAGGTAGCTATCTGTAAGCACTGCTGCAACTCTTAACTCTTCAGGGCCTGCACTGGCACCCTCTTTCTCTTCAGGGCCTAAACACTGGCACCCCCTTTCTATAACTTCTGCACAGGTTAGCTAGCTGGCTCCTGGATTCCTTTGACCTTCCGGAGTGGTCCCCTATCCTAGGTAGACCCCGGGGCAGTTTACAGTACTCACGACACTGCTTTCTTGAAAACTCCGGCCCCAACCACTCCGCTTGGTCCTCAGCGCACTGGATCCCTCTCTGCAGCTCAGCTCAACCTTTCGTCCTCTTAGGCCAGCTGCCCAGGACACCCGTCTCACACTGACAGGAGGAAAGACATCTGTCACCTCCCTCCTGGGACTCTGCTTCCCGCCAAAGACATCCTGTCATGTGCTCCCCACAGACTTATACCCCCTCCCAGGATGCATTGCGGCAGAATCTGCCCTCGGGGATAGATACATGCCCTTGTATGCTATTGGTCAGGTTTCCTCCACTGTCCAATAGGAGCCCCCATTGGAAACAGTGGGGAGACTCCCCAACTTAATAGTCACACTTGAGAACACATGACAGCCTAGCTGAACAATTGTACCCTGTTGATAAGCAGACAAGGTCTCCCCTATAGGTTACCTAGCACCTACCTGAGAGGGTTCTACATCCATGTTTGCTAAGTTTCAGTAAATGTTGATTTAACTGCTCAGAGCCTGGTCTGAAGTTATTCAATGGATGCATGTGAAGATTTGGCATATCATCAAAGTTTTTGGGTCCTTAACCACAGTTTGGGGTATGTGTAACATCACTACAGTAGAGCAGTACAAGGAGAAACAGAAACCAGTCATTGGCATGGTACCTTATAGGTGACAGGTTCTCTGGTAGTGAGGGGGTTGGTGTCGTGAGGGACCCCATTACATTACTGGGAGTTAGGTAACAGGTACGCTGACTGGTAGAGCAGGCAGCAGCTCAGCCTGTCCCTGTAAATGCAACCCATACATCAGTAGAAGTGTGTAGGACACATGACGAGAAAATGGGTACTGCACACATATGGCTCATCTCCGTGTTGGGAGACTGCCCTAATGTTTGAATTTTCACATGACCCCGGCTCCTGCCTGGTACCCAAACATTGGTGAGCATGCCTTTAGGTGAAGTATTGCCCCACGTGCAAGGTGTAGAGATCGCGTTCAATGCATGGTTTAGTCCAAAGAACCTGCCCCAAGAAGCAACCTCTCATGTGACACTTGCTTGGCACCCAAAGACAGAGGGAAACATGGAAGACGTGATGGACAACTAGTCTACCTATTTACACAACCATAAGGTTTTTTTTCTTTATCTGCGTCCCATTGGGGTGATTTCCCTTTACTTGGGTGAATCTTCAGAATGGGGGAACAGATATCAATAAAAACCTGATAGGTGTTATAATCCCGTACCACTCTATCCAAAAACTAGAAAAAAAAAATTATTTTTAATTAATACTTACCTGTAAAATCAATTTCTTGAAGTACATCACAGGACACAGAGCCATTAATCATAACATATGGGTTATATAGCCACCTATAGGTGAAGGACACTGGCAACCAATCAGAATTGATGACCCCCTATATAACCCCTCCCACACAGGAAGTACCTCCATTTTGTAGCAAGCAATAAAGACCCCATAGAAGAGGGGAGAGACCTCTGTGTCCTGTAATGTACTTCAAGAAATGGATTTTACAGGTAAGTATGAGTTAAAAATCCTATTTTCTTTTCATACATTACAGGACACAGGGCCATTAATCATAACATATGGGATGTCCCAAAGCAATGCATCTGAGGGGAGGGGGGACACCAAAAAAATACCACCATCTGACCCCAAAAGAAGGATTATACTGCCGCCTGCAGAACATTGCGGCCAAAAGCAGACTCCTCCTGGGTCCCAACATCCACTCTGTAGAAACGAGTGAATGTATGTACCGACGACCAGGTCGCGGCTTTGCAAATCTGAACCATAGAGGCTTGATGGCGATGTGCCCAAGAGGCGCCTACTCCTCTGGTAGAACGTTTCCTACTAAACCATACGCCTGGTAAAAACCTGGCGAATCCAACAAGAAATGGTAGATTCAGATGCTGCCAACCCCTTTCTGGGCCCTTCTGGTAGCACAAACAAGCTCTCAGTCTTACGAATCTGAGCGGTCTCCTTTAAGTAAAACTTAAGTGCACGCACTACATCAAAAGAATGTAATAACTTTTCCTCTTCTGAGTGAGGATCTCGAAAAAAAGAAGGTAGTATAATCTCCTGATTCAAATAAAAGGCGGACACTACCTTGGGCAAAAATTCAGGGTGTGGACGTAAAATCAACCTATCTTGATAAAACATCAAGAATGACTCTTTAGAGGAAAGAACTGCTAGTTCCGATACCCTTCTAGCTGAAGTTATGGCAATCAAAAAGACCAGTTTTCTGGTCAAAAGAACCAGGGGAGCCTGCCCCAGAGGTTCAAAATGCTGTTTTTGCAAAACTGCCAGCATCAAATTTAACTCCCAAGGACACAATGGTGGCTTCACAGGTGGAAGCAAACACAATATTCCCCGCATGAAGGTTTGAACCAACGAATGAGAAGCGATCGGTTCCTGGAAAAAAAGAACGATAAAGCAGAAATCAATTAGACACAAAGAAAAAACCGGCTCCAGCAGGGGAAGAAGACTTCCTAATAAACCCTCTCTGTAAGTTCTCACGTACATAGTCTGACATGGCCTGAGTCTCTGGAGGTGAGAGAGGATAAATTCTGCCTCGAGGTGGAGTAGAGCCAGGTAATAGGTCAATAGGACAATCATAAGGCCTCCAATAAATCCCCATTTTTTGTGGTCTATGGTCATCATCCTCTGCCACCTCTGCCTCGGACCTCTGCTCCCTCTTCTGTACCAGCTGTAGAGGACCTCCTTCAGGACTTCTCTTCTATTTGGCGAGAGACCCACTCAGCCCTCCTCAAGGCCTCGGCCCGTATGAAGTTCCAGGCCGATAAAAGTCGCAGAGCTCCTCCGGAATTCAGTCCCGGTGACAAAGTGTGGCTCTCCTCGAAATTCATCAGATTTAAGGTCCCAAGTTACAAGTTGGGCCCTCGTTACTTGGGTCCCTTTAAAATCAAGAGCCGCATTAACCAGGTGTCCTACCAGCTCCATCTTCCACCCTCTCTCCGAATCCATAACTCTTTCCATGTCTCCCTTCTCAAACCTGCTATCTTTAACTTCTCTCCTAAACTTCTTTCTCCCACCCCTGTCGCTGGTACCTCTGATATTTTTTCGGTCAAAGAAGTCCTAGCGACCAAAGTCATCCGGGGGAAAAGATTTTTTTTGGTCGATTGGGAGGGCTGCGGCCCTGAGGAGAGATCTTGGGAGCCGGAGGAGAACATCCTGGACCGCAGCCTCATCCGCAAGTTCTTGGGTTCCAAAAAGAGGGGGAGACCAAAGGGGGGGGGTACTGTTACGCTCAGCGCTCCGGGCCCCCTGCTGGCCTCGAAGCGCTCACAGCGCACCGGGACTCTTAGATCTAAAGGACCAGTGCACAGGTGATTGGTACCTGGCCCAGACTGGTTATTAAGGGTTAAGGTTTGTGAAAGGCAGTGCTGACTTAATTAGGCTTCACCTGTGCACTGCTCATTAATACCTTCTCCTCACACAGCTTCCTGCCGGATCTTTGTGCCTTGTGCCTCTGTGAAAGCGTTCCCTTCTGTGTTTGTTTGCTTTGCCTGTTGCCGAATCCTTGCTACCGACATCTCGCCTTTGAACCTCTGCCGCCTGCCCTGACCTCTGCTACGTCCGACTACGCTCTTGCCTACTCCCTGTGTACCACGCCATATCAGCTGCCAGAGAGATCGAGTTGTTACTAGGGGACACGACCTGGTAGTTACCGCCGCAGCAAATCCATCCCGCCTTGCGGCGGACTCTGGTGAAGACCAGTAACTGCTTAGAACCGGTCCTCTAGTACAACCCGCGCCATCGTCTCTCTGGTCCAGAGGATCCACTACCAGTCCTGCCGGTTCGTGACAGCATCTGTGGTCACTGCGTTCCTGGAAAAAAAGAACGATAAAGCAGAAATCTGCCCTTTTATCGCGCTCAAAGCTAATTTCATATCTACCCCCCTTGCAGGAAAGCTAGAATTCTCCCTATAATATATGAGTGGGGATGCCATTTCCTGGCTTAACACCAGGCAATGTAGGATTTTCAGACCCTGTAATAAATATTTCTAGAGACTGGTTTCCTAGCATTTATCAGCTTATGAACTGCAGAGCCAGATACACCCTGCTCCTTCAGGATTAAGGCTTCAATAGCCAAGCTGTCAAATTTAGAGACTGTACAGCAGGGTAGAATATCAGACCTTGAGAGAGCAGGTCTGGACGCGGTGGAAGAACCCAAGGCCTCATCACTGCCAACTTCTGGATATGTGCATACCAAATCTTCCTCGACCATGCCAGAATTACTGGTTTCCCTTCTAGCTGGATCCTGCGCAACAGACGTGGTATCAGCTGCATCGAGGAAAAGGCATAAATCAGGGAAAACTACTCCCAAGGAGTCACCAAAGCATCCACCTAGATTGTGAGTGGATCCCTGGTCCTGGACACAAATCTCTCCAACTTGTTGTTGAACCTGGATGCCAACAGATCTATGTCTGGGACCCCGAAGCGTAGGCAGATTGATTTAAAAATCTCGGGATGTACGGACCATTCCCCCGGAAACATCTGTCGACGGTTCAAAAAAATCTGCCTGCCGGTTCTCTATTCCAGGAATAAAAAAATACTGCTGTCAGGCATGGCAAAAACCTCTCTGCCCAGGACCTCATGATATCCACCTCTTTCTGGGCTGTGCCTCCTTGATGGTTGAGATAAGCCACGGCCGTGGCATTGTCGGATTGCACCCTGACAGGGTGACCCCGAAGTCTGGGATTCCAGAATTTCAGAGCCTGACTGACTGCACAAATTTCCAGAATGTTGATGGGGAGACGACACTCTACCCAAGACCATTTCCCCTGGACAGTAGCTTCCTCCAGAACCACTCCCCAGCCGGAGAGACTGGCATCTGTTACGCTCAGCGCTCCGGGCCCCCTGCTGGCCTCGAAGCGCTCACAGCGCACCGGGACTCTTAGATCTAAAGGACCAGTGCACAGGTGATTGGTACCTGGCCCAGACTGGTTATTAAGGGTTAAGGTTTGTGAAAGGCAGTGCTGACTTAATTAGGCTTCACCTTCTCCTCACACAGCTTCCTGCCGGATCTTTGTGCCTTGTGCCTCTGTGAAAGCGTTCCCTTCTGTGTTTGTTTGCTTTGCCTGTTGCCGAATCCTTGCTACCGACATCTCGCCTTTGAACCTCTGCCGCCTGCCCTGACCTCTGCTACGTCCGACTACGCTCTTGCCTACTCCCTGTGTACCACGCCATATCAGCTGCCAGAGAGATCGAGTTGTTACTAGGGGACACGACCTGGTAGTTACCGCCGCAGCAAATCCATCCCGCCTTGCGGCGGGCTCTGGTGAAGACCAGTAACTGCTTAGAACTGGTCCTCTAGTACAACCCGCGCCATCGTCTCTCTGGTTCAGAGGATCCACTACCAGTCCTGCCGGTTCGTGACAGCATCTGTGGTCACTACCTTCCAGGTCACTGGAAGAAAGGATTTCCCTTTCACCAGATTTCTGGTAAACAACTACCAATTCAGACTATGCCATACCCTTGGTACCAGAGACATGGGCCAGTCCAGGGACTGAACTTTCCCTCTCCATGCAGACAGAATGTTGTCCTGTAAGGGTCTGGTATGGAATTGAGCATAGGGAATAGCCTCGAATGTGGACACCATCTTCCCCAGTAACATCATGCAAAGACGTATAGAAGAATATCTCAGCCTTACTATGGACCAAACCTGATCCTTCAGGTCTGAGACCCTGCATGTTGGCAAGAATATCTTTGCCTGCACCGTGTCCACAAGAAGACCCAGGTATTCCAGACCCTGGACTGGCTGTAATGCCGACTTTGCTAAGTTCAGTAACTAACCCAGACATTCTAGAAAATGTACTGTCTGAAGAACATTTCGGCTTAGAGCCAACGCTGATCAATCTATTAGTAATAGATCATCCAGATATCCTATTACAGATATCACTCGGAACCTTAGACCAGCCAATACAGGTGCTAGGATATTTGTGAACACTCTTGAAGCTGTGGCTAACCCGAAGGGCAGGTCCACAAATTGAAAATGATGGTTTCCTATCGCAAAACGAAGAAACCTTTGGTGGGCCTGAAATATAGCCACATGCAGATATGCATCCTTGATGCTATGGATGCTAGAATTTCCTTTCCCTGTAGGGAGGCCATGACTGAACGGATTGACTCCGTTGTGTGGAAAGAACGAACGTTTAGATTTAAAGCTTTGAGATCCAGAATAGGTCTCACATTCCCGCTTGGTTTGGGAATTATGAACAGGTTTGAGTAAAAACCCTTGAACCTTTCGTTCTCTGGAACCTCGGTTAACACCCTTTGAGCTCTCAGCTGGTCCAATGACTGAAAGAGAGACTTTCTTTTTAGGTGATCTGTTGGAATACTTGACCTTACAAACCGAGGGTGTGGGAACACCCGAAATTCCAGCTTATATCCCTGTGAAATGGTGGAGACAACCCAGTTGTCTTGAAGGGACTCCACCCATACCCCTGAGAACTGCAGAAGCCTTCCCCCCATCCAGGTGAGTGGGGGCGCCCCCTCAAAGAGGCTTAGAGGAAGACTTGGCTGATCTCTGGGCCCAGGGCATTTTCTGACCCTGCCCTGAAGGCTTGGGTCCGGGTGCAGACGGTTGAGGCCGTCGCCACTTCCTGGAATTAGACGCATTGGTATTATGAGTGCTGGGGATTTTAAAGGAAGGATGCCTGCTCTTCCTCTTTACAGGTAGCAACGTACTCTTACCCCCAAGATCTTTTGGATATACTTGTAGCACGGCCCCCACAGGGGTTGCTGAGTGTATTCAGATCCTCCTCACTTCCTTGACCCTGAGCTCCTTCCGACCCAACTGACACTATGGGTTCTGACATATTGATTAAGTAGACACAACAAGGTTTCAATAATAAAAGATCAGTTTTACTGTCTTTAGTAAAAAGAATAAACAATTGTGAATTCAATACAACAAGAAATGTAAACAGAAGAGAACCAAATAGAGATCCTGAACCCTAAAGCCCCAATGTCACAGAGGGCTCAGCACTCAGGATCTTGTATGTTTAAAAGGTAAAACAAATGTAATTGTAATACTGCTTTAAATGAGGAATGATGTATCAATTGCACTTCAATAAATCATTCCTCCCTTGACAATGTGAGAGTAGAGATGTATAGAACTGTTCGCCGGCGAACAGTTCCCGGCGAACTTAGCATGTTCGCGTTCGCCGCTGCCGGCGAACATATGCGATGTTCGGTCCGCCCCCCATAAGACATCATTGAGGCAAACTTTGACCCTGAACTTTACAGTCAGCAGACACATTTCCAGCCAATCAGCGTACCTCCCTCCCACACCCTCCCACCTCCTATAAATAAGCAAAGGCAGCATCCATCTTAGATCATTCTGAAGCAGTGTGTGTAGTGAGAGTAGGGAGAGCTGCTGCTGCTGCTGCTGCTGTTAAGCTAGGGACAGTTAGTCAGTGTTCCTGGTCTTGCAGTGTTCTTGGTCCACTACTGCTGTAATATCAGCACCCCAAAAAGCCCTTCTAAGGGCTGGTATTTGTGGTTTTTTTTTTTTTTTTATATATATATATATATATATATATACCTAGCGTCCCCAAAAGCCCTTTTAAGGGCTGGTAATTGAGTTGTTTCTTCATATATATATATATCTATATCTATCTAGTGTCCCCAAAAGCCCTTTTAAGGGCTGGTAATTGAGGATTTTTTTATTTATATATATACATATATATATATATATAGTGTCCCCAAAAGCCCTTTTAAGGGCTGGTAAGGTAATAGATTTTTTTCTTTATATATATATATATATATATATATATATATATATATATATATCTATTGTACACTGCAGTTGCCTGCCCGCTGTGTGTGAGAGGCCACAGACCTACCACAGACTGTACTGTGTGCACACCACACTCATTTCGGGTGGCACAGGCACAGTACCTGGCATTTTAAAAAATATTTTTTTTTCCTCTGTCATAATTGCAGTGAGTGCTGTGTCAGGTCCACAGAGTGCACTGTACCCACTGCAGTGCACTGCCCACCACTGATATATATACGTTGGCACAGCATCTTGTTGCAATAAATTGAAAAAAAAAATATTTTTTATTATTGCAGTTGCCTGGGCTGCCAGTGACTGTCAGGTCCACAGAGTGTACTGTGCCCACTGCAGTGCCACTGTGTGCCCACCCACCACTGATATATAAGGTGGCACAGCAGCTTGCAAAGTAAAAAAAATATATATATTTTTTTAAATTGCAGTTGCCTGGGTGCCAGTGACTGCTGTCAGGTCCACAGAGAGTGTACTGTGCCACTGCCCACCCACCACTGATATATAAGGTGGCACAGCAGCTTGCAAAGTAAAATAAAATATATTTTTTTAAATTGCAGTTGCCTGGGTGCCAGTGACTGCTGTCAGGTCCACAGAGAGTGTACTGTGCCACTGCCCACCCACCACTGATATATAAGGTGGCACAGCAGCTTGCAAAGTAAAATAAAATATATTTTTTTAAAATTGCAGTTGCCTGGGTGCCAGTGACTGCTGTCAGGTCCACAGAGAGTGTACTGTGCCACTGCCCACCCACCACTGATATATAAGGTGGCACAGCAGCTTGCAAAGTAAAAAAAAATATATTTTTTTTTAAATTGCAGTTGCCTGGGTGCCAGTGACTGCTGTCAGGTCCACAGAGAGTGTACTGTGCCACTGCCCACCCACCACTGATATATAAAGTGGCACAGCAGCTTGCAAAGTAAAAAAATATATATATATTTTTTAAATTGCAGTTGCCTGGGTGCCAGTGACTGCTGTCAGGTCCACAGAGAGTGTACTGTGCCACTGCCCACCCACCACTGATATATAAAGTGGCACAGCAGCTTGCAAAGTAAAAAAAATATATATATATTTTTTAAATTGCAGTTGCCTGGGTGCCAGTGACTGCTGCCAGGTCCACAGAGAGTGTACTGTGCCACTGCCCACCCACCACTGATATATATGCCTGCAAGAGAAAAAGCCAGCCGCAGAGAAGCCGTATTCCTGAAAATATAAGAAAAATGCTTTTTTTTAGGGGTTCTGGACATGCTACAGAGCTGAAACTTGACAGGTACACTTTTTAGACCCCCCAGACACTAAATACAAAAAATGACATGCCTGCCTAAAAAAATGCCCGCTAAATGCCTGCAAGAGAAAAAGCCAGCCGCAGAGAAGCCATATTCCTGAAAATATAAGAAAAATGCTGTTTTTTAGGGGTTCTGGACATGCTACAGAGCTGAAAATTGACAGGTACACTTTTTAGACCCCCCAGACACTAAATACAAAAAATGACATGCCTGCCTAAAAAAATGCCCGATAAATGCCTGCAAGAGAAAAAGACAGCCGCAGAGAAGCCGTATTACTGAAAATATAAGAAAAATGCTGTTTTTTAGGGGTTCTGGACATGCTACAGAGCTGAAACTTGACAGGTACACTTTTTAGACCCCCCAGACACTAAATACAAAAAATGACATGCCTGCCTAAAAAAATGCCCGATAAATGCCTGCAAGAGAAAAAGACAGCCGCAGAGAAGCCGTATTCCTGAAAATATAAGAAAAATGCTGTTTTTTAGGGGTTCTGGACATGCTACAGAGCTGAAACTTGACAGGTACACTTTTTAGACCCCCCAGACACTAAATACAAAAAATGACATGCCTGCCTAAAAAAATGCCCGATAAATGCCTGCAAGAGAAAAAGACAGCCGCAGAGAAGCCGTATTCCTGAAAATATAAGAAAAATGCTGTTTTTTAGGGGTTCTGGACATGCTACAGAGCTGAAACTTGACAGGTACACTTTTTAGACCCCCCAGACACTAAATACAAAAAATGACATGCCTGCCTAAAAAAATGCCCGATAAATGCCTGCAAGAGAAAAAGACAGCCGCAGAGAAGCCGTATTACTGAAAATATAAGAAAAATGCTGTTTTTTAGGGGTTCTGGACATGCTACAGAGCTGAAACTTGACAGGTACACTTTTTAGACCCCCCAGACACTAAATACAAAAAATGACATGCCTGCCTAAAAAAATGCCCGCTAAATGCCTGCAAGAGAAAAAGCCAGCCGCAGAGAAGCCATATTCCTGAAAATATAAGAAAAATGCTGTTTTTTAGGGGTTCTGGACATGCTACAGAGCTGAAAATTGACAGGTACACTTTTTAGACCCCCCAGACACTAAATACAAAAAATGACATGCCTGCCTAAAAAAATGCCCGCTAAATGCCTGCAAGAGAAAAAGCCAGCCGCAGAGAAGCCATATTCCTGAAAATATAAGAAAAATGCTGTTTTTTAGGGGTTCTGGACATGCTACAGAGCTGAAACTTCACAGGTACACTTTTTAGACCCCCCAGATGCTAAATCCAAAGAAATTTTTTATTTTTATTTTTTTTTAATTTTTCCAATAATTGGCTCTCTATCAAAAAATTATAATTTTTAAGAACTTTTTTTTGCGTGATCCCTCTCCGGCATGCCACAGTCCAGGTGTTAGTCCCCTTGAAACAACTTTTCCATCACTATTGTGGCCAGAAAGAGTCCCTGTGTGTTTTAAAATTCGCCTGCCTATTGAAGTCTATGGCGGTTCGCCCGGTTCGCCGGTTCGCGAACATTTGCCGATGCTCGCGTTCGCCGTTCGCGAACGGCGAATTTTAGGTTCGCGACATCACTATGTGAGAGTGACCAAACAAATATAGTCAGATATACTGGAGCTATTGAAGAATAATGCAATTAGTCTAACTTGAATCAGTGGCTCTAATAAAATACTGCAATATAATCTATCAGAGTGCACTCTCTCACCTATAGGAGGCCCCCTTTCTCTATGGATTGTGCGAGTCTCCTTCTGGGCAAGGCCTTGCTAGTCTTCGCCAGCAATGAAGCTTATCAATCATTCAAAGAATGATATTTGTAATCCACAGTAAAGGAAAGGGAATATTTGTAATCCAATCTGGGAAGAAGTGTAGATATCCAGGCTCTGTCAAATATGCACACAGTCTAGGGGTTTTGGGTGTATAATGTTTACGCCTTCAACACAGCACTACAGTGTCCTATGGCAACCGTTCTATGGCAGCGCAACTCCCTTTTTGTTTCTAAGCTGCGTCACAGGCCTTTCCTTGCTCTGCACCAGTGAGTCACAGTGTCTGCTATAATCAGATATCTCTCACCCAATCCGGTAAGGTCCGTGTTCCGCAGTCCTTCACACCAGGCCGGTTGCTTCGCAATAACACTCGCAGCCTCTCTCTGGTGTCTCTGCTCTCAGTCCGTCACCTTGCTCTGTGACATCCGCTGCCTCTCTCTTAGGCATCTCCCACTAGGCCTCCGGCCTACCTCTCCTCTGTTTACCACAGCAGCTCTTCCCCTCCTTCCGCACAGCGCGCTGTCCCCGAGGCAAGAGAGCGAACAGTTGGTCCCGCCCCCAATTTATAGACACTCCCATCAGTCTCTGTGAAACCCAATGCTCCCTGGGAGGATAGTTCAATCCATTAGGTCATTCACAATCTCCACTCTCTTCGGGACAATGTTTCCCACAATCCATCACACCATTCGCTTAACAGAAGCCCAGATATTAAAGAGATAGTACATCAGCCTTAATCATGCCGGAATTGATTCCCTCCACCTGGCTACATACTTATCCAGAGCATCACCAAAAAGGTGTTCTCCTTAAAAGGGGAAGCTAGCCAATAATATTTTACATGGTTATTCCGCAGACCAGGTCTTTAATTAAAGGATTCTGCGCATATGCACTGTTATCAGACAATTGCCTTATGGAGTCCGTAAGAGCATCTACTGTGAAACACAATGTGCGAGATAGATCTGACAGATCTTTCACAGACTCTCCTTGAGAAGGAACTGTCTTGGACACTCGCTTTATGTGGTCTTTCAAAGACTGACACACTCCTATGGCCAAAAGATGTGAAAATATATCAATGCATGTGTGAACATGTGCAAACCAGGGATGTGCAAATTTCTCAAATTGCTATACCACTGATCACAATAAATATATTAATAAATAAATAAATAAATAATCATCAAACATGACCATTAAAGTGCTAGTGACTTGTGCATATTGTGCAAAAAGCAATTCATAAATGTCCAATCAAATGCTGATAAATCCTCTGTGTTGATCACTCAGGATGTGCTCCCCCTTGTGGTAATGTACTCACCACAGAACGCTAGGTCATCAGCAGTTTAATGATCCATGGCAGCTTGCCTCGCCAATCCTGTTGGAACAGATCCCTTCTGTGGTCCTACTTGCTTCATATGTCCTCAGATAGAAAATAGAGGCCAAACATGGTGAAGTACGTTTCACTTAGTTTTATTAAGCATAGGGACTGATACTTACAAACAAACATTTAATCAAAGCAACATGGAGACTCGGCTCGTGGTTGCTGCTCTCGCAGCGTGCGCCTCACCGGCCGGAAGTGATGTCAGGTCCGCTCAGCCAATCGCTAGACGCGTTTCGCCGTCCAATCACGGCGTCCTCTCTAGCTGACGTGCCGAGCGTCCTGGGACCTTTTTATACACTCATTAGCATAAGACACTCCTCTGTTACTATCGTTGCCGTTCGTAAGATAGCATCTTTATAATATGCACAATGAATTACTTACATGGGATTAGGTACATCTATAACATATATATACATATTGTGCACAATAAACATATTTAAAACATTGATTAAAAACATAGTAGCTACATTCTATGGTTCATCATAATTACTATACTGGCTTGCATATCCTAACCTCTAGTGGTCAACTTAGATACTACATCTATCATATTCATACATGTGTGCTTCATACACGCTTCAATTTTGTTCCAATGTGATTGAAATTGATATAATTACAAAGCATCCATAAATACATCAATAAATACATAAAAATACATATATACAAGGACAGAGAAGATGGACTAGGTACATAATTCATATTAATAATATTAATAGAGGGCTAAGAATATATAAATATTAAAAATCGTTGATAAAGCAATTGATATCCAATTCCACATTCAATCCTTTTGGTGTCATACTGCCTAATCTATGTATCCAGCGGGTTTCATTCTGGGATATGGATCTCTTCATATTCGTTCCCCTCCAATGTTTATCAATTTTATCTATTCCGCAGAATTTTAATTTACTAGGGTCTTTATTGTGGTAAATTTTAAAATGATTCGAAAGGCTGTGCTTGTTAAACCCTTTTTTGATATTGCTAATATGTTCTCGCAATCTGATTCTTAATTCTCTGGTGGTCCTACCTACATATTGCAGTCAACACTCACATTCCAATAAATAAGTTACGTGAGTGCTTCTACAGGTGATGAATCTGTCTATTTTATATTGCCTTTTAAGTGGTCGTGGATCTTAAGTGCGTTTCTTTTCTGGATTTGTTATTCACCTTACACGTACGGCAAATAACACATTTGCCACATCTAAAAAATCCCTTTTGATCTAGGAATGTGACCATTTTGGTGGGCGGATCCGGGACATTTTTCAATATTTTATCCTTTAAAATAGGGGGTCTTCTATAAATAAATTTTGGTGTTTTGGGAAGTATATTTTTGTACACAGGGTCTCTCATTAAAATCGGCCAATGGTTTATAAAAATTTTTTCAAGCTGCTTATATTGCTGATTAAAATCCGTACAGAATGCTGTTTGATAGGTTTTTGTGGGTTTCATTTTGGTTTTTAATAGCTCTTTTCTATCTGTCTTGATAATTTTCTGTTGTATTTGGTCCAGAGTTTTGTATTTATACCCCTTATCCTTGAATCTCTCGATTAGCATAGTCGATTGCTGTACATATTCTTGTTCTAGTTGGCAGTTACGCCTAATTCTAAGCAGTTGGCCTTTTGGCACCGCAGATAGCCATTTCGGGTGGTGACTGCTATTGACAGGGATATAGCTATTCCTGTCAGTGCTTTTAAAAAATGTTTTTGTAGCCATGCCATCATTTAATTTAAAAATAGTGAGATCCAGGTAGTTTATTTCTGTATCATTAATATTTGCGGTAAAAGAAATTTGGTATCTGTTGTTATTCATATATTCTATAAAATCTGACAAGTCGCGCTCGGTCGCTCGCCATTGATTAGCACAGGACCCGTTCTAATAGGAGCGACACAAGTCGCTCCGACTTAGAAAAAGGGTCCTGTACTACTTTGGGGCGACGTGGAAATGACTTGCATTGACTTCCATTATCTGAAGTCCCTGCAAGTCGTGCCGAAGTCGCGGTGCACGCTGTGCACCGCGACTTCACAGGTCGCCTCTCGAAGTCGGATCGCCTCAGTGTGAACCGGCTCTTACTGATGTTCTACTGAATAAGCTAATAAAGCTAATAAACTATTTCTTATCAATTTGGTGCAAATTATAACAAAATTATACAGAAGTGAGAACTGAAATTTTTAGCATGGTATATTATATTACCAAAAGTATTGGGATGCCTGCCTTTACATGCACATTAACTTTAATGGCATCCCAGTCTTTGTCCATAGGGTTAATTTATGTCTTTATGGACCTTTCTGTGTGCACTGGTCCAAATCATTTGGTGGAGGGGGGGTTATGGTGTGGGTTTTTTTTTTTTTTTTCAGGGGTTGGGCTTGACCCCATAGTTCCTCTAAAGGGAACTCTTAAGGCGTCAGCATGTCAAGACATTTTGGACAATTTGATGCTCCCAACAGTTTGGGGATGGCCCCTTCCTGTTTCAACATGATGGCACCCCAGTGTACAAAGCAAGGTCCATAAAGACATTGATGAGTGAGTTTGGGGTGAAGGAACTTGACTGGCCTGCACAGAGTATATATATATATATATATATATATATATATATATATATATATATATATATACTGTATATTTTAAATACCATCCTATTCTTTTTACATCTATTTAGTTGTTGGTGGCCTTTCTATCTACGCC
The DNA here is from genome assembly GCF_965119305.1 of Pelophylax lessonae. Classification (NCBI taxonomy): domain Eukaryota; kingdom Metazoa; phylum Chordata; class Amphibia; order Anura; family Ranidae; genus Pelophylax; species Pelophylax lessonae. The sequence continues at coordinate 268,653,827 of NC_138768.1, read as the reverse complement.
CGCACTCGCCCCAGTGGAATCCTTTTAGCACCTCTTGATGGTCCATTTTCCATCCTTGATGTGGTTGATGCTTGGGGAAATGTGCATAAGAGATGACCACAGATGCTCAGAATGTAATTAATATGATATAACTTTCTCAGATTGTATCACTGAATAAATTGTTATATTTTGTCATAGGATTGACATCTTTTGCCATTTTGAAACTCCTGAAGAAGCAGATCAACCGCGAAACATGTCATATACTGGCTTACTATCGACTATAATCGTAATTTTAATAATATTAGATTATTTATTATTAATTTAATATTATGTTGCCAATAATTTTAATAATATTAAAATCAAAAGTTCTTTATTGCAATTATGTAGAAAATATCCTGTTATGCTTCTAACGGTACAAGAAAAAATCCTCTTGCCCCTCCTTTCCTTTGTCCTAAACAAAATGATTGTTCATGTTAGGTAATATAGTCTACATGACTGCAGGTGGGGGTGATGTCACTATATGGCTCTGAACTGGGTGGTGGATGATGTCACTATATGGCTGCGTAGGGTGGGGGTGATGTTACTATATGGCTGCAGAGGGTGGGCGGGTGATGTCCCTATATGGCTGGTGGGGGTGATGTGGTCACTATATGGCTGGTTATGGTGATGTCACTACATGGCTGCTGAGGGTGAGGGGGATGTGGTCACTATATGACTGGTGGGGTTGATGTCAATATATGGCTGGTGGGGGTGATGTGGTTATTATATGGCTGGTGATGTCACTATATGGCTGCTGCGGGTGAGGGTGATGTGGTCACTATATGGCTAGTGGGGGTGGTGACACTATATGGCTGCTGAGGGTGAGGGTGATGTGTGGTCACTATATGTCTGGTGGGGGTGATGTCACTATATGGCTGTTAAGGGTGGGGCTGATATCACTGTATGGCTGCTGAGGGTGGGGCCCATGTGGTCACTATATGGCTGCTGAGGGTGGGGTGATATGGCCACTATATGGATGCTAAGGATGGCTTTCCAGGGACAGCTGCATGTAATAGCGCATAGGCAACTAATTTAGAATTCACCACAGTTTAATGCCTCCTAACTTTTCTACATTGGGGAAATCAAAAATGGAGAAAGATCTGGGAGTCTTGGTAGAGGATAGACTAAGCAATAGCATGCAATGTCAAGCGGCAGCTGCCAAAGCCGGCAGGATATTAGCATGCATAAAGAAAGGGATGTATTCCAGAGATAAAACTATAATCCTACCACTTTATAAAACTCTGGTCCGACCGCATCTGGAGTATTCTGTCCAGTTCTGGTCGCCAGTCCTCAGGAGGGATGTGTTGGAGCTGGAGAGAGTCCAGAGAAGGGCAACTAAACTAATTAGGGGATTGGAGGACCTTAATTATGAGGAGCGTCTGCTATCACTTGATTTATTCTCCCTAGAGAAGAGACGCCTGAGAGGGGACATGATAGCAATTTATAAATACCTCAATGGTGATCTCAGCATAGAAAAAAAGCTATTCAGTCGAAAGGATTGCATGAGGACTCGAGGGCATACAATGCAATTAGAGGAGAAGCGTTTTAACCTCAGGCAACGCAGGGGGTTCTTTACTGTTAGGGCTACATGATTGTGTAATTCTCTACCACAAGAGGTGGTTTCTGTGGGAAGTATGGTTGCTTTCAAAAGACTCTTGGACGTACATCTCAATGATCAGAACATTCAGGGGTATGAGAGATGATTACGGCCACACACACCTACACAGGTTGAACTGGATGGACTATTGTCTTTTTTTTTTTAATACATTTTTATTGATTTTCCAACATTATACAGTATACAAATACAAAATTATATATAAATAGTAAAAAAAAGTCCCCCCAAAAAAAAAAAAAAAGATATAAAAAAAAAAAGAAAAAAAAAAAGGGGGGGTTCCAGTGTATATCTCTGTGCATCTATCTAAATGTTTTGAACATTTCGAACATATCCAAACCATTAACTATATCAATTGTTGGCGACGGGGAGATAGTAGCATACAGTCTTACACTATACAATTCTCATTGATGTCCGGGACAAACTTCCCCGAACTAAAGAGTAAACATTTACTCTGAATGTAGATTAGCCTTAAATTCTCTCCATTTAGCCCAGATTTTATGGCCCCTATCTACCTGCCCCCTTGAGATATAAGTAAGATCCTCCATTAATGCCACAAAATTAACCTTGAGACACCACTGACGGAGCGAAGGTGGTTCCGGGTTTCCCCATCTAGCTGGTATTAAAGCCTTCGTTGCATTAAGTAGATGGGGTAAGATAGAACACTTATATGATTTTAGGGACTGTACTGTACAGTGGAAAAGGACCGTCCATGGGTCTCTCGGTAAAGGGGAGCCCGTAATCCTCGCAATAGCGGTCAGAATAGTTTCCCAGTACGGTTTTATAAATGGACAAAGCCACCATATATGTGCATGGGTTGCCACTTGGCCACATTTTCTCCAACAGTTTCTCCTACTATTGTCTTTATTCAACCTCAACTACTATGTAACTATAAGACTTTGAACACAGTTTTAATCACATGGTACAGGTGCTTTGAGTCACAACATCTGTACTGTATGATTATTAGGACAGTGAAATTCGTCTTTAGGCCTCATTTAGAGCCTATTCAAACTAATGCAAATCCCTGAACGCATACAGCGTGCGTTTTGGGACCCGCATGTTATATTGTAACACAGTGGCTGTATCCGTGCAGCCGCATGTCCCAATACAAATGAATGGGACGCTTACATGGGGATGCATGCACAACACCTGTGCATTCCCTTCCCAGTAAAAGATGGCTGTGCACGGGAAACACATCTGCACCGTGTGTGAATGGGCCCTTGCACTTGTGTTTTGGGGGGGGGGCTAAAAATGCTCATCTGTGCATATTTACCGCTTCCGAATGATCCCCCTTATACTGCAAAACAGAGGAGGGGGAATAATATTGCTGTGACCATGATGCTCATTGTAAAACAAAAATGATTCTCGTTGTTGCATTTAGCCACTCTGTTTTCTCAGGGTCTCCCATTCCATCAGGTCAGGAGAAAGAGGAACATCTTCAGTTCTGTATTTACCTGGCTAGTACCAGCCAGGAAAGCAGCCAATCAAACATAAATTGTGTTTGATCAACTGCCTTAGAGGGCAGAAGAGGGATCTACTACTGTAGCTGTGCATCTGTCTGACTTCTCACCATCTGCAAAGATTACTGCTGAGCCTGCCAGTGTACACACAGGGCTACAGTCCTATGCTGGGACAGCTGACAGTTCCTTCCAGGGATGATCAGGTTATGGTGTACAGTGGAGATGTGGCTAGACTCAAACAGCTTTGGTGTTCTGCAGAAGCTCACAGGATGCAGAAAAGTAAAGCAGATCAGTTGCATAGTTGCCAACATTTAGAAAAAAATTCCAGGGACACTTTGCAGCACAGCTATGAATTACTTACTACACCCACTTACCTAATTAATTAATCTCGCCTACTTATCAGATTATAGGGTCTACTCAATATAAAGAGAATTACAGGAAATTAAAAAGGGAATTTCAAACTTAAGGCCAAAGTAGCAGAGTTGGAATAAGTCTCCCATTCAACTGCACTACTTCTGCGTAACATTTATGGGCAGCCTGATTAACAGGCGCTTCCAGGGACAATATAAATTATCTGGGACAGGCTCCTATTTGCAGGGACTGTCCCAGGAAAAAAGGGACAGTTGGCAAGTATGCAGATGGATCGGGTGCTTTAATATTGATTTTGGGGCTTGCAGGCTCTCATTTTGTGTTATTTGAGCTGTCCTGGAGATTCTTGGCAGAGCTGCAGGCACATAGACAAGGATAGGATTGTAGCCTTGTGCGTACACTGGCAGGCTCTGAGCTTATCAGAGAAAAAGGGAGAGGGATGTCAATCAATCTGCTGATGCCAAACCTCAAGCTGTTGAGTCATGTGGGGAGGCTTTGAGAAGCCAAATGAGAAAGTCCAGGGAGATTCATATCATGTATGTTGGCATGTTCAGTAAGCTTGTCTGCCGCTAGATGGCTCTGTTCCTATTATACTGTAGCGTGGTAAAGGGAAACTTGTAATTGGGTATTCGCTCCCCTTTTAGAAAAGTCTCTCCTTCGTGATGTCATCATTCTAGTTAGTGCCCATATCAATGCCAGTGTGGAAGGGACCCAGAGAGAGATAGAGCATGGAAGCCAGATACCCCCAGATCTGCTAAGATGCAGACTTCAGGACATGAGATGGTGGAGAGTTTCTCAACAACAGGAGGGTGGCTGTCCATGAGAAGAGGGGAACAGGGAATTGCACAGTATGGCACCAACACCTGACCAGTCGTATCCCCTCTTAGGACACACCCTACTTGGCCATCTGTTGGGATCTGGGATTGAACTAGAGTGGAAGAAGGTGATACAGGCTCAAGACTAGTGCACTATTTTGTTGGAGCGAGTTGCATTTCCAGTGTGACCATCTACCCTTGGCTCTATGCTGTGGCCTTTGTGGCAAAGCCCCACTACATGTCACTGCTGTATAGCAAGGTTATGTTAGATACTGGCATACAGGTGATCCTGAGGGGAGGTTTGGTGGGCTGTCGAACCGGTACAGTAAAATAAAAGAATGTAAGGCACTATACTGCAGAATCACAATGTGGATCTATATTAGCAGCCAGAGAAAGGTGCAAAGCCTGGTATGTGGACTTGGCTTGGTGGCCTCAGAGTGACCACTGGGATAGTGGTAAAGACAATATACAAAAACACACAGTCAAGGCGCTTTCCTCTTCTAAGCCCCCCTTAAACAGCAGTTCCTTGTGAGCAGAGGGTGCAATGAGAAGAGCACACTATTTGGGTGGCTTTGAGGACTCTCAGCGATCCCTTTCATCAGCAGGAGGAATGTCACCTGCCTGGGTCTCTGGACCTGGTTCTGCAGGATGTGCCACATGAGTGCTCCCCCAAGGACAGTGGGGTCTATTGCTCCCTAAGAGCAGTGGGGTTGAGGTCCTAAAGAGAAGGACCAGGATCTGGACATCATATCATCCATGGAGGAGCTAATGCTGAGTAGCAAAGCAGAGAGTGAGGTAACCCTCACCATGTGCACTACATGTGCACAAGTAGAATACCCAGCTGAGTTCCAGGAGTTGGAGACTCTCAATCCTGAGGAGCCTTAACTATCAAAGGAAAACTGGCTGGGACACTTCGGGTTGCCACTAAGGGTGCAGCAGTGGCTATTGGGTCACAGCAGGAGGAGGACACTCCTGCCATGTAGGGCTTACCCAGTGTGCAAGCAGATCCCCCTGTGTCTGTTGGGGGGAAAGAAAGTGGGCACTACAGATAAAGAGGAGTACCACACCCCCGCTCACCCCCACCACCATCACCACCACCATAATATGCTGTAGCTGCTGACCTTTTTCATATTAGTACACTTACCTGTCCAGGGATCCTGCAATGTCAGCACCCCAGCTGATTTTCCAGTCGGCTCTCGGGTGCTGCGGCCGCCATTGGTGGTAAGGGAAACCGGCAGTGAAGCCTTTCAACTACACAGCCGGTTTCCTACTGCGCATGCGCAAAGCGCACTGCGCTTTCTAACGTAATAGTTTTGGGCTAAATTTACGAAGAACAAATATTTATTTATAAAATTGTATAACTGAAACGCGTTTTATTTTTTTAAAAAATTCTACCTTTTTTGTTAATTTAGCAAAAAATTTTAAAAACTGTGGTGATTAAATACCACCAAAAGAAAGCTCTAGTGGTGTGAACAAAATGATAAAAAAAAATGTAGTTTGAGTACAGTGTTGCATTATTACGTAATTGTCATTCAAAGTGCAACAGCGCTGAAGCTGGAAATTGTCCTGGGCAGGAAAGGGGTAAAAGTGCTCTGTGTTGAAGTGGTTAAACAATTATATATAGTAGGTGGAGGCTGCTGGTGGCAAATTAATCTGCGTCACTTTGCATAGAAAGGTGTGGTTAATATATAGAATATAACTATAAGGATGAGAAGAATTCAGCTAAACTTTGTTCTGCCAAAGTGATTTCTCATCACCATGATCATGTTCTGGACTGTCTTCACTTTCATCACTTATTTTTCCTGTAATTCATATTTTATAGTTTATTAAGACTAATGGGATACTAGGTTTTTTTCCAATATCAACATTCTCTTATTTTTGTTACAGATTCTCTGGCTCAGTTTACTGTCATCCAGGAAGCCACAATAACCGCGTCTCTTGGTGGTAATATCGTTTTGTCCTGTGGTCGTAGTGATGGCTCTGTAGTTGGTAGTAACCACCCAGCCTGGGTATATCAGTCACCGGGGAGTGTTCCTAAAGGCTTAACAGGTAGTGATGGAGGTAATAATCATAATGGAAAACCTCCAGGAACCTCTGAACGTTTTACTGGATCCATCCAAGGAGGCTCAAGTGTTTTGTCTATCAATAATATACAGGCTGCAGATGATGGGAATTATTACTGTGCTTTATGGACTGGTAGTTGGTACACAGTGCTACAAATTCACACACGGTGAGACATTAATTTAAGCTTCCTTTTTCGCTGCTCGTATATGCAGGAGGGGATGATGAGGCCACTGACTGCACTTGGGTGCCTGACAGGATAGAGGAGGAGGAGGATGAGGAGAACGCACACCTCCAACGAGGCAGGATGTGTTCCAGGGGCTGCCATAGCAGTAGCCAACCTATTGCGTCACAGCACAGAGCTCCACAGGTGCAGGGTGCTGGAAACTCCCCGCGGACTCACAAAAGTTCATTAGTGTGGGCTTTTTTAAGCACCTGTGCAGTAGACCGCAGTGTTGCTGTTTGCAACATCTGTTTAAAGCGGATCAAGCATGGCCAGAACACCAGCCGTTTGGGCACCACATGCTTGACAAGGCATATGACGACCTGCCATGCAGTCCGTTGGCAACAGCACCTGAAAGAGGCACCAGATCAAAACAAGCATACATCACCTTGCTCCTCATCTGTGATCTCTAACTGTAATGTTCCGGTACCTCTGGTACCCTTGTTTCCATATTTCTCCTCTCTTAATTGCGTCCCATCTTGTATAACAAAGGACGCATATACCTTTAAGGCCGGATGACATCACTGCCGAGTGCCGCAATGAGCGGCTATTTCAATCGCCGGTTTGCTCTCACTCATCGCTCGTTCAAACCCACATGTTCATCGCACCTACGCCTGAGAAGTCGGAGCTGCTGACATACCTTCCTTGCTGAACTAAAGCCGGAAACCTCGCTGGTGATCCGTATCTCGCTACGGGATCACCCCTCTCCAATGGACACTGTTATTCCTAACCTATCTAAGTGATAAGTACCCCGCAGGGGATTCTTACTAACCAATCTCCTACTGTCATCTACTGCAATTACCAAGACTATCTGTATCTATCTATTCACTATCATCTGCATAAGACTGTTAGCTCTTGGGACTACCTTGAACTATCCTTGCACTAGGTTACTCTGTCTAAAGTATACTCCATCTGTGTCCTCTTACCATCTGCACTATACTTGACATCAGAACCTATCTGCTTACCATCACCTGCAACTCTCCTATACTACTTCTAGTGCTCACCATACAATAGCCTGTCTCTCATCTATATATCCTCATATACTCTATCCCTCCATTAAACATCTATTAATATATATATAGTATATAACAGGCTGTACACGGTGATGAAGTCCTGAGAGTTGGATATGCTGTTCAACAGATTCTCTACAAGGCTACTGAGTGTAATAATTCTGCAGCTATAAATCCATCCACAAACAAAAACGCATGAACGTTACACTAACCCTACTATACCTCATGCCTTCTAAAATACCAGCATTGAGAGGGATGATGGTATAGCAATGAGTGGCACAAAGACTTGCACCCAATCTGCTAGCAGTACACCACCACTTGATTTGAGCAGCAGGCAAATTTCACTACCCCAGTTTTTGAACCGTAGAAAGAAATACTCTCCCAGCCATCCACATGCCCAGCGTCTTAATGCTAGCTTGGCCAAATTGCTAGCATTACAGTTACTGCCTTTTCATCTGGTAGACCTGGCTCCCTTTTGCAAATTTGTGGAATGTGCTGCACCACAGTGGCAGGTCCCAAAAAGGCATTTTGTTTCACGTAAGCCCATTTCAGCTCTCTACCGTCATGTGGAAGGTAGTGTTTTGGCCTCGTTGGACAAAGCGGTCAGCAGGAGGGTGCACATTACTGCTTACTCTTGGTCCAGCAGGGATGGACAGGGATGTAACATTTCTTTCACGGCGCACTGGGTAACTCTGCTGGCAGCTGGGAAGGATGCAAGACAGGGTTCGGTGTTGCAGCTTGTTTTGCCACCATGCCTCCAAAAAGCTGGTGCTGGTTCTGCCACATCTGGTTACTACACCACCTCCCCCTCTTCCTCCTCCATGTGCTCTTCTGCTCAATTGTCCTCCAAAGTAGCAGTGCTCCCTAAGCATTCAAGGGGCTACGCAAGCAGTCAGGCTAAAAGATGCCATGCTGTGCTTCAGTTGGTCTGTCTAGGAGATAGGAGTCACACTGGTGCAGAGATTCTGTCAGCTCTGCAGGGGCAGGCTCAGAGATGGTTGACGCCACGACAGCTTGAGCCAGGAATGGTTGTTTGCGACAATGGCACCAACCTTCTCTCCACCCTCCGACAGGGACACTTGACACATGTTCCATGCTTGTCACATGTTCTAAATCTGGTAGTGCAGCGTTTCTTGAGCAGATACCCGGGCTTCCAAGATCTCCTGAGGCAGGCCAGAAAAGTCTGTGGCCATTTCTGCCATTCGTTCAATGCCAGTGCTCGCTTATCTGACATTCACAGGGAATTCAACCTGCCCACCAACCTCATTTGTGACTTGTCCACCAGGTGGAACTCAACGTTGGCAATGCTGCAGCGGCTGCACACGCAGCAGAGGGCCATAAATGAGTACCTGTGCGAGTATGGCACAAGGACAGGGTCAGGGGAGCATGGCTTTTTTTTGCCACGCCAGTGGCTTTTGATTAAGGACGCATGCATCGTCCTGTTGCCATTTGACGAGGCCAACAAGGATGGTGAACCGGGACAATGCATGCATCAGTGACACTATCCCACTAGTCCACCTACTGGAGCACATGCTGCGTGGAATCATGGACAGGGCACTTGAGGCGGAACAGCGGCAGGAAGAGGAGGACTTCCTTTCCTCACAAGACCCCCTTTATGCAGATATCATTCCTGCAGGGCCCCAATACACACAGGAGGAAGAGGAGGATGAGGATTTCGGCAGCATGGATGTAGAGGATAGCATACAGCAGTCTTCAAGGGATGATTTTGATTTCCCTGAAACCCCAGGAGTTTTACGTGGTTGGGGAGAGGTTGCTCCTGCTCACAATGTCATCCTTAGTGACCCAGAGGACTCAGAAGCTCATGCCTCCTCCAACTTATGTTGCATGGGCTCCCTGATTCTGCAAAGCCTGCAAAAGCACCCGAGGATAGGTGCTATCAAGGAGAGGGATAATTACTGGTTGGCAACCCTTCTTGATCCACGTTACAATGGTAAAGTTGCAGAGCTCATCCTGCCTTCGCAGAGGGAGCAGAGGATGAAACATCTTGAGGAGGCCCTGAAAAAAATTTGTGTACCACCTTTCCAGACACTGGGAGGTCAACATTCTCTGGACGTGTTTCTGAGGCATCGTTCAGCCAAAGGAGGAGCGGTAGAGAAGGCGGCCGGCTGACTGATGCCTTTAAAAAGTTATTTTGTCCTCAGCAGCACCCAGGGCTGTTAGGTTTAAGCAACCATCGGCACCGTCTCCATCATACGGTGCATGGTTATCTAGGAGCAAGAGCAGACTTGGAGACCTTTCCAGTTGAGCATCCACTGGGTTACTGGGTCTTGAGGATGGACCACTGGTCAGAACTTGTTCAATATGCAATGGAGCTACTGGCCTGTCCTGCTTCCGGAGTGCTTTCCGAATGGAAGTTCAGTGCTGCTGGAGGTTTTGTGATGGACAAAAGAGTGCGTCTGTCCACAGATTCTGTTGACCAGCTGACTTTTATCAAAATTAACCAGTCCTGGATCAACAAGAGCGATCAAGCCCCTGATGCTGAGGTAACTGATTGAATTTGCCAGGGGTCTGCCATGCCTTGAAGACTGCAAATGCTGCCTATCCTATTTCTCTACCTTGATTCTACCTTGATTCTGCTAGCCAAAGGCCCAATTTTTGGCACCTGTATAACACATGCAATTTCAAATTTGTATGGAATTTTTTCCAGTAGGTCCCGTTCCTGCACCCAGCAAGAGTATCTGCGAGGGCTTGGTTACGGTGTTCAGGCACCACCAACAGCAAAGGCCCAATTTTTGGCATTTGTATAGCACATGCAATTTCGAATTTGTATGGAATTCTTACCAGCAGGTCCCATTCCTGCACCCAGCAAGAGTATCTGCGAGGGCTTGGTTACGGTGTTCACAGGCACCACCAACAACAATGGCCCAATTTTTGGCACCTGTATAGCACATGCAATTTCTAATTTGTATGGAATTCTTACCAGCAGATTCTGTTCCTGCACCCAGCAAGAGTAACTGTGAGGGCTTGGTTAAGGTGTTCAAGGACCACCAACATCAAAGGCCCAATTTTTGGCACCTATATAGCACATGCAATTTCAAATTTGTATGGAATTCTTTCCAGCAGGTCTCGTTCCTGCATCCAGCAACAGTAACTGAGAAGGCTTGGTTGCGATGTTCAGGCACCACCAACAGCAAAGGCCCAATTGTTGGCACCTGTATAGCTCATGCAATTTCAAATTTGTATGGAATTCTTACCAGCAGGTCCCCTTCCTGCACCCAGCAAGAGTATCTGCGAGGGCTTGGTTACAGTGTGCAGGCATCACCAACAGCAAAGTCTCAACTTTTGGCACCTGTATAGCACATGCAATTTAAAATTTATATGGAACTCTTACCAGCAGCTCCCATTCCTGCACCCAGCAAGAGTATCTGCGAGGGCTTGGTTACGGTGTTCAGGCACCACCAACAGCAAAGGCTCAATTTTTGACAATGTATAGCACATGCAATTTACAATTTGTAGGGAATTCTTATCAACAGGTCCCATTCCTGCGCCCAGCAACAGTAACTGCGAGGGCTTGGTTACGATGTTCAGGCACCACCATCAGCAAAGGCCCAATTTTTGGCACCTGTATAGCTCATGCAATTTCAAATTTGTATGGAATTCTTACCAGCAGGTCCCGTTCCTGCACCCAGCAAGAGTACCTGTGAGGGCTTGGTTACGGTGTTCACAGGCTCCACCAACAGCAATGGCCCAATTTTTGGCACCTGTATAGCACATGCAATTTCAAATTTGTATGGAATTCTTACCAGCAGGTTCTGTTCCTGCACCCAGCAAGAGTAACTGTGAGGGCTTGGTTAAGGTGTTCAAGCACCACCAACATCAAAGGCCCAATTTTTGGCACCTATATAGCACATGCAATTTCAAGTTTGTATGGAATTCTTTCCAGCAGGTCTCGTTCCTGCATCCAGCAACAGTAACTGCGAGGGCTTGGTTACGATGTTCAGGCACCACCAACAGCAAAGGCCCAATTGTTGGCACCTGTATAGCTCATGCAATTTCAAATTTGTATGGAATTCTTACCAGCAGGTCCCCTTCCTGCACCCAGCAAGAGTATCTGCGAGGGCTTGGTTACAGTGTTCAGGCATCATCAACAGCAAAGGCCCAATTTTTGGCACCTGTATAGCACATGCAATTACAAATTTGTATGGAATTCTTACCAGAAGGTGCCGTTCCTGCACCCAGCAAGAGTATCTGCGAGGGCTTGGTTATGGTGTTCAGGCACCACCAACAGCAAAGACCCAATTTTTGGAACCTGTATGACAAGTACAAGCAATTTCAAATTTGTATGTATTTTTTAGCAGCAGGGCCTGTTCCTGCGCCCAGCAAGAGTAACTGCAAGGGGTTACGGTGTTCAGGCACCACCAACAACCAAGGCCCAATTTTTCTGCACCTGTATGACAAGTACATGCGATTTGAAATGTGTATGTATAGTTGTATATGACATTTTTTGCTTTAGAAATGTAAGTATTGCTGCTGCAGGCTACATACTTTGTAGAGATGCACTACTTTACAGGCACATTTAGGGGACCCCCCAGGCACGATATTTGAAGGAATTTTTCATTTTTATAGTTTCACTTTAAGCCTCATTAAAATCAGTAAATCACTGCTCCTTTAAAAATGATTGTTTTTAAAAAAATTGTTTTCATTGCTACATGTTCCCCAGGTCAGTATCCGGACCCCCATACACTTTTTTGGGGCAATAACTTGCATTTAAGCCTTCAAAATGTCGAGGTCCAACTCCTATCATAGACTTCAATGGGGTTTGTTTACTCGAACAAACTTTTCTTCTGTTCGCTGTGCTCTGGTGCGGAGTGTGGAGTAAGTGCGTAATGCACACGCACATGAGCATCAGCATAAGTCCACACTGGTTTTCTGATGCTGGATATCCGGTTTATCTTACACTGTGATTTTAAAAGTTATATATACTTAATTGCATACTGTGTATGCACCTGCTATTTATTATTGTTGTTTTATGTTTTAGCCTATTTTCTCTGTTAAATTATTCAGTTTGTAACTCTTCTACTTTTTTAAAGTAACTGTATTTGAGGTGCCAAACATGTAGGGGCGAACTGACAACACTCCTGGCCCCCGGACCAAAAAAAGCAAGGACTCCCTGTCAGGCCCCACCCATGACCCGCCCTTGGCCCCACTTAGTCCACACCCCTGGCCCCGCACCTACATTTTGCACTTCTGCCTTTTTTTTAACACTTTTTAATAACAGAATCTCTTCACATTCAACAATAAACAAAGTACAGGAAGTGAATCAGGCAACTCTAATGGGAACTGGAGGGGGGTTTCTCTCTAAAAGAGGCCCTCTTAGTGGCCATTAGAGAGTCTCTGTTGAAGAGCCCCCCCTCCAGGTCCCATTAGAGACTACAAAAGAGAATAATGGGACCTGGAGGGGGGTCTCTTTCTAAAAGAGGCCTTCTCTGTGTCTATTAGAGAGTCTGTTAGAAAGCACCCCCTCCAGGCCCCATTAGAGACTACAGAGTCTAATGGGACCTGGTGGGGGGTTTCTCTCTAACAGAAACCCCCTCAGTGGCCATTAGAGAGTCTCTGTTTGATAGAGACCTCCCTCCAGGTCCCATTAGAGACTACAACATAGTATAATGGGACCTGGAGGGGGGTCTCTCTCACAGAGGTGTCCCTTTCAGTTTCGAATTAGAGAGTCTCTGTTAGAAAGAACCCCCTCCAGGCCCCATGAGAGACTACAACAAGGTATACTGGGACCTGGAGGAGGCCTCTTTCTAACAGAGTGTACAGTGAACACCTTAATTCACTCTGGCCCTCATGGGACCCCCTCCTTGGGCCATGACTACTAATACTTTACATTATGTTTATAGTTTTGTTATATTTGCACTTTACTACTGTATTGCTATTTTAGACTTAGCGCACATCTACGCAGCCATGTGGGCTGTGGTTTGCGTGGGCACAACAGCCCATTCACAACAGCGTCATCAACCTAGCAAGCCCCAGTGGATGATGCCACGAGGGGGAAGCGTCACCCAGTGACGTCTTCAGGTGGCCCCTGCCTCTTAGTTATTAAAATAAACTCAGCTATAAAAATCAATATTTTAGAATGTAATAATTAAAAGGCCTTACAATATTAATACATTACACATAAAATATTTAAATCAGAACCTTCTTAAAATACCTTTTTTTTAAGTTCAATTTTTTCCTTCTTCTTGCTCTGGGCTGCGCCATGTCATCTCCTCCTTTCTGCTCCCCCTGCAGATGTCATTTCCGCCCTTACTGCATTCTTTGGCTGAAATCTCTCAGTGGAATGCAGACTCTCTGTGTTTCTGTGTATCTGTGTGCCGTTTTTCCGTCCCCTCCCCTCCCCTTGTGTGACCTCTCTTGTTCACTCCCCCAGTGAGATAAGGAAGCAGGAAGCTTCATAGCCGTGCCGTTTTTTCACACATACAGGGAGAGCAGGCATTGTTATGTTAATGAAACAGCACACAAACCATGCCGTGAATTGAATGACAAACTGGGCATGCGCCGATGACATCATCAACTTTTACATGAGGAATTACAGGAAGATTATACAAGTAAGTACCGTAATCTTTTACAGGCACCAATCTATTGCTTTCTCTAGGCAGATTAGAATGAGCTGAAGTGTAAATGGGGAGTTTACAACCTTTTTAAAAAACTGTCAGAAGGAGGAGCGGTCAGACATTGGAGCCTTCAACGGTTCTTTTTTATTTTTTTATTTTTCGGGTCGGCGGTGTGTTCATTGTGATTGATGTTGGATCTACTGTGGGGGACATTCTTTTTTATTTATTCAAAAACTGCTTGTTGTCTTTTTTTTTACACTACATTTTTTGGTGAATAAGTAGGGGTACCCCATACTCATTCAAATGGGGGGGGGGGCGAGATCTGGGGGCCCTCTGTTAAGGGAGCTTTTAGATTCCAATAAGTCACTCCTCGCACCCCCACAATCACCAGGCCAGGGTTGTGGGGAAGAGGTCCTTGTCCCCATAAACATCTAAACACGGTGATTTGAGGGGGACAGAGCCCACTCCATTTTTTTTCGGAATATTTTTTTTTGCCGGAAATTATTTTTACATTCAGCTGTCAAGAGAGAAGCACACAAAAAGCTGATGAGTTATTGGTTCTTAAGGACACGGTGGCCAGCTTTCCCGCCCGTTCCTTAGCAACCAGCTGTTCTCTACACATAATTCAATTTGGTCAATCATTTTTTTTTGACTGATTTGAATTCAAGTTGTTCCAAAAATGTGGAATTCATTAGAAAAGAAATATACTAAACTAATTTCAACATAATTTGTTACTACTTGATGTGGAGATTTGGATACATCCGAGTCTCCGAATAACCAGAAATTTGTCTGAATTTATATTTGGATTGAAACAAATTGCACATGTCTAATCATAATGCTGATGCAGCCCCCACGAGGTACAGCAGCACTGGATGGGGTTAACTTTCCAGATTAACTAGCATTTGATTGGTTGCTAGGACACTTGTTAGTTTAAAAAGTTGAAAGAGAAATTCACCTTTCTGCAGACAAGCCCTGCAGGACTTTTGAATGAACTATGAGGCCACTCCATCAGTGTCCTCGCAGTCCATTTAGAACTACAAGCTGTCAGCCGCAATGGCTGATGGTAGTTTTAGTTTGTGTATTCACAGGAAACTGTGAATGAATAAAGCTGATGTGTTGGTGGACCTTTGCAAGGCCGCATAATTTATAAATAGTGACAGTGGGCACAGGGAGAAGATCCCCTACTTGCTCTCACAGGGAGATGGGGGAGAGGCTGCAGCTGCTTGACCATGTCACATATTCCACCCTAAATATGCATGGAACATGTAACATGTTCCAAAGTGAACTTATCCTTTAACCTCAATAGCTCCGGCTCCCAACCTCCATCCAGTGCTGCCATGCCTCCTGCCCTCCATTCATTGCTGTGCTGCCTCCCACTCTCTGCTCTGTGTAAGGTAGAAGAGTAAAGATAGGCAAGAGTAAATGGCTATAAATCTGAGGGGGGTGGGGATCAGGGGGGAGATGTGAAGGGGCAGTTCTGTGTGTGTGGGGGGGAGGGGGTGTGATTTGAGGGGGGGGGGGGCAGATGTGAAGAGGGCAGATCACATTATTGTGGAGAGGGGGATATGAAAGGGAAGCAGTGCTATGGGGGAGAGTGATGGCAAGGGGGGCAAGTACTGTGGAGGGGGAGTGATGTGAAGGGGGGCAAATTCTGGTGGGGAGGGAAGTAAAAAGTAAGGGTAGTGCTGTAGTGGAAAAGATGTAAAGGAGGTGGCAAGTGCTGTGGGGTGGGGATGTAAATAGAGGGCAATGCTGTGGAAGGAGGAGATGTAAAGGAGGGCAGTGCTGTGGAGGAATGTGAGTGGGGCAGTGCTGTGGGGCGGCATGGAGGGGGACAGTGCTGTGTGGGGGGAGACCTGAACTATGGCAGTGCTGTGGGGGATGACGGGAAGGGGGGGGCAGCGCTGTGAGGAGGGGGTTTATGTAAAGGGGCAGTAAACACTGATGTGAAGTGTAAACTGATGTGAAGTGGGGGACTGTGATGTAGGTACGGGGGGCTGTGATAGGAAGGATTTGAGTCTTCACACAAACATGTGATTTGGACCTCTCAGGAAGAATATTTTACGGATTGGACCTCCATGAATTTGAATTCAATACCCCTGGTCTAAACCTACACACAGTACACATTGCACACATACTGTATGCCATAGTCCTTGTACCCGCAAAATACTCCTTAACTACTCTACCACAAATGACACTTGACAGGAAACATATGCCTAAAGGATTGTCTTTAAAAAATAAAACATAATATAGAACAAATAGAAACTACTTAGCAACCTGCAACTGTTGAAACAAGAAGCACTTTGCTCAGAAGCCAATACCCTGTATTGGTGGTTAGTAGGAAGAACAAAAGTCGTTGTCTGTGCCCCCTTATATTGGTGACCAGTGTCTACATGTTATCAGCTTGTTGTCTTTTCATGGTTCAGCACCACCAGTGTTCAGTAGATGGATCTCATTATTAGAACTAAAAAACAAATATTTTAATTCTTGATATTGCAGTTCTCTTGTTCACTATTCCCACTATTTCTTTCTGTACAGTGTCAACATATTTACTTTAATGAAATTCTGGCTCTGTTTCTCCAAGGTGATCATGGCTAAATCTAGTTTTACCATGTCACAACCCCCCACATTTCCCATCTTGCTAATTTTTTCTTGAACCAAAAAGTGGTAATCTTATAGACGCCATGCAGTGGCTGTTATTTCTCCACCTTTCACTTACCTGGGCTTTGCACTTGTGGATATGTAAGCTCTAACTATCTCAGTTCAAGGGAAAGAGGGGAGAGCACTTTGGCATGATCATCTTGGGTATGAAATGTTTTATAATTTCTAGCCCAGTCTGTGACAAAAAATAGGTCTGCGCATTTCAGACTGAGCAGCCCATTTTGTTTTTAAACTCCCATAGAGTTATCATCTGCCCTCTCACTCCACAGTAGTGTTCTGTACCCCCCAATGCAGTGTCCTCTGTCCTATTCACATCGACCCCCCCCCCCACACTGTAGTGTCCTCTGCCCTCCATAGCAGTGTCCTCCGCCCCTCTTCCCCCCACAGTAGTGTCCTGTACCCCACCCAAGCAGTGACCTTTGGCCCCCTTCACATCAAACCCCCCCCGTAGTGTCCTCTTCCCCCTTCCCCACCCCCAGCAGTGTTCTGTAGCCCCCCAAACAGTGTCCTTTGCCCCCTTCACATCACTCCCCTCTTCCCCACTGTAGTGTCCCTGTCCTCCACCTGGCACTATGCTGCCCCCTGCTCTCAGCTCTGCAGTTAACATGAGAGCAGCGGGGACTGGGGAGAGGCAGAGCCGTGGTCACAATCTACCTGTCAGCTCCCTGCAGTTGACTGGTCAATCACGATCGACAGCTTGCCACCCCCCCCCCGTGTTAGGACATGCGGCTCGCTGGCCCCGGTCCACTGGTTAACTGCCCAGTGTGCACTATGGCCAATCTGGGCCTGACTGCTAGGGATCCCAGCTACTTACAACTATTCCACCTTGGTCTGAATAAACTGTATGCTAAGTCATGTGATCTGACTGCACAGTCTGAACTCCCCATTTATTATAATGGAAGTCCAGCAGGCTACAATGTTTGGGACATTACAGCAGGAAAATATGGTAAAATGCAGTTCAGATTTCAGTCAGAGAATGAACTAAAGTTTAAATGTATTTATCAGTAGATAAATAGTAGGTGGAGGCTGCTGATGGCAAATGAATCTGAGACACTTTGCATAGAAAGGTGTGGTTTATATACAGAATATAACTATGAGAATAAGAAGGATTCAACCAAACTCTTTTCTGTCAAAGTGATTCCTCATCACCATGATCATGATCTGGACTGTCTTCACTTTCATCACTTATTTTTCCTGTAATTCATATATTATACTTTATTACCATTACTGAATATAAATATACTAGGAATATTTCTGCTATCAACATTCTCTCATTTCTGTTGCAGATTCTGTGGCTCAGTTTACTGTCATCCAGGAAGCCACATTAACCGCGTCTCTTGGTAGTAATGTCATTTTGTCCTGTGGTCGTAGTGATGGCTCTGTAGCTGGTGGAAACTTCCCGCGCTGGATATATCAGGCACCTGGGAGTGTTCCTAAAGGTATAACAGGTAGTGATGGAGCCAGTAATCATAATATAAAACCCCCAGGAACCTCTGAACGTTTTACTGGATCCATCCAAGGAGGCTCAGGCATTTTGTCTATCAATAATGTACAGGCTGCAGATGACGGGAATTATTACTGTGTTCTATGGACTGGTAGTGCTAACACAGTGCTATAAATTCACACACGGTGAGACAAAAATATCAACTTCCTCTTTTGTTCCTCATATGTATGTTGTACCTAATTAAATAGCCAAAAATACATGTGTAGCAACCTCAGGGGATATTCTTTTAATTGGTCTGACTGCAGTTAAAGTAGATTTAACCAGCTTGTATTGGTTGCTGTGCTAATTGCTAATAAAATACAATTTTATATTGCATTTTTCATTAGCTAATAATGGATAATAATGCTTTGTTAGCATAATAAAAAAATAAAATCTGGGAACTGAGTATTACTGGTTTGCTACTGAAGTAGTCTACACAAATAAAACCATTTCTTATCAATTTATGTGTAAGGGTGGAAACTGTAATTTTTGGTATGGTGTCTGCCCCCTTCATCAAATGTCCATTACATTGCCATACATCACCATAATGCAGGGGTGTAACTAGGATTGAGAAAGATCTGGGGGAACTCCTAGGTAAGTAATGATGCAATGAAATTTTCATAAACCTGCCTGTCGGGGTTTTTTTTTTTGTTTCTGTGCCCCATTGAGGAGATTTCCCTTTACTTCCTGTTCCAAAGCCACAAACATCCATAAAGAACTGGCAAGTGTTTCAATCCCTCACAATTATATCCAAAACTAAAAATAAAAAAGTTTTGCCTTCAGTTATATTTTTAACCCCTTTTCCAGCTGGCCTGTTGTAAAATGAAGGCTGCACAGGAGCCCCGTTGTTCTTAGAGATTTTCACATGATCTGTCACCCGCTGTGTTCACCGGACAGGGCGGATGTTAGATTACTGTACAGGCCCGCTGTGGCCAATCAGAGCAGATTACATGACAATTATACACAATGAAAGGCTTTGATTGATGCCTTTCATTGTTATATAACACCCCCGCTTCAATCTGTCGTTTTGGGGGGCCACTGGTCTATCACACCAGTTATAATACTTTTTTCTAATTGCGTATGTAGTTGTAGTATCGCTGCAGAACCGCTCACCAGTCACAATGCTGCACAATACAAATCCACTATAATATGCTTTCTATATTCATCCAGCATTGCGACTTCCTCATCTTCCTGCTCCTGCTCCTCGACGGCTTGATCAATGACACAACGCAATGCACGCTCCAGAAAGAAGGCGTAAGGTACGATGTCACTGACCAGTTTGGTGATCTCATCAAATGGCCACAGAAGTCTGCATGTGTCGCGCATGAGCAGCCACTGGGGAAAAAAAACCCAAGCTCCCCAGAACCTGTCCTGCCGCAGAGTTCGTACAGGTAGTCGTTAACTGCACGTTTCTGCTGGAGCAGCCTATCAAGCATATACAAGTTTGAGTTCCATAGCGTCGGGCAGTCACAAATAAGACGTCCGAAGAGCAGGTTGTGTCCCCGCTGAATGTCAGCAAGGCGAGCCATGGCTGTGTAAGATCTTCTGAAATGGCCCGAGATTTTCCTGGCCTGCCACAAGACGTCCTAGACCCCAGGGTATTTGACAACGAATCGCTGCACGACCAAGTTCAGGACGTGTGCCATGCATGGCATGTGTGTAATTTTGCCCACGCTCAGCAGATTGGCACCGTTGTCGCACACCACTTTACCAACTGTCAAATTGAGCGGTGTTAGCCACTGATCTGCCTGTGAACGCAGGACCAGTGTGGCTCTTGGCTTCTAGGCACAACTGACGCACCACAGCATGGCAACGTCTCACCTGGCATGTCGAATAGGTTCGGGTGATCTTGAACGGCGCAGCGGAAGAGACAGTAGCAGAGGAGAGGGAGGATGGAGTAGGAGGAAGAGAAGAAGAGGCAGGCCTGCATGCAATCCATGGTGGTAAAACCAAATCTACATGGGTGCCACGGGTTACATGCTTGACGGCCGTCAGAAGGTTCACCCAGTGGGCAGTAAAAGTTATATACCTTCCCTGCCCGTGTTTGCTAGACCACGTGTCTGTGGTCAGATGTATCTTGGCACCGACACTGTGTGCCAGAGATACATTCACTTGCCGCTGAACATGGCCATATAGCTCTGGGATGCTCTTCTGCGAGAAATATTCTTCCTGGGACCTTCTATAGTGGTGTTCCAATGGCCACAAATTTTCAAAAGATCTCCGAGTACACTAGTTTATATGGCAGTAGTTGGCAGGCTATAAGTTCCGACAAGCCAGCGGTCAACCGTTGGGCAAGAGGGTTATCCCCTGTTATCATTTTTTTACGCTCGAACATTTGGGCCACGGAAGCCTGCCTTTTTCTAGAAAAACGTGAGGACGGCATTATGGAAGGTGGAGTGGCGGACAATTGTGAGGAGAGAGGAGAAGGAGAAGAGGCTGGACGGTGAGTGCCTGGAGTATGGCTTTGTGGGTTCTGACGGTGTTGTTCCCACTGGGCTCGGTGATGGGAGACCAGGTGCCTTCTTAGGCCCCTTTCACACAGGCAGACCGTTCAGATCCACCTGTCCGTTTTTTTTGGCAGATCTGAACAGTCCCCCCATGCATGTCTATGGGGCATCGGATGTCAGCGGAGACATGTCCGCTGACATCCGATCCAATCTGATCCATCAAATCTGGACGGATGGAAACCCTATTTTCCATACGTCCAGTGGATCGTCCCTAGGTGAGTGTTGGGCTTACAGCGACTTTTGCGTTGACTGCAAAGGCTCCAACATCAGGGAACGCATAGACCAACAGGTGTCCGACTACATCGGGTTAACAGCCGATGTGGACGCTCAGAGAAGTGATGAACCCCTGGACTACTGGGTGGGCAGGCTGGACCTCTGGCCAGAGCTTGCACAATTTGCAATGGAACTGTTGGCTTGCCCCTTGTCCAGTGTCCTGTCCGAAAGGACGTTCAGCGCAGCAGGGGGGACCGATAAGCTCACTCGCCTAGCTCATGACAGTGTTGACTACCTCACATTTCTAAAAATGAAGGAGGCATGGATCTCGGAGGAATTCAACACATGTGACCAGTAGACTATGTTTGATTCAAATTCCTCATGACAGGCCACAAATATCTGCCACCACCCATAACAATTCATGGTCCCTGTCTTAGGTAAATACAGCGGCATAAAAGGCCGTTTATGTCCGTTGAATGCCTAATTGCTACAGTCTATCCCAGCTCCACACAGCAACCTCTCCCTACACTGACAAAATACTTTTGTGGACCTATTAGCTAGCGACTTGTGTCACTATACAGTCTGTCCCTGCTCCACACAGCAACCTCCAGCCACAGAAAACCAAGTTCTTTGCTGTCAGGTGAACGCCTGTGGGCTAATTTTTGGGGCCTGTACTGGACGACACTTACTTCTGTATCCTGTGTATGCCTAATGTACCTCCAGCCACAGAATTCAAAGTTCTTTGCTGTCAGGTGAACGCCTGTGGGCTAATTTTTGGGGCCTGTATTGGCCCGACTCTTACTTCTGTATCCTGTAAATGCCTTATGTACCTCCAGCCACAGAATACAAAGTTCTTTGATGTCAGGTGAACGCCTGTTGGCTAAGTTTTGGGGCCTGTACTGGCCGACACTTACTTCTTTATCCTGTGAATGCTTAATTTTTCAGACTGGCATTGAAAATCACTGGGTCTGTAAACGTTCCGCTAAATTGTGGAACAGATGCGGACCCATTTTACAGACATGAATGGACCCTATATGTATTTGACATGTATTTACTGGCTGCTGTCAGTTCTGGCTGATTTAGAAAAAAAATAAAAAATATTTTGGCTGAAAAAAAAAAAAAATTATGGCAACTTTTCCAATAGCAATACTTCTGGTATGTCAGTGTCCATGTTGTGGGACTATGTGTGCACAGCTAGTAAGTATTTTGTGGCTGCAAATATGACCTGGAGGTCTTTAATGTTCACCTGCCATTAAAGTGAATGGGGTCCGCCACGAACTTGCGGTTCACGAACATTTGAGAAAGTTAGTGGATCGCGTTCGCGAACCGCTCCGCCCGATGTTCGTCCATCACTACTCAGGACCAAGGGTATCCAAAAGGCACTACAAGAAAACAACAAGAGAAGGGCGCACCGACCTGTGCATTACCACTTAAAAGTTTATTAAAATCAAAGAAGGGTAGCATACAATATACTCACAAACGTAGGATATGAACAAGCATATAGGAAATGGCCACCGCTCGCTTCCAAGACACTTCTCTACTGCTGGATAGTGTGATGGCGTCCTCAAAACCTGATGTGGCTTACACGTTTCCAGGGAGGACCATCTTCCTCAGAGCCAAAATCGCCACGGTGAGTATATTACACGCTATCCACCACCGGGGGGGGGGGGGGATTCTAAATGTTTACCGCAAAGTGTGAACTCAGGGACCTCACGGTGCTGAGTCAAACAAGCTGACAGGGAGGTAGATCTCCATAGGCATAATCCATAAATGCTCCAGGGATTTCACACTGCCAGGTTGTAGTTGAAATTCCACTCTCGCGGTAGTATCATAAGTTCCAAGTATCCAAAAAAAAAAAATAACACGTAGTGTAAAACCTATAAGACAGCACCATTTATTGAAGAAGTACAGAACACTTACCATCAGTAGGTAAAGCAATCCTTTAATCCATCAATCTGTCAAACATGTGGTTCGCAATGGCCTGACTTGGACTAGACTAAATCACACTCATTTATAACACAATATTTTGTTTATTGTAGTGTTTGCAGCTGTACCTACAGGTCAGTAGCTTGGTAATTTCCACTATATTTAGTGTTATACTGTCAAGAATAAAGTGGTTGTAAACCCTCACATGTACCCAGTGAAGTGAACAGCCTCAGGTGATACACAGAGATAAAACAAATCTTTCTACATAGGTTTTACATGTATATCTGCAGTCTTCAGCTTTCTAGACTCTTCAGAATGTACACATCATGTTAGAAATTTTTATTCCTTCTCCAGCATGGGAGGGGAGTCTGGACATACACTGTGTGTGAACTGATTAGAGGAAAGGCACCATACCCCCCCCCTCCCCCCCCGCCTCCACATAGGCAGAGAAATGAAGAAACTTGCAGAGCTGTGCTGTGAATAGAAAAGCTCTCTGCTTATCTGTCTCTAAGTTACCTCCACGGCATACATTTTCAGCTGCTTTTATCTCCTGTGTCGGAAAGCTTGTCAGAAGTTTTCATGCTGATAACAGAGGAATGGAGCAGCAGAAAGACACAGGACTTAGGGCTTTGGAGAGAGATAAGTAAAAACTACAGATATATGTGCCCAGGTCAGATTTCATGAATGGAGTTTACATGCAACTTAACACTGCATTCCATATAATTAAATTATTCATGCTCACATTTAAATAAATAATAAAGCACAGACCTGTTTGTCAAAGAATATAGCATTCAGGATGCCATATACCTTTCACAAAGTCTAAGGAAAAAACACGTCAGAAAGTGACGTTAGATTCCAGAACCGGAAGCACCCAGGAGGCCATTTTGAGGGTTGGGTGTCTGTATACCTCCTTACATGTAAGAATATTGGTGGTGAATACAGGGAGCCCCCAGGTTACAAACAAGATAGGTTCTGTAGGTTTGTTCTTAAGTTGAATTTGTATGTAGGATGGGACAGGTAAATTTGTTAAGTGTAACTTTAGCCAAAAAATAATTTTTAAGTTTTGGATAGCATAGGGAATGGTTAACTGACCATGCAGTGATGTGAGATTGCTGACAGTTCCACCAGACAGTAGGTGGCAGCATGCGGTGAGCAGCAAAATGACTGCCCAGAAGTTTCTTAACCTCCTAGGCGGTAATCCCGAGCGTGACTCGGGGTTGAATTTTCATATCAAGAGCGGTAACCCCGAGTCACGCTCGGGGTAGAGTTGCAGAGTGCCAGCGGAGCCTCCCTTGGCTCCCAGAAGCATTCCACTTACCTTGTCCCGGCGATCCAGCGATGTCCTTCGCTCCGATCGCCGGGTGACCGGCATCTGACTTCCTGGTTCCGTTCCCTGCGAGCAGAGGCGGCGCACGGGAGCGGAACTGGGCGGGAATTTTGAAAAGTGAAACTAAATAAAAGAGGTGATACACTGTAATCTGATAGGATTACACTGTATCACCACAGATCACCTCAGATCTGATATTACAGTGCCCCTCTCTTCAGTAAACGTGATCTGTGCCCCAAAAAAAAAAAATATATTATGGCATCAAAAAAGCGCCAGTCTAAACCGCTTTTGGACCAGCTGAGTGACAGCGGCAGCGACAGCGACCCAGAGGTGCTCGCGGAAGTGAGCGATAGCGAGTCATGCGGTGATTTGTCATCCGACACTGACACTGACACGGATCTGGCAAGTGAGAACGGCGATGACCCTGACCTCAGCGATGTGCGCACTTGGTGCGCTATTGATTGCGATGCGGACCAGGTAGCGCCCCCAAGATTCCCCTTCACCGGATCACCTGGGATGAAGGTAGATGTCGAGCGTGACAATCCTCTGGCCTACCTTCAATTATTTCTCACTGAGGAGGTAATTGAATTAATTGTCGCCGAGACGAATCGCTACCAACAGCAGCAATCCGCAACGCTGCATGCCAGGCTTTCCCGAAGCAGAAGGTGGGAACCGGTAACGAAAGAGGACATGTGGCTGTTTATGGGACTCCTCTTTCTTCAGGGGTTGGTGGGGAAACCGTTCCAAAAATGGTACTGGACCACCAACAGGTTACTGGCCACACCGTTCTTTGGGACCGTGATGTCTGAGTATCGCTTCTCCCTGATTATGAAGTATTTGCACTTCACAAACAATGAGGAATTTGATGAGGCCACGCATCCTGCGCCCAAACTGAAAAAGATCTGGGAGGTATGGCAACTTATTGTGGGAAATTTCCAGCGGACCTACGTGCCAGAAAGGGACATCAGCGTGGATGAGAGTTTGATGGCCTACAAAGGTCGCCTAAGTTGGATTCAGTACATCGCATCAAAAAGAGCGCGGTTTGGCATCAAATCATATATGCTCTGCGAGTCATCCACGGGGTACATATGGAATTCCGTAATTTACACCGGCAAAGGCACGAAATTCAACCCGAGGTACAGCGACTATGGGATTGCCACATCATCCGTCCTGACACTTCTTGACCCCTTGCTGAACCAGGGATATTGTTTGAAGACGGACAACTTCTATACCTCCCGGAACTATATGATGTTTTGCTACAAAATAGAACCGACGCATATGGTACCGTTCGGCCTAACCGTCGAGACATGCCATCTTTTTTTGCCAAAAAAAAACTAAAAACCGGAGAAATGGTTGCCTGGCAGAAGGGAAAGGTGATGGCAATGAGATGGAGAGACAAGAAGGATGTGTGTCTTATGAGCACTGTTCACACTACCTCCACTGCCACGGTCCATACAAAACGTGGGACTGATGTGCTGAAACCACAGGTCGTAATTGACTATAACAAAACAATGGGAGGTGTGGACAGAGCCGATCAGGCCATGACCTTCTATCCCGCTGTACGAAAACAGCAAAAAAAATATTATAAAAAAATATTTAGACATCTTCTGGAACAATGTCTATGGAACGCTTACATCCTGCACAAAGCCAACAGTGAAAACCCTCTTGCTCATTCCGAGTTTGTCTGGAAGGTGGCTGAGCAGATTTTTGCAAAGTACCAGACACCATCAGGAGTTGAAAATAGACCTGGACGTTGCGCTGTTGACGTGGTCAACCCAGAGCGTCTGACCGGCCGTCACTTTGCAGACTATATTCCGCCAACTGCAAAAAAGGCAGCACCAACCAGGATGTGTGTTGTCTGCTGCTCGAAACGCGATAGAAATGGAAAGAAAGTCCGAAAGGAAACTAGGTTCCTATGTCCTGACTGTGACGTTGGACTTTGTGTAGTTCCTTGTTTCAAGATTTATCACACGCAGCATTTGTATTGAATTTTCTTTCTTTGACAAATTTCCTTATTTACTGCATTATTGAATAAAATTACATTATTTATGAGATTATAATTCATGCGTTTGTGTTTCAAAATTTATCACATCTGGGATGTCTACTAGAGTCTTGTTTTGCTCAGGTTTAAGTCAGTAATTACTAAGAATTGTAGGCCTATAATACATAACGCCAAATTTCCATGAAAATAATTGTACCGCTTTTGGTATGAACTTCCAGACATAATCATACCGCCAGGGAGGTTAAGTATGAGTCATATGTAAATCAGGTGTTTTCTAACTCAGGGACTGCCTGTAAAGCTGTTTATATGGGATTTTCTGCACTATGAACTGTTTTTGCTTTCTCCATGCCCTTTAACTATTCATCATTCTATAGGGAGACTGAATACTGAGAAGCTTAGATTACCATACCTTGTGCCTTAAAGAATAAATTTTGGTAAGGTGCATATAAAGGTGGCAGGCGTGTGGGAATCACGGATTTGCACTTTATGGCTGGTATAAATGTTGAGCACTGAGAAGATTAGAAGAGATATCTAAGATTACCAGATTTGGTGCCTTAAAGCAGTGGTCCTCAACTCCGGTCCTCGGGGGCCCACTAACAGGCCAGATTTTAAGTATTACCTTGGGGAGATGCAGACTAGAATACTGCAATCACTGAGCAGCAAATGAGATCACCTGTGATATAATTTAGTTATCTTGCAAACCTGGCCTGTTAGTGGGCCTCGAGGGCAGGAGTTGAGGACCACTGCCTTAAAGTACCTATCTCTGGTAAGGGGTTACAACACATTAGGCTGGCATGTGGTGAGGGAATCACAGGTCTGCACTTTATTATTGATTTAAATGAGAACATGATTTATTTATTCATATGATTTGCAGTGTTAATCTTTACAGTATTACATTATTTTGAGTAATTTTCTTTTGAGTTAATCCAAGAGGAGGAACACAAAGGGTTGATCTGCTGACCTACCTGGAATGGAATTAAATGAGATTTTAGTTTGACTATTTGGTAAGAGACTGCACAAGTGGCGGGTGGAGCAATTTTTCACTGAAAGTGCACTGATGTTGGTATATTCAAATGTGCGCACAATATAGACGTGCTTGTTTCCATTTATTTATAAAATACTGCACTATATGGGTTTCTTTTGGGTTTCACATGTGATGAGTTAAAGATGTGGTGGAAATTAATGGAGTTTGGAGCATAGATATTCGCTCGGTGGGCTGAAAACTTCGCTGCGCTGAAAAGCACACTTGAAGATATTAATACGTGCCAAGCACCATTAATCCCTTGTACTAAAAAGTAAAATGTACAGCTCTTTTGTATAAGGTTATCCCAGCGGCTCGGCGACAAAGAAAGAAACAGAAGCAGGCTGTGTCAAATCAGTGCCAACTGAAGATTCTCTCTGCCTTTAGAGCAGAGTCCAGGTTTATTTATAGCCATAGAACAAAAAGGGGGTTACAGGGGAGTGGCATCAACACCACCAATCACAGACATGTATACTTTAAAAAGTACAATAGAAAAGGGGAGTGAATGTTTATGGACAAACCGTGCCGTGTGCACGAGACTCTAACTGCCAAGTGAACAAAGCAACATGGCTGCCACATGGATTCTCATGGACTCGGCCATGCAAATTCACAAGCATGCACTCTCATCATAACCTGTTAAGAGTAAATCCTATATAATATAGTTCATAAAAACCATATTTGATAGTGATCATGCTATTGTTCCAGTGAATGGGACTTTACTATATCTGCAAAAGACAATAGCAGCAGTATTTCAATTATATGGATCAAATATGACAGAAAGATGCCAGCCATTAATCCTGGTAAAAGGGCAGCTATTATTAAAATGATAAGAATTCCACATCACAAACATATCTCCGCAGTGAATACCAGGGCCCCGGCTGGCTGATATACATTTGTGTGGTGGAGTTCTCCTTGCACTGCCATAGAGCCGGGCCGGCACCGCTGATAGGAATGATCAGGCTACAAGTAGCATGCAGTCTCCATTTAATGGAAGGTTTCCACAATTACAGGTCTTTCCTCAAGGTCAGTTAAAGCAATATTCGCTGTGCATAGCGATTACTGGTAAAATGACACTGGGAGACATAATGGCAATTTAACTAAAAATGCATCCTAAAGAAATGTCCACATAAATATTAATAAAATCCCCACAACAAAGATATTTGAGGAGAAAAGGTGGATAAAGAAGAAAACACAGTTGGAGATTGTGACAGTTTATTAGACCCATTTGGATTGGAATTCTGGTAAGAGGCTTGGAAAGTCATCTGCAGGATTGTCAAGGCTTACCTTGGTTGGAGTTTGTAGCGCAGAGATGTATGCTCACCCTTGCAGATATCCACGGTCCAAGGTGACCAGGTAAGGAAGCCACCTGGGCTGTGAATCTGTGCACGGGGGCTTGGCAGGAAAGGTTCTCCAATTAGCAGTACCAGCAGGAATACAAACGTAAGGAAAGTCCAGGAATATCTGTAGTCAATGGATACAAGTCATGATAAACACAGAGCGGAGGCAAGGACAGAAGCTAGAGGCAGTCTGGAAAACAAGCTCAGGAAACAAGAAAAGAAGAACTAAATCTGTCAACCAGGAACAATGAACTGACACTGCTCTCAGGGAGGGGCAGTGTTTTATACTTTGCTTAAACGAGCAATTAGCTTCAGGTGGACAATGAGAGACAGGAGCATTCTCAGGTGAAGTCCAGACCCCTAGTGCTGCAGGTAATGCCATATAAACAAGACTGGATCCATATGAGCTGAAGTGTGGCCTTAGAGGCAGGATAACAGGCCCAGAACATCAAAGTACCCAGGTTCAAATCCCCTGTTAGGTACCTAACAGTGGCCATGCCTGGCCGTCTGTATGGCAAGGCGGGAACCGTGACAAGGATAATACTAATCTTTTAACATTGTTCCTGAAGTGCTGGGCATTTTCTTGAATTTCTATCTCTAGTACTGTTATTCTGACTCCAATTGTGTTAATAGTGACCTATCCCTTGCTGAGACCTATTCCTGGCCTGTATAAACAGATACAATCACCGCAGACAATCATTATCAGATAGCTGAACTCACCAGACATCGTTTATTTCTATCCACGTAGGTTTTTTGCAAGCAGTAGGTATAGCAGACAACAAATTGTAGCTGATGATTGAAGGATGGTATCTGCAGGTCAAAACATGGTAATGTGTTCCCAGATGCGAGCAGATTGTATGAAAGGCTTAACAGATGTGGCCATCTCTGTCCCCACAAGCATAAAGAAGCAGGAACAGGAAATACTGTAGATCATAAATGGGAGGGGACAGGAAGGAATACAGAAGGGAAAGGAAAGTGCAACAACCAAAATACCCCACAGTATAGCAGTATAAACCAATTATAATGACATTACCATAACTATTTATTATATTATATCTTACATATTGATGTAAGAGCACACTCCCCGTCTGGAATTGTAAATACTACTATGTTAATCATAATGGTAGTTATGCAAATGCAAATAAACAATGGTGCAATTTGCAGTGGTCTTGAAGAACTGAAAGACAAAAGAAAAACATGCATGTACTGTATGTGCAACAACAGTAACTAGATAAGGCATGAAGAAGTGTCAATCAAACTCCAAGGCACATTCTTTTTGTGACATAAACTGGATCCAACAAACCCAGGAGGGAAGTTCCATCAAAAAAAAAGGCAAGAGTACAACAAGTTCTGTAATGGGTCTGGGAAAGTCATTACAGTTCCTTGTATGGCAACTTTCACCTCTACCTTACGTATCATACCTTCATCACTAGGAATGGTCCTTACAATGAGTCCCATGGCCCATATAATTCTTTCGGCTTGCTGGTCCTTAAGCAGAACAAGATCTCCAACTTGCAGATTAGAGTTCGGACGTTGCCATTTTCTGCGTCCTTGCAGAAGAAAAAGATACTCCATCTTCCAATGATTCCAGAAGCAGTTGGCAAGGTGTTGTACTCGCTTCCAATGCTTACGATAAAAGTTCCCCGCTTTAAAGTCTCCAGGTGGAACAGGAAAAGACCCACGCTTCTGGGTAAGAAGAGTAGCCAGAATAGGAAGGTTGGAAACTCTGCATCTTTGTCAGGATCTAGAAGACTGAAGAATAGGGATGATCGAACGGTTCGGGTCGACCATCGGTTCGGCCCGAACATTGGGTGTTCACGGTTCGGCCGAATTTAGAACTTTTTGCCCAAAAAGTTCGGAATTCGGCAACCAGAACCGACCAAAATGCAATGGTTCAGGAAATGGGCTTTAAAAGCCTGTGATTGGACCAGAACCATTAACAAAAGCCAATTGAGGGGGCAGGAGAATGCTAGGAATGTGATTGGAGTGACTAGGGGGTCCATAGTCCAATCATTAGTGAATACGCCCCCCAGTATATAAGATAGCCCCCGCCAAATTCCTAGCATTCTTATACGGGACATGGAAGAGAGTGGAATGCTGTTCTGTTACTTCTGTTACAAAGTGTCATTTAGCATTTATTAGTGTGAGGAAAGGGATATCTTGTGTAGTTAGAGTGCTCTTTTACACTTTAGTTAGCTTTAATTTATTCAGTTTCTGTAGGGAAAGTGTTAAGTGTAAGGGGACCGTAGTGTAGTGTAGGGTTAACTGACAGTGACTGCTATGGCAGGGTGACCAAACCCTTCCATAGCAGGGTGACCGCTATAGAGAAAAGCTAGTTTCTCTCAAGTCACTTTCACTTCTGTAATATGGCTTCGCCGCCGCCAGCATTCTTTTTGGCTGCAGGTGTTGCTAGTGATTTTTTGAGCACATGTTTGGAGTCAGACATGACATCTGAACATGTGTATAGGGGGTATATATACACAACCATGTCTGTATATATACACCTAGACATATATTGGTGTGAAAGGAGCAGAAAAAACTACTTGCGCTAATGAAATAATTAACACCAATATAGTTACGCTCCTATCACACCTATATATGGCTAGGTGTGTATATACATATAAGTATGTGTGTATATACACCACTATACACAAGTTCAGATGTTTTGCCTGCCTCCAAAGAACCCAAAAAAATGCCCAAAAAAACGCTAGCATCAAAAAAAAAAAACGCCCAGGTGTGTTGTTGCAGGCATTTTTTGGGGGTTTTTGGAGGCAGGCAAAACATCTGAACTTGTGTATACGGGTATATATACCACTATACACAAGTTAAGATGTTTTGCCTGCCTCTAAAGAACCCAAAAAAATGCCCAAAAAAAAGCCTGCTACTAAACTGGCAAGGTGTGAAAAGCGAGAAGCAAACAACCTGTTCTATAAGGGCACTAATACCATCAATCCTTTTTTTATGGTTCTGTACATGCTACAGAGCTGAAACTTCACAGGTACACCTTTTAGACCCCCCAGACACAAAATCCCACAAAAAAAAAGTTCTTAAAAATTGTCATTTTTGATAGATTTTTGATAGAGAGCCAATTATTGAAAAAAAATAAAATAAAAAAAATAAAAAAATTCTTTGGATTTAGTATCTGGGGGGTCTAAAAAGTGTACCTATGAAGTTTCAGCTCTGTAGCATGTCCAAAACCATAAAAAAAAAAGATTGTTTGTATTAGTGCAATTATAGATCTGGAATATGGCTTCTCGCTTTTCACACCTTGCCGGTTTAATAGCAGGCATTTTTTTGGGTTCTTTGGAGTCAGGAAAAACATCTGAACTTGTGTATAGTGGTACTGTACACAAGTTCAGATGTTTTGCCTGCCTCCAAAAACCCCCAAAAAATGCCTGCAACAACACACCTGGGCGTTTTTTTTTTTGGCGCTAGCGTTTTTTTGGGCATTTTTTTGGGTTCTTTGGAGGAAGGCAAAACATCTGAACTTGTGTATAGTGGTATATATACCACTATACACAAGTTCTGTAATGGGTCTGGGAAAGTCATTATAGTTCCTTGTATGGCAACTTTCACCTCTACCTTACGTATCATACCATCATCACTAGGAATGGTCCTTACAATGAGTCCCATGGTCCATATAATTCTTTCGGCTTGCTGGTCCTTAAGCAGAACAAGATCTCCAACTTGCAGATTAGAGTTCGGACGTTGCCATTTTCTGCGTCCTTGCAGAAGAAAAAGATACTCCATCTTCCAATAATTCCAGAAGCAGTTGGCAAGGTGTTGTACTCACTTCCATTGCTCGCGATAAAAGTTCCCTGCTTTAAAGTCTCCAGGTGGAACAGGAAAAGACCCATGCTTCTGGGTAAGAAGAGTAGCCAGAATAGGAAGGTTGGAAACTCTGCATCTTTGTCAGGATCTAGAAGACTGAAGAATAGGAATGATCGAACGGTTTGGGTCGACCATCGGTTCGGCCCGAACATTGGGTGTTCGAGGTTCGGCCGAATTTAGAACTTTTTGCCCAAAAAGTTCGGAATTCGGCAACCAGAACCGACCAAAATGCAATGGTTCAGGAAATGGGCTTTAAAAGCCTGTGATTGGACCAGAACCATTAGCAAAAGCCAATTGAGGGGGCAGGAGAATGCTAGGAATGTGATTGGAGTGACTAGGGGGTCCATAGTCCAATCATTAGTGAATACGCCCCCCAGTATATAAGATAGCCCCCGCCAAATTCCTAGCATTCTTATACGGGACATGGAAGAGAGTGGAATGCTGTTCTGTTACTTCTGTTACAAAGTGTTACAAAGTGTCATTTAGCATTTATTAGTGTGAGGAAAGGGATATCTAGTGTAGTTAGAGTGCTAAGTGTAAGGGGACCGTAGTGTAGTGTAGGGTTAACTGACAGTGACTGCTATGGCAGGGTGACCAAACCCTTCCATAGCAGGGTGACCGCTATAGAGAAAAGCTAGTTTCTCTCAAGTCACTTTCGCTTCTGTAATATGGCTTCGCCGCCGCCAGCATTCTTTTTGGCTGCAGGCGTTGCTAGTGATTTTTTGAGCACATGTTTGGAGTCAGACATGACATCTGAACATGTGTATAGGGGGTATATATACACAAACATGTCTGTATATATACACCTAGACATATATAGGTGTGAAAGGAGCAGAAAAAACTACTTGCGCTAATGAAATAATTAACACCAATATAGTTACGCTCCTATCACACCTATATATGGCTAGGTGTGTATATACATATAAGTATGTGTGTATATACACCACTATACACAAGTTCAGATGTTTTGCCTGCCTCCAAAGAACCCAAAAAAATGCCCAAAAAAACGCTAGCGCCAAAAAAAAAAAACGCCCAGGTGTGTTGTTGCAGGCATTTTTTGGGGGTTTTTGGAGGCAGGCAAAAAATCTGAAATTGTTTACAGTACCACTATACACAAGTTCAGATGTTTTTCCTGACTCCAAAGAACCCAAAAAAATGCCTGCTATTAAACCGGCAAGGTGTGAAAAGCGAGAAGCCATATTCCAGATCTATAATTGCACTAATACAAACAATCTTTTTTTTTTTATGGTTCTGGACATGCTACAGAGCTGAAACTTCACAGGTACACTTTTTAGACCCCCCAGATACTAAATCCAAAGAATTTTTTTATTTTTTTTAATTTTTTCAATAATTGGCTCTCTATCAAAAATCTATCAAAAATGACAATTTTTAAGAACTTTTTTTGTGTGATTTTGTGTCTGGGGGGTCTAAAAGGTGTACATGTGAAGTTTCAGCTCTGTAGCATGTCCAGAACCCCTCAAAAAAAGATCATATAGGTGTAAAAGTAGGGTCCCACCATCCCTGCTCTACTGAAAAATTATCTTTTTTTCTGGTTCTGGACATGCTACAGAGCTGAAACTTCACAGGTACACCTTTTAGACCACCCAGATACTAAATCCAAAGTCAAAATCAAAAAGTCTATTTCTTTTTTTTTTTTAATTTTTTCAATAATTGGCTTTTTTATCAAAAATGACAATTTTTAAGAACTTTTTTTGTGTGATTAATAATCCCTGGGGCATGACCCAGAACCCTATGCACTTTTTATGGGCATTTATTGGGTTTTAGGGCTTTAAAATGGTGTTTTTTGATTACCGAAGTTCGGGTCCATTGATTTCAATGGGGTTCTGAAATCCGGGCCGAACTTTCGGGTAGTTCGGATGTTCTGGCCGAACCGAACTTTTCAAAAGTTCGATCATCCCTACTGAAGAACTCAGCTGTAGTATCTTCTATATCCAGCAGAAATGCAGGTCCTGTTAACCAAGAAGAAATTGCAAAGACACTTGCAGACATTGGTCTGGTGGCATGATCCGCAGGATTAAACTCTGATGGAACATGATACCATTGTTCAGGCTTTGAGGATTTTGTGATTCTTTCGACATGGCTACTGACATAGACATAGAAGCGTTTTGTCCGATTGTATATAAAGTCCAAAAAAAGCTTGCTGTCTGTGTGGAATTTGATATAGTCTATCTGAATGTCTAGCTCACGCAGTATAAAATCGGCAAATTCTACGGCTAGCACAGTCCTATAAAGTTCAAGCCTGGGAATTGTGTGTTCAGGCTTAGGTGCTAACTTAGCTTTGCCCAGGGCTTTTTTCAACAAGAACGCGGGGGAACGCAGTTCCGGCTCCTCCAGCACTGAATGTATATAATAGCAAATTGCGAGGGGTGTGTTGGAGGGTCTCTTGATGCTGGCTGCTTTGGGATCTATTGTCACTTGTAGGGATCTATTATAGTGTGAGGGTCTATTGTTGCTGGGGGGTCTTATGTTGTTGGTAGGTATCTCCTGTTGAAGTAGAGGTCTATTGTTGGCTGATATGTTGATACTGGTTGCTGGGAGAGCCGTTGTTGCTACTAGAGGGGGTCTAATGTTGCTGGGGTGGATCTTTGTTGCTGGGTGAGGTATTTTGTTGTGCGTGGGAGGTGGGTAGGGGGTGGAACCAAGGGACAGTGCTCAGAGGTGGGTAGTGGGTGGAGACAAGGGGTGACTCAGAAGGGGGGAGTTCCTGCACCTATTCTCCAAGAAAAAAAGCCCTGGCTTTGCCAAACAGAAACCTTACATGGGTTTGATTGTGAGAATTTCTTACCTTGAGGTAGGCTACAGCTGCTATGGCCTCAGTGGATGTGTCTGAGAAGATGTGAATCTCTTTTCTCTGACTTGCAGCAAGGGAAGCTAAAGTGTAGCAGCGTGGTATGTCAATTCCATCTAAGGCATGTAGAGATTGTCTCCAGGACTCCCACTTTGAATATTTGTCTGTTGGTAGTGGAGCATCCTGATCTTGAATAGCCTGATAGCTGTCTTAATAGGGATTTACCATGTATGGTGATGGGAGCCACAAATCCCAGTGGATCGTATAGACTGTTCACCACTGACAGAACAGCACGTTTGGTGAATGGCTTGTTTGCGCTGACTTGAAAGCCGAAAGTGTCCTTTAATACGTTCCACAATAAGCCCAGACATCTCTGAACAGGAGGCATTTCCATTCCCAGATTTAAATCCTTAAATCCTGTGGCATGATGGCTAGGCTGAAAGGCTTTCATCACAGCAGCACTATTTGAGGCAATCTTATGGAGGCTAAGCTCAGAAAGCATACCTTGAGTCCTTTCGAGCAGGTCTATGGCTTATTCATCTGTGGGTAAGGATTTGAGTCCATCATCCACGTAGAAGTCTCTCTCAGCAAAGTGTCGAGCATCTGCACCATATTCCTTTTTACCATCAAGAGCAGTCCTTCATAGGCCATATGTTGCAACAGCAGGTGAAGGACTGTTTCCGAACACATGTACTTTCATGCGGTATTCAATCACTTCATTGTTTATGTTTTTGTCACGGTGCTACAGAAACCTTATGAAGTTCCTATGGTCTTCTCTTACTATGAAGCAATGGAACATTTGTTCCATGTCAGCAGTTATGGCAACCAGCTCTCTTCTGAACCTCATAAGTACTCCTACAAGGTTGTTGGTTAGGTTAGGACCAGTGAGGAGAACATAATTTAGGGATACGCCTTGATGCTTGGCACTAGAGTCAAACACTACCCTGATTTGCTTTGGTTTACATGGATGATACACTCCAAAGAAAGGCAGATACCGGCACTCATGTTCTAGAAGAGGTAGAGCTGGCTCAGCATTATCATTGTCAAAGATCCTTTTCATAAAGGCAAATAAGTGGTCCTTCATTTCAGGCCTGTTCTTTTTTGTTCGCTGAAGTGAGTTGAATCTGGATAAAGCTTGTTCACGATTGTTTGAAAATCTAACTCTTGCAGCACGAAGAGGTAATGGTGCAAAACAGCTGTTAGATTAATTCTTGAATAATTCACTGTCCATTATTGTGATGAACTCTCTATCTTCAATTGACAAGGCTATTCTGTTGTTATCATGTGTAGTACAAAACACTGTGCTGCCTAAGTTGTCATCACAAGGAATGGGAATAACATCAGATACCTGGATGATGTCAAGCGGCTTCTCCTTTACTTCATAATGATGAGGGCATTGTCTGAAGTGAGATGCACGCCCATTTCTTAACACATGATTCTTAATCACTTGCCGACCGCCGCAAGTACATATACTGCGGCAGTCAGCCCCTCACAGGCAAAGTAACGTAGGGGTATGTCACTAGCCTGTGAGGCTCTGGGGAGCGAGTGCGCGCCGCCAGATGCGCGCTCCAGCTCGGTCAGGGATCCCCCGGCGTGTGCCCGGCGGACCCAATGTCTGCCAGGCACTCGCGATCATCCGTTAGAGTGGGAGAAAGGCAGGTGGCTAATGTAAACAAGCCGCCTGTCATTCTCCCCTGTGTAAGAATAGTGATCATACGGTTCTACTATGTAGGACCGTTGATCACTGTTCCTACACCTCAAGCCACAGCCAATCACAGTTAGAATCACGCCCCTAGGGACACACTTAACCCCTCCCTCTCAAAAAAAGGTTAACCCCTTCACTGCCAGTGTCATTTTACAGTAACAGTGCATATGTATAGCACTGATTACTGTAGTAATGTCACTGGTAACCCCAAAAGTGTCAAAAATGTCAGTCAAGGGTCCGATCTGTCCGCCGCAATGCCGCAAAAAAAATCGCAGATCGCCGCCATTACGCGTTAAAAAAAAAAACAACAAAAATGACAAAAATCTTTCCTTAGCTAGTAAACGCAATAACTTTTGCGCAAACCAATCAAAATACGCTTCTTGCAATTTTTTTTACCAAAAATATGTAGCATAAAACAAATTGGCCTAAAATGTTAAAAAAATTTAGATTTTTACATTTTTTTGGGGGGAATTTCATATAAAAAAATTTGAAAAATATTGTTATTTTTGCAAAATTGACGCTCTTTTTTGTTTATAACGCATGATTAAAAAATCGCACAGGTGATCAAATACCACCAAAAGAAAGCTCTGTTTGTGGGAAAAAAAGGATGTCAAATTAGTTTAGGTACAGCGTCGCACAACCGCGCAATTGTCCGTTAAATTCATGCAGTGCCGAATCGCAAAATAGGCCCTGGTCAGGAAGGGGGTAAAATCTTCCGGGGCTTAAGTGGTTAAAGGAGTTAATCTCAGATGGCATGTGCATTCTGTTCAAGCATACATCGCCTATTATTACCCAGTCTAGATCAAGTCTTTGTGCATATGGGGCGTTGTCAGATCCATTGCACTGCTGATGTACTCTGAGAATGTCTCTGCCTAGCAATACTAAGACTTCGGCATCCATGTTCATTGGAGGAATCTCGGTAACCAGGTGCCTTTAGTGGGGATGGTGATAC
Source organism: Pelophylax lessonae (assembly GCF_965119305.1). Lineage (NCBI taxonomy): Eukaryota > Metazoa > Chordata > Amphibia > Anura > Ranidae > Pelophylax > Pelophylax lessonae. The sequence goes on along the minus strand of NC_138768.1, from coordinate 268,615,910 downwards.
GCAGCTTCTGGACTAGGAATCTCTTCCCTGTTGTCTGGTATTTGGTCACACTCAATTAATATTGGTAAGGGTATGCCCTTCTTCGCCTTGATATGGGAAACCATTAACCCATCGGCTCTTCTGCCAGAGGTTTCTACCCGACCAGAACAAGTGTTGAGAGTATATGATGTTGCATGTCCCTTTATGCCAAAGATCTCAAACAATTTAGGTTTAACCAGGGATCTGTTGCTCTGCTCGTCTATTATGACATATATCCTGGTAGCTTTCTCAGGTTGATCCTTTGGATATTTTTTGACTAGTCATACCTTAGCACAGCATTTGTGGCTTGATCCTTCTCCACAGAGTTCAGTAAATGAAGATGAAACATTTGTTGTGGCTGGAGCAAGGCTTTGTTGCTCCCCGCTATGATTTAAAGCAGGGTTCAATGAAGATGGCTGCTGTGGATTGTCTGGAAGTTGTGCAGGATGCATAGCTGTCATGTGTTTGTCACTATTGCAATCTGTGCACTTGATGACAACTGTACAATCTTTAGCAAAATGGTCATAGGAAGCACAGCACCTATAGCATATTCCAAGTTTCGAATCTCCCTGCGTTCTTGAACAGACTTTGTGTTGCCATTTTTTACTTAAGAGATAGGATAACCGGATTATAGCAGATCTTTGATGGAGGACAAACTCACACAGGCACCATGCTTTAGTTTTCTCAGGAACACACACTGCAGTCTCTGCTGCCTCTTTTTTCTCTTTTTTTTTTTTTTAGTGAGTGCAACTTTATTTAAACACTTCCTGGTTAACAAACAGACAACATATTCATATGACTGTAGATCAATGGATAAGCTGTATAAGGGCATATAAACAAAATGTCATATATCTTAACACCCCCACTTGCTCTTATACTGCTTATGAAAAATAGTTTAGTATAGTTACATCATTTTACTCTCTATACTCCAAAAATATAACTCACAAACCTATCAAGCTTAAACTTTGTTATTGGTTTAGTCATAACATCAGCTACCATTTTATCCGTAGAACAATACTCAAGATCTATCTTGCCTTCACTCAGAATAGACCTAAGGAAATGGAATTTAATGTCAATATGTTTGCATCTTTGATGGTAAACTGGGTTCTTTGCGAGAGCTATCGCACTCTGATTGTCTTCAAAAATCTTCACTGGCTCAAACTGACATTCACTGTCCAATTCTCTCAGCAGTTGTGTAAGATATAGACTCTCCTGTGTGGTTGCAGCTAATGCTATATATTCAGCTTCACATGAAGATAGTGCAACTGTTGGTTGTTTCTTTGATTTCCAAGAAATCAGAGGTCCATTTTCAGTCAGGCTAAAACAATATCCTGTTGTGCTTCTCCTATCAATCTGGTCTGAGGCCCAACTGGCATCACTATACGCCTCTAGTTTTAACTTCTCTTTACATTTTCTGTAGCATAGTTCAAAATTGACAGTTCCTTTCAAATATCTCAGTACGTGTTTGGCCGTGATCATGTGTTGTACACTTGGTTGTGAAAAGTGTTGTGACAGTTTTCTTATAGTCCAACTCAAATCCGGTCTTGTACACGTAGCCACATAAATCAAACTGCCTACTATCTCCCGATAGCTTTTTACATCTGCAAGTTCACTTTTGTTGTCGAAATCTAATTTTTGTTCACAAGGAGTAGATCTCGGTTTACAATCTGACATACCAAATCTTTCTATCATTTTCAAAATGTATCTCTTCTGATTCATCTTCACCGTTTCACTAGTCTGTCTAAAATCAATGCCCAAAAAATAGTTCAGTTTTCCAAGATCCTTCATTTTGAATTTTGTCGCAAGTATTGACTTCACATCATTGAGTAGTTTTTCATTGCTTGCAGCAATGATGAGATCATCCACCCATATTAGTAATATTGCTTGTTCATCTCTGTTCTGTTTGACATAAACACAATGGTCTACAGAATTTTGTATAAATGCATTTGAACATAAATAATCATGTAGCATCTTGTTCCAGTTTCTTCCCGATTGCTTAAGACCATACAGTGACTTTTTTAGTTTGAGAACTAGCTTTTTATTTGTGTCATCTTTGATCTCAAAACCTTCTGGTTGGTCTATATATATATCACAATCAATTGGGGCATGTAAGTAAGCTGTCTTCACATCCATTTGATGCAAGATTAAATCATATTGTGCTGCCATTTGCATCAAAATGCGTAATGAAGTAAAATTCGCAGTTGGAGAAAAAGTTTCCATGTAGTCGGTTCCCTTTACTTGATTATAGCCTTTTGCCACAAATCTGGCTTTGTACGTTTCAGTTCCATCTGCATTGCTTTTTATTGCATACACCCATCTACCCCCCACTGAATGTTTGCCTTCTGGTAATGTGGTCAATTTGAAGGTATCATTCTCCTTTAGTGACTCCATCTCATCTTTCATTGCATTTAACCAACTTTGTGACTGGGGTGTTTCCATAGCTTCTCTGAAGGTCTGAGGTACATCATGTGCTCTATAGCAGTAATCTATGTTCATTAGTACCTGATCATCACCAACAGATTCTAGTACATAGTCATTTAAATACTGAGGAGTTTTTCTATTTCTTGTAGGGTATCTTGTACCATGGTCTTCATCTTTGTCCTCTACAATCTTCTCTAAAGAATCTGGGGTCTCATTAGTCATTGGACCTGATACAGGAATTACACTCCTTTCCTCATAGAAATCATCATTATTGTCCAACAGCTCAGTCTGAGTTTGTTTCTCGATTACATCCTTTTCAATGAATTTTACTAGTCTGTGCTTGAAGACTTTGCCAGTTTCAGGGTAATACACTAGGTAAGAAGGACTATTTTTGTCATATCCTACAAAAATTCCTTTTGTGCATTTTGGATCCAGCTTTTTCTTATCGTGTTTGTATGCAAAACATTCTGACCCAAAAATCTTCATTTTTGATAAGTCTGGTTTCTTCCCTGTCAGTATGTTGTATGGCGTTTGCTTCAAACGATTGTTAAAACATCTATTTCGAATCATAGCTGCTGTCATCACTGCATATGTCCATAACTCTTTTGGTACTTTGCTCTCTATTAGCATACATCTTGCCATCTCTATCAGTGTTCTCCAGTTTCTTTCAGCTGTTCCATTTTGATGTGGTGAATAAGGTGCTGAAGTCTCATGTCTTATGCTCTTCTTTATGAGTAGTGACTGGAAGTCATTCGATGTGAATTCGGTACCATTGTCTGACCTCATTCTCTTGATGATCCCATAGGGGGCAGTATCAGCGATAAACTTCTCTGTGGCTAGAACTGTGTCACTCTTGTTTTTCAGAAAGTATACAAACACTGCACCAGAATAATCATCAGTGAATCCTATGACGTATTTGAATCCGTCCTTTGCAACTGGCTCTATAGGACCTGTTAAATCTGTGTGTACTAGTTCAAGTGGGTATTTTGCACGGGTGTCAGGCTCCCTGTTTCTACTCTGAGCAAATTTCCCTTGGATACAAATCTCACAATTCAGGTTGGACTTATCAACCTTACCTTGGATCTTCATTCCATCTACTAGATTCTGTAGTTTCAAGATATCATCGTAATTACAATGACCTAGGATTTCATGCCATGTCTGAATATCATAACAACCGTAACAACTGTCATCGCATTCCTTATAGGTGTTCAAATAGTAAAGCCTGTTGTATTTCTTTATAACAAATTTTGTACCATTCTTATGGATCAGAATACTGTCATCTTGTCTGAATTCAACAGACGCCCCATTTCTTGTTGCTGCTTCAACAGAGAAAATGTCTTGTGGATATGTGGGGATAAACAATGCGTTCTGTAGCAATGTCCTCCTTTGTCTTCCCTTACTGTCCATTAGGTACACCTCAGCGTCACCTCTCTTGAGTGCTACACCGGAAGTTCTTTTCCCATCTGCCAACTCCATGTAATGTTTCTCTGGCTTAAACGAGGTGTCAAATCTTTTAAATTTCTTGATGTCTGTGATAATATGCGATGTTGCTCCTGTATCTACCATCAGGCTTTTTGTTTTGGGATTGTTTAACTGGTCTTCACTTATTTTAAAAGCAAATGTTTGTTCTGTATCATCCACTACCTGCTTTACATTGTCTCGTGCCTTTCGTCTGCACAATGTCTCACTGTGAGTGGAGCTCTTGCAATAATTACACCAATTTGTCTTCCTCTTATTCATTTTGTATGGACATGCATTAGCTTTGTGACCTTTCTGATGACAACTGTAGCAGACAATGATGTCTTTCTCCCTTGTTGGTACAACAGGGGTGCTGATTTTCATTACATTATCAGTGCTTGTGCTGCTGTGATATTTTTCAGTGTCCTCAAAAATCCTTAACTGGGTTTTAAAGTCAGTAAAAGTCATATCTTCTTTACCTTGTGTTATGTGGATTGCAAATGGTTTGAATGATTCAGGCAGGCCTTTAAGAATCATAGCCACTAATAGTCCATCACTGAGGGTCTCTCCTGCATTTCTAAGTGCTGTAATCGCTGTTTCTGTGCGTATGATATAGTCTGTGACACTTTCACATTCAGACTTCTGAAGAGATGTTAGTTCTGTGTATAAATTTATGATACGTGGCTTACCTTGGCCAGCATAATGATCTCTCAGGATTTTCAGCGCTTTTCTTCCATCATCAGTTGCTTCTCTCATTATAAGAGATAGACTTTTATCACCCAGGAATTGTATTAACTCAGCATAAGCTTCCTCATTCTTATTCCTGTCTTGCACAGGGTCTGTTTCGTCTGATGGTTCCTGAAGGATTGTTTCTTTAAGATTCATCAAGCGCAGATGGCCTAGGAATTTTGTCTCCCACAGCTCATAATTTTTCTCATCTCCATCGAAAAGCAGCCTGTTCCATCGGCTTGTTCCCTCTCTCCTGGGCCCATAACCTGTTGCCATTTTTTACTTAAGAGATAGGATAACCGGATTATAGCAGATCTTTGATGGAGGACAAACTCACACAGGCACCATGCTTTAGTTTTCTCAGGAACACACACTGCAGTCTCTGCTGCCTCTTTTTTCTCTTTTTTTTTTTTTTAGTGAGTGCAACTTTATTTAAACACTTCCTGGTTAACAAACAGACAACATATTCATATGACTGTAGATCAATGGATAAGCTGTATAAGGGCATATAAACAAAATGTCATATATCTTAACACTTTGCCCTAAGCCCACAATATTTCTTAAGAGGGTGTGGTTTGTTGTGAATCAGGCACCAATGATTAGGAGCTTTATCTCTATCATCTGTACCACTCTGGAGAGCAGGAAAGGATATGGGAGGTGAGATGTCTATCTTTTAGTAGATACAGCTATATTTAAGTCTCTATGTTTAGCTTTGTTATTATACCTTGATGATGATAAAGATGAAGCAGGCAGCTAAAGCTGGGATAATTTCAGCCTCTGATCACCTGTCCTGTGTTGCTATCCTGTACCATGACTAGGGGATTAAAGATGATTTGTCTCCATTCTGCTCTGACCATTACTCTCCTCCTCCATTATAAATAACCACATGACCACAGGTTGGAGTTAAATGGCCATAGCAGCCTTTTATTAACAAACTGTATACATAACAGGTAAATAACACGTTAAACCCAGTTTTTTACTGGAGCCTCAAGGTCCCGGTAGGCATCAAAGAAGGAGGTACCTGTGTCCGACTTAATTAGGCCTCCAGCCGCCACAGCACCGGCTTGGAGACAACCAGTCGCAGGTACCAACATATCATCTACTTGGAGCCGTACCTCAGACGGGTCCCTACCAAGTATAAGTTTGCACCATCAGGGAGCCGTACCTCAGACGGGTCCCTACCAAGTATAAGTTTGCACCATCTGGGAGCCGTACCTCAGACGGGTGCCTACCAAGTATAAGTTTGCACAGACTAACATACCAGGACCTTGTACCCCGCCACCACCGCACAAACATGACACCTTATGTTTGTGCGACCCCACAAACCTGCAGTGCTCTCTGAAAAACCAGCCTGCACACCATTGCTACCGCCTAATACCCACAGTATCCAAGTAAAACCCATCTCCACATCAGTATCCCCCACAATTCAACTTCCAACTCCCACGTTGAAACCACCCAGAAAACCGCCAGCCCGGACCACAAACCGGGACACCCCACATCAACCTTAACCTGAGCGACGGTCAGGCTCCCCATTGACCGCCCATATGCCAGTGAGTAACAACGCCCATCTGAGACCAGACAATTGACAACCCTGGACAGCAAGTGCCATGCGTCAGTCACAATTACTGGGCTGAAAACTCCTTGTCCCAAACCCCTTTAACCCCTGTCATGCCAGCCCTCCATCCATGTCTCTTCTCTCCTTTACTCCGGGCCTCTCTTGTACCGTGGTACTCGGAACGGAAGTGGGAAGTGGCTAGCTGTCAAAATCGGGTACCCGCTCCTCAAAAGTGTTAATTGCGTAAGAGGTAGCGGAGAACGAGTCCTTAAAGTGAAAATTCCCCTTTTGGGTGGAGTTCTCCACTCCAGCTTAACCAGTTCCTGACCACCTGCCACCTTTTTACTTTGGCAGGGTGGCTCGGGCAGGCGAAACGACGTAGACCTACGTTGCTCGCCTAAGAGGAGCTAGGGGGCCACCAGCGGCACGCTCTCGCCCCCGATCATCAGCGGGAAAGCCGGAGCGTGTGTAAGGCGGCTCGGATTGCCGCCTAATACCTGCAATTGTTCCCGCTGAGAGGACGGTCAGCTGTTGTAAACACAGCCGACTGTCCTTCTCCCTGGGATGATGGCAGAGCTCATGTGATCCTGCTATATAGGATCACATGTCTCTGTGGTCATCTCAGAAGCCACGCCCCCCCCACAGTTAGAATCACTCCCCTAGGGTCACATTCAACCCCTTGATCACCTATACTGTTAACCCCTTCCCTGCCAGTGTCATTATTACAGTAACAGTGCATATTTTTAGCACTGATTACTGTAGTAATGTCACTGGTCCCCCAAAAAGTGTCAAAAATGTCAGTTAGGGGTCCGTTCTGTTCGTGGCAATGTCGCAGTCCCGCAAAAAATCGCAGATCGCTGCCATTACTAGTAAAAAAACAAAACAATAAAATGACATAAATCTTTCCAGTAGTTAATAGACGCAATAACTTTTGTGCAAACCAACCAAAAATATGTAGCCTAAAATGTTAAAAAATTTAGATTTTTAGATTTTTATTTATTTTTTGGAAATGTTATATAACAGAAAGTGAAAAATGTTTTTTTTCTTTTTCAAAATCGTCGCTCTTTTTTTTGTTTATAACGCAAAAAATAAAAATTGCACAGGTGATCAAATACCACCTCTATGTGTGGGAAAAAAAGGACGTAAATTTCGTTTGGGTACAGCGTCGCATGACAGCGCAATTGTCCGTTAAAATAACACAGTGCTGAATCGCAAAATAGGGCCTGGTCATTAAGGGGAAAAATCTTCTGGTCAGAAGTGGTTAAAATTTAATAGTAACATGCGGTTTGAAAAAATTCCACAAGATGGCGTTTGGGTAGAAAGAGTAACTGAAAGGTGTTTTGTACTAAGAAGAATGAAGACGGATGTGATCATGTATGTTCCTCATAGGCAGTAAACGAAAAAGGCAAGCAACAGAAAATGGATGCATGGCACAATAATAGCTTTTGGTTGGCAGGTACATATATATGTGCTTATATATATATTTTAAAAATTAGAGTCATCCACTACGCTATCACTATGTCAACTCTTCTGGAGACTGAGGCAGCAGACATATACACTGCCACTAAAGTTAAAAAATATTTTTATTTAATTAACTTTAGTGGCAGCTGTTTGTCATGCTGCTGCCTCAGACCCCAGAAGAGATGACCTAGTGTAGTGGATGGCTGCACGAGGTATTGCATTAAAAATAAATAAAATGTTCACAATAGAATAACTAGTGTAGCCATCCACAACACTAATGTCCCCTGTTCTGGGGACTGAGGCAGCAGCATGACCAACAGCTGCCTACTATAAGAAATATTCATACAGCAAGCACAGCAAGTGTAGCTATATGCTACACTTGTCATATATAATTATATATATATTTAATAAAAAGCTAATTAGAAGGGACATATTTTTCTTTAAATTCATTTATTTTTATTTTTTTACAACAATCATATGTGGCTGCGCTCCTGCCCCGGCCAGCTTACCTGCAGTGTTGATGCTGACTCTCCCTATCCAGTCCAGTCTCCCTCTCTCTTGTCTCCGTCCACTGACTGGTACTTCTGAGAATGACTGATACCTCCAGCTCTTCAGCTCCCCAACTGCGCCTGGGAGCGTTATCACTGACCTCCTCTCAGGTACACTGTGCAGGGCTCAGTCAGTTGGCTCCAGATGTCATAGGCTGTGTGGACATGGTACAGGATAGCAAACACAGGACAGGAGGTCAGAGACTTAGCAATGGATGATAGAGGATATAAACAGGACAGGTGGTCAGAGGCTGCGTATTGGATGGAATAGGAGACGTCTTAGGCTGTGTGGAAACGGTACAGGTGACATCTTAGGCTGTGCGGACATGATACAGGAGATGTCATAGACTGTGCGGACATGGAACAGGAGATGTCAAAGACTGTGCGGACATGGTACAGGAGAAGTCAAAGTCTGTGCGGACATGGTACAGGAGATGTCAGAGGCTGTGCGGACATGGTACAGGAGATTTCATAGGCTGTGCGGACATGGTACAAGAGACGTCTTAGGCTGTGTGGACATGGTACAGGAGAAGTCCGAGGCTGTGCAGACATGGTACAGGAGAAGTCAGAGGCTGTGCGGACATGATACAGGAGATGTCATAGACTGTGCGGACATGGAACAGGAGATGTCAGAGTCTGTGTGGACATGGTACAGGAGAAGTCAGAGGCTGTGCGGACATGGTACAGGACATGTCATAGACAGTGCGGACATGGAACAGGAGATGTCAGAGGCTGTGCGGACATGGAATAGAAGATGTCATAGGCTGTGCGGACAAGATACAGGCGATGTCATAGACTGTGCGGACATGGAACAGGAAATGTCAGAGGCTGTGCGGACATGGTACAGGAGAAGTCAGAGGCTGTGCAGACATGGTACAGGAGATGTCATAGACTGTGTGGACATTGCACAGGAGATGTCAGAGGCTGTGTGTAAATGGTAGAGGAGAGATCATAGGCTATGCAGACATGGTACAGGAGATGTCTTAGGCTGTGAGGACATGGTACAGGAGATGTCAGAGACTGTGGGGACATGGTACAGGAGATGTCTTAGGCTGTGCAGACATGGTACAGGAGATATCAGAGGCTGTGTTGACATGGTACAGGAGATATCATATGCTGTGCGGACATGGTACGGGAGACATCTTAGGCTGTGTGGACATGGTACAGGAGATGTCAGAGACTGTGGGGACATGGTACAGGAGATATCAGAGGCTGTGCGGACATGGTACTGGAGATATCATATGCTGTGCAGACATGGTACAGGAGACATCTTAGGCTGTGTGGACATGGTACAGGAGATGTCAGAGACTGTGGGGACATGGTACAGGAGATATCAGAGGCTGTGCGGACATGGTATGGGAGATATCATATGCTGTGCGGACGTGGTACAGGAGATGTTTTAGGCTGTGCGGACATGGTACAGGAGACGTCTTAGGCTGTGTGGACATGGTACAGGAGACCTCAGAGGCTGTGCGGACATGGTATTGGAGATATCATAGGCTGTTATCGGATATGGTACAGGAGGCATTTTAGGCTGTGTGGACATGGTACAGGAGATGTCAGAGACTGTGCAGACATGATACGGGAGGTATCATAGGCTGTGCGGACATGGTACAGGAGAAGTCAGAGGCTGTGTGGACATGGTACAGGAGATATCATAGGCTGTGCGGACATGGTACAGGAGACATTTTAGGCTGTGGGAACATGGTACAGGAGAGGTTTTAGGCTGTGCGGACATGGTACAGGAGACATCTTAGGCTGTGTGGACATGGTACAGGAGACCTCAGAGGCTGTGCGGACATGGTACAGGAGATGTCAGAGGCTGTGCGGACATGGCACAGGTACAGGACATTGTACAGGACATGTCATAGGCTGTGAGGACATGGTACAGGAGATGTCAGAGGCTGTGCGGACATGGTACTGGAGATATCATATCCTGTGCAGACATGGTACAGGAGACGTTTTAGGCTATGCGGACATGGTACAGGAGACGTCTTAGGCTGTGTGAACATGGTACAGGTGACCTCAGAGGCTGTGCGGACATGGTACAGGAGATGTCAGAGGCTGTGCGGACATGGTACAGGAGATGTCATAGGCGGTGAGGACATGGTACAGGAGATGTCAGAGGCTGTGCGGACATGGTACAGGAGATGTCAGAGGCTGTGCGGACATGATACAGGAGATTTCAGAGGCTGTGTGGACATGGTACAGCAGAGTGCAGACATGATACAGGAGATGTCAGAGGCTGTGCGGACATGGTACAGGAGATGTCAGAGGCTGTGCGGACATGGTACAGGAGAAGTCAGAGGCTGTGAGGACATAGTAGAGGAGTTGTCAGAGGCTGTGCGGACATGGTGCAGGAGATGTCAGAGGCTGTGCGGACATGGTACAGGAGATGTCAGAGGCTGTGCGGACATGGTACAGGAGATGTCAGAGGCTGTGTAGACATGGTACAGGAGATGTCAGAGACGGTGGGGACATGATACAGGAGATATCATAGGCTGTGCAGGCATTGTACAGGAAAAGTCAGAGGCTGTGCAGACATGGTACAGGAGATATCAGAGGCTGTGTGGACATGGTACAGGAGACGTCTTAGGCTGTGCGGACTTGGTACAGAAGACGTCGAAGGCTGTGTGGACATGGTACAGGAGATGTCATAGGCTGTGAAGACATGGTACAGGAAATGTCAGAGGCTGTGCGGACGTGGTACAGGAGAGTGCGGACATGATACAGGAGATGTCAGAGGCTGTGCGGACATGGTACAGGAGATGTCAGAGGCTGTGCGGACATGGTCCAGGAGAAGTCAGAGGCTGTGCGGACATGGTACAGTGTAACGCTCCTGCGTTTCATGTATGGTGTGGATTTTCAGCTGCAGAAATATTCCACTTCAGTAGTCATGTAAGAGAAACGCTGAGATACCATTCCCAACCCTCAATGACTCATCATGTGTGGAAGGTCTTAATTCAGCCAGTAAATACACACACTCTACAAGATGGTTCCTAGAGTGACTTTATGTATATAGTAACACAGTGATGTTTAGACTGAAGAGACAGGTTGGGTGGAGATGGTAGATGACAGCCACTTGAAGGAAAGATAGTAGCAGATGGATGCAGATAGGTTTAGCAATCATGTATGGTAGCAGATGACATAGTAGCAGGTGGACATACAAGAGAGATCAACCCAGTGCAGGAATAGTTAGCAGTAGTCTCAAGAGCTAGCAATCTAGACATGCAGATGTGATAATAGTCCTTACTATGCAGAGCTAGATAGTGTAAGCTTTAGTATAAAGTTTATAGAGGTTTCCCCTGCGGGGTACTTAACACTAATAGCAATATAGCCAAGGGGTGGTTCAAGAAGAGCGATGATCCAGTAGCGGGATACAGGGATCAGCGCAGCGTGGTTCCGTCAGCGAGGTATGCTTGCAAGCACGAGAGCTTCAAGCTAAGTTAGCATCTAGGTAACAAGGGTGTTTGAACGAACACATGTGAGTGAGAGCCGGCGATCTAAATAGCCATCCAGTCCGGCGCTGAGTGATGACAGCTTCAGTCTTAAAGGTGTATGCGCACCTTTCCAAAAGAGAATGGTGGGGCGCATACACTTATGAAAAGAGTAAATAGGGTACCAAAGGTACCGAAACATTACATACAGGAGATGTCAGAGGCTGTGTGGACATGGTACAGGAGATGTCAGAGGCTGTGCGGACATGGTACAGGAGATGTCATAGGCTGTGCGGACATGGTACAGGAGATGTCAGAGGCTGTGCGGACATGGTACAGGAGACGTCTTGGCTGACATGGTACAGGAGACGTCTTGGCTGTGCGGACATGGTACAGGAGATGTCAGAGGCTGTGCGGACATGGTACAGGAGATGTCAGAGGCTGTGCGGACATGGTACAGGAGATTTCGGAGGCTGTGTGGACACGGTACAGGAGAGTGCGGACATGATACAGGAGATGTCAGAGGCTGTGAGGACATTGTACAGGAGATGTCAGAGGCTTTGCGGACATTGTACAGGAGATGTCGGTGGATGTGCAGACATGATACAGGAGACGTCTTGTGGACATGGTACAGGAGATGTCAGAGGCTGTGCGGACATGGTACAGGAGATGTCATAGGCTGTGCGGACATGGTACAGGAGATGTCAGAGGCTGTGCGGACATGGTACAGGAGACGTCTTGGCTGACATGGTACAGGAGACGTCTTGGCTGTGCGGACATGGTACAGGAGATGTCAGAGGCTGTGCGGACATGGTACAGGAGATGTCAGAGGCTGTGCGGACATGGTACAGGAGATTTCAGAGGCTGTGCGGACACGGTACAGGAGAGTGCGGACATGATACAGGAGATGTCAGAGGCTGTGAGGACATTGTACAGGAGATTTCAGAGGCTTTGCGGACATTGTACAGGAGATGTCGGTGGATGTGCAGACATGATACAGGAGACGTCTTAGGCTGTGCGGACATGGTACAGGATAGCAACACAGGACAGGTGGTTTAGAGGCTGCATATTGGATAGAACAGGAGAGCAACACAGGACAGGTGGTCAGAGGCTGTGCATTGGATGGGTGTAATGTTCTGGTACCTTTGGTACCCTAATTCCACTTTTCCTAAGTGTATGCGCCCCACCATTCTCTTTTGGTAAGGTGCGCATACACCTTTAAGACCGATGCTGTCATCACTGAGCGCCGCTGGAGCGGCTATTTCAACCTCCGGCGGTCTCACTCACATGTTCGTTCAACGCCGCATAATCTGCCTTGAAGCTCTCATGCTTGCAAGCATACCTCGCTATCGGAACCACGCTGCTGATCCCTGTATCCCGTTACCGGATCATCCGCTCTTGCCGAACCTCTCCTCTACTACATTGCTACTAGTGATAAGTACCCCACAGGAGAAACCTCTATAACCTTCATACTAAAGCTTACACTATCTAGCTCTGCATACTAAGGACTATTACTACATCTGCATTAACTAAGATTGCTAGCTCTTGAGCCTAATACCATCTGCTCTTGCACTGGGTTGGTCTATCCTGTATGTTCACCTGCTACTCTATCATCTGCTACCATACATGATTGCTAAACCTATCTGCATCCCATCTGCTACTATGTTACTTTCAAGAACATTCCTTTCAAGTGTCTGTCATCTACCATCTCTACCCAACCTGTCTCTTCAGCCTATCATCACTATATTACTATACATATAAGTCACTCTAGGAACATCTTATTGAGTGTGTGTATTTACTTGCTGAATTGAGACTATCCACACATGATGAGTCTTGGGAGTTGGGATTGGTGTCTCAGCGTTTCTCTACATGACTACTGAAGTGGAATATTTCTGCAGCTGTAAATCCACATTATACATAAAACGCAGGAGCGTTACAATGGGACAGGAGAGCAAACCATGACAGGTGGTCAGAAGCTGTGCAATGGATGGTAGAGGACAGAAATAGGACAGGTGGTCACTGACCGGAGGCTGCAGAGGCTGAAGGGGTCCAGTCCTATTGCCCGGCCGGCCGACGCTCACCACCATGGAGAGGAGTGAAAATACATTTGAAAATGGCGCCGCCCGACACCATTATGTCACCGGAACTGCGCAAGCGCTGTATAGTCGAAAATGCCAAATCATGTACAGGCTTTCCTGAGCCTAGCAATCTTCAGAACGGCGTATGCGCAGTTGCCGTGTCAGCCGGGCCGGGAGACAAATTCTTTACGGGCGCCGCTGCCCTCAGAGCGGCCCCAAGGCATGCGGACTTGCCGGCCTACCCGTAAATTTTCCGGTATCCTGGTAGGCCAGTCTGGCCCTGATGGAGGAAAGGATACATTATATTCTCCTGCAGGTTGTATTGAGAGAGGCTGTAGGAGAAACACCTATTTCTCCTGCAGGTTGTATGGCAGTTTAGAAACCACTGGATTCACGCCATGAGCAGTGTCAAGAAAGCTTAGCCCGGGGCGTGTCCGGAAGCCGACGGAGTTGGACGCTGGAGAGAGGAGCTCCGTCTCGGCCTGCATTAATCTATTGCCATCCTCTCAATCCTTCACCCCCAGCTATCAGAAAAGGACGGCAAGCTCTCTCTGCACCTCCCTGGGACACTTGCCAGCTGAAATTGCGGAGGAAAAGACCCGATCGGCGGGTCGCCAGGACTGAGGCCTAGCCGCGGGCCGGAGCCGCGGTCTTTCCTGGGGCGGGACGCGGCAGCGGTGATCGGGTAAGGCCTAACTTGCTTTGGGGCCCCTCTGCCGCCTCCCGATCTGCATCCTTCCTGCTGCAGGCCCCCCCGCTCGGCCCAGGAACAAATAAAACGGACGGATGTGCAGAGGAGAGCTCCGTTCTCTCCGTCATCAATCCTCTGCAATCCTCCTTCATCCAGCGTTCTTGTGGGCTGCAAACACCTCGGGGGGACCCATCTATACCCCAGGGTCCGATATCGACCTCTATTTTGAGAAACAAAGCTGGATTAGAGGATCGTTTTTTTGCGGCCTAGTCCAGCACGAAGCCGCGGCCTTTCCTGAAGCGGGCCGCGGTCGCAAACACGCATAGGGGTCCTGCTTCCTCCTTTGGGTGCCCCCTCATCCATCCATCCCATCCATCCCAGCCTGCTCCTCATAGGAAGGCCCCAGCAAACCCCATAGTCTCCACAGCACAGCAGTCCGCCATCTTGGCTACAGCAGGGGAAAGAGACATCTAGCAGGCTGCACACTTTTCAGCTTATCCAGCAATCGCCGGGCCTCCATTGCTGAGGAGAAACACAGCCTGGAATCTGGATTTTGCTGCCTGCGGATTATGTGAGTTGGGGGGTCCTAAAGCCTGTAGACTGACCCTTTACATTGCCACTCTTGCCTGCCTGCCATCCCACAGCCCTGCTGAGTGTCACAACCCCTGCGGACTATCCACCAGCCTGCCAAGTGCCTGTCTGCTGCTGTGAGGTTTTCCAGCTACATAATCATAGCTGCAGAGTATTGCACCAAGCCCTCACTGACTATATTGCAACTCCCTATACAAGTTCACCTGTCTTTTTTGATCCCTTTTTGCTGTGGATTGCTCACACCACTTTTTTCCTGCATTACCGAACTTGCACTCTATGCCCGTGACCTTCTGCCCGTATGAACCTTATTGCAACTGATTTGAAGATGCTTGCCATGCGGTGCTGAGCCACGGGACGGTCCGGCTCCGGCAGTTACCTTTCAGCCAAGCTACACCTACTGTACGCATGTCTGCGGGCAATTCCCACCTCGCTGACCCTGCAGACCTTCAACAGAGCTCCATACAACGTTACCTGCTGCGCACTGCGCCACCAGAATCCCGCTCCCCCAGACCTGATAAGATGGCGCCCAGTCGCACAGTAGGTAAAAACAAACCTGCCCCGCAGCCATCTCTGCCTACTCCTCCTGATGGGGCCACGGGATGCGCGGAGAGGCCTCCTTCTCCGGCGGCGCCCTCTTCCTCACCTCCCTTGCCCAGCTCTTCTACGACGACTGGGGGCCCTGACTCCCGGGACTGCGGGGGAACCCTCAGGTCGGAGGCTGCCTCCCTTCTCTCGGCCTTCCGGTCGGACTTCGAGTCCTGGGCCTCTAAAATGGAACTCTCACTGCATGCTGACTTGAATGCAATCCGTCAACAAGTTTCCGCTACGGACTCCACTGTTGCCGCCGTCACCGCTACTCAGGAAGCCCATGAGTCCCGCTTAACGGCGTTGGAGATTGCTTCCCGGGACCACCTCCAACGCCTGCGCCAGCAACAACTCCGCATAGATGACGGCGAAAACAGGAGTCGCAGGAACAACATACGGATTCAGGGCCTCCCTGAAGCCACCTCTGGTACGGATCTTAAACCCACTGTGACTGCCATTCTCAATCAGGTTCTCGGTAGAACTCCGACCACGGCCATCGAACTGGACAGGGTGCACAGGGTGGGGGGCCCGGGAGGTGGGAGAGACGGCCGTCCCCGTGATGTGTTGTGTAGGGTTCACTACTATACCCTAAAGGAAGAAATCATGAGGAAGGCTTGGCAACTGGGCCCTCTTGACTTCGATGGCTCCTCCATTCACCTCTACCCCGACTTATCTCGCAATACACTACATATGCGGAGAGTGGTTCGTCCCTTATTGGACTTGTTGCGTCAGATTGGGGCCACTTACACATGGGGGCACCCCTTCAGCATCAAAGTAACTTTCAACTCCCGGAAGTTCGTGCTGGCGGATCCTGATCAACTACCCGACTTCTTTTCCTTTCTGGGTCATGCTCCGGTGGACATTCCGAATTGGCTGGATCCTCCAGTTGAATGGACACGACCACAGGCATCTGGTCCTCTTCCTCAGAGGAGTCGGCGCTCCCGCTCAAGGCCTGCCTTACCCAGGCACGGGCCTAGCCGCCCTCAGTCTCCGGAAGCTTGATGACTGCAAATACCGCATTCCACGTTGACTGTGCTGGTGTGACAGGACCCTGTTGGTTGACCCCCTATTTACCCTCCCCTGTCATAATGTGCTTTTCTCCACAGATACCGGCCTCATTCGTCTTGTTCTGACCTTGCTTCTGCCCTTTGCTATGGCTACGATTAGCTGGGGTTCGAGGGGGTCACAGAGTGACCGTTACTGCCGCAGACTTATGATCCACCAGCTCGAGTTGTCTTCTAGGTTTCATGTTGTTGGTATTACTATGCAATGTTGATGCTTCTTCTAAGTGGTGACAATTTCTCCTGTTTTCCCTTTTTGATGCTCGCTGCCCCCCACAGTTACATGTACTCACTGGCTCAGTGCGACCTTACCACTGCCCCTTGCTGTTATTTAGTCCGGCTGGGGTCTGGGGGGGGGGGTCGCCTGCCGCTACATGATTCTGGTAGCTCCTGGCCCACCACTTAATGTTTCAATTACTTTTATTTTGTTGTTTTCCATACTTTCTGATGTTGCTTTCTCCCCTGTCGGCCGCAATTCTGCGTCCCTACCATTATCCCTGTATTGAGCTCTAATGCTAATGTTCTTCTTTGGTGTACTCATAACTGATTTTTATTTAGATCTGCTGGGTTGCCGGACCCACTCATGTGTCTTTATCTCCCTCTTCACACTTCCACCCCCCCATAGGTTGGGCACGGTTCTGTGCCCGCATCGTGTGTTACGTGCGGTGTCCTGTAATCAGGCACCATAGCCTCCTTGGCTCCTTTACGGGAGTCCCCCCTGTCTGCTACTCAGTGGACCACTTAGTCTTACCCCTTCATTTTTTTCTTCCTTTTTTCTTCTTTCCTATCCCGCCCCTTTTCTGTATTCTCTGCCCCCGTATCTTACCCCCCCCCTTTTTTCTTTCTCTTTTTTTTTTCTCTTCTTCTTCTACGGTCTTTCTTTTCTGGTCGCGGTTTCCATTCCCCTGGAGGCCTGCTTTCCTCTGCCAGCCCGCTCACGTCCTGCTATGGCCCACACAGTAAGTACTCGCCCCCGATTGACCCTGGGCTCCTATAATGTACAAGGCCTCAATGTTGCTTCTAAGAGGGGCCAAATCCTATACCATATGCATAAGCACCATGTCAATATATTGCTGCTCCAAGAGACTCATTTCTGCTCCGATTCTGTCCCTGCTTGTTCCAACAGGTACTACAACCGATGGATACACAGTTCTAACCCGCTTCAGAAGTCCAAAGGGGTGTCTGTAGCTTTTCACAAGTCCCTGCCTGTCATCATGATTGACCATGTTGCAGACCCGCAGGGAAGGTACGTGCTGGTTAAGTTTGTTCTCTGGGGGATGATGTACACAGTTGCCAACTTTTACTTACCTAACACAAATCAGGTTGCCTGGGCATGCGGTACCTTGAGCTACTCACGGGGTTCGCAGAGGGGAGGGTCCTCCTGGGTGGCGACTTCAACCTTCCCTTAGACCCGACACTAGATACCTCTTCCTCTCGCTCAACTCTTTCCTATGCGAAGTTGCGTGCCCTGAAACGTGTCCTTCATGACTTGCACCTAGCTGATGTGTGGCGAATCCTCCACCCGACCTCTAGGACCTACACTCACTTTTCGTCTGCCCATCAGTCGTACAGCCGGATAGACTATTTTTTTGTGGACCATGCCTGCCTTGACTAGTCCCCCAAGGTTGACATTGGGACGTCGGTCTGGTCCGACCACTCCCCGATTTTCCTCACGCTTTCTCCCCCGTATACTCCGCTGAGAGAATGGACCTGGAGGCTTAACGAATCTATACTGGCGACTCCGGGCTGCGTGGACACGATTTCCACTGTCATTAACAATTTCTTTTTAGACCACACTGACGACACTACGTCCCTCCCCCTACAATGGGAAGCGCTCAAAGCAGTGCTACGGGGTTCCTTTATTCAGCTGGGTTCCCGTCTTAAAAAGGACAGGTCGGCCTCTATTGCGACCGCGACTCTAAAGCTGCGCAATCTAGAAACACAGCATAGCCGAACCCCCTCTGATGCAACTCTAGCCGACCTCTCTGCGGCTCGATCTCAACTTAGGGACCTATATGTGGCCTCTGCCCGCAGGTATGACCAGAAGTTGGCTCTACACAGATACAAGTTTCAAGACAAATGTGGTCGACCCTTAGCTGGCGCTCTCCACCCACGCACTGCCTCTACATTTATTGACCGGATCCGTGACACCACAGGATCCTTAGTGTCGACCCCGAAGCTAATTGGTCAATCCTTTGCGACTTACTATCAGTCGCTTTACCACTTGTCTGCGTCCTTGCCCCAGGATGACCCTGGGGCCTCTCTCGATGACAAGGCTGCGTATGTGTCGGCCACTGCCCTCCCATGCCTGCCTGATGAGACCGTCTCGGACCTGGAAGTGCCGATCTCAGTTGACGAGGTTATGGCGGCTATTGCATCTACCCCTTCCTGCAAAAGTCCTGGCCCTGACGGCTTTACTGCCAAATTTTACAAGGTGTTCGGCACTCTGCTGGCCCCTTTTCTGGCTCGGGTCTTTAACTCCATTCCTGACGGCTCGGATTTTCCCCCTCAGACGTTGGAGGCCCACATATCCCTAATTCCAAAACCAGGGAAAGACCCCACAACGTGTGCCAATTACAGACCTATCTCTTTGATTGGAATCGACCTTAAACTTTATGCTAAGATCCTAGCGACCCGACTGAAACCATTATTGCCGGACCTTATTCATATGGACCAAGTGGGCTTTGTCCAAGGCCGAGAAGCTAGGGACAATACCCTAAAAACCCTCCTGCTTACTGATTATGCCCGCTCCCGAGATATACCTTTGTGCCTGCTGACGGTGGACGCAGAGAAGGCCTTTGACCGTGTTGATTGGCATTTTCTGCGTCTTACCCTGGAACAAATCGGTCTCGGCCCGATGATGCTAGCTAGAATTATGGCCCTCTACAAGTCACCTTCCGCTAGGCTTCGGATTAACGGCTCCTTGTCTCCTACCTTCAGTATACACAACGGTACACGTCAGGGTTGCCCCCTATCTCCGCTTCTCTATGTACTAGTAATGGAACATCTGGCTGTTGCTCTCCGTAATAACCCCAATGTTTGCGGACTGACCATTGGACCCATACATTCTAAACTAGCGCTATTCGCAGATGACTTACTGCTATACGTTACCTCTCCTCAAAGGTCCCTCCCTGCGATCTTAGCCGAGTTCCGCGACTTTGGTCTTATGAGCAACTTTAAAGTTAATCATTCTAAATCGGAGATACTAAATATCTCCATGCCTACATCGACCCTTAAGCGTATCTCGGACACGTATCCCTTTAAGATGGGATCCTCCTCCGTTCGCTACTTGGGCGTCAATCTGCCTTCTGACCCGACGTGCCTCTTTACTGACAATCTTGTTCCACTCTTCACTAAAACCCTATCTGACCTGTCTACGTACTCCACGAAACGCTTGTCTTGGTTTGGGAGGATCAATGTTCTGAAGATGGACATCCTGCCTCGTTTCTTATACCTCTTCCAAGCGCTTCCTGTTCACATACCTGCATCCTTCTTTGACAAGCTGCGTAGAACGCTTTCGAGATTTGTATGGCTCCATAGCCGACCCCGTCTAAAGTATGCGACTCTCACCCTTCCGAAGTCTAGAGGGGGCACCGGTATCCCGGACTTCGCTCTCTACCACCGGGCGGCGACCTTGACGCGCTTGGTGGATTGGTTTCACAATGCTCCCACTAAATTGTGGGTGCAACTTGAATGTTTTCTTGCCCCTTTCGATCTCAGGGCACTTCCCTGGACTCCGGTACATCTTCGTGGCCACGTGTCCTCTTTCAACACTTTAACACACCAGACCTTGCGGATTTGGGATTGCCTGAATAGGTCGGGCCGTCTCTCAGGTCCTCAGGGGCCCATGATGCCCTTCTTTGGCACCCCAGCGTTCCCCCCGGCGGCCTCGTGTTCTAGATTTGGACCCTGGACTGCGACGGACCACCGACGGGTTTCCCAAATTCTACGGACTGACCCGACCTTGTTGACGACTCCTACTCCCACCACATCCGACAGTGCTCCTGTGAGCTGGCTGCAGCGCGGCCAGGCTCTCTCCTATTTACGCTCCCTGCCCTCACTGACTGCTGTTAGTGGTGACCCTTCGGAATTTGACTCTATCTTACTCCAAGATGATCCCCCCACGCACACGGTGTCTCTCTTATACTCCCTACTCCTCCGCGCCCTCCGCCCTGACCTGCCGAACTATACTGCTGCCTGGGATGGGGACCTGGGGCGAGCCCTTTCACCCAACGATTGGTTCAAATGTTTTGCGTTGACTCACTCGCTGTCTCCGGCAACACAGGTTCAGGAGAAGGGGTTCAAACTCTTGAGCAGATGGTACAGATGCCCTTCCTCAATTTCCTATATTGACCCACTTCAGTCGGACCAGTGCTGGCGTTGCTCGTCATCTAGGGGGACGCTCCTACATATTTGGTGGGAATGTCCGCAGATCCATGAATTGTGGATTGGAATTATTGCTCTCTACTGCAGGCTCCGGGCAACCACAGTCTCCGCGACACCGCAATTGGCCTTGTTGTCCCTGTTGCCCGGTTCCTTCCGGTCGATCAAGCGAGACGTTTTGCGTTTTTTCTTGGCGGCTGTTAGGACGGTAATACCCAGACACTGGAGAACCACGCACGTACCTTCTAAACTTGAGTGGGCTTTGGAACTAGACCGACTTAGGGATATGGAAAACCTGCTGGCGCGAGAAGGGGGCAGAGAGGATCGGTTCTCTGCTGCATGGATATCTTGGGACATGTTCCGGTGTTCGGATGACTTTAAATCCTGGCTCGAATCACCTGTACTGCCGGGTGATGGGGAGCGGCAGTGGGACGTGGGCGGCCCCTCTTAATCTTCTCTGCTTTCCTCATCCTCTTGGCTTATCTCTGTTTTCGCTCTCCTGCTTTATCTCACCTTCCTTCTCTTTATCTTTTTGGTTATGCCACTGGCGTCACACAGCTGTCCTTTTTGCGCTACCTTGCTGGTTTTGAATGCTTTTCAGCGTAAGACCTGAGTATTTACTAGTGCCTTACACACTTCACAACATTTTCTCATATGATGCCAACTGTAGCAACGCCTCTACCAGTGTTATCCTTTAGTTGTCCTCTCTCTTGCTTATGTTGACCCATGTTACGCCAAGCTGCTGTTTGTTAAGTTGCGACACCATTATCCTCCAACGGACTTGGTAGTTTATGTTGCCTTTCGACACTAATAATAATTGCAGTAGACATTTACTTGTAGTGCATTATGTGATATGACTGTGGAAAATTGTTTTTTTTTCTGTTTGTTACTTGCTTCTTCGATCTCACTCATCTTCTGTAAAAAAACCTCTTCCTCAATAAAATCAGATTGAACTAAGAAAGCTTAGCCCAGGTAGACGAGGGTCTGCCTTTTCCATCTCTAACTCCATGAGGAGGTCGCTTAGCTCTTGAACCTTTCAATGGTCTTTACTACCTATTTTTGGAAAGTTATGCAGTCTTTTGAAAAGAGCATTTTATTATGGCTTCCGAGCTACCATAGGTTTGCTTAAGTCTTGCCCATGCAGCAGCAAGAACTGCATCTGGGTAGTCAACATGTACTGCTCTATTTTAACACAATCTGCAGATTCTGGCCCAAGCCACTTTATGAGTAAATCAAGTTCCTCCTTGGCGGTAAGGTTGAGATCAACAATAGCAGCTTTGAAGGTTGATCTCCAAGCCCTATAGTTCTCTGGACAGTCGTCGAACCTTGAGAGGCTAATGTTAATGAGCTTGCTGTGAATCATATATCTGGCTAAGTCAGACAGGTCAGATCTCTCACTCTTTGGTGCCAAAGTAACTTGTGGGACCACTCGAGCATGAAAATTCTCTGGTGAATAAGGATGCTGTGTAGGTGCGTTGTGGACTTGAAGAGGCTCAGGCTTTTGGAGGTTGGAGGTCTTTGTGTTGAGAGTCCGAACAGTAATGTTAGTAGGTGGTACAGGAGATGATTCGGTATCATTGCAAACACTGTGTCTTACCACATATTCACTGGTGCGTTCAACTGGATCTTCCATTTCTGCTGGAATAGAACAGTCTGAATTAGTACTATCCCCCTTTGCTTGTTCAAGGACCTTTAGCCTTGCTAGGGTGGCTGCTTCCTCACTTTCCTTTTGCAGATTCTTTATTTGGGATTCTACCTTCGCTTGGTGAGCTTTGCTTTGAGCTTCTATCTCTGCCTGGTGAGCTGCCATCTCTGCTTGAAGAGTTTTGCTTTGAGCATCTATTTCAGCTTGGCAAGTTTTGCTCTGAGCTTCCATTTCAGCTTCCTTTCTGGCAAAGGAGTTTCGCTCTTTTTTGGCTTCAAGACTTGCACGGGGCTCTATTAGCGTATTGCTTAATGTTGAGCTTCTAGAGTGAGAAGATTTAGAAGAACTTGCTGTGAGCTTAGTAGATGTGGATTTATGAGATCTGGTCTCTTGCAGTTGAGTGATGCGAAGTTCTGCCTTATCCTTAGAATCTTGTTGGTTTAGTTCATCTGTTTTAGTCAGTTCTGCTAAAGACCCTCTATATTAGAGTCCTTTAAGAAAGCTGTGTATTTAGCAGACAGCTGCTGGTAGCATTGGTACTCTGTAGATAGGTGATCTGTGGAGTCTCTTAATTTAGACGTTTGATCATTAAAGTGCAGTAAAACTGACATGTGGTATGTAGTTCTGTCCCACAGATTTGACAGATGGCTGAAGAACTCATCTGTAGTGGTTTCGTAGTTCTCTAAGTTTCTGTTTTGGTATTATCATTTGGGTCTTACACTTTTCTCTGCGATATCTGCAGAATCTGCTCCCTGTGCATCTGTGTGGTCAGAGTCATGATGCCAGCAAAGTGTCACCTTACCGCTAAGGAGGAACTTAATTTACTCATAAAGTGGCTGGGGCCAGGATCTGCAGATTGTGTTAAAAGAGAGCAGTACATGTTGACTACGTGTTTATTCAGCGATAAAGGAATGCTCAGACCCTTGTGTAGACATTTTTCAAGTTTTGCAAAGATGGTTACTGTCTCTTTAGGAAGACGAACAGCAGCTTAGACAGGTGGGATAACACAGCCCAATGCAGAGAAACGGTATTCAAGATTCACAGATGGTTTGCAGTAAACTTGTGGGACCATGTGCTTTCACAAGATGGCGGATGGCACTGAGCTTGATTGCAGATTAAACATACACATCTACACAGCAGGCTGTAGGAATTCTACCAAATGTTTTGACTATTCTGATTCCAATTGTTTTAATAGTGACCTATCCCTTGCTGAGACCTATTCCTGGCCTGTATAAGCAGAAACAATCACCGCGGACAATCGTTATCATATAGCTGAACACACCAGACACCGTTTATTTCCATCCACGTAGGTTTTAGTGCAAGCAGTAGGTATAGCAGACAACAAAATGCAGCAGATGATTGAAGGATGGTATCTGCAGGTCAAAACATGGTAATGTGTTCAGGGATGTGAGCAGATTGTATGAAGGCCTAGACAGATGTGGCCATCTTTATCCCCACAAGCATAAAGAAGCAGGAACAGGAAATACACCATAAATGGGATGGACAGGAAGGAACACAGAAGGGAAAGGGAAGTGCAACAACCAAAATAACCACAGGATGGCAGTATAAACCAATAATAATGGCATTACCATAAGTATGCATTATATTATATCTTACATATTGGTGTAACAGAACAACTGTCCTCTACGGACAGGGTTCCTTTTCCTATGCTAGCCACTCACAAAAAGTGCACCAAGCCCAGGAGCAGGAGTCTTCAATAGATTCTGCCTAAACCAGGATGGCTGCCAGAGTCATATGGGGCATCAGCATCCAATTTTTTTTTTTTTTAACCTAAATGTTTCTTTTTTCATTTTTTTTTAATTTATTTATTGTTTTCAAAAAAGAAGAGAACATATAAATACATTTCATACAGTAAAAAACTTCCAATTTCCAATATTATAAATTTCTCCCTTCCCTTTATTTTCCCCCCTATCAAACCCACCCCCTGCCCTTATCTATATTGGTTTTACTTTCTCTTTTTCTCCACTCCATTTGGTATATTCTCTTGTTGTCTTAAACTCTCTCCAATTTTCCCATTTATCACCCCACTCCTCAGCCTCATCTTCCTCCCAGTCTCTCAGATATTCTAATGTTCTTATTCTCTCAACTCTTTGTACCCAGTCCCCCGTAGTCGGGGCCTCTTCCTTTTGCCAGAATAACAGGATTAGTCCCTTTTGCTGCATTCATCAGGTGGGGTATTAATGTTGTTTTCACTGAATTTTTGATACCATGAAATAGGCAATACCAAGGATCTTCTGAGATTTCTATTTTCGTGATTTTTTTAATTAGGCCCAGGATTTCCTTCCAGTATTTTTTAATTTTTGGGCAGTTCCACCATAAGTGCGCCATTGTGCCTGTTTCTAAACAACCCCTCCAACAGTTTTTGGATTTTTCTTTTTGATAGTTATGTACAGTACTTTATCGGGGGTAATATACCATCTTGCAATGCATTTGTAATTGATTTCAACTGGGTTTGTATCTACTGTGGAACTGTGTATTAATTTTAGGCTTTTTCCCAAGTGGAAATCTCTATTTCGTGTGCCCAAGTCCCTCTACCATTTGTTGATGAATGGCGGGACCGCCGATCCTGTCAAGTCCACCAGGATTTTATATAAGTTTGATATTTTGTTTTCATATTTCTCTGAGGAGCAGATCCGCTCAAAAGGAAGCAGATCTTCTCCCCTTCTCAGCGGTCTTGGCAGAGAAGTCACGAAGTGCCTCAATTGGCAATATCGCCATTCATCGAGTTCCTATATTGATCAGCATTCAATTTGATGCTGCGTCCCCGTGACCGTGTAAATCATAGAGGAACCATGTGTAACTCAACATATTTCAAACAACATAATTCAAGTACTTTACAGGGTGCTGCCACCAGTTAGACCACTTTGGGCGGCAAGCCTCACTATCCTTTGTGGGGCCACCTTCAGATTAGCTAACTTTCTGCTTTTGCCTCCTATGCCTCTGGTGATTGGGAGTCATCAGAGCCGTCCACACCCCCCTCCACCCGGGAAAGTGGCTGACTCCCAGAGAGAGTTTAGAGAGTCTGCATGACTGGCAGTCTACGGTGTCTCGTGACTGTCCATTGGTGAGGCCTGGGTTCAATAGGTGGTCCCTTCTGTCAGTGCAGGATTAGTGGAACAATCCCCACTCAGTACACAAGGCATCAACAAGTTGCAATGGAGCTGTCTTTTGTATAGGGCCCTCCAAGATCACATCATACACTGTAGTTGGTGAGAAGGGATGCTTTTACACCCAATAAGGGGTGCACTCCTGCCTGGGCTCAAATTTTCTGCCTCTCTCGTATTTTGGGTTCCTTATGAACACCCGGTCCCCTGGTCGCATTGGCAGTTCCTATTATGATGATATCCTCAGCCAGGTCTTTGTCGGTCCAGAACCACCTTTTTGGCTTTGTGTAGCTGGTCCCAATGTTCTTGGATGTAGGTACTGCATGTGCAGGAAGTGGGTTGTTCAGGTGTATCCAGCAATAGGTCTACAGGTAACTGACCCTATTGTTCGAACATTAGTAACAACGGAGTATAGCCTATGCACTGTATTATTGTACGTCCAGACTATGTTCCACATGTGCTGAAGCCAGAGTTCTCGTGGCCCTGTTCAAGAGTCCGTAACAATCCCAGCAGGGTGCGGTTGAAGTGCTCACAGATCCTATTGCCTTGAAAATGGTAAAGGGTGAGGTAGCACTTATGGATACCACTCAAACATCTAAATTAAAACCTGATTTGTGACTTCCGGTTCCGACGCTCCAGTCGGCAGGAGTAGGATAGCTCAGCTCCCGCTGCGCCCGCCGAAAATTGGGATATAAAACTGGCACGGGGGGACACAGACACCGCAATCCCCCTCTCAGCAACAGCCACATCATGGAGAAACGACATGAACCGCTACATGGAGCGATCCCGGCCGCGTCAGCCGCATCCTTGTGACCGCTCCTCTGCTGCGGTTCTGCAGGGAGACAGCGCGCCAGACACTCCCCTTCTGGACGGCATTGCAGAGGTGAGAGAGTCCTCCTTCCCCTCCACGTTTCCACGCTGTTGTGGCTGCTATCCTGGCTCCCACCATCACAGCAGCAGTGGAGTCGGCCATCTCCCAGAGCATGACCCAGTTTCATAAGGAGCTCGCAGCGCACAAACAGCAGCTCTAAGACACAGAGCAGAGGATCTCTTTAGAGACATGTAAGAAATGCATTGATATACAGAGCTATCCTGTAATGCATGTTGGAGTGTACAGTGAGTCCTGAATAAACATCTGTTGTTCCAGATCAGAGCCCTGTGTCACTCACAACACAGAGAATATAACAGTCGCAATGAGGATGGGATTTACAAGGTTACTATCTGTGTGAGAAAAGAAAAGAAGGAAAAAAACTCTGGATTGTCAGCTGGATACAAACACCCACAGAGCCCAGAAGGAAAATGTCCTTGATCGGGACATTAAGTGAATTTGATGGAGAACAGACAACCTGGAGTTCCTGGGTTGAGAGACTAGAACAGTATTTTTGTGCAAATGCCATCCCAGGCGACAGGCAAGTAGCAGTATTTCTGACAGTAGTTGGTGCTAGGACATATGACACTCTTAGGGATCTCCGTTTCCCTGAAAAACCAGCAACTAAGACTTTGGCAGAGCTCCTGAAACTGTTAGGGAATCACTTCCAGCCTAAACCACTAGAGATTGCAGAAAGATTCCGGTTCTATCAGCGGGCAGCAGCAGCCGGGTGAAGATATTAAGGCTTATGTGCTCGCCCTTCGCAGACTAGCCTCAACCTGTTCTTTTGGGGAGTATTTACCGACTGCACTGAGGGATAAGTTTTTCATGGGACTAAATAGTGAGTCTAGCCAAAAGAGACTATTAACAGAGAAAGACTTTACCCTTACAAAGGCAATTGAGATAGCTTCAGTGATGGAAATGGCTGTGAAAGATACAGAGGCATTGAACCCCGAGAGCAGAAGGGAAGAGGTTAAAGAGGAAGTTTTCAGAACAGCAGTCAAGCCAACAGCAGCAAACTGGAAATATAGACCCTCACCAAGCCGGGAGTCAGCTTGCTACCATTGTGGGAATACAGACCATGATCACAAAGTCTGCCGGTTTAAGGATCAGCTCTGTCATAATTGTGGTAAGGCAGGCCATCTGAAACGAGTCTGCCGTAGTAAGAAGGTGCGAAATAAACAACCTCTGAACACCAGGACAAAGGCATATATGGTGAGAAGATATACATCGTCATCTGAATCAGAGGATGAGGAAGTGCTCCACACATTAGACATACATCATATGCATTCAGCACCCTCTGCAATGACTGTAGAGGTAACCGTGGAAGGAAAGAAACTCAAGATGGATGTAGACACAGGAGCAGCAGTTTCAGTTATCACCCAGAAACAATGGAGAAAACTTCTGATCCGAACAACTGGCCGTCCAACACCAATCAAACTGCAGACATACTCAAAGCAGATACTCCACCCTCTGGGGTACGTGAAAGTACAGGTATCCTACAAGGGTCAGACGAAGAGAATGCCATTATATATCCTAGAACATGGGGGACCCCCTCTCTTTGGGAGAGACTGGATTGCTCACTTTGGCATGCCAGACATCGCCATAAACCCCTGCAACACTGTGACCATTCCTTCAGGAGATAAAGAGGGATGGGTGGAATCCCTGAAACAGTGATTCACACAAGTCTTTGATAACCATTTGGGGAAAATAAAGCATGACTGTGTGAGACTCAGGCCAAAACCCAACGCCCAGCCTAGGTTCTTCAAAGCTCGGACGTGACCTTTCGCAGCCCGAGCAGGTGTGGAAGCTGAACTAAGCTGGCTGGAGGAACAAGGTGTCATCTCAAAGGTAGAGCACAGCGAGTGGGCATCACCAGTTGTACCAGTAAAGAAAGCGAATGGGGACTTACGCATTTGTGGCGATTTCCGCATGGCACTAAATTCTCAACTGGAGATAGACCAGTATCCCCTACAGAGTAGATGACATTTTTGCCTCTCTTGCAGGAGGTCAAAAGCTTGATCTCAGGCAAGCTTATTTACAGTTTGAGGTCCACCCTTCGTCCCGCAAGTTTCTAACCATCAACACTCACAAGGGACTGTATGAATACAATCGGATGGTGTTTGGTGTAGCCTCCGCCCCGCCATTTGGCAACGCAAAATGGATGAGATTTTGGCGGACATTCCTTTCACACAGTGCCTGTTAGATGACATGCTCATCACGGGCCTGACGGACCAGGAACACAAGCGGAACGTGAAGCTTGTGTTGGCGAGACTCCAAGAGTAGGGTCTAAAAGGGAACTTAGCGAAATGCCAATTCATGGTACCTAAATTGGAGTTTTGTGGCCACCTTGTAGATGCAGAGGGTATACACACCACGGAAGCCAAAGTTGATGCTTTAGTAAAGGCTCCAGCCCCAACCAACGTCCAACAGCTGCGATCATACCTGGGCTTGTTGAACTATTACCATAAATTCCTGCCGGATCTAGCACACACTTTGTTCCCGTTGAACAAGCTTTTGGAGAAACACTCCAGATGGAACTGGTCGGCTGCATACCAACGTGCTTTTGAAGTTTCTAAGCGAAAGCTGTTGGCGTCACGCATGCTCGTGCACTATGACCTCCAAAGGCCTCTCACCTTGGCTTGTTATGCCTCAATCTATGGTCTAGGGGCTGTGCTATCTCACGTTTTACCAGATGGGTCAGAGAAACCAGTGGCATTCGCCTCCAGGTCCTTGACAAAAGCAGAAAGCAATTACTCTCACATTGACAAAGAGGCTCTAGCGCTCATATGGGCAATTAAGAAGTTTCATCTTTACCTGTATGGTAGGGAATTCACCATACTGACTGATCATAAACCACTCCTTCAGATCTTTAGCCCTGACAAAGGCATCTCCCAGACGACTGTGGCCCGTCTTCAACGTTATGCCCTATTCTTGGGAGCATATAGCTACAAAATCCAGTATCGCAGCCATGATGCCAATGCTAATGCAGACGCCATGTCTCGTCTGACAAGGACATTAACAGACTCTTCTCCACCAGTCAAGAGTTGTCGTTACACCAGCCTGTCCTTTCTGTCTTCTGGGGAGGTAGCAGCCCATACAGCCAAGGATACGTTCCTTAACCACTTTACGACCGGCGCACGACGATCTACGTCGGCACTCAGCCCCGGCCAGGCAAACTGACGTAGGCCTACGTCAGCACAATTTGCCGGCCCTGTGCGCGCTCCCGCGCGTCCCCGCCGCCGATGATGACTCGATTGGGTTCAGAACCGATCAGTCATCAGGTCCAGGCCA
The DNA here is from genome assembly GCF_965119305.1 of Pelophylax lessonae. Classification (NCBI taxonomy): domain Eukaryota; kingdom Metazoa; phylum Chordata; class Amphibia; order Anura; family Ranidae; genus Pelophylax; species Pelophylax lessonae. The sequence goes on along the minus strand of NC_138768.1, from coordinate 268,585,962 downwards.
ATCATTTTTGGTCTGGACCTGTTGATCGGTCCTGCCCAATCAGATCATCCTCTAAGCCTGTGAAATGTAAACACAGGCTTAGAGGAGATGTGCCCTCCCCCCACAACGGTCTTTTCGGATCCAGCGTGAGAGGAGAGCACATCTTACTGTGAGTACTGCACCAAGCACACCCACACACAGTTAGATAGGCACATTTCACCCCCGATCGCCCCCCCAATTAACCCCTACAGCACCTGACACAACACACACTATATACAGCATATAGCATATACCTATATACCTGTATAAGTGTGATTTGTGAACAGGTGTAGCCCTTGCGACCCCCCCTTTTCCACTCAAATTACCCCCCACCCCCCCCTAATAAAGATTTAACCCACTGATCCCCCCTGAACCCCCCCTGATCACCGCCGTTAACCCCTACACCCTCTGTCACATCAGCACTAATACAAACGCAATATACGGTGTTATTGTATTTTTGTATTAGTGTCATTGTGATCAGAATTAGCGCAGGCGACTAAGTTTCTGTCCCAAGAAGGTTTAGGGTCCCCGCCACCCGCCCAATAAAGATTTAAGCCCCTGACCCCCCCCTGATCACCCCTACACCCCCTGCCATAACACACACCGTATACAGTATATAGCATTTTGCTATATACCCGTATAAGTGTGATTTGTGGTCAGGTCTAGCGCTTGCGACCCCCCTTTTTCCACTTGAATTACCCGCCACCCCCCCCTAATAAAGATTTAAGCCCCTGATCCCACCTGATCCCCCCCTGATCACCGCTAGTTAACCCCTACACCCTCTGTCACATCAGCACTAATACAAACGTAATATACTGTGTTTTTGTATTTTTGTATTAGTGTCATTGTGATCAGAATTAGCGCAGGCGACTAAGTTTGTGTCCCAAGCAGGTTTAGGGTCCCCCCCACCCGCCCAATAAAGATTTAATCCCCTGATCCCCTCCTGATCACCCCTACACCCCCTGCCACAACGCACACTGTATACAGTATATAGCATTTTCTATATACCCGTATAAGTGTGACTTGTGACCAGGTTTAGCGCTTGCCACCGTTCCTTTTATCCTTAGGATACCCGCCAGTCCCTTCCAATAAAGATTTAAACCCCTGATCCCCCCCTGATCACATCCCGTTAACCCCTACACCCTCTGTCACATTAGCACTAATACACACATAATATACTGTTTTTACTGTATTTTGTATTGGTGTCATTGTGACTTGAGGTTGCGCTAGCTAGCTAGTTTCTTTCCCAAAGGAGGTTTAGGGTCCCCGCCACCCCCCCCCAGATCCCCAGCGCATAGTTTAGAAGTAACCCCTTGATTGCCACACACGCACGCACGCACGCACGCACGCACGCACGCACCTACACTTCCATTTCTAGTATAGTGTTTGAACAGATCAATATCTGATCTGATCAGAACTATACTAGCGCCCCCATAGTTTAGGGTTCCCAAAACGCGGTGTTTGCACGATCAGTACTGATTCCGGCCAGCACCTGCGTTTAACCCTTTCACCCAGGCAAGTGTAGTAATCAATAGATTACTGTCACTTGCAAAAAAACACAAGACACAAAACCGCTGTGTTAGCAGAGTCAGGCCTGATCCCTGCTAGCATTAGCAGTTTTTTTTGTAGCGCTTGAAATAGTCTTCGACAACCAGGTGCTTTTATTACCTGTGAGTCGCATCACTGTACGAGTAAATTTAGTTGCCAAAATGACCAAACGTTCGTACAGGGATGAAGAGCTTCTCAGTTATATGCTGACCGAGTCATCTGATAGCGAAGGGGAAGCTACAATGACCGAATTAGTGTCAGTATATGAACCTGATGACGGCAGCGGCTCCCTGACAGATAGCTCCGACGACAGATGGGTCCCTGTTAGACCCAGGCGTACCCGACCCCATTCTGAAGTTGTTGTGATGCAGGAATCGCAGGGTGCTCGTATGGAGCAGAGTGTGGGTACTAGTGCCGCTCATCCTTCTGGCGACCTGGCAAGCGCCAGCGGCCTAGTACAACCTGGACCTAGTACAACCAGCACTGCAGTAAGACCTGGTGACGTGGCGAGTCCCCTAAGTGCAGTTGAAGCTGGTGCGGTGGCTAGCACAAGTAGTGGCCCGCAGCCACCGCGTATTCGAAGACAGGCCCGTAGAGCCCATAGTGCCCTCCCTGATGCGCTGGCATTTCCTAATTGGCAACCCACCGATACTACAGCGCCAGTACTTCCCCCATTCACCGCCCAACCTGGAATCCACGTGGAGACAGCTGGTTTTACGCCCCTGAACTTTTTTGAGCTGTTCTTCACGGAAGATCTTTACAGATCTATTGTGGATCAATCAAATTTGTATGCACAACAGTTCATCGCCGCCAACCCAAATTCACACCTTGCCAGACAATTCGGCTGGAAACCTATAACGGTTTCCGAATTTAAGATCTTTCTGGGCCTTTCCCTCCACATGGGCATAACTAAACAGAGTGAATTGCGGCTATATTGGTCCACTAGCCCAATTCACCATATGCGCATGTACTCTGCCTCTATGTCCAGGACGAGATACGAGCAAATTCTGCGATTTATGCATTTCAGCGACAATGAACTCTGTCGTCCTCGGGGAGACCCTGCATACGATCGGCTCCACAAAATTCGGCCCCTCATAGACCACTTCAATCAGCGGTTTGCAGCCTTGTTTACCCCCGAACAAGTTGTCTGCGTTGACGAGTCCCTGATTAAATTTACTGGCCGCCTTGCTATGAAACAGTACCTCCCCAGCAAGCGTGCCAAGTACGGGGTCAAACTGTATAAATTGTGTGACAGGGCCACAGGCTATACAGTTAGTTTCCGGGTCTATGAGGGAAAAGATAGCTGTGTGGAGCCCCCCAACTGCCCAGACTACATAGGGAGCAGCGGTAAGATCGTTTGGGACTTGGTGTCACCCTTATCCGGAAAGGGGTACCATTTGTACGTGGACAACTTTTATACAAGCGTGCCACTATTTAGTCACCTTCTTGATTTACAAATTGGCGCATGTGGCACCGTGCGACCTAATCGCCGGGGCTTCCCCCAACGGCTTGTAGATTCCCGTCTTAGTCGGGGGGCGAGAGCCTGCTTGAAAACGGACAAATTACTTGCGGTGAAGTGGAAGGATACACGGGATGTTTATGTTCTGTCCTCCCTTCACCCAGACACGACGATCCAAATTCCTACGGCAACTGGCGTTATGGAGAAACCCCTCTGTGTCCACGAATATAACCTTAACATGGGAGGGGTGGACCTTAACGACCAGCTTTTGGCGCCGTATTTAGTTGCCCGTAAAGCCAGACGCTGGTACAAAAAAGTGTCTGTTTACCTATACCAATTGGCTATGCTGAACGCCTTTGTCCTATACAGGGCGTCAGGACGAACTGGATCTTTCCGGGAATTCCAGGAAGAGATCATCCTTGCCTACCTGTACCCAGGAGGCATGCCTGCCCAACTTCCCCTTCCAGATGCAGTGAGCCGGCTGCATGAGAGGCATTTTTCACATGTCCTCCCGAGTACCCCTACCCAAAGATGGCCCCAAAGAAGATGTCGTGTCTGTAGCAAGCGCGGATTTAGGCGTGACACCCGTTATTATTGTCCCAAATGTCCTGACCAACCTGGTCTCTGCATCGGGGAATGTTTCGAGCGCTACCATACACTAGTGGATTATTAGCGTAGGGTACAGCACGACACAGTGTAGGGCACATAAACACAGGGTCTCGAAGGATGTTGGATGTCCATCGACATTTTGAGAGACCCAAGCTGGAAGAGAAGATCGCAGATGATCGCAGTCCCTCCCAAATCAAGAAGTAAAGGAACAGTTAGAAAGAAAAATAAAAGGATCCAAAAACTGTTGTGGTGTCAGTAATTTTATATGTCCTTCTACTCCTTCCTACTATACTTTTTTTCAATGTCCTTTGTTTGTTTTTTCATTCTTTTGTGACCTGTTTCTCTTGCAGGTCCCTTGTCGGCTACCACGCATTGATTTTATATATTCTGACACAAACAGCGTTTGCGCTCAGCATATATGGATACCTTTGCTGATAGCAGCTGTGGTGATTTTCTGATTTCAGCACTGCAGTTAAAATCCTATTTTGGTATACGTGGATAGCGCCGTGTATACCCATCATTAAATTCAGTGGGTGGTTGTTTGGGCGGTTAATGATGAAAATCCAAAAACTGTTGTTGTCAGTCATTTTATATGTCCTTCTACTCCTTCCTACTATACTTTTTTTCAATGTCCTTTGTTTGTTTTTTCATTCTTTTGTGACCTGTTTCTCTTGCAGGTCCCTCGTCAGCTACCACGCATTGATTTTATATATTCTGACACAAACAGCGTTTGCGCTCAGCATATATGGATACCTTTGCTGATAGCAGCTGTGGTGATTTTCTGATTTCAGCACTGCAGTTAAAATCCTATTTTGGTATACGTGGATAGCGCCGTGTATACCCATCATTAAATTCAGTGGGTGGTTGTTTGGGCGGTTAATGATGAAAATCCAAAAACTGTTGTTGTCAGTCATTTTATATGTCCTTCTACTCCTTCCTACTATACTTTTTTTCAATGTCCTTTGTTTGTTTTTTCATTCTTTTGTGACCTGTTTCTCTTGCAGGTCCCTCGTCGGCTACCACGCATTGATTTTATATATTCTGACACAAACAGCGTTTGCGCTCAGCATATATGGATACCTTTGCTGATAGCAGCTGTGGTGATTTTCTGATTTCAGCACTGCAGTTAAAATCCTATTTTGGTATACGTGGATAGTGTCGTGTATACCCATCATTAAATTCAGTGGGTGGTTGTTTGGGCGGTTAATGATGAGTAATACTACGCATTATTCCTGTGCTGATTTCTGATAGGTTCTCTTTTTTTCCGTTCAGCCCACAGGCTGCATGAAAAAAAAAAAAACCTATATGCCAAACAAGGACCAGCAATGTACTGGTACGTTGCTGGACTTTGAGTGGTTATACCAGGATGATGCCTGCAGATTTAGGCATCATCTTGGTATCGTTTTTTACAGCCAGCGGTCGGCTTACATGTAAAAGCAATTCTAGCAGGTAATTGGCCGCTAGACTGCTTTTACATGCAGTGGGAGGGGCCTCCCCCCCCCCCACCGCCGCCTTCCGCAGCCTTCCATGGTTTTTCTCTGGCTCTCCTGTCCCACCGGTTAACCCGAGAGTGCAGCCGGTGGTTCAATTATCTAACCATAGAGCTAATTGGAGATGAGAATGGCTCCAATCATCTCTATGGCCTAAGATGCCGGAGGCTACGAGCATTTTATGACTTCTGTTTCGCCAGAAATAAACAGGGCCATTGGGAAATTGGGAAAGTATTTTATCACACCAATTTTGGTGTGGTCAGATGCGTTAAGGTCAGAGGAGAGATCTAGAGTCTAAAAGACCCCAATTTTTTTTAAAAAGAGTACCTGTCACTACAGATTGCTATCATAGGGGATATTTAAATTCACTATGATAACAATAAAAATGATTTAAAAAAAAAAAAAATTAAAGGAAAGGTGTCAAAATAACATAAAAAAGCAAAAGAAAAAAAAAAAAAAAAAAAAAAAAATTGAGCCCCCCCCCTTACCCCCGGTGCTTGCGCGCAATGGCGCACGCAAGCGGTGGTCTAGTGTCATATGTAAACCACAATTGCAGCATGCATGTGAGGTATCGCCGCGATCGCCAGATCGAGTGCAGTAATTCTTGCAGTAGACCTCCTCTGTAAGTCTAAAGTGGTAACCTGTAGAGACTTTTAAAGGTTTTCAAAAATGTACATACGTTTTTGTCGCTGCGCAGGCATGCGCAATTTTTAAAGCATGTCATGTTAGGTGTCTATGAACTCGGCATAAGATCATCTTTTAAATTTTACCAAAAAAATTGGAATTATATAGTGTATTTGTGCAATAAATTAAAAAAAAATGTATTTTTTTCGCAAAAATTGCGTTTGGAAAATCTGTGCGCAAATACCGTGTGACAAAAAAATTTGCAACATCCACCATTTTATTCTATAGGGCCTCTGCTTTAAAAAAATATATAATGTTTGGGGGTTCAAAGTAATTTTCTAGTAAAAAAAAAATATTTTTTCATGTAAACAAAAAGGCACAGAAAAGGCTTGGTTTTCAAGTGGTTAGAAGAGTGGGTGATGTGTGGATAAGATTGAGTATAAAATGCCGGAACTGTTCAAACACCCCCCTAATGACCCCTTTTTGAAAAGTAGACACCCAAAGCTTTTTTCTGAGAGGCATGGTGAGTCCATGGAGTATTTTATATTTTGCCACAAGTTTCGGGAAAATTATTATTTTTTTTTTTTTTGTTGTTTTTTTACAGAAAGTTGTCACTAAATGATATATTGCTCATGCATGCCATGGGAATATGTGAAATGACACCCCAAAATACATTCTTTTGCTTCTCCTGAGTACAGGGATACCACATGTGTGAGACTTTTTGGGAGCCTAGCTGTGTACGCGCCCCCGAAAACCAATCCACATCTTCAGGTTTTCTAATGGCGTAAATTGCTGATTTTACCCCTGACTACCTGTCACAGTTTCAGAGGCCCTGAAATTTCAAGATGGCACAAAACCCCCCCAAATGACCCCATTTTGCAAAGTAGACACTCCAAGCTACTGGCTGAGAAGTATGGTGAGTCCATGGAATAGTTTATATTTTGCCACAAGTTTCGAGGAAAAAAATTTTTTTTATTTTTTTTTATTTTTTTACACAAAGTTGTCAGTAAATGATATATTGCTCACACAGGCCATGGGTATATGTGAAATGACACCCCAAAATACATTCTGCTGCTTCTCCTGAGTACAATGATACCCCATGTGTGAGACTTTTTGCCAGTCTAGCCGCGTACAGGACCCGGAAAACCAATGCGCACCTTTAGGCTTTCTAAGGGCGTAAATTGTTGATCTCACTCCTTACTACCTATCACAGTTTTGAAGTCCATAAAAAGCCAAGATTGCACAAACCCCCCCCAAATGACCCCATTTTGCAAAGTAGACACTCCAATCTATTTGCTGAGAGGCATGGTGAGTATTTTGCAGCTCTAATTTTTTTTGGAAAATGAAGAAAAAACAGGAAAATGCATTTTTTTTCCTCTTTTTTCAATTTCCAAAACTTTGTGACAAAAAGTGAGATCTGCAAAACACTCAACATGCCTCTCTGCAAATAGCTCAGGGTGTCTACTTTCCGAAAAGGGGTCATTTGGGGGGGGGTTGTGCTGTCTTGGCATTTCATGGCCTCCAAAACTGTGATAGGTAGTCAGGAGTGAAATCAACAATTTACGCCCTTGGAAAGCCTGAAGGCGATGATTGGTTTTCGGGGTCCTGTACTCGGCTAGACTGCAAAAAAGTCTCACACATGGGGTATCCCTATACTCAGGAGAAGCAGCAGAATGTATTTTGGGGTGTCAGTTCACATATACCCATGGCATGTGTGAGCAATATATCATTTACTGACAACTTTGTGTAAAAAAAAAAAAAAAATATATATATATATATATTTCCCGGAACTTGTGGCAAAATATAAAATATTCCATGGACTCACCATGCCTCTCAGCAAATAGCTTGGGGTGTCTACTTTCCAAAATGGGGTCATTTGGGGGGGTTTTGTGCTATCTTGGAATTTTAGGGCCTCCGAAACTGTGATAGGTAGTCAGGAGTGAAATCAACAATTTACGCCCTTGGAAAGCCTGAAAGTGGGGACTGGTTTTCGGGGACCTGTACTCGGCTAGACTGCAAAAAAGTCTCACACATGGGGTATCCCTGTACTCAGGAGAAGCAGCAGAATGTATTTTGGGGTGTCATTTCACATATACCCATGGCATGTGTGAGCAATATTTCATTTACTGACAACTTTGTGAAAAAAAAAAAAAAAATATATATATATATATATTTCCCGGAACTTGTGGCAAAATATAAAATATTCCATGGACTCACCATGCCTCTCAGCAAATAGCTTGGGGTGTCTACTTTCCAAAATGGGGTCATTTGGGGGGGTTTTGTGCTATCTTGGAATTTTAGGGCCTCCGAAACTGTGATAGGTAGTCAGGAGTGAAATCAACAATTTACGCCCTTGGAAAGCCTGAAAGCGGGGACTGGTTTTCGGGGACCTGTACTCGGCTAGACTGCAAAAAAGTCTCACACATGGGGTATCCCTGTACTCAGGAGAAGCAGCAGAATGTATTTTGGGGTGTCATTTCACATATACCCATGGCATGTGTGAGCAATATTTCATTTACTGACAACTTTGTGAAAAAAAAAAAAAAAAATATATATATATATGTATTTCCCGGAACTTGTGGCAGAATATAAAATATTCCATGGACTCACCATGCCTCTCAGCAAATAGCTTGGGGTGTCTACTTTCCAAAATGGGGTCATTTGGGGGGGGTTTGTGCTATCTTGGAATTTTAGGGCCTCCGAAACTGTGACAGGTAGTGCAGAGGTGACATGCACAATTTACGCCATTAGAAAACCTGGGAGTGTTGATTGGTTTTCGCGGTCCTGTACACAGCTAGGCTCCCAAAAAGTCTCACACATGGGGCATCCCCATACTCAGGAGAAGTGGCAGAATGTATTTTGGGGTGTAATTCCACATATACCCATGTCATGTGTGAGAATTTTATCTTTTAGTGACAACGTTGTGTAAAAAAAAAAAATAAAAAAAAAAAATAGTAATATTCCCAAAACTTGTGGTAAAATATAAAATATTCCATGGACTCACCATGCCTCTTAGCAAACAGCTTGGGGTGTCTACTTTCCAAAATGGGGTCATTTGGGGGGGTTTTGTGGTATCTTGACATTTCAGGGCCTCCTAAACCGTTAGAGGTAGTGAGAAAATGCAATGAAAAATGTACGCCCTTTGAAATTCTGATGGTGGGGATTTGTTTTTGTGGTCCCGTACACAGCTAGGCTCCCAAAAAGTCCCACATATGTGGTATCCCTGTACTCAGGAGAAGCAGCAGAATATATTTTGGGGTGTAATTACACATATACCCATGGCATGTGTGAGCAATATATCATTTCAATGACAACTTTGTGTAAAAAAAAAAAAAAAAAAATTTTTAGTCATTTTTCAAACACCTGTGACAAAAAAATGAAATATTCAATGAGCTCAACATGCCTCTCAGAACATTCCTTAGGATGTCTACTTTCCAAAAAGTGGTAGTTTGGGGGGGTTTTGTACTGCCCTGCCATTTTAGCACTTCATGAAATGAGATAGGCAGTCAAAAATTAAAGCTGCGTAAATTTCTGTATTTACACCATAGTTTGTAGACGCTATAACTTTTGCGCAAACCAATAAAAATACGCTCATTGAATTTTTTTTTGTCAAAGACATGTAGCTAAATATATTTTGGCCAAAAAAAAATACATAAATTGAGTATATTGGATATTTTTTAAAAGACAAAGTTGAAAATGTCATTTTTTTGCAAAATTTTCGCTCTTTTTTTATTAATATCGCAAAAAATAAAAAGCGCAGAGGTGATCAAATACCACCAAAAGAAAGCTCTGTTTGTGGGAAAAAAAGGACGTAAATTTCGTTTGGGTACCACATTGCATGACCGCACAATTGTCAGTTAAAGTCACGCAGTGCCGAGTCGTAAAATACCCCCTGGTCGGAATGGGGGTAAAATCTTCCGGGGCTTAAGTGGTTAAGACAATACTCTCCTGGGTACGGTACGGTTGGCCTGCAACTGTCACACAGGATTATGAACCTTACTTCCGTAGGCATCTGGAATTAACTGTGGCTGGCAACTGTGTTTTATGGGGAGACTGAGTGATCGTTCCACAGACCCTCCGGAGACACATTCTGGACTTGCTACATACTGGTCATCCCGGGGGCACACGTATGAAACAAAAGGCCCGAGGCTATGTGTGGTGGCTGAACCTAGACTCAGATATCACGACATATGTGAATGCGTGTGCTGGATGTGCACAAACTGCAAGAGACCCTCCTCGAGGGTGCGTCCAGCCCTGGACTTGGCCCACGGTTCCCCGGTTTCGCCTACACTTGGACTTTGCAGGCCCGATCAGAGGACACACCTTTTTGATCATTATTGATGCCCATTCAAAGTGGCCTGAGGTCCTAGTATTCAAAGATGCAGATTTTGGCATTTTTAATACATTGAAGTGCAGTGGAGGGGTTTGGTTTGGAGGGGTTTGGGGTCTTTTGGACCCTCGATCTCTCCAGAAAGAGTACCTGTCACTGCCTATTACTGTCAAAAGGGATATTTACATTGCTTGTTACAGCAATAAAAGTGATCAGATTTCATTTTATTTTTTAAAACTGTGCTAAATTTAGAAAATTTAATACAATAAATAGGAAAAAAACATTTTGCCGTGAGGTTGCGCACGTAAGAAAACTCATACAGAAGTCGCGCTCACAAATGAAGCGCTGTTCAAACCACAAATGTGAGGTATCGCTGCAATCACCATAGCGAGAGCAATAATTCTAAAAAAAGGGCTACTCTGTTACTCCAAATGGGTAACCTTTAAAATATTTGAAAGCATCGCCTATGGAGTTTATTTATGTACCGTAGTTTGTCGCAATTTTAAACCGTTAGGTATCTATTTACTTGGCATGACATCAGCTTTCACAATATACAAAAAAAAAAAAATGGGCTAACTTTATTGTTTAGTTTTTTTTTTAAATGCAGTGAAATTTTCTTATTTTTTTTTTTTTGGTGTGTTGCTGCGCAAAGACCGTTGCGCAAATATCGCGTGACAAAAAATATTGTAACAACCGCCATTTTATTCTCCAGAGTCTTTGCTAAAAAAAAAAAAATATATATATATATATATATATATATATATATATATATATATATATATATATATATATATAATGTTTGGGGGTTCAAAATAATTTTTTTGCTACAACATGTGTCAAAAATGAGTGGTTAAATTAGTTTGTCTTCACGATTTCACTAAAGAATTTTTTTTTTGCAAAACAAGCCTTGAAGGGATATAGGAAGGGTTAAAGACAGCCAGATGGGAGAAGACCGGTTATCTTTCCGATGTTGCAAGATCTGTTTGTGCAGGTGAGTTCCATGTGCACCACTGAATAGGAGGTTGTTTTGTTTAAGGCTGCATTCTCTTTGGCTTTTTATGGGGCTCTTAGGGTTGGCGAATTGGTCAGCTCATCCAGGGCAGTGCACGGGGGCATACAGGTAGGCGATGTTCACTGTTCTTGTCATACTGTGTCGCTGTTCATCAGACATTCTAAAATGGATCAGGCCAGAGATGTATGTACAGGTCGGCCGAGTGCTGGGTTTTTCTATTTGTCTGGTATCCGCATTGGAGACTTATTTGAGACTTCATCCAGCACTTGAGGGTTCTTTTTTTGATGTATCAGGACGGATCAACTTTATCTTTGTTTCAGTTTGTGTCGTTTTTTTTGGCACTGCCTGTTGGCTGCGGGTTATGATTCCTGTGATTATTCTTCTCACTCCTTCCGCATCAGGGTGGCCACAGAGGCTGCCAGGTGAAGTTTGGATATGTGAGTTTTGATGCGCATTGGCCGTTACAAGTCAGATAGGTTTCTTATATATGTTCGTCCCCATTTGATTCAGGAACGATGTTGAGTTGGGGGTTTTTTTCCCCTGTTTTGTGCCATGTGCCTCTGTTTTGTAACATATTTTTTGTAGTTCTCTTTTCTCTTTGTATTTGGTCTGCTGTATTTTCTTTTTCAGATGATGATGCCTGCCTTGTTTAGATCCTGGGCCATTCCCTTGTATTTTGGGGAGCCAAGCGGGCGGATGTCCAGCCCAATGGGCGCCAATTGGGCATGTCTAGGGAATTGGCTAAGGTCAGGTGGATAGGCATCCCGGGTATGCTTTGGAGTAGGGTAGTTCCTGAGGTACGTCTTTTTCCCAATTGGGCAGAGTGCCTGATATCCTTGTGCTGCATGCTGGCGGCAAAGACTTGGGTGTTCAGTCCATGCCCCATCTTATTTGGTATAATAAATACGATTTCCTGTGTCTTTGTACATCTTTCCCTAAGATAATTGGAGTTTGGTCTGACATTGTCAGCTGCACTTTATAGCGTTTTGCCCATTCTGTGAAAAACTCAACAAATCGTGCATCAAAGATAAAAAGGAGCTGAATAGGTTTGTGTCACGAAACTGTGATTCGGGTGATCAGGCACCAGGAGCTTGAGGTGGATACCTGGAGGCATTTGTGCAGTGATGGCATTCAATTGAAAGCCATCAGCAAAGACTTGTGGTTAGTGGCTTTACAGGATGGGATCCAGCAAGCTTTTAGGCTGAGGAGGGGCTTGCAGTTGTTAGGGGTTATACCTGTGAGCTGTGGCGGTTGGCATTCTTGGAGGCATCCACATTTTGCTGTGTAAGATCAGAGTAAGGACCTGTCTCTGTTATGGCGTCCTTTAGTGAAGATGGAGGTGTCAGCGGGAAATTTGGTATTATCCTCTGTGACGGTGTTCACCGTCACTGGGAGTTTAAGACAGATAATTAATGGTTTGAATTCCTTCAGATGGGACAGTAATATTTGTCAGCAATATCTTCATATAGAAATATAAAGATTTATTCCCACTTTACACTAGGAGACTGTTATAGACCATTGCCATGAAGTCTAAATCCTAAATAATGTATGTATTCCATGTCCCTCCATGGCAGACAGGCTTCCCTATTGTTTGTGTATTGAAATGGAATGTGGATTGTGCCTGTCCCATTGTTAAATGTTAATGACCTCACATTGTTCTGTCCAGATGGCCAGCTAATAAGTTCAGGTTAATTCTGTTCCTGTATACACTTTCATCTGCATATGATAATGTAATCATTTAACCCCTGACCTGTGTGTAGTAATTTGAGGAGGAGGGCGATGTGCTCGTGTGTATAAATTGAGTGTGTGTCTGTTCAATAAACAGTCTGTTTTTACCCCTTCATGAAGTCTCGACTCATGTTTGGGGGGAATATGCTACAAGGGATTGATATGCTCTTCATACTCCCTTGGATAATCACTAAGCTCTTCTAAGAGCTTGTTCCTGCTTCACTCTCTGGGGAAAGAGAGGTTCACCCACGGGAACCTGGAGTCTTGTCGTAGGTCCAGGGTGGGTAGGGGACGGCGAGACTCCAACTAGCCAGCGGCGGTTCGTGGGGTCTGAAGTGGTTATAGTGTCTGGTGGAGTGCTTGGAGTCCTCGGGAAGCACTAGGAGCATCTGTCAACGGAGGTACCAGGTCGGGGTGCCGGTTGATCCGTTATATCCTCAAGCCGGTGTTCTGCAGCTGAGGACCTTTAAGTGGTTCCGAAGATACAAAGTTTGTGTTCGTTTTGGTAGTGCCTCCAAGGATCGGCAACCTGGGGGTCATTATTGTTATTGTTCTATATTTCTGTTTAAGGAATGTTGATACGTTGTTTATTGTTAATAAATGGCCGCTACAGCCCATTTTATGACAAAAGTGTGTCAGTCGTATCATTTTAGTGATGAGTGGATAGTGGGCTTGGCTGTAGAGGTCTATGGAAGCACATCCAGCACTACCTCTAGTATGCCTTAGTCATGACCCATTAAACTTAGGCACCAGGGCCAAGGCCGCTCTGAATAATGCCATAGCAGTCCTCACTCCCCTTTCCAAACTTGCTGAAAAGAGGGGCATTTCCTGCGAGCTGCTACCAAGTGTGGGTTAGGTGCAGCATCGTGCAGTGGGCAGGAAACACAGAGCCCAAATTCAGCAGTAACGGTCTATTGTAGAACAGTTTTGGCAAAACAACAGGCCCAGCGTGGAGCACTGGAGCCACTTACAACGAGACAACGGTGGACCCACAAGATGCAGAATGGAAGATGCCGACAGCATTTTCCACGAAAGAGCAGATAGCGGCCTGGCCGGTCCACACCCAAAAGGGAAGGATTCCTGAAAGCATAGTCCCTGCACTGTCCTTCCTCCTCTGGAACCTGTCCCTATCTCTAGTACTGTCCCTGTCAGATGAGGTTCCTTTCCCTACGCTAGCCACTTGCAAAAAGCGCACCAAGCCTGGAAGCTAGAGTCTTGAAAGGACCCTACCTAACCCAAGATGGCTGCCAGAGTCAAATGGGGCATCAGCATCCAATAGGATGGCTGCCTCCCCATGACCAAGTAAACCATAGAGGAACCAAGGTCCTTTTAACTTCCTTTCCCCCACCTGCATTGCTGTTGTGGTCCAGCGCCACCTATAGTGGAGAACACAGACTGCACCTGCCTACAAATCCCTATGTATAGAGTGTTATATATTAATATAATATATTATATTAGCAGTATGTGTCAAAGTGCTGGTCGGTAGAAGGAAGAAATGTTCCATGTTGGTGGTCGGAGGGGATAAAAATACCCTGTAAAGGGGGCCAATGGGAGCAAAAAAGTCACTCATACATAGTCTGTGTCTGTGCTCCCCTTATATTGTAAATCAGTGTTTGTGCCCTCCTTACATTTGCAGTCAGTATCTTTGCCCTCCTTACATTGACAGTCATTGTCTATCCCCCTTACAGTTGACAGTCAGTCACTCTGCCCCCCTTACATTGGCAGTCAGTGTCTGTCTCCCCCCTACATTAGCAGTCAGTGTCTGTCCCTCTTATAGTTGGCAGTCAGTGACTGTGCCCCCCCTATGTTGTCAGTCAGCGCCTGTACCCTCCCTTTTTTTGCAGTCAGTGTATGTGCCCCCTTACATTGACAGTCGGTGCATTTGCCCTCCTTACCTTGGTAGTCAGTGTCTGGATCCTCTAAAGTTGTCAGTCAGTGCCTGTGTTCCCCTTACATTGGCAGTAAGTGTCTGTGTCCCCCTTACATTGGCAGTCAGTTTATGCCCCCCCCCCCCTTATAGTTGGCAGTCAGTAGTATCTGTGCCTCCAATATCCTCAGTCAGTGTCTATGCCCCATTTTTTAATGGCAATTAGTGTCTGTACCCCCTTACATTGACAGTCAGTGTCTTTGCCCCCCTTTCTTTGGTAGTCAGTGGCTATCCCCCTTACAGTTAACAGTCAGTTTCTGTGCTCCCCTTACATTAGCAGTCAGTGTCTGTTCCTCTTATAGTTGTCAGTCAGTGTCTTTGCCCCCCTATATTGGCAGTCAGTGTCTGTGCCCTCCTTATATTGGCAGCCAGTTTCTGTGCCCCCTAGATTGTCAGTCAGTGTCTGTGCCCTCCTTATATTAGTAGTCAGTGTCTGTACCCCCTTGCGTTGGCAGTCAGTGTCTGTATCCCCCTTACATTGGCAGTCAGTGTCTGTATCCCCCTTACATTGGCAGTAAGTGTCTGTACCCCCCTTACATTGGCAGTCATTGTATGCCCCCCCCCCTTATAGTTGGCAGTCAGTGTCTGTGCCTCCAATATCCTCAGTCAGCGTCTGTGCTGTGCCCCGCTTATATTTGCAGTCAGTGTCTGTGCCCCCTTACATCGGCAGTCAGTGTCCTAGCCCCCCTTTCTTTGATAGTTAGTGTTTGTGCCCCCTTACATTGGCAGTCAGTGTCTGTGTCCCCCTTACATTGTCAGTAACAGTCTGTGTCAACTTTACATTGGCAGTCAGTGTAGATCCCCCTTATAGTTGGCAGTTAGTGTCTGTGCCCCCCTTAAATATGCAGTCAGTGTCTGTGCCCCCTTACATTGGCAGTCATTGCCTGTGCCTCCTATATACTCAGTCAGTGTTTATGCCCCCCTTATATTACAGTCAGTGTCTGTGCCCCCCTACATTGGCAGTCAGTGTCTGTGCCTCCTATATCCTCAATCAGTGTCTGTGCCCCCCTTATTTTGGCCGTCAGTGTCTGTGCCCCCTTACATTGGCAGTCAGTGTCTTTGCCCCCCTTTCTTTGGTAGTCAGTGTTTGTGCACCCTTACATTGGCAGTCAGTGTTTGTGCCACCTTATATTGGTAGTAAGTGTCTGTGTCCCCCTTACAATGACAGTCAGTGTATACCCCCCTTATAGATGGCAGTCAGTGTCCGTGCCTCTTATATCCTCAGTGTCTGTGCCTCCCTTATATTGACAGTCGGTGTCTGTGCCCCCTTACATTGGCAGTCGGTGTCTTTGCCCCCCTTTCTTTGGCAGTCCGTGTCTGTGCCCCCCTTACATTAGCAGTAAGTGTCTGTGTCCTCCTTACATTGGCATTCACTGTTGGTGTCCCTCTTACATTGCTGACCAGTGTCTACACATGTAATCAGCTGGGTATCTTTTCATCCATCAGCACTACCAGTGTTCAGTAGACAGTTCTCATTATTACAGCTATCAACTTAATGTTGCAGTTCTCAATTCCTATTCAATATTTCCACTTTTTCAAGCTCTTTTGTTAGCTTTTGGATAGAATGGGGAAGAGTTAGAACCATTTTTTCCTAAATCTAAAATCTTTTGAGGTTTTGACCCTTTATCACTGAACTAAAAGGAGCTATACAAGTTACTACAGCTCATCAAAATGTCCTACGACACCTGAAAGTTAATGAAATGTCATTTTTACATTTTATAAAAACTATTTAAAAAAGTAAGCGTTAGCTTTGCCAGTGTGAAGGGGTTCTACATTGTTAACTTTTAGTTCCTGCAATTGTTTCAATGCTAAAAAAAACTCATTTTTCTAGACATTCTTTAAATATAAATCAAGTAAGTAAAATCATTAAGTATAAAAGTCTTTTTTTTTTTTTTTTTTTTTTTGAGACGGAACTCAGTACTTGCAGTACTTAAATTAAACTTTAGAAAAAAATAGGTGTAATTTTTTATTCATTTTCAATTTATTCAATTATTTATCAGTAGATATATACAGTATAGAAGGTGGAGGCTGCTGACAGCAAATTAATCTAAAACACTTTGCATAGAAAGGTGTGGTTTATATACAGAATATAACTATGAGAATGAGAAGGATTCAACTAAACTCTTTTCTGTCAAAGTGATTCCTCATCACCATGATCATGTTCTGGACTGTCTTCACTTTCATCACTTATTTTTCCTGTAATTCATATTTTATACTTTATACATATATACTGTATATATAAATATACTAGGATTTCTTTTACTATCAATATTCTGTCATTTCTGTTTCAGATTCTGTGGCTCAGTTTACTGTCATCCAGGAAGCCACATTAATCGCGTCTCTTGGTGGTAATATCGTTATGTCCTGTGGTCGTAGTGATGGCTCTGTAGCTGGTGGTAACTGGCCGCACTGGTTATATCAGACACCTGGGAGTGTTCCTAAGTTAATAGTACGTGGCGATGGAGGAAGTAATTATAATGTAAAACCTTCAGGGACTTCTATTCGTTTTACTGGATCCGTTTCAGAAGGCATAAGTGTTTTGTCTATCAGTAATGTACAGGCTGCAGATGACGGAGATTATTACTGTACTCTATGGTCTGGTAGTGCGTACACAGTGCAACAAATTCACACACAGTGAGACATTAATATCAACTTCCTCTTTTGTTCCTCGTACGTATGCTGTACTTATAGCCAAAGAATAATAAGCAAATACATGTACTGTGTAGCAACCTTATAGAATATAACTTTCATTGGTCCAACTGCAGTTGGATGAATTCTGTTTGTTGTACTGGTTGTTATAGGTTACGGCACTATAAAATTACCATTATAAGTTCTATTTCTATATTCAATAAGCATGATCATATTTTGTAAGTGAATTAAAAATGACTGAATATGCTTTCCAGGTATAACAGTAAATTCATTCTTTGTCCATTTAGGTCAAATTAAATAATATATTATTGTAGCACTACCCCTGTAGGAGTTGCTGAAGTTAGGATTCCCCACTGCTGCACAGTCAGTCACTCAGCATTTCCCTCATTCATTCAATGCAGAAAACAGTCCTTGGCTTGTTTGGTTGTTTTATTGGGGGATGAGAACTTGGATGGGGTAAGGAACTATGGGATGCATGTGACAACAAACAGAACTTCAGGGACAACTTACTCCCTATTTACAGATTCATCTTCTCACTTCCACCTGCACATACCCGATTTCTTTATGTACAGCTCCTGCTGGTTCACTGTTGAGGGAACTTACAGTAAAGTGCTAGTTCAGCAAAGGCCCATTACAGGCAGGGACTCGCAGCCCCTTTGACAAAGTAGCAAAAATGGAGTAAGCAGCACAACACATTTCCTTCTGCCTTCCTGTGGCCACTGATCCTAGTTCTACTTGTTTACGGAATGCTAGCCCACCTGGCTGCCACCAGCTGCACCTGGCTGCTTTCCGCCCCAGTCCTCCTGACTGGCTCTCTGCCCAAGTCTTGCCCCACTGACACACACATGGAGATTTCCTAGTGCAAGGTTGGATGAAGACTTGGCACACTGCTGTCTTCAAGAGAGATCTGCTACAAATGGCAGTCCCTCCCTTCATCTGTCGCTGCACCATGATGATCTACTCACTGTCTCTCCTTGCTCTCTCTGCTGCCTCTCCACCTTGAACTGCCTCCTGTG
This sequence comes from Pelophylax lessonae, assembly GCF_965119305.1. NCBI lineage: Eukaryota > Metazoa > Chordata > Amphibia > Anura > Ranidae > Pelophylax > Pelophylax lessonae. The sequence goes on along the minus strand of NC_138768.1, from coordinate 268,567,552 downwards.
GTGGGATCCTTCCAGGCCAGCCTCCCGAGCTCCAACCCAAGGTAAACCCCCCAAGAGCCACCGGCAACCTCTCCTCAGCACTGTTTCTCCATCTTCCCCCCGATTCCTTGCTGGCATGGCCCATGTCTATTTTTGGGTTTCCCAGTTCCCTGCCAGGCCCACTCCTGGGGATTGCCTGAGAGCCCATAAATATTCAAGACAGCCCCTACTAGCCTCTGCCTATGATTTAGATCTAGAACGTCCAACGTAGTCCAACATTCTAGAAACGGGCGGGGGGGGGGGCACCAGGGCACCAGAGAGCTACCAGGATGAGTCATCCAGCCCTGAACTCTTGTAGCCCTGACTCAATTACAGGTAACACGAGTCAGAGTATAATTTGCCTACTCTCACTAGTAGCACACACTGGAGAGTGCTACATAATTATATCTCATAAATAGGGTAAAGGTGGGAAACTGAAGGATCACTTCCATGAAAAATATAATGTATTATTTATAACCATATGTAATAATTATATATTTATTACAGGTATTTATATAGCACTGATAACTCATTTGTAATACTCTGAAGGGAATTACATTAGTCAATATATTCATTCCATTTACTTATTTATTACAGGTATTTATTGTTATTAGGGATGGGCTGAACACCCCCCTGTTCAGATCGCAACAATACTCCCAAACAGGGGAAAAGTTCTGACCCGAACTGCGAACCCCATTGAAGTCTATGGAAGCCGAACAGAAAAAATCTAAAGTTCCCAATTTCAAGTAATAGGCCATAAAAAAGGTATGGGGTTCATGTACTGGCCAGGGGGACATGTATTAATGCAAACAATTAGTGATGGGCTGAACACCCCCCTGTTCGGTTCGAACCAGAACATCTCGAACAGGGAAAAATTTCTAGCGAACATGCAAACTTCATTAAAGTCTATGGGCCTCGAACATGAAAACTCAAAAGCCCTCAATTTAAAGGCTTATATGCAAGTTATTTCCATAAAAAGTGTATTGGGATATGGGTACTGCCCTGGCGGACATGTATCAATGCAGAACCTTTTTTTTTTTAATTATTGTTTTTACAGGAGCAGTGATTTTAATGATGCTTAAAGTGAAACAATAAAAAAGTAAAATGTCTTTAACGACGTCCCACCCGGCCACTGTACATATACGGCCGGGTGGGAGTCTCGTCAGAGCAACAAGTTGCGGCAGGAGGGCCCTGTGATTGGCCCTCCTGATCACATGACGGCTGTGTCCAATCACAGCCGTCATGTAATGTAAATACAGCCGTTGTAACGGCTTTGATCTCTTCTTCTCCTCACACAGATCCTGTCAGTGAGGAGAAGAAGATGATCTGTACTGCAGCCAGGGGGATCAGTGAGTTTTTCTAATTACTCACTGATCACAGGGGGGGGGTCTGTGCTGTTAATCATAACATTGATTACCAGTGCAGCCCTGGGGGGGGGGGGGTGCCACTAGAGCAGCCAGGGATGCCCACCCATGACCACCAGTGATGCCCACCATGGCCACCAGGAATGGTACCCAGTGGTGCCCTCCCTATCAGTGCTGCCCACCAATGTCATCTATCAGTGCTGCCCACCAGTGCCCATTATTGCCATCTATCAGTGCCACCCACCAGTGCCCATTATTGCCCACCAGTGCTGCCTATCAGTGCCCATCAGTGCCGCCCATCAGTGCCGCCCATCAGTGCCCACCAGCGCTGCCTATCAGTGCCCACCAATGCTGCATATCAGTGCCACATATCAGTGCCCATCAGTGCTGCATATCAGTGCTACCTATCAGTGTCCATCAGTGCTGCATATCAGTGCCACCCCATCAGTGCCACCCCATCAGTGTCTCCTCATCAGTGCCTGTCAGTGCGGCGTCATCAGTGCAGGAAAAACGTATCTATTTACAAAATTTTATAACCTAAACAAAACTTTTTTTTTTTTTTAACTTTTCGGGCTTTTTTTATTTGTGCACCAAAAAAGAAAAAAACCTGGCGGTGATCAAATACCACCAAAAGAAAGCTCTATTTGTGGGGAAAAATTACACAAATTTGGTTTAGGTACAGTGTTGCATGACCGCGCAATTGTCATTCAAAATGCAACAGCGCTAAAAGCTGAAAATTGGTCTGGGAAGGAAGGGGGTTTAAGTGCCCAGTATTGAGGTAGTTAAATACCGTGCCTGGGGGTCCCCTCAATGTGCCTGTAAAGTGGTGCATCTGTATGATGTATGTAGCCTGCTGCAGCAATACTGACATTTCTAAAGAAAAAAATGTCATTTAAACTTGCTCGCAGATGTAATTTATGGCCAGCTCCCGGCAACACAGATAAAAAAGAATAAAAAACTGAAGTAGGGTTCCTCCTTGGGTCTACAGGAATCCCGCGCCTAAATGTAAAAAAAAAACGGCGTGGGGTCCCCCCAAAATCCATACCAGATCCTTATCCAAGCATGCAGCCTGGCAGGTCAGGAAGGGGGGGAGGACAAGCGAGCGCCCCCCCCCCTCCTGAACCATACCAGGCCACATTCCCTCAACATGGGGGGTGGGTACTTTGGGGCAGGGGAGGCTCTGCCCCCCCACCCCATAGCACCTTGTCCCTGGCTTGGAATATTCCTTAAAATCTGTACATGTTTGGTTGCCCTTCTTCCGGGTTTGCGGCATCCGGACAACTGATTGGCTGGAGCCGCGATGACGTCACTTCCGCTCATGCGTGCGGGAGCCGCCGGTCACGGCACGGGGCTCTGAAGGAAGGGCCGCTTGTGCCTTGAGCATATGTGCCAGTGATGTCACTGGCTGCATGCAAAGTAAATATCTCCTAAACAGTACATGTTTAGGAAATATTTACAGTACCTATAGGTAAGCCTATGATAAGGTTATAAAGTTGTAAAGGTGATAAAGTTGCAGAGGAGGGTTTACTTCCACTTTAACATTGGTTTCAAAGGGAAATATTGGTCAGCTTGACATGACACTGCTCCCGGTTTTTAACATTGGCGTCTATAGGAAATCTTGGTCAGCTTGACATGGCACTGCTCCCAAACTATAAGTGACAGGCACACAAAACTTGGGGAGCACCGAGAGGGGACCCAAGACTACAACATATCCATACATTTTAAAAGTGGGGTATGTCTGTTCACTACACTGACTGCACTAAACTGACTGAATACACTATACACTAACTACCTACCTAATCTCCATTGTCCCACACTATACACGGCTGCCTTTTTAAGCAGCAGCCTTATATACGTAGTGTGGGGAGTGGACTTAGCCCATGAGTCATGTTTGGCTAAAGGCACCCTGCCTTTGGCCAATCATGGCTCTGACATTTCATTGTGCTGTACTCACAAACAGCTGATGTTTGAGTCAAACTTACGTTCGACTCGAACACAGAGCTCATCCCTACAAACAATCATTTTTTCAGGAGCAGTAATTTTAATGATTCTTAAAGTGGTTGTAATCTTTAAACAAATATGCAGCCATAACACTGTGTAAATGTTTGTGTCAAACAATGCCTCTGAATACCTTTTTCAGATCTCCTCTGGCCAGTCATGTGACCTCACCCCACTCTATTCCTCCGATCTACGGGCTACAGTGGGAGGGGCCAAGATCTCCCTCTGATGTCAGCCGGGGAGGTCAGGTGACCACTGTGCTGGCCGCTCAGTGCCTCCCACTGTAGCCCTCAGATGGGGGAGGAGAGTGGTCGGAGGTCACGTGATCCACCAGAATAGATCTGAAAAAAAGGTATCTAGAGGCATCATTTTCCACAAACATGTATGCAGTGTGTTACGGCTACATAAATGAGAGAGGCTGCCATTGATATTTCATTAAGTTTACTTCACTACTAATAGTGGCAGGAGGGGGGGGGGGGCAGAGACAACTCACACACGCAGAGAAAAAGCAGATGATGGAGGCATGTAAACTGACCACATGAATCAGGGATCAGCAGCCATGATTACCGTGGTCAGCACACCAAGAGGGACTTGGGAACAGGCAGTATCAACCAGGTTTTTTACAGCTTAGAGAGGGACAGGTTAGACAGCATAAGCACTGAGAGGTTTAACCACTTAAGCCCCGGAAGATTTTACCCCCTACCTGACCAGGGCCTATTTTGCGATTCGGCACTGCGTGACTTTAACGGACAATTGCGCGGTCGTGCGACGCTGTACCCAAATAAATTGACGTCCTTTTTTTCCCCACAAACAGAGCTTTCTTTTGGTGGTATTTGATCATCTGTGCGATTTTTTGATCATACGCTATAAACAAAAAAAGAGCGACAATTTTGCAAAAATAATATTTTTCACATTTTTTTAAATGAAATTCCCCAAAAAAATGTAAAAATCAAAATTTTTTAACATTTTAGGCCAATTTGTTTTCTTCTACATATGTTTGGTAAAAAAAAAAAAGCGTATTTTGATTGGTTTGCGCAAAAGTTATTGCGTTTACTAACTAAGGAAAGATTTTTGTCATTTTTATTGTTTTTTTTTTAACGAGTAATGGCGGCGATCTTTTTTTTTGCGGGACTGCGACATTGCAGCGGACAGATCGGACCCTTGACTGACATTTTTGACACTTTGGGGGTACCAGTGACATTACTACAGCAATCAGTGCTATACATATGCACTGTTACTGTAAAAATGACACTGGCAGGGAAGGGGTTAACTTTATTGGAGAAGGAGGGGTTAAGTGTGTCCCTAGGGGCGTGCTTCTAACTGTGATTGGATGTGGCTTTTCATGTAACAGCAGAGATCTACGGTCCTACATAGCAGGACCATATGATCTCTGCTGTAACACAGGGGAGAAAGACAGGCGGCTTTGTTTACATTAGCCGCCTGCCTTTCTCCCGGTGTAACCGATGATCGCGAGTGACCGGCGGACATCGGGTCCGCCGGTCACACGCGCGGGGGGGTCCGTGAGAGAGCGGGAGTGCGTCTCCAGCGGCACGTGCTCGCTCCCTAGAGCCTCACAGGCAAGCGACGTAGTACTACGTCACTTTGCCTGTGAGAGGCTGACCGCCGCAGTAAATAGTCGTGCGGCGGTCGGCAAGTGGTTAACCTGCTATAAGAAAACAGGGTTACAACCATTTTAAAGTGCAGCAATAAAAATAAAAAATTCCTTTAAATATAGTGTATGGGGGGTCCCCTTAGTCTGCTTGTAAAGTGGTGAATTTGTAGCATGCATAGAACATGCTGCAGCAAAAATTACATTTATAAAGAAAAAAAAACAAGTCAAATCACATTTAAATTTACTCGCTAATACAATTGCTGGCAATTGCAGATGAAAAAAAATGCCAAAAAAAAAAAAACAGTGTAGGGTCCCACCCAAAATCCATACCAGACCCTTATCCGAGCACACAGCCTGGCAGGTCAGGAAAAGGGGGGGACGAGCGATCGCGCCCCCCCATCCTAAGCTGTACCAGGCCATATGCCCTCAACATGGGGGGTCCCCCCCTATGCGAATGAGTATTCCCATTCACCAAAAAAGTATCAAAAGTAATAAAAACATTTTATGACAATTCCATTATTAAAAAAAAAAAAAAAAACAGTGTCCCCCAATTTAAATCCATCGTCAATCCTGCCGCCCACCGCACCTGAAAAAAAAAAAAAACAAGAATGCACTGCACTCATTGATGGGTGACCACTGAATGCCTCCCCGCCGTTTCACATTTCTTATATAGGTAAGGGCAGGGCCACCTGGCGACATCACCTGGTGACACCACCCCTCTTGTGATGCTATGGACCAGTGCAGGCTGCGTTGCAGATGTCACAAGGAGGTGGTGCCCCCAGGTAACATCACCAGGTGACCCCACCCTTCCTATATAAAAATTGTCAAATGGCAGAGGAAGCATTCAGTAGTTGGCCATCAATGAGAGCAGATTCTTTTTTTTTCTTTTTTTTTTGGGTGCGGCACACAGTGATTGATGATGAATTTACATCAGCGGACACTGTTTTTTAAATTTTTTTAAAATGGTCTCTGTGTTTTTATTACTTTCTACACTTTTTTGGTAAATGGGTAAATGCCCCAAAGCACCCATCCCCCCATATTGAGGGCATATGGCCTGGTATGGTTCAGGAAGGGCCCCCCCCCCTTTCCTGGCCTACCAGGCTTCATGCTCAGATAAGGGTCTGGTTGGAGTCTGGGAGGGACCTCACAAAGTTTTTTTTTTTTTTAAACTATTATTTTTTACCAGCAAATGTTTTTTTTAATTCAGCTGTCAGCGGGGAAGCCCATTGACAGGTTATGACCCATCGGTTGTTAAGGATGCCATTGGCTTCTCGGCCCCACTTCTTAACAACCAGCTATTACTGTGCCCTGATTGGTCAAAACTTTGCCCAATCAGGGCACATAATGCATTGTGCATTGCATTGTAGGGGGTTTTGGGGGGGGGGGGGACAAACATCCTGCAAATTCGGGTGTTCCCCAAATGGGGAGAATAGCCATTGTTTGGCCCTAACTCATGCTTGACCCGAACCATTCGCCCAACTCTAGCATTTATATAGCACCATAAATGTACCCAGCGCTTTACATATTATACTGTACTTTCACCTCAAGGAGTTTTCAATCTAAGGTCCTAATCTTATGAGCATATACATATTAGGGGCCAATTTAAACTAATTATTCTAGCGCCATGTCTTTGGGGTGTAAGGGTCAACCAGAGTACCCAGAGGAAAACTATGCACAGGGAGAACATTTAACTTCATGTAGATATGCCCTGGTTGGGCTTTGATCTAAGGGCCCTTTGTATCACAAAAGCTTTTATTTATATTATCCTCCACTATTATCTATAGACTAAGATCTACAGTAAACATGACAGATATGACACTGTCAGGGTTGCAAACAGAGATTATAGTTTATTCTCGATTATCATTTTTACATTTTAAAAATGCTGCAATGGCTTAGGCCATTCCCCCAGCAGTGTTTAGATTATTCCAATCCAGTAACTAACACTTTTACTGGATTCACATAGATTATTTTTCCCTTGTGAGTCAAAATGTTACGTTCATTTTGAGCTTTACTTTTCTGCTATATAATATTCCTTTAGGGCTCATTTGCACAGGTGGCTGTAAAACCTGGTGGCTGAGCCGCACCTTTACCACATACTCCTACCTCTAAAAAAGGACATGCAGCTACTCGGGGCTGTACACATGGTGCAGCAAAAATGTAACAGACTGAAGGAAATAAAAAGCCGCGCTTCGGTCACAAGCCCTAATATATGAAAAGCCAAAGGTTAGTTACCTGTTGTTAGAACAGTAAGACATGCCACATACCCCGCCATACGCCTTTTTCTGACATCACATCCGGGAATAGCTGTTTTCATGTGCAGCTGTACTTCTAAATTGTATAAGGCACACAACTGAAAAAAGATGGATCCCTTAAGAGCTGAGCAACTGGCAGCAGAACTTGAAGTGGAGATGATGGCAGATATGTATAACCGGTCTACCTGAGATTTTCCTGATCATCGGGGGTTCTCCTTGGAAGGGGATTACTTTTATGTGTATTGGACAAGATTGAGGAGTGCGAGTTTTGCCTAATACGGATTGCAGATTATGGCTATTCATTAACATACAGGCTTATCTGACCACTCATTTATTTGGGGGTCCACATCTTCCGGTAAGAGCACATCCATGTATGGGACAGCGGTGGAATTAGGTCTCATCCTTGGCAGCTGGGATCTATCCTTTGTCTTCAATTTACCATCTGTTTCACCAAGGGACTTACTATTACCTTTATTGGCTTATCATTCTTTTCAACCTTGGATTGACTGTCCTTATTTTTATGGCTCCTATGGATGCTTAATGGTCTATGTCTTATTTGTTCATACCTATTAAGACATAATTTTTTTCCCCTAGGTTTGTAGGAAACTGTTTTTTCCTAGATTTACTCATTGTTTGGCGCTGCACTTTATATATCTAAGCAAAAATGTAACAGCATGTCGCGTTCAGCCTGCGGTACCACCACCGAATACAACCAATTCAAGTGAATGAGGCCATATGTTAACTACCTTGCAGCCACATGCAAAGCAAGTGATTGTGGTGCGATGGTGCATTATTTTTAGGGTTAAAACAGGTAGAGAGGAAGCAACATGTTGCCTCCTTATTGCCTGTGAAAGGTCCTCTTAGAAACGATCTAGCTTGGATTGCTTTTCAGAGGAGTGACTGTATTAGCTGCACATGTAAACAAGCCCTTAGATATTATTTCTTAACTTCTGATGTTGGTAGCCATGATAACATTTATTACCAACCTTCAATCCCAACCTGTTATAAATACCACATTTTTATCCATGAATGAATAAAAATAAACCATTAACATTTTTCAATATTATAGGTGCTGCAATATTATGTATTTCCCTTCCTAATTTTAGAAATGGCAGATTTTAAAACACATACAGACTTTGATTCGGGGTAAGGCTAAAAGAGTTAGATGCCAACTTACAAGATAGTAGCAAATAAACTGCTTCATGCCAGGATGCTATTAGATACAAAACAGTTACATCATTTACTAATTTACTGATCACAGTAAATAAAGAGTTGCTGGAGTTGTACAACCTGGCACTGACATCCTTGGCATTACAAAAAAAAAAAACACTCAGGTGAATGGGACTTTAAAGGTTCCTCCCAAGATTTAAGGACAACAATATAATATAAAATACTTTATGTTTTTATTAACATCGACCTTAAAAAAATGTTCATTCATTTTTAAACATATCAAAATGTAGACAATCAAAGGTCAATGTGATGTTATGAGACAATGAGCACCAGTCTGTCATCAAAGCCCACCCCCTCCAGCATCATTTTACTATATTTGTTCTTTAGATAAAAGGTATCTCCCATTTTTCGACATGCTGAAGAAATCAGTGGGGGTGGCAGGTACACAATTTGTTTTGCGGGTTTTGTGAACCTCTTCAGGGTCTGTGAAGCTGCATTAATACAAAAGATTCAAACACATATAATGAATCATCCTTCAAAATTTTACAATAAATACTCAATAGGGTACAATTCATTTTAGATAAATTAAATAATGGGACCAGAAAGTTGGGGACCACCGCCTCCTCTAGGAGAGGACAAGAGCCAATCAAAGAAAAAGGAGGGAATTTTCTGGAAAAAAAAAAGAACAAAGAGGGAAGGAGAAAGATAAACCACTACCGATAAACCGGAGATACCACTCCAAATCCTGGAGCGCAAGCTGCAGGGCCTAAAACATTTATCAAATAGTCTGGGAAATAAGCATTAACCTAATTACAATTGCCCTACGCTAGTTTATTTAGCATAATCCCAATCAGAACTAATCATGTTCTATTCATTAAATTCTAAATGGGAAAACTTACAACTAAAAATCCTAACATTTGAGGATAAATTCACATTAAAAAAAAAATAATAATAAATGCACATTGTTTTGCATTTATTGTTTTTTTGTTGCAGATTACTGATGCCATGCAGGCATTCTGCACACTGTCATTGTATGGGGTTATCCGTACATCTTGGGTAAGCCGATACTCCCTGACAGGAACACTCAATGAACTACAACAGTGCTCCACAGCGCCAGGGTAGTTCAAGAACTACAAGTCGACAGCTGCTAAGGATGTCGGAGTTTGTAGTTCATTCAAACACACTGAGCTGTGTGTCTGAATGATGTGGCTGTGTGGGCAGAGCCCCACATGGCCGCGCTGTTTTTCAAACAGTGGCAGCTGGTATGGGGAACTTCTCCCCATACTGCTGCCACAGGGAGGGGGGGGGGGGGGTCAGCGGGCGGCAGCTGCAGTGCTGGGAACATGTTACTTGTTCAACCCTAAAATCAGTAACATGTTCCCAAAGGTGAACCTATCCTTCTGCCACATGGGGGCCTCAAAGGTAAAGGTTTTTTTGTTTGGTAAGCCTTATTCAATACTCAATAATTAATAGATACAAAAGCTTAAATGTATTTATCAGTAGATATATAGTAGGAGGAGGCTGCTGATGGCAAATTAATCTGAGACACTTTGCATAGAAAGGTGTGGTTTATATACAGAATATAACTATGAGAATGAGAAGGATTCAACTAAACTCTTTTCTGTCAGTGATTCCTCATCATCATGATCATGATCTGGACTGTCTTCATTTTCATCACTCATTTTGCCTGTAATTCATATTTTATACTTTATAAAGATTACTGAATATAAATATACTAGGATTTTTTTTTTTTTTACTATCAACATTCTCTCATTTGTTGCAGATTCTGTGGCTCAGTTTACTGTCATCCAGGAAGCCACAATAACCGCGTCTCTTGGTGGTAATATCGTTTTGTCCTGTGGTCGTAGTGATGGCTCTGTAGCTGGTGGTAACTACCCGCGCTGGGTATATCAGTCACCGGGGAGTGTGCCTAAAGGTTTAACAGGTAGTGATGGAGCCAGTAATCATAATGCAAAACCCCCAGGAACCTCTGAACGTTTTACTGGATCCATCCAGGGAGGCTCAAGCGTTTTATCTATTAATAATGTACAGGCTGCAGATGATGGGAGTTATTACTGTGTTCTATGGACTGGTAGTGCTAACACAGTGCTATAAATTCACACACAGTGAGACAATAATACCAACTTCCTCTTTTGTTCCTTGTACGTATCTTGAACTTCTTTAAATAGCCAAAGAATAATAAGCAAATATTTGTGTAGCAACCTCACAGAATATTCCTTCCATTGGTCTGACTGCAGTTAGAGTAGTCTTACTGCTTTGTATTTGTTACTGTGCTAATCAAATACAATTTTATAGTGCATTTTTCAATAAGCATAATAACGCATTGTGAGCATATTAAAAAAAAAAAGTGGGAATTCCCTGAGTATTACTGATTTGCTACAGAAGTACCCTAAGGCAAAATAATACAAGGGTGGTAACTGAAAATGTTGGTATCTGCCCCTTTCATCATTTGTCATTTGTCCATTACAATCCTATACATTTATAACACCATAATGCAGGGTTGTAGCTAGAATTGTGAAGCGCATGGAGCATGCTTAGGTAAGCAATGATGCAATGAAATTATCAAACTTCTTGCTAGTTTTATTTTCTGTATCTGTGTCCCATTGAGGAGATTTCCCTTTTACTTTCTGTTCCATAGCCACAACAAGAAGTGGGGGGAAATCCCTCCAATCTGAGGAGAGCATTGGTAGTCATGAAGGTCACCAAAACAAGTGTTTTGATGGGAAAAAATCTTCTCTACACCTGTTCTTCTGAATACTCAAAATTTGTGACTTTGACTTTCGGTGTTAATGGTCACCAGGACAAACTGAGAAGTTGAATCCCCCTATGGGAGCGCAGACATCATAAAGAACTGGCAAGGGTTTTAATCCTGCACCACTGTATCCAAAACTAAAAATAAAAAAAGTTTTTCCTTCAGTTCAGTTTATTTACTGTGTCCCAGAGATAGCTGCATATTGGGCTTGGCCTAAAGGAACATGGTTAACCGCCTGCCAACCATTTACAGTAAATGCACTGCAAGCAGGTGGCAGGTCAGTGGGGGCTGGTGCTCAAAATTTTTGGGGGGGCGCAAAAGAAAAATGTAATAGGTATTGCTTCGCGCCAAAAAACGCAGTAAAAAAATTGCGTGACTTTGAAGCTGTGCCCCCTTCAATGCAATGAACACTGTGCTGTGCCCCCTTCAATGCAATAAACACTGTGCTGTGCCCCCTTCAATGCAATGAACACTGTGCTGTGCCCCCTTCAATGCAATGAACACTGTGCTGTGCCCCCTTCAATGCAATGAACACTGTGCTGTGCCCCCTTCAATGCAATGAACACTGTGCTGTGCCCCCTTCAATGCAATAAACACTGTTCTGTGCCCCCTTCAATGCAATGAACACTGTGCTGTGCCCCCTTCAATGCAATGAACACTGTGCTGTGCCCCCTTCAATGCAATGAACACTGTGCTGTGCCCCCTTCAATGCAATGAACACTGTGCTGTGCCCCCTTCCAGTGGCGGTTCTACATTAAATTGCTCCCCGGGCGAGACTCCCTCCCGGCGCCCCCCCCCCCCCCCCAAAAAAAAAAAAATAACATGACAAAACTTCATATCTTGTACACACCACACATTTTATTGTAGTAATACTATGTGATTCCATAACAGTCCAATTTTTCATGTCACAGTGCCCCTTTAAAAATTACAGTATCCCTCATCACATCACAGCACCCCATTACATTGCAGCCATTTTCACCTCATAGTGCCCCTTTACACATCGCAATACCCCTTATAACATCCCAACACCCCATTACATTGCAGCCATTCTCACACCAATGTGTATACTAGTGCGGTATGACTTAAACCTGCAGGGGGACCAGTTTTTTTATTTGTAAATGACTTTACTACTGCTTTAGGCCTGATTTACATGTATGTGGGTTGGCGGCCCACATTTTAGAAGGGCACAGCATACTATTCATTTGAATGGGCTGCTATGCCTGCGTTTCCCGTAGAAAAAAGGTGCATGCAGCATTTTAAAATTTCAGGGGCCTTGAAATCCATCCTGCTTTTGCACCATGCGACTTACTTGCAGTTCCTGCACTGGCAAGCTTTCTGCGTTTTTAGGTATGTGGGCCATGCATTTAAAAACACAGTGCGTTTGCATGACACAGTTAACACAAATGTACTGTGTTTTTAAATGCATGGCCCACATACCTAAAAATACAGCAAACTTGCCAGTGAATGAACTGCAGGTAAGTCGCATGGTGCATGATGCCACTGAAATTTTAAAATGCTGCATGCACCTTTTTTTCTGTGGGAAAGCAGCTCATTCAAATGAATAGGATGCTTTGCCTTTGAAAATGTGGGTCCCCAACCTGCATACATGTGAATCAGGCCTAAAGTAGGCCCATCAAGCAGTGACTGGTCTGGTGGTGGCCCAGCCATGCAGCGTGCTCTCTAATAAATAAATCCTTCTGGACACAGCCTGGTAGTGGTGGCTGGTGCTCAAAATTTTTGGGGGGGGGGCGCAAACAGAAAAATGTAATAGGCATTGCTTTGCGGCAAAAAACTCTGTAAAAAAAATAGTGTGACTTTGAGGTCACAAAAGTGTGAAAGGGGCCTTCAGTAATTAAGGTATACAGTGACCAGCGTACCCCCTTTCAAAGCACAGTGACCAGCGTACCCCCTTTCAAAGCACAGTGACCAGCGTGCCCCCTTCAATGCAGAGACCAGCGTACCCCCTTTCAATGCAGAGGCCAGCGTGCCCCCTTTCAATGCAGAGGCCAGCGTGCCCCCTTTCAATGCAGAGGCCAGCGTGCCCCCTTTCAATGCAGAGGCCAGCGTGCCCCCTTTTCAATGCAAAGACCAGCGTACCCCTTTTCAATGCAAAGACCAGCGTACCCCTTTTCAATGCAGAGACCAGCGTGCTCCTTTTCAATGCAGAGACCAGGGTACCCCCTTTCAATGCAAAGACCAGCGTGCCCCTTTTCAATGGAAAGACCAGCGTACCCCTTTTCAATGCAAAGACCAGTGTACCCCTTTTCAATGCAGAGACCAGCGTGCTCCTTTTCAATGCAGAGACCAGCGTGCTCCTTTTCAATGCAGAGACCAGGGTACCCCCTTTCAATGCAAAGACCAGCGTACCCCTTTTCAATGCAAAGACCAGCGTACCCCTTTTCAATGCAAAGACCAGCGTACCCCTTTTCAATGCAGAGACCAGCGTGCTCCTTTTCAATGCAGAGACCAGGGTACCCCCTTTCAATGCAAAGACCAGCGTACCCCTTTTCAATGCAAAGACCAGCGTACCCCTTTTCAATGCAGAGACCAGCGTACTCCCTTTCAATGCAAAGACCAGCGTACCCCTTTTCAATGCAAAGACCAGCGTACCCCTTTTCAATGCAAAGACCAGTGTACCCCTTTTCAATGCAGAGACCAGCGTGCTCCTTTTCAATGCAGAGACCAGGGTACCCCCTTTTCAATGCAAAGACCAGCGTACCCCTTTTCAATGCAGAGACCAGCGTACCCCCTTTCAATGCAAAGACCAGCGTACTCCTTTTCAATGCAGAGACCAGCGTACTCCTTTTCAATGCAAAGACCAGCGTGCTCCTTTTCAATGCAAAGACCAGTGTACCCCTTTTCAATGCAGAGACCAGCGTACTCCCTTTCAATGCAAAGACCAGCGTACCCCTTTTCAATGCAAAGACCAGCGTACCCCTTTTCAATGCAAAGACCAGCGTACCCCTTTTCAATGCAAAGACCAGTGTACCCCTTTTCAACGCAGAGACCAGCTTGCTCCTTTTCAATGCAAAGACCAGCGTACCCCTTTTCAATGCAAAGACCAGCGTACCCCTTTTCAATGCAAAGACCAGCGTACCCCTTTTCAATGCAAAGACCAGCGTACCCCTTTTCAATGCAAAGACCAGCGTACCCCTTTTCAATGCAAAGACCAGTGTACCCCTTTTCAATGCAGAGACCAGCGTACTCCCTTTCAATGCAAAGACCAGCGTACCCCTTTTCAATGCAAAGACCAGCGTACCCCTTTTCAATGCAAAGACCAGCGTACCCCTTTTCAATGCAAAGACCAGTGTACCCCTTTTCAATGCAAAGACCAGCGTACCCCTTTTCAATGCAAAGACCAGTGTACCCCTTTTCAATGCAGAGACCAGCGTGCTCCTTTTCAATGCAGAGACCAGGGTACCCCCTTTTCAATGCAAAGACCAGCGTACCCCTTTTCAATGCAGAGACCAGCGTTCCCCCTTTCAATGCAAAGACCAGCGTACTCCTTTTCAATGCAAAGACCAGCGTACTCCTTTTCAATGCAGAGACCAGCGTACTCCTTTTCAATGCAGAGACCAGGGTACCCCCTTTCAATGCAAAGACCAGCGTACCCCTTTTCAATGCAGAGACCAGCGTACCCCTTTTCAATGCAAAGACCAGTGTACCCCTTTTCAATGCAGAGACCAGCGTGCTCCTTTTCAATGCAGAGACCAGGGTACCCCCTTTTCAATGCAAAGACCAGCGTACCCCTTTTCAATGCAAAGACCAGCGTACCCCTTTTCAATGCAAAGACCAGCGTACCCCTTTTCAATGCAAAGACCAGTGTACCCCTTTTCAATGCAGAGACCAGCGTGCTCCTTTTCAATGCAGAGACCAGGGTACCCCCTTTTCAATGCAAAGACCAGCGTACCCCTTTTCAATGCAGAGACCAGCGTACCCCCTTTCAATGCAAAGACCAGCGTACTCCTTTTCAATGCAGAGACCAGCGTACCCCCTTTCAATGCAAAGACCAGCGTACTCCTTTTCAATGCAGAGACCAGCGTACTCCTTTTCAATGCAGAGACCAGCGTTCTCCTTTTCAATGCAGAGACCAGCGTACTCCTTTTCAATGCAGAGACCAGGGTACCCCCTTTTCAATGCAGAGACCAGCGTACCCCTTCCAGGATGCTGTCATGTGCCCCCCCCCTCCTCCTCCCCCCCATTCCCAGTTGCGAACATAGAGGAGAGCGAGAGCAACTTACCTGCAAGTGACTACAGTAGTGTACACTACCCTCCTTGGCTCCTCCTTCTCGCCTCGCCGCCCCCGCCGCTAGTTCTGAGCGCGGCCGCCGCCGCTGCATAATCTGTGTGTAGTAGTGTACTCTCCTCCTCGGCTCCTCCTCCTCGCCTCCCCCCCCCCCCGCTAGTTCTGAGCGCGCCGCCGCCGCTGCATAACCCCTGGCTGTGTGTGTAGTGTACTCTCCTTGGCTCCTCCTCGCCTCTCCCCCCACCCGCCCCCGCCCCCGCCCCCGCTAGTTCGGAGCGCACCAGGCAAACTTTACCGATCCATCCATCGGCTCCTTCAGCAGCAGGGGCGGCAGCGGCGCCGCACCAAAGATGATTTTCTTTTTCTCCAGGAGTAGTTCGTGTGCCGAGTGCCGCCCCCCACGTGATGCCGCCCCGGGCATCTGCCCCGTTCGCCCGTGCCCGAAACCGCCACTGCCCCCTTCAATGCAATAAACACTGTGCTGTGCCCCCTTCAATGCAATAAACACTGTGCTGTGCCCCCTTCAATGCAATAAACACTGTGCTGTGCCCCCTTCAATGCAATAAACACTGTGCTGTGCCCCCTTCAATGCAATAAACACTGTGCTGTGCCCCCTTCAATGTAATAAACACTGTGCTGTGCCCCCTTCAATGCAATAAACACTGTGCTGTGCCCCCTTCAATGCAATGAACACTGTGCTGTGCCCCCTTCAATGCAATAAACACTGTGCTGTGCCCCCTTCAATGCAATGAACACTGTGCTATGCCCCCTTCAATGCAATGAACACTGTGCTGTGCCACCTCCAATGCAATGAACACTGTGCTGTGCCCCCTGCAATGCAATGAACACTGTGCTGTGCCCCCACAATGCAGAGTTCAGCGTGCATGCCCCTTTCAATGCAGAGCGCCACAGCATTGTCCCCAATCACTGCAGAGCGCCACAGCATTGTCCCCAATGATTGCAGTGTGCCCACAGCATTGTCCCCCAATGATTGCAGAGTGCCCACAGCATTGTCCCCCAATGATGGCAGAGTGCCACAGCATTGTACCCCAATGATTGCAGAGTGCCCACAGCATTGTACCCCAATGATTGCAGAGTGCCACAGAATTGTACCCCAATGATTGCAGAGTGCCCACAGCATTGTACCTCAATGATTGCAGAGTGCCACAGAATTGTACCCCAATGATTGCAGAGTGCCCACAGCATTGTACCCCAATGATTGCAGAGTGCCACAGAATTGTACCCCAATGATTGCAGAGTGCCACAGCATTGTACCCCAATGATTGCAGAGTGCCAGCAGCATTGTACCCCAATGATTGCAGAGTGCCACAGAATTGTACCCCAATGATTGCAGAGTGCCACAGCATTGTACCCCAATGATTGCAGAGTGCCCACAGCATTGTACCCCAATAAATGCAGAGTGCCCACAGCATTGTACCCCAATGATTGCAGAGTGCCACAGCATTGTACCCCAATAAATGCAGAGTGCCACAGCATTGTACCCCAATAAATGCAGAGTGCCCACAGCATTGTACCCCAATGATTGCAGAGTGCCCGCAGCATTGTACCCCAATAAATGCAGAGTGCCCACAGCATTGTACCCCAATGATTGCAGAGTGCCCACAGCATTGTACCCCAATAAATGCAGAGTGCCCACAGCATTGTACCCCAATGATTGCAGAGTGCCCACAGCATTGTACCCCAATAAATGCAGAGTGCCGACAGCATTGTCCCCCAATCAATGCAGAGACCAGCGTGCGTGCTCCCTTCAATTTAATGCACTTACCTGGCGGCGGCGGCGGGTTCTTCCCTCCTCGATCCAGTCCGTCCTCTCTGCGGCGGCGGCGGGAAGGTGAGCGGCTTCTCCCTCGTCCTCCGAGCGGCGGTGACGGTGAGTGACTGACTCATGCACCGGCACCGCCGCCATTGTGACGTCAGGGATCGGATGTCCTGGATGATGATTGGTCCAGGCTGGAGACTGGACCAATCACAGCCAGGATATCAGAAAGTGGGGGTGTCCAATCGCAAAGACTTGCGCTCGGGTTACGCCCCCAGAAGGCTGCCGATCGGCGCCTCTTCTGGGACGTAACCCCACCCCCCCCCCCCCCTAGCCACCACTTCCATTACAGAGGCCGGCGAACCCAATTTTTTTTTTGTAAAACTTTATTTGTTCGCTTTGTCATTTTTTTTTCTCTTTTTTTTAGGGGTGGGGGGCGGCGCCCTGGCGCCCCCTATGCACGGGCCGCCACTGTGGCAGGTACAGGCACTGTTAGATGTACGTGACTGGCCTTCTTCTGGGTTGGGGCACACACTAGTTGATAGCAGATTTCAGCCAATGATTTTCACTAAAACCTGCTGATCGGCTGTGTCCAATCACACACAGAGTTCTGTGTTTACAAAAACACAGAACTCTGTGTACATAGGAACAGCGATCTGTCTGTTTCTTCTCCCTAAAAAGCAGGGAGAAATAAAAGCCAGACCAGAAAGTAAAAGCTGCACACATTACACATTGTTAGGCACACAGTTAATCCCTTGATTGCCCCTAGATGTCAACCCCTTCCCAGCCAGTGTCATTAGTACAGTGTCAGTGTACAGTATTATCACTGATCACTGTATTACTTTCACTAGCGATATCAGTGTCAGTTAATGACCCTCCCATCCAGTGTCTGTTAGCACCAGACCACCCTATCACAATCCCAATATAAGTCACTGATCAACCCCATTGCAGTATAAAGCCTATAACTGCATAAATTCCAGTATATCTACCATAATTTGTAGACGCTATAACTTTTGCACAAACGAATTAACATACATGTATTGTTTTTTTTCCTTTTTTTTTTTTTACCAAAAACATGTAGCAGAATATATTTTGGCCTCAAATTTATGAAGCTGTCTGATTTTTTATTGGATATACATTATATCAGAAGGTAGAATTATTTTTTTAAATGTTCAGTCTTTTTTCATTTATATAATAAAAAAATAAAAAAAAACAGTGGTGATCAAATACCTCCAAAAGAAAGATGTATATGTGTGAAGAAAATGACATACAGTAAATATAATTTCTGTACAGTGTTGCATGACTGCACAATTACCAGTGTAGCACTACCCTTGCAGGAGCTGCTCGAATATAGGTGCCCAAGCCTCCCACTGATTAATCCACAGCCAGTCACAGGGTATTTTTACACAGCCAGGTTCACACACTCTTCCACTCGTTGTCTAGGGGATTTATTTTTATGTTTTATTTGGAGAACTTGGATAGGAAAAGGGAATTTGTAGGATACTCCAAATGAACTATTCACAGATGAGGACAACTCTTTCAAAAGAGCAGTATAGCTGATTATCAGCAGGATCATACAGCAGCTGTATGGAATGAACAAGTCCCTTTGCAGCTGAAGGAACTCAGTGAACTTTGCCTCTTCAAGAAACTAGCCAGTGTCCCCTTTAGCTCGCACCCAGCAGCTGACTTCTAGCACCCAGAGGTGGATCTAACAGCACAAGTCCAAGGGATCCCCCATGGGGGGTGTATACTTACAAGGCTCCTGAAGCACCAACTGCAGCCTTCCTCAGTAGTATCAGACAGGATTTGCGGTCATCCTCCCTCAGTCAGCTCTCACAAGAATCATGGGTTGCAGCTTCAATGTTTCAAGCCCTCAGGTCGACCACCTGAGGCCGCATGGCAGTCTGTGCTGAGGAGGGGCAGCAGCCCCCCTCCCCTCCCCTCCTGGACCTCTCTCTAGAGCAGGGGTGGGCAACCTTTTTTCTGCCAAGGGCCATTTGGGTATTTATAAAATCATTCGGGGGCCATACAAAATTATCAACTTAAAAATGTGCCTGTTATATTTGGTCAAACATTTAATTAACTCATCCCTAATGTGATGGCTGCAACTGCTTCTCTTTGGTGAGGTGTGTGATGTTAGCTGGTATTGATGATGTTGCTACTTGCAACTGGTTTCAAGGTTTGCGTCAGGTATTGCTGGTTGGTAGTACTGGTGGGTATAGTTGGCTGGTACTGCTGGTGGGTATCCTTGGCATTACAAAAAAAAAAACACTCAGGTGAATGGGACTTTAAAGGTTCCTCCCAAGATTTAAGGACAACAATATAATATAAAATAATTTATGTTTTTATTAACATTGACCTTAAAAAAATGATCATTCATTTTTAAACATATCAAAATGTAGACAATCAAAGGTCAATGTGATGTTATGAGACAATGAGCACCAGTCTGTCATCAAAGCCCACCCCCTCCAGCATCATTTTACTATATTTGTTCTTTAGATAAAAGGTATCTCCCATTTTTCTACATGCTGAAGAAATCAGTGGGGGTGGGGGCCCTGTTGGCAGGTACACAATTTGTTTTGCGGGTTTTGTGAACCTCTTCAGGGTCTGTGAAGCTGCATTAATACAAAAGATTCAAACACATATAATGAATCATCCTTCAAAATTTTACAATAAATACTCAATAGGGTACAATTCATTTTAGATAAATTAAATAATGGGACCAGAAAATTGGGGACCACCGCCTCCTCTAGGAGAGGACAAGAGCCAATCAAAGAAAAAGGAGGGAATTTTCTGGAAAAAAAAAAGAACAAAGAGGGAAGGAGAAAGATAAACCACTACCGATAAACCGGAGATACCACTCCAAATCCTGGAGCGCAAGCTGCAGGGCCTAAAACATTTATCAAATAGTCTGGGAAATAAGCATTAACCTAATTACAATTGCCCTCCGCTAGTTTATATAGCATAATCCCAATCAGAACTAATCATGTTCTATTCATTAAATTCTAAATGGGAAAGCTTACAACTAAAAATCCTAACATTTGAGGATAAATTCACATTTTCAAAAAAAAATAAATAAATGCACATTGTTTTGCATTTATTGTTTTTTTGTTGCAGATTACTGATGCCATGCAGGCATTCTGCACACTGTCATTGTATGGGGTTATCCGTACATCTTGGGTAAGCCGATACTCCCTGACAGGAACACTCAATGAACTACCACAGTGCTCCACAGTGCCAGGGTAGTTCAAGAACTACAAGTCGACAGCCGCTAAGGATGTCTGAGTTTGTAGTTCATTCAAACACACTGAGCTGTGTGTCTGAATGATGTGGCTGTGTGGGCAGAGCCCCACATGGCCGCGCTGTTTTTCAAACAGTGGCAGCTGGTATGAGGAACTTCTCCCCATACTGCTGCCACAGGGAGGGGGTCAGCGGGCGGCAGCTGCAGTGCTGGGAACATGTTACTTGTTCAACCCTAAAATCAGTAACATGTTCCCAAAGGTGAACCTATCCTTCTGCCACATGGGGGCCTCAAAGGTAAAGGTTTTTTGTTTGGTAAGCCTTATTCAATACTCAATAATTAATAGATGCAAAAGCTTAAATGTATTTATCAGTAGATATATAGTAGGAGGAGGCTGCTGATGGCAAATTAATCTGAGACACTTTGCATAGAAAGGTGTGGTTTATATACAGAATATAACTATGAGAATGAGAAGGGTTCAACTAAACTCTTTTCTGTCAGTGATTCCTCATCATCATGATCATGTTCTGGACTGTCTTCACTTTCATCACTTACTTCTCCTGTAATTCATATTTTATACTTTATTAAGATTACTGCATATAAATATACTAGGATTTTTTTTTTTTACTTTCATCATTCTCTCATTTGTTGCAGATTCTGTGGCTCAGTTTACTGTCATCCAGGAAGCCACAATAACCGCGTCTCTTGGTGGTAATATCGTTTTGTCCTGTGGTCGTAGTGGTGGCTCGGTAGCTGGTAGTAACTGGCCATGCTGGATATATCAGTCACCGGGGAGTGTGCCTAAAGGTTTAACAGGTAGTGATGGCGCCAATAATCATAATATAAAACCTCCAGGAACCTCTGAACGTTTTACTGGATCCATCCAGGGAGGCTCAAGCGTTTTATCTATTACTAATGTACAGGCTGCAGATGATGGGAGTTATTACTGTGTTCTATGGACTGGTAGTGCTAACACAGTGCTATAAATTCACACACAGTGAGACAATAATACCAACTTCCTCTTTTGTTCCTTGTACGTATCTTGTACTTCTTTAAATAGCCAAAGAATAATAAGCAAATATTTGTGTAGTAAGCTCACAGAATATTCCTTCCATTGGTCTGACTGCAGTTAGAGTAGTCTTACTGCTTTTTATTTGTTACTGTGCTAATCAAATACAATTTTATAGTGCATTTTTCAATAAGCATTATAACGCATTGTGAGCATATTAAAAAAAAAAAAAAAAAAGTGGGAATTCCCTGAGTATTACTGATTTGCTACAGAAGTACCCTAAGGCAAAATAATACAAGGGTGGTAACTGAAAATGTTGGTATCTGCCCCTTTCATCATTTGTCATTTGTCCATTACAATCCTATACATTTATAACACCATAATGCAGGGTTGTAGCTAGAATTGTGAAGCGCATGGAGCATGCTTAGGTAAGCAATGATGCAATGAAATTATCAAACTTCTTGCTAGTTTTATTTTCTGTATCTGTGTCCCATTGAGGAGATTTCCCTTATATTTTCTGTTCCATAGCCACAACAAGAAGTGGGGGGAAATCCCTCCAATCTGAGGAGAGCATTGGTAGTCATGAAGGTCACCAAAACAAGTGTTTTGATGGGAAAAAATCTTCTCTACACCTGTTCTTCTGAATACTCAAAATTTGTGACTTTGACTTTCGGTGTTAATGGTCACCAGGACAAACTGAGAAGTTGAATCCCCCTATGGGAGCGCAGACATCATAAAGAACTGGCAAGGGTTTTAATCCTGCACCACTGTATCCAAAACTAAAAATAAAAAAAGTTTTTCCTTCAGTTCAGTTTATTTACTGTGTCCCAGAGATAGCTGCATATTGGGCTTGGCCTAAAGGAACATGGTTAACCGCCTGCCAACCACTCACAGTAAATGCACTGCAAGCAGGCGGCAGTTACAGGCACAGTTAGATGTACGTGACTGGCCTTCTTCTGGGTTGGGGCACACACTAGTTGGTAGCAGATTTCAGCCAATGATTTTCACTAAAACCTGCTGATCGGCTGTGTCCAATCACACACAGGGTTCTGTGTTTACAAAAACACAGAACTTTGTGTACATAGGAACAGCGAACTGGCTGTTTCTTCTCCCTAAAAAGCAGGGAGAAATAAAAGCCAGACCAGAAAGTAAAAGCTGCACACATTACACATTGTTAGGCACACAGTTAATCCCTTGATTGCCCCTAGATGTCAACCCCTTCCCAGCCAGTGTCATTAGTACAGTGTCAGTGTACAGTATTATCACTGATCACTGTATTACTGTCACTAGCGATATCAGTGTCAGTTAATGACCCTCCCATTCAGTGTCTGTTAGCACCAGACCACCCTATCACAATCCCACTATAAGTCACTGATCAACCCCATTGCAGTATAAAGCCTATAACTGCATAAATTCCAGTATATCTACCATAATTTGTAGACGCTATAACCTTTGCACAAACAAATTAACATACAAGTATTGTTTTTTTTCCGTTGTTTTTTTTTTTTTTTTACCAAAAAACATGTAGCAGAATATATTTTGGCCTCAAATTTATAAAGCTGTTTGATTTTTTATTGGATATACATTATATCAGAAGTTAAAAAATATTTTTTCAAAATGTTCAGTCTTTTTTCATTTATATAATAAAAAAAATTAAAAAAAACAGTGGTGATCAAATACCTCCAAAAGAAAGCTGTATATTTGTGAAGAAAATGACATACAGTAAAAATAATTTCTGTACAGTGTTGCATGACTATTACCAGTGTAGCACTACCCCCGCAGGAGCTGCTCGAATATAGGTGCCCGAGCCTCCCACTGATTAATCCATAGCCAGTCACAGGGTATTTTTACACAGCCAGGTTCACACACTCTTGCACTCGTTGTCTACAATGACCAGTCTAGGGGATTTGTTTTTATGTTTTATTTGGAGAACTTGGATAGGAAAAGGGAATTAGTAGGATACTCCAAATCAACTATTCACAGACAACTCTTTCAAAAGAGCAGTATAGCTGATTATCAGCAGGATCATAAGGCAGCTGTACGGAATGAACAAGTCCCTTTGCAGCTGAAGGAACTCAGTGAACTTTGCCTCTTCAAGACACTAGCCAGTGTCCCCTTTAGCTCGCACCCAGCAGCTGACTTCTAGCACCCAGAGGTGGATCTAACAGCACAAGTCCAAGGGATCCCCCGTGAGGGGTGTATACTTACAAGGCTCCTGAAGCACCAACTGCAGCCTTCCTCAGTAGTATCAGACAGGATTTGCGGACATCCTCCCTCAGTCAGCTCTCACAAGAATCATGGGTTGCAGCTTCAATGTTTCAAGCCCTCAGGTCGACCACCTGAGGCCGCATGGCATTCTGTGCTGAGGAGGGGCAGCAGCCCCCTCCCCTCCTGGACCTCTCTCTAGAGCAGGGGTGGGCAACCTTTTTTCTGCCAAGGGCCATTTGGGTATTTATAAAATCATTCGGGGGCCGTAAAAATTATCAACTTAAAAATGTGCCTGTTATATTTGGTCAAACATTTAATTAACTCATCCCTAATGTGATGGCTGCAACTGCTTTTCTTTGGTGAGGTGTGGGATGTTAGCTGGTATTGATGAACTTGCTACTTGCAACTGGTTTCCAGGTTTGCGTCGGGTATTGCTGGTTGGTACTGCTGGTGGGTATAGCTGGCTGGTACTGCTGGTGGGTACAGCTGGCTGGTACTGCTGTGGGTACTGCTGGCTTAGGCTGGAACTGCTGGCTTGCACTGTGCTCTGGGTACTGCTGGCTGATACTGCTGTGGGTACTGCTGGCTGGTACTTCTGTGGGTACTGCTGGCTCAGGCTGGTACTGCTGGTTCTGCTGTGTGTACTGCTGGCTCTGGCTGGTACTGCTGTGGGTACTGCTGGCTCAGGCTGGTACTGCTGGCTGGTACTGTGCTGTGGGTACTGCTGGCTGGTACTGCTAGCTGGTACTACTAGCTCAGGCTGATACTACTGGCTAGTACTGCTGGCTGGTACTGCTGTGGGTACTGCTGGCTTAGGTGGGTGCTGCTATGGGTACTGCTGCCTCATGCTGGTACTGCTGTGGGTACTGCTGGCTGGTATTGCTGTGTCAGGCTGGTACTGCTGGTTGGTACTGTGCTGCAGGTACTGCTGTGGGTACTGCTGGCTGGTACTGCTGTGGGTACTGCTGGCTAGTACTGTGCTGCAGGTACTGCAGACTCTGGCTGGTACTGCTGTGGGTACTCCTGGCTCTAGCTGGTTCTGCTGTGGGTACTGCTGGTTCTGCTGTGGGTATTGCTGGCTCTGGCTGGTACTGCTGGCTCTGGGGGGTGCTGCTGGCTCTGGCTGGTACTGCTGTGGGTACTGCTGGTTCTGCTGTGAGTACTGCTGGCTCTGGCTGGCACTGCTGGTTCTGACTGATACTGCTGTGGGTACTGCTGTGAGTACTGCTGGCTCTGGCTGTACTGCTGGTTCTGGCTGGTACCACTGTGAGTACTGCTGGCTCTGGCTGGTACCCCTGTGAGTACTGCTGGTTCTGGCTGGTACTGCTGTGGGTACTGCTGGCTCTGGCTGGCACTGCTTGTTCTGCTGTGGGTACTGCTGGCTCTGGCTGGTACTGCTGTGGGTACTGCTGGCTCAGGCTGGTACTGTGCTGTAGGTACTGCTGTGGGTACTGCTAGCTCTGGCTGGCACTGCTTGTTCTGCTGTGGGTACTGTTGGCTCTGGCTGGTACTGCTGTGGGTACTGCTGGCTCAGGCTGGTACTGTGCTATAGGTACTGCTGGCTGGTACTGCTGTGGGTACTGCTGGCTCTGGCTGGTACTGTATTGTGGGTACTGCTAGCTGGTACTGCTGGCTCAGGCTGGTACTACTGGCTAGTACTGCTGGCTGGTACTGCTGTGGGTACTGCTGGCTTAGGCGGGTACTGCTGTGGGTACTGCTGGCTCAGGCTGGTACTGCTGGCTGGTATTGCTGTGGGTACTGCTGGCTGGTATTGCTGTGGGTACTGCTGGCTCAGGCTGGTAATGCTGGCTGGTACTGTGCTGCAGGTACTGCTGGCTGGTACTGCTGTGGGTACTGCTGGCTGGTACTGTGCTGCAGGTACTGCTGACGCTGGCTGGCTGGTACTGCTGTGGGTACTGCTGGCTCTGGCTGATACTGCTGTGGGTATTGCTGGCTCTGGCGGGTACTGCTGGCTCTAGCCAGTACTGCTTTGTGTACTGCTGGCTCTGACTGGTACTGCTGTGGGTACTGCTGGCTCTGGCTGTACTGCTGGTTCTGGTACTGCTGTAAGTACTGCTGGCTCTGGCTGGTACTGCTGTGAGTACTGCTGGTTCTGGCTGGTACCGCTGTGGGTACTGCTAGCTCTGGCTGGTACTGCTGGCTCTGGCTGGTACTGCTGTGAGTACTACTGGTTCTAGCTGGTACTGCTGTGGGTACTGCTGGTTCTGGCTGGTACTGCTGTGAGTACTGCTGGCTCTGGCTGGTAATGCTGTGGGTACTGCTGGTTCAGGCTGGTACTGCTGTGAGTACTGCTGGTTCTGTCTGGTACTGCTGGCTCTGGCTGGTACTGCCGGTTCTGGCTGGTACTGCTGGCTCTGGCTGGTACTGCCGGCTCTGGCTGGTACTGCCAGCTCTGGCTGGTACTGCTGTGAGTACTGCAATTTCTGGCTGGTACTGCTGTGTGTGCTGCTGGCGTGAAATGCTGGCTAGGAGAAGAGTAGCAGTGCCGCGCTGGAGGAAGAGGCAATGTTTCCTGTATTGTCACAGGCGGAGTGCATATAATATCACTCTGCCTGTGACTCACTCAGACTGTCAGAACGGAGCCGGAACTATATAGGAAGCATCGGCTCCATTTTGACAGATCAGCTGAGAGACACAGACTCAGCTGCACGGGGGCCGGACCATATGACTTCATGCGGGCCGTGGGCCGCAGGTTCCCCACCCCTGCTCTAGAGGAAGAACCAGAGCCAACATGCTCTTTAGATATAAATTCAGTAACCCAGCATGCCTTGGGGCACATCCCCTTTTAATTGGCCAGGGCTGTATAGACATCCACGCTCCTATCTGCCAGGTTTCCTCCCACTGTCCAGTACATTCCATAGCAGCACCAGAACACACTGAGCAAACTCTACCAATCAATCACAGCTCTCTGTTAAGCAAACAGCAAATACATTTGCCAAGCTGTCTCCTTGTTTAAGCAGAGAAACCAAAAACTACATACACTTTCTCTAGCACTTACCTAGGAGGGCACAAAATAAAGTAGCTGCCGAATAGAAAAAAAATGGCCTGGTCATGATGGGGGTCAAACCCTCCAGAGGTCAAGTGGTTAAATATAGTCTAAGCCTTCACACAGTATACACTGCACACATAAACTGCAGTCCTTGTACCCAACAAAATACTCCTTAATTACTTTACCACAAATGAGAATTCCAGAGTCACACATCAACATAAAGCATTGTGTTTAAGAAATAAAACAGGGTAAAATTGTCATAAAAATACGTAGCAACCTGCAACTTTTTAAACAAGAAGCACTTTGGTCAAGAGTTTGTAATGTACAGCAGTAAGCACTTTGCTATGTACAACACAATGTATAGAGTGCAACAATCAGCAGTATACGTCACAGTGCTGCTCAGCAGGATGAAAAAATACTCCATTTTGGTGATCAGCAGTGGCGGCTGGTGCTCAATCATGCCTTTGATATCTGTTCAACCTTTTCAGTAAATTCTGTTTGCCTTGCTGTGGGTCCTTGATCCTTTTATGAAACCGGTATGTTGGACTCCTTATTGATGTTAGTTCGGTTCACTTTCCTATTCCTATCCTCCTTGAAAAGTGAAAAGGTTGAACAGATATCAAAGGCATGATTTCCTTGCCTATAAGGTGAGAGGCTAGAGCACATAAAGGTGACACACAGGTGAAGGAGAACACAGTCACTTTTCTTTACCCTTGAAGCACAGCCACTAAGAAGATATACTATTCACTAGTTTTATTATGTATATGGACTATTAATTATTTATTTCATAAATTGTTCACAGATCGTTTTTTTACCTTTTTATTACAAATAAGCATGCAGCACTTTATTTGAGCACAGATATTTTATTCACTGTCCACAATTGGATTGAAGATTGTTATTGGATGTGATTTCATCTAATATATTTTATATATTTTTACAAGCACAAATAGGAAGTATTCCAATATTTATTGATTGTTACACCCATTTATGGGACTCACGCCACGCATTTGCACTTTCATCTGTATTTATCTATTGAGCTAACACACATTTTTGTGATCTACACTACGCACCTGCACTTTCATCTTTATTTATATTCATTCAACACTTTTAGACACACCCACCTATATTATATAGAGATATAAGGGTTATCCCTTGAAGCGCACCACTACCCCCATATTTATGTCACAGGTCATGGTACAGGCATGTCACAGGTCATGTCACAGGTCATGTCACAGGTCATGTCCCAGGTCATGTCACAGGCATGTCACAGGCATGTCACAGGTCATGTCACAGGCATGTCACAGGCCATGTCACAGGCCATGTCACAGGTCATGTCACAGTCAGGTCACAGGTCAGGTCACAGGTCATGGCATCACTGCAGCGGCTTCAATCACTTACCTGCTCTCCTGGGCTGGCTTGCTGACTCGACCGTGACAGGTGGGAACCGGCGGGAAGGTGAGCGGCTTCTCCTCTCCTCTTCGTTCTTCGGCGGCGGGAACCGGCGGGAAGGTGAGCGGCGCTGTCTTCTCCTCTCCTGGAGACTCCTCTTCATTCTGGGGAAGGTGACCGGGCGGTGACGGTGAGTGACTGATGCACGCACCGGCACGGCCCCCAACGAGGTCAGCAGGGATGTCCTGAATCATGATTGGTCCATGCTGGAGTCTGGACCAATCACAGCCAGGACATCACAAAAGTGGGGAGTGTCGGTGCGCAGTGCTCTGCGCCCAGGTGACCCCCCAGAAGGCTGCCAATCGGCGCCTCTGCCTGGTGGAAACCCCCCCCCCCCCAACCTGCAACTCTTTAGACAAGAAGCACTTTGGTCAGAAGTACAGTAAGTAATGTACAGCAATAGGCACTTTGCTATGTACAACACAATGTATAGGGTGCAACAGTCAGCAGTATACGTCACAGTGCTGCTCAGCAGGAGGAAAAAATACTCCATTTTGATGGTCAGAGGGAGGAAAACTACCCTGTAAGGGTCCTTTCACACGAATGATCCGATCAGATCCGCCTGTCAGTTTTTTAGGCGGATCTGATCAGATCCTCCATGCATCCCTATGGGGCAGCGGATGTCAGCAGAGACATGTCCGCTGACACCCGCTGTCATCCGCATCCGAACCTGTCCGTGAAATTCGGACAGATGGAAACCCTATTTTCCATCCAGGGTATCGGATCGGAATGGATCGGACGAGAGCGGACAGGCAGTCCGCTCTCATCCGATTCCCCCATAGAGAGCAGCGGGGCTTTGACACCTCCCTCTCCGCACACAGAGCGGAGAGGGAGCTGTCACCTGCCTGCTCAGCGGGGATCAGTGTATCGATCCCCCGCTGAGCAGCATGGAGTCTGCCGGTCGGAGCGGACCGTGTGAAAGGAGCTGAAAGGTGGTGCTTGCTTCTTTCATATAGTGCTTTTACTGTGTATCAGGTGTCCCTTTAGTGATTTTCTGCGATATTGGTTGCTTATACGCTTAACCACTTCTGGATCGGAACATTTTCCCCCTTAATGACCAGGCCATATTTTGCAATTCGGCACTGCGTTATTTTAACGGATAATTGCGCGATCGTGCAATTCTGTACCCAAATAAAATTGATGTTCTTTTTTTCCCACAAATAGAGATTTCTTTTGGTGGTACTTGAACACCTCTGCGATTTTTATTTTTTGTGCTATAAACAAAAAAATGGGCGACAATTCTGAAAAAAAAGCAATATTTTTCACTTTCTGCTATGTAACATTCTCAAAAAAAAAAAAAAAAAATTAAAAATCAAAATTTCTTAACATTTTAGGCCAATTTGTTTTCTGCTACTTATTTTTGGCAAAAAAAAATCACAATAAGCGTATTTTGATTGGTTTGCGCAAAAGTTATCGCACCTACTAACTACGGGAAAGATTTATGTCATTTTTATTGTCTTTTTTTTTTTTTTTTTTACTAGTAATGGCAGTGATCTGCGATTTTTAGCGGGACTGCGACATTGCGGCAAGCAGATTGGACCCCTAACTGACGTGTTAGACACTTTTGGGGGGACCAGTGACATTACTACAGTAATCAGTGCTAAAAATATGCACTGTTACTGTAATAATGACACTGGCAGGGAAGGGGGTTAACACTGTGGGTGATCAAGGGGTTAAATGTGTAAATGTGAGCCTAGGGGAGTTATTCTAACTGTGGGGGTGGGGGGGGGGGGTGTTGCTTGTGAAATGATCATAGAGACCTGCGTTCCTATATAGAAGGATCACAGGCACTCTGTGATCATTCCAGAGATAAGAACGGTTAGCTGTGTTTACAACAGCTGACCGTTCTTCTCTCTCAGCGGGAATGATCGCGGGTGTCAGGCGGCAATCGGAGCCGCCTGCCCCATGCATCAGAGTCCCCGTTGCCGAGTGGGGGCGGGAGCGTGGCGGCGCACGCTCGCCCCCTAGCTGCAGGCGCCGATGTAGAGCTACGCCGTTTCACGCAGGAGAGCCGCACTGCCACAGTAAATCGGAGGCAGGCGGTCGGGAACCGGTTAATCTAGTGTGTCAGAAGAGTTGAAGTTCTTCAGGAGGTCAGGGTAGATAACAGAGGACCTAAAGGAGTAGTGCTACACTTACCCCCCCCCCCCCCTCCCCTCCCCTCTAACATTGGTGATCAGTGTCTTTGCCCTCCTTACTTTGGTAGACCGTGCAAGTGCCCCCCTTACATAGATAGCCAGTGTCTGTGCCACCTTACAATGGCAGACAGTGCCATTTTTGAAACATGTATTTTTGAAAAATGTATTTTTAAAACATGAAACTGGAGTTCTTACACCAACAACATTACAGAAAAAAAACAAGCCATTGTAATAAATGTCATGCAAGCTAGACTCATTAATGAAGGGTTTACCCGGTTATATTAGAGTAGTAGTAGCAAGGTGCTACTAGACAAAGTTACAGACATTATTTTGGTCAATTATTTACCTTTAATGATCCCACATTCTGTGTAGCAAACATTACAAACAGCCAAACTAAATATTTTTTAATGAAAGGTTTACAAAGTATGAATTTGCATCGTTTATGTACAAATCTAACAATGAAAAATGTGTACAACTGAACCCAGCTACCTTATTGCCTGTATTAGAGGAGACCGGAGACAAAGAAAACCATATGTTAAATTGATAATGTAGGAATCAGCTGCTGTGAGCCTACTGCAGCACACACTCCCTGAAGACCCAGCTGTTTGATTTTTTTTTTTTTTGTAGATTTGATTTGGTTCATACCAAGGATGGCAATACCCATACTGAGTATGCAATTATCACCCAGAAGGACGCTCTGTATTTAGAGTCATTGGATCCTTCTTCCCCAGCTAAAGAAGCAGAGCTCCATGCTTTAGCAAAGCCTGTGGGCTATCAAAAAAGTATACATGTATATAGATAGTAGAGCTTTAAAGAGCTTTTGGTTCCATTTGAAGGGCCATAAGTTGGTGTTTACTTTGGTAGGTAAACCAATTAAGCATGCTAATTTATTTGATTGGCTGTCTTCAGCCTTCCAGCTTCTTGCTGAGGTAGTCCTAACTAGTGATGAGCCAAACATCCCCCTGTTCGGTTCGCACCATAACAACGCAAACAGGGGGAAAATTTTGTTCGAACGAATTAACTCTATTGAAGTCTATGGGACTCATGTCAAAAGTCCTCATTTTAAAGGCTTAAATGCAAGTTATTGTCCAACTAAAGTGTATGGGGGTCCGGGTACTGACCTGAGGAACATGTAGCAATGCAAACATTTTTTTTTTTTAAATTATCGTTTTTAAAGGAGCAGTGGTTTACTGATTTTATTAATGCTTAAAATGAAATTATAAAAATGAAAAATTCCTTTAAATATCGTGCCTGGGAGGTCACCTTAATGTGCCTATAAAGTAGCGCATCTCTACAATGTTTGTAGCCTGCTGCAGCAATACAGACATTTCTAAAGGAAAAAAAATTTCATATACAAATATACATACAAAATTTCAAATCGCATGTACCGTATTTTTCGCCGTATAAGACGCACCGGCGTATAAGACGCACCCAATTTTAAAGGAGGAAAATCTAGAAAAAAAACATTCTGAACCAAATACTGTAGTAAAATATTTTATATCAACTGTATAAAGTTAACAGCAGTTTAACATATTAAGAACTACGGTCTCATTAACAATCAGTAAAGTCAACAGTAAAGTAAACAGTAACTTTTTTTATTCAAACCCCAAGAATTCCTCTTCTTCGCTGCTATCAGAAATGATGCAGGACAGATCCAAGCAGTCATTATCACTTTCTTCCTCACTGGTGTCAAATAAGACTTCATCTTCTGTTCCATCCAAGGCATTACTAATGCCACACTTCTTGAAGGATTTTACAACAATGTCCTCCTTCACGGAGTCCCATGACCTTTTAACCCATTCACACACTTGTGTGATAGTGGGCCTCTTCATCCGCCCAGTAGATGTCAAATCATGGTTCCCAGCTGCCATCCAGGTGTTCCACTCCTCTCGCATCAGAACTTTGAACGGCTTGTTTATGGAGACGTCCAGAGGTTGCAGCTGGCTGGTAAGACCACCAGGAATCACAGCTATTTGGGTCTTAACTTCCTTAAAGTTCTTTTTAGTAGTTTCCGTAATGTGCGCTCTGAACTGGTCAAGCACCAACAAGGAAGATTTCTTCAGAAGCCCGCCAGGACGTTTGGACCACACTTTGTCAATCCACAGCCTCATGCCATTTTCGTCCATCCACCCTTTATCATGAACGTGCACGACGACTCCCCGTGGAATTCTTTCTTTTGGGAAAGTTTTCCTTTTAAAGATCAACATCGGAGGCAGTTTGGTACCATCTGCACAGCAGGACAGCACAACCGTGTAGTGGGTTTTCTCATGCCCTGAAGTTTTTACAGTTATGGTTTTGGCTCCTTTGTTATCTATGGTTCTGTTAGATGGCACATCAAACGTTAGTGGGACTTCGTCCATGTTCCCAATCTGGCTAATTTCAAAGTGATTCTTCTTCCTCGCATCAATAACAAACTTATGAAATGACAGAATCTTTGATTCGTATTCCTTTGGCATTTTTTGTGCAATTCTGTTTCTTGTGCGCATAGAAAGGCCAGATCTCTTCATAAATCGATAGCACCACGATGGTGATCCGGTGAAATCCCGAAGGCCTTTCTCCAAAGCAATGCGTTTGGCCTCAAAAATGATAATTTTAGTTGAGACAGAAAGTCCATTTTGCCGGTGACGTGTGATCCACTCATTCACTTCTACCTCTAACTCTGGCCACTTTGCAGTTGGTCCACGTAAGGTGTGCTTGCTTTTATCCAACTTTTGGAGCTGATCCTCCTGTTTCCTCCACTCTCTTATCATTTTCTCTGTTGGAGGTGGCCCGAAGTGTCTCTCTGCTGCTCGATTCCCATGCTCCTTAGCAAATTTGATTACTTCCAGCTTGAAAGCAACTTTATATGCCAGTCTCTTCTGCTTGGACATGTTGAAAAGGAGGTAACGGTAATTTTCTGCAAGAAATCCAGAAATGAAAGAACTGCCAATATTACCGTACCAATACCGGTATGTTCTTCATTTCCCCTCCCCCTTTATATTTCATCTGGTGCTCTATTATGCAGTGACCAGCGTGCCCCCCATCAATGCAGTGACCAGCGTGCCGTGCTCCCCATCAATGCAGTGACCAGTGTGCCGTGCCCCCCATCAATGCAGTGATAGGCACGGACCAAGGCCGTGGCGGACATTTTCCAAAGTACCGTACAGACCTTAACCACTTCCATACAGAGCAGTTAGACCCCCTTCCTGCCCAGACCAATTTTCAGCTTTCAGCACTCTCACACTTTGAATGACAATTGCTCAGTCATGCTACACTGTAACCAAACAAAATTTTTTTTCATTTTTTTCACACAAATAGAGCTTTCTTTTGGTGGTATTTGATCACAACTGGGTTTTTTTTTTTTTTTTTCGTGATATAAGCAAAAAAAGAGCAAACATTTTGAAAAAAAAACACTTTTTTTAGTTTCTATTATAACATTTTGCAAAAAAAAATAATTTTTCTTCATACATTTGGGCCAAAATTTATACTGCTACATATCTCTGGTAAAATTAACCCAAATTAGTGTATATTATTTAGTCTGTGTGAAAGTTATAGAGTCTAGAAGCTATGGTACCAATTACTGAAAATTGATCACACCAGATGTACTGATGGCCTATCTCCTTTCTTGAGGCCCTGAAATGTCAGCACAGTACAAATACCCCCCAAATGACCCCTTTTTGTAAAGAAGACAGTCCAAGGTATTTAGTAAGAGGCATGGTAAGTTTTTTGAAGTTATAATTTTTTCCCACAATTCTTGGGAAAATGAAGAAAAAAAAGTTTTTTTCTTTTTTTTCCCACAAAGTTGTCAATTTATAAGCTATTTCTAACACACATCACATACACAGCAAAAATGACACCCCAAAATACATTCTGCTACTCCTTCTGAGTATGGTGATACCACATGTGTGAGACTTTTACACAGCCTGGCCACAAAAAGAGACTCCACATCCAAGAAGCACCTTCAGGCGTTCTAGGAGCATAAATACACATAAAACTTTCTTACTACCTATCACACTTTTGAAGGCCCTATAGCACCAATACAATGGAAAAGTCCACAAAATTACCCCATTTTGGAAAGAAAACACTCCAACGTATATTCTATGAGGCATTATGGGTCTTTTGAACGTGTCATATTTTTCCACAAGTTTTTGGAAAATGTGGGAAAAAAATGAAAACTTTTTTTACACAAAGTTGTCAATTTATAGGATATTCCTAACACATAGCATGTACACAGCAAAAATGACCCCCCAAAATACATTCTGCCACTCTTCCTGAGTATGGCAATACCACACGTGTGAGACTTTTTCACAGTCTATCCATATAGAGGGGCCCAACATCCAAGAAGCATCATCATGCATCCTAGCCACTTGCCTAGGCCTATTTTTGACATTTGGTGTTTACAAGCTAAAATCAGTTGTTTTTGCTAGAAAACTAATTAGAACCCCCAAACATTATATATTTTTTTTAGCAGAGACACTAGAGAACAAAATGGAGATTATTGCAATATTTTTTATTACACCATATTTGCGCAGTGGTCTTCCAAACGCAATTTTTATGGAAAAAAATCACTTTTTTCAATAAAAAAATAAGAAACCAGTAAATTAGCCCAATTTTTTTCCATAATGTGAAAGATAATGTTACGCCGAGTAAATAGATACCCAACATGTCATGCTTCAAAATTGCGCACGCTCATGGAATGGCGACAAACTTTGGTACTTAAAAATCCCCATAGGCGACATTTTAAAAATTTCTACAGGTTGCCATCTTAGAGTTACAGAGGAGGTCTAGGGCTCAAATTATTACTCTTGCTCTAACGATCGCGGCGATACCTCACATGTGTGGTTTGAACATCGTTTACATATGTGGGCGGGGTTTCCGTATGCGTTCGCTTCTGTGCGCGAGCTCACGGGGACAGGGCGCTTTACATTTTTTTTTTTTACTACTTATTTTATTTATTATTTTTTATATTTTACACCGTTTAAAAAAAAAAATTGATCATTTTTATTTCTATTACAAGGAATGTACACATTCCTTGCAATAGAAAAAGGCGCGACAGGACCTCTTTTTTGTGAGATCTGGGGTCAAAAAGTCCTCAGATCTTACAAGTACACTAAAAGATAGAAAAAAAAAAAAATAATAATAATAAAATAAAATGAAAAAAAAAAAAAAAGGGACCTTTAAACCGGTTGCTAGGCAACGACGTTTGCCGTAGCTCCGGTCCTCCAAGACCATAGAGTCGAGTGAGGGCAAGCTTGCCCTCACTCGACATCCTGTCTGTGAGGATCCGGGACCGGATTGTTTTCCCCGCTGCCGGCGGGTCCGGTAAGCGGGGTAAAGGACCGGAACGTGGCGGGAGGGGGGGGGGGTCACCTCTTCCGCCATCCTGGAAGGGTATCCCGCAGCGAATAAGGGACCACCCTTATCGGAAAGCCGACCGTCCACCGTTTAAAAAAATACCAGGGTTATGGCAGCTATCTGCTGCCATAACACCGGTATTTAGGTTTAAACGGAGGACGTATATAAACCTTTTTGGACTTGGACATGGTGGCTGTATGAAGGGTGACAGGTACTCGGGTACTTTGCTGGGCAGGTGACAGGCAGGTGATAGGTACTCTGGTACTGATGAGCAGGTGGCAGGTACTCGGGTCTTCCGATAGGCAGGTGACAGGTACTCGGGTACTCTGATGGGCAGGTGACAGGCAGGTGATAGGTACTGATGAGTAGTACTGATACTGATAGGTGATACTGATACTGTACTGATGGGTACTGATGATCAGTACTGATCCTGATAGGTAATGATGGGACTGATGAGCACTGATGAGCAGGCGGAAAGTACTCGGGTACTTCAGGCGTCAGGTACTCTGATGAGCAGATGGAAGGTACTCGGGTACTCTGATGGATAGGTGACAGGTACTCGGGTTCTCCGATGACGGGTACTCCGATTATAGGTACTCGGGTACTCCGGTGACATGTACTCAAAGTACCAGAGTACCTGTCATCAGAGTACCCGAGTACCTGTCATCAGAGTACCCGAGTACCCGTCATAAGAGTACCCGAGTACCTGTCATCAGAGTACCCGAGTACCTGTCATCAGAGTACCCGAGTACCTGCCATCAGAGTACCCGAGTACCCGTTATCAGAGTACCCGAGTACCCGTCATCAGAGTACCCGAGTACCCGTCCTCAGAGTACCCAAGTACCCGTCCTCAGAGTACCCGAGTACCTGTCCTCAGAGTACCCGAGTACCTGTCACATGCCCATCAGAGTACCCGAGTACCTGTCACATGCCCATCAGAGTACCCTAGTACCTGTCACATGCCCATCAGAATACCCGAGTACCTGTCACATGCCCATCAGAGTACCCGAGTACCTGTCACCAGCCCATCAGAGTACCCGAGTACCTGTCATCAGAGTACCTGATGGGCTGGTGACAGGTACTCGGGTACTTTGATGGGCTAGTGACAGGTACTCTTTATTGGGGGGGGGGGCAATCAGTGTGTTTGGGGTGCACTGTATTTGGTAACTAGCTGTTACCACAATCTCCTCCTCACACAGGATCAGTGTGTGAGGAGGAGAACACGGTGACAGCTAGTTACCGTGTTCTCTGTTGACATTTGTGACCGGCTGTGATTGGACACAGCCGGTCACGTGGTAAAAAGCCAATTTCATTGGCTCTTTACCTAGATCGGGGATGGGCTCTGTCCGAGGGACGAGCCTCGTCCCTGATCGCCGCGCTGCGCGTCCCCGTCGGGGGCGCGCATTGATGAAGGAACGATCGGGGATGGGCTCTGTCCGAGGGACGAGCCTCGTCCCTGATCGCTGCACTGCGCGCCCCCGGGGGCGCGCAGTAGTGGCGAGACCGGGCGGACGTCATATGACGCCCGCCTGGATCTAGAAAGCCACCCTGCCGGCGTCATTTTACTATACGCCGGTAGGGAAGTGGTTAGTGAAGGACACCAAGGTACATTTCAAATTACCTAAAACCATCAAAAAACAAAGAAACATTCTGTCTACTATCTGGCCTAGTTCTACAATTACCGGTACAAATACGTTTAAAATAACATTTACTGCTTGTGATATATTGTTATAAACGGTTTAAAATATTTTTAAAATTCTTACCTTATATTATAGGGCAGGTCCCCCATAGATTCCCCTTCAGTGCAGGCCAGGGCAGGTCTCCCTAGATCCCCCTTTAGAGCAGGTCAGGGCAGGTCCCCCCCCATAGATCCCCCTTTAGTACAGGCCAGGGCAGGTCCCCCATAGATCCCCCCCTTTAGTGCAGGTCTCCTGCCATAGAGCCCCCTTTAGTGCAGGTCTCCTGCCATAGAGCCCCCTTTAGAGCAGGTCTCCTGCCATAGAGCCCCCTTTAGAGCAGGTCTCCTGCCATAGAGCCCCCTTTAGAGCAGGTCTCCTGCCATAGAGCCCCCTTTATTGCAGGTCTCCTGCCATAGAGCCCCCTTTAGAGCAGGTCTCCTGCCATAGAGCCCCCTTTAGAGCAGGAAAGGGCAGGTCTCCAGTATATCCCCTTTAGTGAAGGACAGGGGAGGTCCCCCATAGATCCCCTTTAGTGAAGGACAGGGGAGGTCCCCCATAGATCCCCTTTAGTGCAGTCCAGGGCAGGTCTCCCGTAGATCCCCCTTTAGTGCAGGCCCCCTGTAGATCCCCCCTCTAGCACAGGCAGGTCCCCCCATAGATCCCATTCCCCATTAGAGCAGGCCAGGGTCCCCTACCAATAGATCTTCCTTGGAGCAGGCCATGGTCCCCCTCCCTATAGATGCCCCTTAGAGCAGGCCTGGCCTGCTCTAAGGGGATCTACCGTATATGAGGACCCTGGTGGTCCTGGCCTGCTCTAGGAGGGATCTATATGGGGGGGACCCCTGGCCTGGTAACTGGTCCCAACCCATAGACCCCCCCCCCCAGTGACAGTCAGTTCCCCCAGGGAGGGCCAGGGACCAGGGGCCAGGGTGGACCCCCCCCAGTGACAGTCAGTCGCCCCCCAGGGTGTACCAGGGACCAGGGCGGATTCCCCCCCAGTGACAGTCAGTCCCCCCCCCCAGGGTGGACCAGGGACCAGGGTGGATCCCCCCCAGTGACAGTCAGTCCCCTCCCCCCCCAGGGTGGACCAGGGACCAGGGTGGATCCCCCCCAGTGACAGTCAGTCCCCCCCCCAGGGTGGACCAGGGACCAGGGCGGATCCCCCCCAGTGACAGTCAGTCCCCCCCCCCCCAGGGTGGACCAGGGACCAGGGTGGATCCTCCCCCAGTGACAGTCAGTCCCCCCCCCCAGGGTGGACCAGGGACCAGGGCGGATCCCCCCCAGTGACAGTCAGTCCCCCCCCCCAGGGTGGACCAGGGCAGATCCCCCCCCAGTGACAGTCAGTCCCCCCCCAGGGTGGACCAGGGACCAGGGTGGACCCCCCCCAGTGACAGTCAGTCCCCCCCCCAGGGTGGACCAGGGACCAGGGTGGATCCCCCCCAGTGACAGTCAGTCCCCCCCCCAGGGTGGACCAGTGACAGTCAGTCCCCCCCCAGGGTGGACCAGGGACCAGGGTGGATCCCCCCCCAGTGACAGTCAGTCCCCCCCCAGGGTGGACCAGGGACCAGGGTGGATCCCCCCCCCAGTGACAATCAGTCCTAACCCCCCCCCCCCCCAGGGTGGACCAGGGTGGATTGGATCCCCCCCACCCC
Organism: Pelophylax lessonae; assembly: GCF_965119305.1. Lineage (NCBI taxonomy): Eukaryota > Metazoa > Chordata > Amphibia > Anura > Ranidae > Pelophylax > Pelophylax lessonae. The sequence goes on along the minus strand of NC_138768.1, from coordinate 268,528,622 downwards.
CACCCAAAAAACCCTTAAAAGAGGCCAGGGCAGATCCCATCCCTTCCTGAGGTGGTCTACTGGCCCCCCTCCCCCATAGACTTCAGTTCAGTTTACCACTAATCTTAACCACTTGTACCTTGTGTCACTGTCTCTGGTGCTCCCCGAGTCTCTGACTGACTTCAAGGACTTGAAGAAGACTTCCTGCCTGCTGCTGTGCTCTCTCCTCGGCTCCTTTTCTGCTGTGCGGTCGGTGACACCGGTCTCATCACAGACCAGCCAGCCAAGGTGACACTCCCTAGTCCCTCCTCCAGAGTGAGAGGGACAGTTCTCAGGACAAGTCCCGCCGCCGCGCCGATCCAACACTCTGTCCCCCAGCCAGCAGCACGATATTTGATTGGCAGCCCGCAGCCCGCGCAGAACAGGCAGGCGAGCCTTCTTTTCAACCTCTGGGCGGTGCTGGGCAGGAGACGGAACTGTCTCGCAGGGAGCGGAGGGCGGCGCTCGCTAATAATGACATTCTGGCAGGCAAAAAATGTGTACATCTGCCGTATAAGACGCACCAACTTTTCCCCCCCAGTTTTGGGGAAGAACAAGTGCATTTTATACGGCGAAAAATACGGTACTTGTCATACGGGTGCAGAAAAATTGGGCCTTTGGTATTGGTGGTGCCTGAACACCATAACCCCTCACAGTTACTCTTGCTGAGCGCAGGGACAGGCCTTGCCATTAGAAATTAGATATGAAATTGAAATCGCATGTACAGGTGCAGAAAAATTGGGCCTTGGTTGTTGGTGGTGCCTGAACACCGCAACCCCTCACAGTTACTCTTGCTGGATGCAGGAATGGGCCCTGCTGGTAAAAATTTCATACGAATTTGAAATCATACAAACTTACCATAGGGGTGTAGGAAAATTGGGCCTTGGTTGTTGGTGGTGCCTGAACATCGCAACCCCTCACAATTACTCTTGCTGAGTGCAGAAATGGGCCCTGCCGGTAAAAAATCCATACAAATTTGAAATTAGCTAAGATCAAGTGTAGTATCTGTTCTTATCAGTGATCTAGTGGGGGCGCTGTGCTGTCATTTGACCTGGCCAGGGTTGGGTGTTGGTTATGCAAACCTGCTAGAGTGATGGGGACCTGGAAGGTTAGTATTGGCAGGAACTTAGTACTTAGTGGTATATACTGCACTGCTGAATACACTTCACTATCTGATATCTTAAATTGTAAAAAGAACAAATCTCTCTCCCTGCCTAACTGACTGCTAGCAATATGTCAGGATTACCTGATCCGAGGCCGAGGTGCTGAGAGGGCTCCCCTTGCGGCTCAATGCGGCACACCCCTGGAGATGGTACAGAGGGTGTAGCGCCCCAAGTGGCACGGGTTACCTTGTGCCAAGGAATAGTCTCTAGTAGCAGGAACCGTGGTACAAGCCGAGGTCATGCACAGGAGACAACCAGAATAGCCGAGGTCTTGAAGCAAGCCGGGGTCATACACGGTAGCTAACTGAAGCACGGTCAGAGGAAGAAGCCAAGGGTCAAACCAGGAGCAGGAGATCAAACGGAATCAGGAACAAGCCGAGGTCACAACAGGAAGTCCAAACAGGAAACAGGAAGCACAGGAACACAGGACGCTGAGAGATAATCCAGCAATGAGTCTGATCCTATGGCCACCTTTTATAGGCTAGCAGAGGGCAGTGTCAATTGAGGCAGGAATGACCATTGCTATTACTGGCAATGTTACCAGTTCTCCTACAGCCATTTCCCTGACGGGCCAGCAGAGGGCTGTGCCGATTGAGCCAGGAGCGTCCATTGCTATTATTGGAAATGTTGCCAGTTCTCCTATGGCCATTTCCCTGACAGTCCCCCCCCCCCCCCCCCAAGGGGCAGCCTCCGGATACCTAGACGGGCCAGTCTCTCTGAGTGTCTGTTGTGGAACTCCCGGATCAGTCTAGGAGCGTGTACATTATCTGCAGGCTCCCAGGAATTTTCATCTGCAGAATACCCCTTCCACTTGATGAGGTACTGGGTTTGTCTACCCCTCTTTCTGCAGTCCATTATGGCCTCCACTTCATACTCCACTTCGCCTTCCACCAGGACTGGAGGAGGAGGCAATTCATCCCTACCAGAAAACGGGCTGGGTACAACTGGTTTTAGCAGAGATACGTGAAATACTGGGTGAATCTTATAGGAGTTGGGTAAAACCAGTTCAAAAGCCACAGGATTTACCTCCCCTTTGACCTCAAAGGGTCCAAAGAATCTTGGACCCAGTTTCCGGGATGGGCAGGAAAGTTTAAGATTGGCTGAGGAGAGCCACACTTTGTCCCCTTTTTTAAAGGTAGGTTCGTTTCTTTTCTTTTTATCATAGAACCTTTTGTAATCCGTTTGAGCTTTCTGGATGGCCTCCTGAAGGAATAAGTAGTTTGTCTGGATAGAATCAATCCGGTCTTGGACTACAGGGACAGATGCTTCAGGAAGGGTATTGGGCAAAAAAGAAGGATGGAACCCATAATTCGCCCAAAATGGGGACTGGTTAGTGGCGGTATGTGCCGAATTGTTGTATGCAAACTCTGCACATGGGAGAAGGGATATCCAGTCGTTTTGGGAAAAAGTACAGAAACAACGAAGATACTGTTCTAGAGTCTGGTTTGTTCTTTCTGTCTGGCCATTGCTTTGGGGATGGTAAGCAGAAGAAAGACATATTTTAATGGACAAAGTCTTACAAAGATCCTTCCAGAATCTGGAGGTGAACTGTACTCCTCTATCGGAAACAATATTATCTGGAAGCCCATGTAGTCTGATTACTTCCTTGATGAAAATGTTTGCTGTTTCTGGGGCTGATGGGGTGCCAGTCATGGGCAGGAAGTGGGCCATTTTGGTCAGACGATCCACTACCACCAAGATGGTAGTAAAACCCCCAGAGGAAGGTAAGTCAACAATAAAGTCCAATGAGATCATCTTCCAGGGTTGCTCAGGGATGGGTAGAGGCATTAACAGACCCCAGGACTTGGTGTTGGACCCCTTGTTGCGCTGACAGACAATGCAGGAGCTAACATAAGACTGGCAATCCTTCCTTAAACTGGGCCACCAGAAAGAGCGCTGGATAAGCTCAAGGGTCCTTCGTACACCAAAATGTCCGGCCAGCTGATGGTCATGGAAAGTCTTTAGAACTTGAAGTCTGATTGGTTGGGGAATGAAGACTTTGTCCTGGTGCCAAAGAAGCCCGTCTCGACTCTCCAAGGGGGGTATTCCTGTGTCCGAATACTGGGTGGATGCCTGTTGAATTGAAGATTTTAATTCTGGCTGAATCAGGAAAAAATTTTGTGCTGACAAAATGGTACTTGGTTCCACAGACTCGGGGGTATCAGGGAACATTCTGGAGAGGACGTCTGCTTTCCCGCTTTTGGAGCCTGGTCGGTAAGTTATGTTGAAATTAAATCTCGAGAAAAATAAAGCCCACCGGGCCTGTCGTGGTCTTAGACGTTTAGCGGCCCTCAGGTATTCTAAATTTTTATGATCCGTGAAGATCATAATTGGGTGGGCAGCACCTTCCAATAAATATCTCCACTCCTCCAAGGCGGTTTTAATGGCCAACAGTTCTCGGTCACCCACATCGTAATTTCTCTCTGAGGGGCTCATCTTTTGAGAGAAAAAGGCAATAGGGTGGAGTAGGGCCTTAGGTCCTTGGCGCTGAGACAAGATGGCTCCTGTGGCTATTTCTGAGGCGTCTACCTCTAATACGAAGGGTAAAGCCGGATCTGGGTGCTGTAAGACTGGTGCAGAGGTGAACAGTCCTTTGAGCTTGTCAAATGCTGCCTGAGCTTCCTGGGACCATTTGAATCTGGTCTGCTGACGAGTCAGCTGAGTAATCGGTGAAATGATAGCTGAAAAGTCTTTTACAAATCTTCGGTAAAAATTAGCAAATCCTATGAATCGTTGAACACCCTTCTTGTCTGAAGGGGCTGGCCATTCAAGGATAGCTTTCACCTTTTGTGGATCCATTGCGATTCCTTCGCTAGAGATGATAAGACCCAGGAATTGGATGGAAGTCTTTTCGAATTCGCACTTTTCTGCTTTTATGTATAAACCGTGCTTCCTTGGAGTCGCAAGGACTTTTTTCACGTGGGCTCTGTGGAGATCCAGGGTAGCAGGGAAGATGAGGATGTCATCCAGGTAAACGATTATGAAATAGTCCAGAAATTCCCGGAAAATATCGTTTACGAAGTGCTGGAACGTGGCTGGGGCGTTACATAATCCGAATGGCATAACTAAATATTCAAAATGTCCGAACCGGGTCCTGAAAGCTGTTTTCCATTCGCACCCCTCCCGGATACGAACAAGATTGTAAGCGCCCCGTAGGTCAAGTTTAGTAAAGAGTTGGGCGGTTCGGAACCTTTGGAAAAGTTCAGGGATGAGGGGAAGTGGGTATCGGTTTTTAATAGTGCTTTTGTTAAATTGCCTGTAATCCACACATGGCCTTAGTGAACCATCCTTCTTCCCGACAAAAAAAATTCCAGCTCCAGCGGGGGAGGAAGAAGGGCGGATGAATCCCTTTTCAAGGTTCTCATTAATATACAGCCGTAAAGTCTCTAGTTCAACCTCGGATAATGGAAATATACGCCCGAAGGGTATCTCGGCACCGGGAAGCAGTTCAATGGGGCAGTCGTAAGGCCTATGAGGTGGGAGAACATTAGCCTTCTTCTCATCAAAAACATCCAAAAACTCATGATAGACTTTAGGTATAGTCTGACCAACATCTGGAATTGATTGGATGGTTGAACAACTGGCGGGACTGCTAACCCCGGGAACGAAGCAGTGTTGCAGGCAGTAGGAAGAGGGAAAGGAAATCTCCTTCTTGGCCCAGTTGATCTGTGGATTATGGGCCTGCAACCAGGGAATTCCCAGGATGACGGGGAACATGGGAGAGCAAAGAATGTCAAAACAAATAAATTCCTGGTGGCCAGAGTCTGTTATCGTAAGGATGGGCTTAGTTTCCTGGGTGACAAGTCCAGAGCTGGGTAGGGAACCATCGGCCAGATGCACCTCAAGTCGCTGACGTTTATTGCAGAGGGGTACACGGAGTCTTCTTGCCAAAGACAAGTCCATAAAATAGCTGCAAGCCCCCGAATCAACTATGGCTAAGAGCTGGACCTCCTCTTCCGCCACCTGTAGTGACACAGGAAGAACCAGATGAGACGGAGAAGATCCTGAAACTTGGAAGTAAGAAGAACTTTGTGGGAGGAAATTACAGGGTCTCACAGGGCAGTTTCGTAGGAAGTGTCCGGACCCTCCACAGTAGAGACAAAGATTGGCTTGTCAGCGGCGTTGTCTTTCACAGCACTCAGTGAAGAACGCACCAGGCCAATCTGCATTGGTTCATGCGCTGCATGTGTAGCTTGAGAAGGTGTTGGTGCTGGAGTAAAGGGGTAAGGGCCCCTAGGCAACATCCAGGTTGGGCAAGAAGTCTGTGAGCGCTCAGACTGGCGCTCCCGGAGGCGCCTATCGAGCTGGATAGTAAGTTGAATCAGTCCTTCCAGAGTTGTGGGGGTCTCTACCCTGGCCAGCTCATCCTTAAGAGATTCGGATAGTCCCAGACGGTATTGGTACCTGAGGGCCGCCTCATTCCAGCATGTATCAGCGGACCATTTGCGGAACTCTACTGTGTAATCTTCAGCGGGACGTTTTCCCTGCTGGAGGGAATGCAAGGTAGCCTCAGCCGTAGCCACACGCTGGGGATCATCATAAAGTTGGGCCATTAAATCAAAAAAGGTGTCCACAGAATTGAGAGCAGGGTCCTTTTGCTCCAGCAAGCCATGGGCCCAGGCCTGGGGCTCCTCCAACAGTAACGAAATCACAAACCCAACCTTTACAGTCTCTGAAGTGAAAGTCCTAGGCTGGAGGGCCAGGTATAATTGGCAGGCGTTTCTGAAAGCCCTGAATTTCTTCCGATCACCGGAGAAGCGTTCAGGTATTGGCACCCGTGGCTCAGGAGGAGGAACCACCATAGTGTGGGAGGAAACTGGCTGTCCCGTTAGGGATGGAGCAGAAACTGTGCTGGTGGATGGGGGACTGGGATCCGCAGGAGAAGAAGTCGTCAGATGCTGCAGTTGACCTTCCAGTTGGAAGTACCCCTCCTGCAGACGCTGTACTGCCTGGGTGAGGGCAGTGACCTGCTGGCACAGAGCCTCGAGTGGGGAAGCACCTCTGTCGGCCTCTGACATGGCTGGATTATACTGTCAGGATTACCTGATCCGAGGCCGAGGTGCTGAGAGGGCTCCTCTTGCGGCTCAGTGCGGCACACCCCTGGAGATGGTACAGAGGGTGTAGCGCCCCAAGTGGCACGGGTTACCTTGTGCCAAGGAATAGTCTCTAGTAGCAGGAACCGTGGTACAAGCCGAGGTCATGCACAGGAGACAACCAGAATAGCCGAGGTCTTGAAGCAAGCCGGGGTCATACACGGTAGCTAACTGAAGCACGGTCAGAGGAAGAAGCCAAAGGTCAAACCAGGAGCAGGAGATCAAACGGAATCAGGAACAAGCCGAGGTCACAACAGGAAGTCCAAACAGGAAACAGGAAGCTGAGAGATAATCCAGCAATGAGTCTGATCCTATGGCCACCTTTTATAGGCCAGCAGAGGGCAGTGTCAATTGAGGCAGGAATGACCATTGCTATTACTGGCAATGTTGCCAGTTCTCCTACAGCCATTTCCCTGATGGGCCAGCAGAGGGCTGTGTCGATTGAGCCAGGAGTGTCCATTGCTATTACTGGAAATGTTGCCAATTCTCCTACGGCCATTTCCCTGACACAATGTCTTAACTAGACTACTCTGCTGACTACACTGCACTGTCTGATAAACTGCAAATCACTTTCCTCTCCCTGCCTCAATCACGTTCCTCTCCCTGCCTCAACCACTTCCTATCTCGCCCCCACAGTCACACACTACACTCCACTGCTGTGTGAGCAGCCTAATTTATAGTGTGGGGCGTGTACTTGGCCCCTGAGCCATGATTGGCTAAAGGCAGCCTGCCGTTGTCCAATCATGGCAGAGATGATTTGATTGGCCAAAGCATGGAGGTCAGGGTGCATGCTTTGGCCAATCACATAATGCACTGCATGCGTGCGCGTGCAGAGCATTATGGATGCGGGCGCTTGAATTTTCCCACGAATAAGCACATTTGTTCGTCATTCGACGAACGGGTGAACAGCCAATGTTCAAGTCGAACTCAAAGCTCATCCCTAATAACATTAAAACTCACACATGGAAGCAGACCAGATGACTAAGGATGTGCATTATAGCCCCGGACAATTGCTGGGTCTGTGCAACTCACAGATTCCACCCTGGTTCTGGCCTATTAGAGCTAGGATTAATATTTAAACTTTAAGGACCCCAGAAGGAGACGAACAATTGCTCCACAGGGGGGCAACTTCTTATGAAACAGGACTTTGGAAAAAGGTGATCTTTTATGTCTGCCAGCCACTCTTTTCCCTCCAGCTTGACACGAGCCATGTCATAAGTCAAAGGCAGTTATGGGTATCTTAGTAAATGAGTATGGGATAGTGCCAGGGTTCACCACAGCTGTTTTTTTAATGACCATTTCTTGTTTTACCTGTTACCAAAGGTGTTACCAAAAGCTTAACATCCCTTTCAGAGATTACAAAAAGATATATACAGATGCCCAAGTCAGGATCTTACGAGTATGCATTTTTACTGTATGGGCATGTTTTCTGTATGTCCAGTGTCAAATGCTACTGCAAAGGTCACAGTAAAAAGTGTTATCAGCAGTAGTTTGTAAGCACAGAATCCAGAAGCTAGAAAGAGTAACAGAGGAACTATTTTTATGGGAGAGTTCTTACAAGAAGTTTTGAGGTTTTATTTTATACCCCCTACTGTCTACAATGTAGTGGAAAAAGTAGAGTAAGAAACTAGAAAACTATGACCTGAATGTCTTCATATATTTTTTATTAAGCCCGTAAGGGCTCTTTCACACGGGCGGTGCGATCAGATCCGCCTGTCAGTTTTTTAGGCGGATCTGATCGGATCCTCCATGCAGCTCTATGGGGCAGCGGGTGTCAGCGGAGGTCACCTCCGCTGACACCCGCTGCCATCCGCATCCGATCCTGTGCTGAAATCTGGACGGATGGAAACCCTATTTTTCCATCCGTTCAGTAATCGGATCGGAGGGGATCTGATGAGAGCGGACAAGCGGTCCGCTCTCCTCCGATCCCCCATAGAGGGCAGCGGGTGCTGAGACACCTCCCTCTCCGCTCTGCAAGCGGAGACGGAGCTGTCATCCGCCCGGCTCAGCGGGGATCGCGGATCGATCCCCGCTGAGCAACACGGATCCGCCTGCGGAGGCGGACCGTGTGAAAGAGCCCTAAGGGGATATTGAACTCTCTCCCTATGAGATTTGGTTAGGGAGTGTGTTGCTCACTTGCTTATATTTGTCTCAGCAGCTGAAGGCCTCCACTCGGATCTCATACATAAAGAATGTTGCTGATCTTTTAAGGTTTTTGACCAACTTATTTATGTGTTTTCTCCCCTATTCCAGATCCTAACCGTTTGAAAGGATCTCATAAACTAAAGCCAGGTGACTTGTGGATTGTTAAGAGACATTTATATATAAGGAAATGTTTGGAGACACAATACAGTGTCTATTTCATGTACAGTTGACAAACCTTGAAGGAAAAGTCACCTGGATCCACAGCAGACACTGCAAAAATGATTAAATTAAAGTATCTCTGTGTTTGATTTGTTATCCTCTTGGAATCACAGTCTGAGTCTGGGGTAATATTTATTCAAATACAAGTGAAAAGGTACCCCTGCGCCATCACTGTGTAATGGTATGTGTGACCGACTGCTGCAGATACTGGTCGGTCAATATTTATTCAAATACTTTCATTGTAAGGGATATATGCAGTATCTCACAAAAGTCAGTACACCCCTCACATGTGTGTAAATATTTTATTGTCTCTTTTTATGTGACAGCACTGAAGAAATTACACTTTGCTTCAATGTAAAGTAGTGAGTGTACAGCTTGCATAACAGTGTAAATTTGCTGTCCCCTCACAACAACTCAATACACAGCCATTAATGTCTAAACCGCTGGCAACAAAAGTGAGTACACCCTTAAGTTAAAATGTCCAAATGGTGCCCAATTAGCCATTTTCCCTCCCCAGTGTCATGTGACTCGTTAGTGTTACAAGGTCTCAGGTGTGAATGGGGAACAGGTGTTAAATTTGGTGTTATCGCTCTCACTCTCTCATACTGGTCACTGGAAGTTCAAAACGGCACCTCATGGCAAAGAACTCTCTGAGGATCTGAAAAAAAGAATTGTTGCTCTACATAAAGATGGCCTAGGCTATAAGAAGATTGCCAAGTCCCTGAAACTAAACTGCAGCTCGGTGGCCAAGACCATACAGCAGTTTAACAAGACAGGCTCCACTCAGAACAGGCCTCGCCATGGTCGATCAAAGAAGTTGAGTGCACGTCCTCAGAATCATATCCACAGGTTGTCTTTGGGAAATAATCGTTTGAGTGCTGCAGGCATTGCTGCAGAAGTTGAAGGGGTGGTGGGGTCAGCCTATCAGTGCTCAGACCATACGCCGCACACTGCATCAACTTGGTCTGCATGGATTTCGTCCCAGAAGGAAGCCTCTTCTAAAGATGTTGCACAAGAGAGCCCGCAAACAATTTGCTGACGACAAGCAGACTAAGGACATGGATTACTGGAACCATGTCCTGTGGTCTGATGAGACCAAGATAAACGTATTTGGTTCAGATGATGTCAAGCATGTGTGGCAGCAACCAGGTGAGGAGTACAAAGATAAGTGTGTCTTGCCTACAGTCAAGCATGGTGATTGGAGTATTATGGTCTGGGGCTGCATGAGTGCTGCCGGCACTTGGGAGCTACTGTTCATTGAGGGAACCATGAATGCCAACATTCACTGTGACCTACTGAAGCAGGGCATGATCCCCTCCCTTCAGAGAGTGGGCCGCAGGGCAGTATTCCAACATGATAACGACCCCAAACACACCTCCAAGACAATCACTGCCTTGGAGGTGTGTTTGGGGTCGTTAAAGGTGATGGATTGGCCAAGCATGTCTCCAGACCTAAACCCTATTGAACATCATTTGTGGGGCATCCTCAAACAGAAGGTGGAGGAGCTTAAGGTCTCTAACATCCACCAGCTCCGTGATGTCATCATGCAGGAGTGGAAGAGGGCTCCAGCGGCAACTTGTGAAGCTCTGGTGTACTCACTTTTGTGAGATATGGTGTATGTGTATATATATATATTTATATTTAATGTGAGTTGAAAAGGAGTTCAGCCATTTCTGAAGTCGTGTTGTCAATTATATGTCTTCCATTTTATGTAGCATTGTCTGTGTTTACCTATGCCGATATATCCACAATTAAGCTAGAAGGCCATTCTGGCCACAGTAGTGTACAGCCAATTATTCTGTAAATATTTTTTTCTCAATCATTTGTTTTTCACAATGAAAGGTAATTTTGTAATGAAAAAGCTGCTCCCAGCTATTATATTTTCCACAATGGAGTTTGCCTCTTTGGCCAGGACTACCTCCACCTAACTGTGTGGAGGTCCCAGGTTAAAAGTGATAGCAGATATGGTTAGTGATAAAAATATTGATCAAAAAGAGAATAGATTGTAAAGGAAATTTATAAGTTCTGTATATTATTGTATTCTTCTTTTGTATGTATTGCAAACTGCACTCATTGTGCACAGGGCACTAATAATGTTTTCATTACATGTTTGCATTCTTTCGAGTCCTGCATGTAGCCCTATTATTTCGAGTAGCCTGGCTATGTTACGCCCGCTTGTTACCACAAAAGTGCAATTGTAATATTAATGTGATACCTATGTCAGGGATCGACAAACCCGAGGCGCCAATTCGCCATTGCGACTAGAAAATGCGTACTTGCCCCTGGGCTGCTCTCAGCCACAGTGGCTAGCATGGAGGGAGCAGCCAGATGCACCATTCCTGTGTGGCCAGCAGGAACGTTTGTTTTCTGATGCCAGGTGTGGAGAAGGGAAGTGCTGTGAAGCCGGGTAAAAGAGGAGAGGGGCGGGTTAGAGCAGGCGAGGGGCTGTAAAGTAGTAGGAAGGGCGGGTCGGGGGAGGAGCGGAGCTGACAGGGGTGGAGTGGGGCCCCTGGCAGGAAGTGTGCCCTGCGCAGCTCTCTCCTCCCTCCCGCTGGGTGCGCGTCTAGTTCGAGCTGTCCAGGGAGACTCCCTAGAGCAGAAACCGATGGCTCTGAACAGGCTCAGCAATGGCCCCCGAGCTGGTCACCAACTCACAGGGATCCCCAGGGCGCTCCGGTTCCTCCCCAGGTGAGCTCTGACTGCGGCTCCGAGTCGAGTCTGGCCAGCCCGAGAGCCCCCTGGACAGCCGGTGTGGCCACCTATTAGTGCCCATCAATGCTGCCTTATCAGTGCAGCCTCATCAGTGCCCATATTACTGCCCATCAATGCTGCCTTATCAGTGCACATCAATGCTGTCTTATCCAGTAGCCATCAGTGCTACCTTATCACTGCCCATCAATGCTACCTTATCAGGGCAGCCTCATCAGTGCCCATGTTAGTGCCCATCAATGCTGCCTTATCAGTGCCCATATTAGTGCCCATTAATGCTGCCTTATCAGTGTCCATCAATGCTGCCTTATCAGTGTAGCCTCATCAGTGCCACCTTATCAGTCCTAATTAATGCTGCCTTATCAGTGCCCCTATCAGTGCAGCCTCATCAGTGTTCCTATCAGTGCTGCCTGCCTCATTAGTGCCCCTATCAGTGCAGCCTGCCTCATCAGTGTCCCTATCCATGCAGCCTGCCTCAGCAGTGTGCCTATCCGTGCAGCCTGCCCCATCAGTGTCCTATCAGTGCAGCCTGCCTCATCAGTGTCCTATCAGTGTAGCTTTATCAGTACCCATAAATGCTGCCATATCAGTGCAGCCTCACCAATGCCCGTCAGTGCCCATCATTGTTGCCTTATCAGTGCAGCCTCATAAAGAAAAAAAATTACTTACACTGTATTTGCAAAATTTTATAACAGAAATAAAGAAAGGGTTGTTTTTTTTTTTTCGAAATTTGCGGTCTTTTTTCATGTATTTAGCAAAAAATAATGTAATATGGGTACAGTATTGCATGACCGTGCAATTGCCTTTCAAAGTACAACAGCGCTGAACAGACTGGGAATAAAAACCAGCCCTGGAAATAATTTCATACCAGCCCCATAGTATTACTATACCAGCCCAACAGCATAGCGTCATTATTTTCCTGTTCCTAAAAGGGAAAACCATGCATTTTAAAGCACATGTGAAGCGTGTATTATATGTAGATAACACAGATATGAAATCACATAGGGTTTTATATATATCTATATGTATATAGATAGATACATAAATACTGTACATAAGAGCAAATTCCAGTTAAAAGTGGAGCAATTATCAAGAACAGTCCACTTATTGCGATGGTGATATATTACCAGAATAAAAAATAATCAAAGTCTGGCAGCGGGGGTGGTGATGAGGGGGGTGGGATCGGTGGCAGCGGTGGTGGTGGTGAGAGGGGTGGGATCGGTGGCAACGGTGGTGGTGGTGAGGGGTGTGGGATCGGTGGCAGCGTAGGTGGTGATGAGGGGGGTGGGATCGGTGGCAGCGGTGGTGGTGAGGCGGGTGGGATTGGTGGCAGTGGTGGTGGTGGTGAGGGGGGTGGGATCGGTGGTGGTGAGGGGGGTGGGATCGGTGGCTGTGGTTGTGGTGGTGGTGAGGGGGGTGGGATCGGTGGCAGCGGTGGTGGTGGTGAGGGGGTGGGATCGGTGGCAGCGGTGGTGGTGATGAGGGGGGTGGGATCGGTGGCAGCGGTGGTGGTGAGGCGGGTGGGATTGGTGGCAGTGGTGGTGGTGGTGAGGGGGGTGGGATCGGTGGTGGTGAGGGGGGTGGGATCGGTGGCTGCGGTTGTGGTGGTGGTGAGGGGGGTGGGATCGGTGGCAGCGGTGGTGGTGGTGAGGGGGTGGGATCGGTGGCAGCGGTGGTGGTGATGAGGGGGGTGGCAGCGGTGGCAGCGGTGGTGGTGGTGAGGGGGTGGGATCAGTGGCTGTGGTGGTGGTGAGGAGGGTGGGATCGGTGGCAGCGGTGGTGGTGATGAGGGGGGTGGCAGCGGTGGCAGCGGTGGTGGTGGTGAGGGGGTGGGATCAGTGGCTGTGGTGGTGGTGAGGAGGGTGGGATCGGTGGCAGCTGTGGTGGTGGTGAGGGGGGTGGGATCGGTGGCAGCAGTGGTGGTGATGAGGGGGGTGGGATCAGTGGCTGCAGTGGTGGTGGTGAGGGGGGTGGGATCGGTGGCAGCGGTGGTGGTGAGGGGGTGGCTGGGAGGGGGGCAGTGGAGTAGTATAGGGGGACAGTATGGGGGGGCAGCATGATGGGAGGGGGACAATGGAGGACAGTATTGGGGGAGGGGGTAGTACGGGACGGGGGGAGCAGAGTGACAGTCAGTTGGACACCTGGAACACTATACTTGCCTGGCAGTGTATTTCCTGACACTCTGCTGTGGCAAAGATTGTGTTTGTATCTACTTGAGCGGCCTCGGGGCAGGGAGCATTTCTCCTACCTGACCAGTGGCAGGAACAGCTTTGACAAGAATCGGGAGTTGAAGCCGGCCGGAGTCGGGGGGCGGAGCTGGGAGGCGGTCCTAGGAACAGATGACTACTTGTCAACATCGTGAATACAGCTAGCGCCAGGCTGGATAGGAGGTCCGGTGGGGAGGCATATGGTAGAAATGATCCCGCCCCTGCAGCCACTGAAAGCCCTGCAGGAGCCAGGAGGAGAATGGAGGAGATCGGTTCTCCTATATGTCGCCCCTCCTGCCCGCCTATACACCCTCGTGTTAGCTGTATCCACAGTGTGGACAAGTGACAAGCAGTTATCCGTACCTAGGACCACCCCCCAGCTCCGCCCACAGCTCCGGCTAAGGCAAGCTATGTCCAAACTTGACAGAGGACCTGTACGGGCTGCTATAATTATTCCACTGTGTCATACACAAGGAGGGGAGTAGGGAGAAGAGGACTTTGATGCTCCTCCCCTCTGTCTCAGCTCACGGAGCACCGTCCCGCTCTTCTGTGCACCCGGCCACCCCCCGCCGCCCGGGATTGGTCCTGGGCACCGTAGCAGCTAGTGCCCACTCCAAAGCGGCCCCAGGGCAGGCAGCCTACCGGGAAATTTCCCGGTATCCCGGTAGGCCAGTCCGGCCCTGGCGCTGAAAATTGGCCTGGGTGGGAAGGGGGTGAAAGTAACCAGTAGGCAAATGGTTAAAAAAAACTGGCTTCTAACTTTTTTAGCTGGCTTCCAGATTCAAAGCAGTTTTGTCAAGCCCTGACCTACGTAATCATGTGTATAAAAGCCTTCAAATAAAACAGAACAGTTATTTTGGAAAGATGCTGAGCGTACCTTTTTGTGTCTGTTCCCTACTGCAGTATTTATTAATAATTTGGAACAACTAATCAATATGAGGATAGAGTTGCCTATCGATAAAATTTCCTTAACACAGACCATGCTTGTTTCTGCAGACAACCCACTTAGTTTAAAGACCTCTGTCTGGGAGATGAGCCCTTACGGAAATCTCTATCCTACTCTTATGGTGTTTTACTTACAGTCACATCTCAACACGATCCCCATATTTGAGTAAGTGGGAAAGAGATCTTTACATTACAATTTCAGGGAACCAAAAAAAACGTATACTTTTCTTTGCTCACAAGTCTTCCCTGTGCAGCAAATATCAGGAGATCGCATTTAAAATTTTGACACGCTGGGACAGGACTCCGTCTGTACTAGTCTCAATATTACCCGGACGTGGCCCTGTATGCTGCAGATATGGTACCCAGACCAGCACACTACTCCACATCTTCTGGGATTGTCTGAAGCTTGCCTCATTCTGGCAACAGGTCCTGTAGATCGTTTACAAACTTACATACCTTTCCCTTTCTAACAGTCTGGCAGCAGTGCTCCCAAATTTGACTCCAATGTTCAGTAAGAGATACCGTAGATCAATGCTTAAACGTCTTCTGAATGCAGCTAGGGCATGCATCCCCAGCAGGGCCCTCTTTAACGCAGTGCAAAAGGGTCATCTGCCCAGGGCCCCGCCATTGTTAAGGGGCCCAAAGCAGCTGCCACTAAAGCCTGCGCTGCCTGCCGGCTTTTTTTCAGCTGGAGTTCCGCCACCTTCAGAATCCGGCACTGACTCCTGAGCTGCTTGCTATGGTCACTTGTAAATACGGGGGGAGGGGCTTGGATGTACACAACACACCCCCAGATCCTGTACTCTACACAGCTCACCACTAATCACCCCTCAACCCTGCACTCCGAGCATGGCTCACCCCTTCAAACCTGCCCTCCGAGCATGGCTCACCCCTTCAACCCTGCCCTCCGAGCATGGCTCACCCCTTCAACCCTGCCCTCCGAGCATGGCTCACCCCTTCAACCTTGCCCTTCGAGCATGGCTCACCCCTTCAACCTTGCCCCTCTGAGCATGGCTCACTCCCCCTGCAACCCTGCCCCTCTGAGCATGGCTCACCCCCCCCCCCCCCCCTTAACCCTGCCCTCCTGCAGTCATTTATTTCTGGCAGCCTCTCTTCAGATATACTGCTCCTATTGGGCTCTGTACCTAGCTGCACTCAGTTAACAGTGTGTGTGCTCTGCTCATTGCTATTATTAGCCGGTCCCCTCACCTCCCCAGTCCATGGTGTGCAGTCAGTTAGGAGATGATGGACTGTAACCTTCAGTAATCAATCAGGGAGCTGTATTGATATACTGTGACCTCTAGCAACCAAGCACTGAGCGGTAATAATGTGCAGTAACCACTAGCAACCAATGAGTGAGGGGCAAGCATGTAACCTCAATCAGTGAGCAGGTAAGGAAGTGCAGTATCCTCTAGCACCCAATTGGTTGGGTCGGCCGGAGTCGGGGGGCGGAGCTGGGAGGCGGTCCTAGGAACAGATGACTACTTGTCAACATCGTGAATACAGCTAGCGCCAGGCTGGATAGGAGGTCCGGTGGGGAGGCATATGGTAGAAATGATCCCGCCCCTGCAGCCACTGAAAGCCCTGCAGGAGCCAGGAGGAGAATGGAGGAGATCGGTTCTCCTATATGTCGCCCCTCCTGCCCGCCTATACACCCTCGTGTTAGCTGTATCCACAGTGTGGACAAGTGACAAGCAGTTATCCGTACCTAGGACCACCCCCCAGCTCCGCCCACAGCTCCGGCTAAGGCAAGCTATGTCCAAACTTGACAGAGGACCTGTACGGGCTGCTATAATTATGCCACTGTGTCATACACAAGGAGGGGAGTAGGGAGAAGAGGACTTTGATGCTCCTCCCCTCTGTCTCAGCTCACGGAGCACCGTCCCGCTCTTCTGTGCACCCGGCCACCCCCCGCCGCCCGGGATTGGTCCTGGGCACCGTAGCAGCTAGTGCCCACTCCAAAGCGGCCCCAGGGCAGGCAGCCTACCGGGAAATTTCCCGGTATCCCGGTAGGCCAGTCCGGCCCTGGCGCTGAAAATTGGCCTGGGTGGGAAGGGGGTGAAAGTAACCAGTAGGCAAATGGTTAAAAAAAACTGGCTTCTAACTTTTTTAGCTGGCTTCCAGATTCAAAGCAGTTTTGTCAAGCCCTGACCTACGTAATCATGTGTATAAAAGCCTTCAAATAAAACAGAACAGTTATTTTGGAAAGATGCTGAGCGTACCTTTTTGTGTCTGTTCCCTACTGCAGTATTTATTAATAATTTGGAACAACTAATCAATATGAGGATAGAGTTGCCTATCGATAAAATTTCCTTAACACAGACCATGCTTGTTTCTGCAGACAACCCACTTAGTTTAAAGACCTCTGTCTGGGAGATGAGCCCTTACGGAAATCTCTATCCTACTCTTATGGTGTTTTACTTACAGTCACATCTCAACACGATCCCCATATTTGAGTAAGTGGGAAAGAGATCTTTACATTACAATTTCAGGGAACCAAAAAAAACGTATACTTTTCTTTGCTCACAAGTCTTCCCTGTGCAGCAAATATCAGGAGATCGCATTTAAAATTTTGACACGCTGGGACAGGACTCCGTCTGTACTAGTCTCAATATTACCCGGACGTGGCCCTGTATGCTGCAGATATGGTACCCAGACCAGCACACTACTCCACATCTTCTGGGATTGTCTGAAGCTTGCCTCATTCTGGCAACAGGTCCTGTAGATCGTTTACAAACTTACATACCTTTCCCTTTCTAACAGTCTGGCAGCAGTGCTCCCAAATTTGACTCCAATGTTCAGTAAGAGATACCGTAGATCAATGCTTAAACGTCTTCTGAATGCAGCTAGGGCATGCATCCCCAGCAGGGCCCTCTTTAACGCAGTGCAAAAGGGTCATCTGCCCAGGGCCCCGCCATTGTTAAGGGGCCCAAAGCAGCTGCCACTAAAGCCTGCGCTGCCTGCCGGCTTTTTTTCAGCTGGAGTTCCGCCACCTTCAGAATCCGGCACTGACTCCTGAGCTGCTTGCTATGGTCACTTGTAAATACGGGGGGAGGGGCTTGGATGTACACAACACACCCCCAGATCCTGTACTCTACACAGCTCACCACTAATCACCCCTCAACCCTGCACTCCGAGCATGGCTCACCCCTTCAAACCTGCCCTCCGAGCATGGCTCACCCCTTCAACCCTGCCCTCCGAGCATGGCTCACCCCTTCAACCCTGCCCTCCGAGCATGGCTCACCCCTTCAACCTTGCCCTTCGAGCATGGCTCACCCCTTCAACCTTGCCCCTCTGAGCATGGCTCACTCCCCCTGCAACCCTGCCCCTCTGAGCATGGCTCACCCCCCCCCCCCCCCTTAACCCTGCCCTCCTGCAGTCATTTATTTCTGGCAGCCTCTCTTCAGATATACTGCTCCTATTGGGCTCTGTACCTAGCTGCACTCAGTTAACAGTGTGTGTGCTCTGCTCATTGCTATTATTAGCCGGTCCCCTCACCTCCCCAGTCCATGGTGTGCAGTCAGTTAGGAGATGATGGACTGTAACCTTCAGTAATCAATCAGGGAGCTGTATTGATATACTGTGACCTCTAGCAACCAAGCACTGAGCGGTAATAATGTGCAGTAACCACTAGCAACCAATGAGTGAGGGGCAAGCATGTAACCTCAATCAGTGAGCAGGTAAGGAAGTGCAGTATCCTCTAGCACCCAATTGGTTAGCAGAAATGATGTGCTGTAACCTTTAGCAACTGATTGATGAGTCGTAATGTGTGCTGTATCCTCTAGCATGCAGTCAATGAGCAGTAATGATATGCTGTAACCTCTAGCAACCAATTGTAATTGCTGCCTGACCTGATTTTGGGTCTAACTGCTATTTATTGTCTCAGAGTGGGAGGGGGGGCCCAAAGGAAATGTTTGCCCAGGGTCCAATCAATATTAAAGACGGCCCTGATCCCCAGCATGTGGAAACAGCAATATCCACCTATGGTGCCACAGTGGTTTGCCAGGGTGAACGACATTTAACAGATGGCATACCTGACTTAGGGACCGGATGGAGGAACACAACACACGCTGGCTTTACTGGCACATGTTCCGGTTCTCAGATTAATATTTTACCTATGCTTAACCACTTGCCGACCGCTCACATGGATGCTACTGTGGCAGAGTGGCTCTCCTGGGTCCAGCGACTTAGGTCTACTTCGCTGGATCCCTCCCCCTCTTGGCGGCGCCGCGCGCCGCCAGAGGCTCACTCCCGCTGTATTCGGACACAGCGGGAGTCAGGCCAGGGGAGGAGAGGCGGTGATCACCGCCGCTCTTCCCCGATCGTCGGGGACAGAGTGAGGAAATCCGCCCGCTTGTGTAAACAAAGGGGGCGGATCTCCTCTGTGACAGGCAGTGACAGATTACAGGATTTAGCATAGCTGAACCTGCGATCTGTGTCTGTGGTACACAATCCCCTCCCCCCACACGTCAGTAAGCATGAGGCATACATTTAACCCCTTGATCACCAATAAAGTTAACCCCTTCCCTGCCAGTGGCATTATTACAGTAACAGTGCATATTTATAGCACTGATTACTGTAGTAATGTCACTGATCCCCCCAAAAGTGTCAAAAATGTCAGTTAGGGGTCTGATCTGTCCGCCGCAATGTCGCAGTCCCGCAAAAAAAATCGCAGATCGCCGCCATTACTAGTAAAAAAAAAAAAAACAATAAAAATGACAAATCTTTCCCGTAGTTAGTAAACGCAATAACTTTTGCGCAAACCAATCAAAATACGCTTATTGTGATTTTTTTACCAAAAATATGTAGCAGAAAACAAATTGGCCTAAAATGTTAAAAAAAATGTATTTATACATTTTTTTGGGAGAATGTTATATATCAGAATGTGAAAATATTGTTTTTTTGTTTTCAAAATTGTCGCTCTTTTTTTCAAAAATTAAAAATCGCACAGGTGATCAAATACCACCAAAAGAAAGCTCTATTTGTGGGGAAAAAAAGGACATAAATTTAATTTGGGTACAGCGTCGCACGACCGCGCAATTGTCCGTTAAAATATCGCAGTGCCGAATCGCAAAATATAGCCTGGTCAGGAAGGGGGTAAAATCTTCCGGTCCTAAAGTGGTTAAAAATACGCTCATTGACAATTTTTTTGTCAAAGATATGTAGCTAAATACATTTTGGCCTAAATATATGACAAAAATTGAAGGTATTGGATATTTTTTACCTGTCAAAGTAGAAAATGTCAATATTTTCGCAAAATTTTCACTCTTTTTTTATTAATATCGCAAAAAATGAGAGGTGATCAAATACCACCAAAAGAAAGCTCTGTTTGTGGGAAAAAAAGGACGTAAATTTTGTTTGGGTACGGTGTTGCATGACCGCGCAATTGTCAGTTAAAGTCGCGCAGTGCCAAGTTGCAAAAAGTGGCCTGGTCATTAAGCAGGAAAATCCTCCGGTCCTAAAGTGGTTAAACTGATCCCTCCATGGGATTTTGTTGCCTTGACTCCGCCAAAGCTCCCCACCCTCCTTTATTCCTTTTCTTCTTTTATCTTTTCTTTTCTCTCCCTTCCTAGATACCTAGAGTGTCGTCCGTTTCCTACTACATAGAAAAAGTCACTCAAAATTCTCGGTATGCATTGATCACTAGGTGCTGCTACTGTGAGGATGAGGCTACGAGCCCCATAACGTGTAACATCCACGTTTTGCTCCCCACCTTAAGGGCCATACACACTATAAGATTTTCTGAAGACTTTTTCCTTCAGATTTACCTTTTCTATGTAGTGAAAGGGCCTGCCAGATTGCATACAAATTGAAAGTGTTTAGGTTTGACCTCAAAACTCAAAATCTTATAGTGTGTATGGCCCATTACAGTGGTTCGGTACCTGCTAGTCAGGGCCGGACTGGCCTATCGGGATACTGGGAAATTTTCCGGTGGGCCGCCTTAAAGATAGGGCCACTTTAAGCATTGGGGCGGGGGCCGCACTGCTGTGATAATGGCCGCTGCAGCCCGGGACCCCGCTGCGCTCCAGAGTGACGTGACGGTCCGATATACTTCTACGTCAGCCGCTGTGAGCGGCATGACGTCACATTCGGCGGGGGCGGGCGGCTTCGCAGAGGTGGATCGACTGACTCCAAGACTGTCACTGCGCCAATGGATCCATCATTCCTACCACACAGCGAGACGCGCCAGCAGCAGCATGATCGCAAGTGAGGTGGGTCACACTGTAGTGAAGACAGAGAAACAGAGAATGAATGAGCGACCGCGGAGCAGTGCCTGAGAAAGGCAGCCAGAAAGAGTAAATTGGCTGGGGGGGGGGGGACCTCGTCCTCTTGCATTTGGGGGGGGGAATCAGGGCCCCTACTACAATGCTAACCTCACCCCTCCCCCAATACAATGCTGGCCTGATTTGCTCCCCCCCCTCCCCCTCATACAATGCTTATCTGCCATCCCCCCCTGGGGCCCCCTTCTCCTAATACAAGGCTGATTTCCCCCCCCTAAATTTCGGGGGAGGGGGGAAACAGCATTGTATTAGGGGGAGGGGGCTGGGGGGGTCATTGTATTAGGAGGAGGGGAACAGCATTGTATTAGGGCCCCAAATAATTCTGACATCTCCTGTATCATGTCCGCACAGCCCCTGACATCTTCTGTACCATGTCCGCAGCCCCTGACATCTCCTATACCATGTCCGCACATCCTCTGACAACTCCTGCACCATGTCCGCACATCCTCTGTCAAATTCTGCACCATGTCCGCACAGCCTCTGACAACTCCTGCAGCATGTCCACACAGCCTCTGACAACTCCTGCACCATGTCCGCACAGCCTCTGACAACTCCTGCACCATGTCCGCACAGCCTCTGACATCTCCTTCACCATGTCCGCACAGCCTCTGACAACTCCTGCACCATGTCCGCACAGCCTCTGACATCTCCTGCACCATGTCCGCACAGCCTCTGACATCTCCTGCACCATGTCCGCACAGCCTCTGACAACTCCTGCACCATGTCCGCACAGCCTCTGACATCTCCTGCACCATGTCCGCACAGCCTCTGACAACTCCTGCACCATGTCCGCACAGCCTCTGACATCTCCTGCACCATGTCCGCACAGCCTCTGACATCTCCTGCACCATGTCCGCACAGCCTCTGACAACTCCTGCACCATGTCCGCACATCCTCTGACATCTCCTGCACCATGTCCGCACAGCCTCTGACAACTCCTGCACCATGTCTGCACAGCCTCTGACATCTCCTGCACCATGTCCGCACAGCCTCTGACATCTCCTGCACCATGTCCGCACAGCCTCTGACATCTCCTGCACCATGTCAGCACAGCCTCTGACAACTCCTGCACCATGTCCGCACAGCCTCTCACATCTCCTGTATCATGTCCGCACAGCCCCTGACATCTCCTATACCATGTCCGCACATCCTCTGACAACTCCTGTACCATGTCCGCACAGCCTGTGACAACTCCTGTACCATGTCTGCACAGCCCCTGACATCTCCTGTACCATGTCCACACAGCACTGACATCCTCTGTACATGTCCGCACAGCACCTGACATCTCCTGTACCATGTCCGCACAGCCTCTGACGTCCTGTACCATGTCCACACAGCCACTGACATCTGTACCATGTCCGCACAGCCTCTGACATCTCCTGTACCATGTCCGCACAGCCTCTGACATCTCCTGTACCATGTCCACACAGCCTCTGACATCCTGTATCATGTCCGCACAGACTATGACATCTCCTGTATCATGTCCGCACAGCCTATGACATCTCCTGTACCATGTCCGCACAGCCTCTGACGTCCTGTACCATGTCCACACAGCCTCTGACATCTCCTGTACCATGTCCGCACATCCTCTGACAACTCCTGTACCATGTCCGCACAGCCTGTGACAACTCCTGTACCATGTCTGCACAGCCCCTGACATCTCCTGTACCATGTCCACACAGCCTCTGACATCCTCTGTACATGTCCGCACAGCACCTGACATCTCCTGTACCATGTCCGCACAGCCCCTGACATCTCCTGTACTATGTCCGCATAGCCTCTGACAACTCCTGTACCATGTCCGCACAGCCTCTGACATCTCCTGTACCATGTCCACACAGCCTCTGACATCCTGTATCATGTCCGCACAGCCTCTGACAACTCCTGTGCAATGTCCACACAGCCTCTGACGTCCTGTACCATGTCCACACAGCCTCTGACATCTCCTGTACCAT
Source organism: Pelophylax lessonae (assembly GCF_965119305.1). Classification (NCBI taxonomy): domain Eukaryota; kingdom Metazoa; phylum Chordata; class Amphibia; order Anura; family Ranidae; genus Pelophylax; species Pelophylax lessonae. The sequence goes on along the minus strand of NC_138768.1, from coordinate 268,505,887 downwards.
GTCCGCACAGCCTCTGACGTCCTGTACCATGTCCACACAGCCTCTGACATCTGTACCATGTCCGCACAGCCTCTGACATCTCCTGTACCATGTCCGCACAGCCTCTGACATCTCCTGTACCATGTCCACACAGCCTCTGACATCCTGTATCATGTCCGCACAGCCTCTGACAACTCCTGTGCAATGTCCACACAGCCTCTGACGTCCTGTACCATGTCCGCACAGCCTCTGACATCTCCTGCACCATGTCCGCACAGCCTCTGACAACTCCTGCACCATGTCCGCACATCCTCTGACATCTCCTGCACCATGTCCGCACAGCCTCTGACAACTCCTGCACCATGTCTGCACAGCCTCCGACATCTCCTGCACCATGTCCGCACAGCCTCTGACATCTCCTGCACCATGTCCGCACAGCCTCTGACATCTCCTGCACCATGTCAGCACAGCCTCTGACAACTCCTGCACCATGTCCGCACAGCCTCTCACATCTCCTGTATCATGTCCGCACAGCCCCTGACATCTCCTATACCATGTCCGCACATCCTCTGACAACTCCTGTACCATGTCCGCACAGCCTGTGACAACTCCTGTACCATGTCTGCACAGCCCCTGACATCTCCTGTACCATGTCCACACAGCACTGACATCCTCTGTACATGTCCGCACAGCACCTGACATCTCCTGTACCATGTCCGCACAGCCTCTGACGTCCTGTACCATGTCCACACAGCCACTGACATCTGTACCATGTCCGCACAGCCTCTGACATCTCCTGTACCATGTCCGCACAGCCTCTGACATCTCCTGTACCATGTCCACACAGCCTCTGACATCCTGTATCATGTCCGCACAGACTATGACATCTCCTGTATCATGTCCGCACAGCCTATGACATCTCCTGTACCATGTCCGCACAGCCTCTGACGTCCTGTACCATGTCCACACAGCCTCTGACATCTCCTGTACCATGTCCGCACATCCTCTGACAACTCCTGTACCATGTCCGCACAGCCTGTGACAACTCCTGTACCATGTCTGCACAGCCCCTGACATCTCCTGTACCATGTCCACACAGCCTCTGACATCCTCTGTACATGTCCGCACAGCACCTGACATCTCCTGTACCATGTCCGCACAGCCCCTGACATCTCCTGTACTATGTCCGCATAGCCTCTGACAACTCCTGTACCATGTCCGCACAGCCTCTGACATCTCCTGTACCATGTCCACACAGCCTCTGACATCCTGTATCATGTCCGCACAGCCTCTGACAACTCCTGTGCAATGTCCACACAGCCTCTGACGTCCTGTACCATGTCCACACAGCCTCTGACATCTCCTGTACCATGTCCGCACAGCCTCTGACGTCCTGTACCATGTCCACACAGCCTCTGACATCTGTACCATGTCCGCACAGCCTCTGACATCTCCTGTACCATGTCCGCACAGCCTCTGACATCTCCTGTACCATGTCCACACAGCCTCTGACATCCTGTATCATGTCCGCACAGACTATGACATCTCCTGTATCATGTGCGCACAGCCTATGACATCTCCTGTACCATGTCCGCACAGCCTCTGACGTCCTGTACCATGTCCACACAGCCTCTGACATCTCCTGTACCATGTCCACACAGTCTCTGACATCTCCTGTACCATGTCCATACAGCCTCTGACGTCCTGCACCATGTCCACACAGCCTCTGACATCTCCTGTACCATGTCCGTACAGCTTCTGACATCTCCTGTATCATGTCCGCACAGTCTATGACATCTCCTGTACCATGCCCGCACAGACTCTGACAACTCCTGCACCATGTCCGCACAGCCTCTGACATCTCCTGCACCATGTCCGCACAGCCTCTGACAACTCCTGCACCATGTCCGCACAGCCTCTGACATCTCCTGCACCATGTCCGCACATTCTCTGACAACTCCTGTACCATGTCCGCACAGCCTGTGACAACTCCTGTACCATGTCTGCACAGCCCCTGACATCTCCTGTACCATGTCCACACAGCACTGACATCCTCTGTACATGTCCGCACAGCACCTGACATCTCCTGTACCGTGTCCGCACAGCCTCTGATATCCTCTGTACATGTCCGCACAGCACCTGACATCTCCTGTACCATGTCCGCACAGCCCCTGACATCTCCTGTACTATGTCCGCACAGCCTCTGACAACTCCTGTACCATGTCCGCACAGCCTCTGACATCTCCTGTACCATGTCCACACAGCCTCTGACATCCTGTATCATGTCCGCACAGCCTCTGACAACTCCTGTGCAATGTCCGCACATCCTCTGACGTCCTGTACCATGTCCACACAGCCTCTGACATCTCCTCTACCATGTCCGCACAGCCTCTGACGTCCTGTACCATGTCCACACAGCCTCTGACATCTGTACCATGTCCGCACAGCCTCTGACATCTCCTGTACCATGTCCGCACAGCCTCTGACATCTCCTGTACCATGTCCACACAGCCTCTGACGTCCTGTATCATGTCCGCACAGACTATGACATCTCCTGTATCATGTCCGCACAGCCTCTGACATCTCCTGTACCATGTCCGCACAGCTTCTGACATCTCCTGTATCATGTCCGCACAGTCTATGACATCTCCTGTACCATGCCCGCACAGCCTCTGACAACTGCTGCACCATGTCCGCACAGCCTCTGACATCTCCTGCACCATGTCCGCACAGCCTCTGACAACTCCTGCACCATGTCCGCACAGCCTCTGACATCTCCTGCACCATGTCCGCACATCCTCTGACAACTCCTGTACCATGTCCGCACAGCCTGTGACAACTCCTGTACCATGTCTGCACAGCCCCTGACATCTCCTGTACCATGTCCACACAGCACTGACATCGTCTGTACATGTCCGCACAGCACCTGACATCTCCTGTACCGTGTCCGCACAGCCTCTGATATCCTCTGTACATGTCCGCACAGCACCTGACATCTCCTGTACCATGTCCGCACAGCCCCTGACATCTCCTGTACTATGTCCGCACAGCCTCTGACAACTCCTGTACCATGTCCGCACAGCCTCTGACATCTCCTGTACCATGTCCACACAGCCTCTGACATCCTGTATCATGTCCGCACAGCCTCTGACAACTCCTGTGCAATGTCCGCACAGCCTCTGACGTCCTGTACCATGTCCACACAGCCTCTGACATCTCCTGTACCATGTCCGCACAGCCTCTGACATCCTGTACCATGTCCACACAGCCTCTGACATCTGTACCATGTCCGCACAGCCTCTGACATCTCCTGTACCATGTCCGCACAGCCTCTGACATCTCCTGTACCATGTCCACACAGCCTCTGACGTCCTGTATCATGTCTGCACAGACTATGACATCTCCTGTATCATGTCCGCACAGCCTCTGACGTCCTGTACCATGTCCGCACAGCCTCTGACGTCCTGTACCATGTCCACACAGCCTCTGACATCTCCTGTACCATGTCCATACAGCCTCTGACATCCTGCACCATGTCCACACAGCCTCTGACATCTCCTGTACCATGTCCGCACAGCTTCTGACATCTCCTGTATCATGTCCGCACAGTCTATGACATCTCCTGTACCATGCCCGCAGCCTCTGAGCTCCTGTACCATGTCCGCACAGCCTATGACATCTCCTATACCATGTCCGCACAGCCTCTGACGTCCTGTACCATGTCCACACAGCCTCTGACATCTCCTGTACCATGTCTGCACAGCCTCTGACATCTCCTGTACCATGTCCATACAGCCTCTGACGTCCTGCACCATGTCCACACAGCCTCTGACATCTCCTGTACCATGTCCGCACAGCTTCTGACATCTCCTGTATCATGTCCGCACAGTCTATGACATCTCTTGTACCATGCCAGCACAGCCTCTGACAACTCCTGCACCATGTCCGCACAGCCTCTGACATCTCCTGCACCATGTCGGCACAGCCTCTGACAACTCCTGCACCATGTCCGCACAGCCTCTGACATCTCCTGCACCATGTCCACCCATCCTCTGACAACTCCTGTACCATGTCCGCACAGCCTGTGACAACTCCTGTACCATGTCTGCACAGCCCCTGACATCTCCTGTACCATGTCCGCACAGCCTCTGACATCTCCTGTACCATGTCCACACAGCCTCTGACATCCTGTATCATGTCCGCACAGCCTCTGACAACTCCTGTGCAATGTCCACACAGCCTCTGACGTCCTGTACCATGTCCACACAGCCTCTGACATCTCCTGTACCATGTCCGCACAGCCTCTGACGTCCTGTACCATGTCCACACAGCCTCTGACATCTGTACCATGTCCGCACAGCCTCTGACATCTCCTGTACCATGTCTGCACAGCCTCTGACATCTCCTGTACCATGTCCACACAGCCTCTGACGTCCTGTATCATGTCTGCACAGACTATGACATCTCCTGTATCATGTCCGCACAGTCTATGACATCTCTTGTACCATGCCAGCACAGCCTCTGACAACTCCTGCACCATGTCCGCACAGCCTCTGACATCTCCTGCACCATGTCGGCACAGCCTCTGACAACTCCTGCACCATGTCCGCACAGCCTCTGACATCTCCTGCACCATGTCCACCCATCCTCTGACAACTCCTGTACCATGTCCGCACAGCCTGTGACAACTCCTGTACCATGTCTGCACAGCCCCTGACATCTCCTGTACCATGTCCGCACAGCCTCTGACATCTCCTGTACCATGTCCACACAGCCTCTGACATCCTGTATCATGTCCGCACAGCCTCTGACAACTCCTGTGCAATGTCCACACAGCCTCTGACGTCCTGTACCATGTCCACACAGCCTCTGACATCTCCTGTACCATGTCCGCACAGCCTCTGACGTCCTGTACCATGTCCACACAGCCTCTGACATCTGTACCATGTCCGCACAGCCTCTGACATCTCCTGTACCATGTCCGCACAGCCTCTGACATCTCCTGTACCATGTCCACACAGCCTCTGACGTCCTGTATCATGTCTGCACAGACTATGACATCTCCTGTATCATGTCCGCACAGCCTCTGACGTCCTGTACCATGTCCGCACAGCCTCTGACGTCCTGTACCATGTCCACACAGCCTCTGACATCTCCTGTACCATGTCCATACAGCCTCTGACGTCCTGCACCATGTCCACACAGCCTCTGACATCTCCTGTACCATGTCCGCACAGCTTCTGACATCTCCTGTATCATGTCCGCACAGTCTATGACATCTCCTGTACCATGCCCGCAGCCTCTGAGCTCCTGTACCATGTCCGCACAGCCTATGACATCCTGTACCATGTCCACACAGCCTCTGACATCTCCTGTACCATGTCCGCACAGCCTCTGACATCTCCTGTACCATGTCCATACAGCCTCTGACGTCCTGCACCATGTCCACACAGCCTCTGACATCTCCTGTACCATGTCCGCACAGCTTCTGACATCTCCTGTATCATGTCCGCACAGTCTATGACATCTCCTGTACCATGCCGGCACAGCCTCTGACAACTCCTGCACCATGTCCGCACAGCCTCTGACATCTCCTGCACCATGTCCGCACAGCCTCTGACAACTCCTGCACCATGTCCACACAGCCTCTGACATCTCCTGCACCATGTCCGCACAGCCTCTGACAACTCCTGTACCATGTCCGCACAGCCTGTGACAACTCCTGTACCATGTCTGCACAGCCCTTGACATCTCCTGTACCATGTCCACACAGCACTGACATCCTCTGTACATGTCCGCACAGCACCTGACATCTCCTGTACCGTGTCCGCACAGCCTCTGATATCCTCTGTACATGTCCGCACAGCACCTGACATCTCCTATACAATGTCCGCACAGCCCCTGACATCTCCTGTACTATGTCCGCACAGCCTCTGACAACTCCTGTACCATGTCCGCACAGCCTCTGACATCTCCTGTACCATGTCCACACAGTCTCTGACATCCTGCATCATGTCCGCACAGCCTCTGACAACTCCTGTGCAATGTCCGCACAGCCTCTGACGTCCTGTACCATGTCCACACAGCCTCTGACATCTCCTGTACCATATCCGCACAGCCTCTGACGTCCTGTACCATGTCCACACAGCCTCTGACATCTGTACCATGTCCGCACAGCCTCTGACATCTCCTGTACCATGTCCGCACAGCCTCTAACATCTCCTGTACCATGTCCACACAGCCTCTGACGTCCTGTATCATGTCCGCACAGACTATGACATCTCCTGTATCATGTCCGCACAGCCTCTGACGTCCTGTACCATGTCCGCACAGCCTCTGACGTCCTGTACCGTGTCCACACAGCCTCTGACATCTCCTGTACCATGTCCCCACAGCCTCTGACATCTCCTGTACCATGTCCATACAGCCTCTGACGTCCTGCACCATGTCCACACAGCCTCTGACATCTCCTGTACCATGTCCGCACAGCTTCTGACATCTCCTGTATCATGTCCGCACAGTCTATGACATCTCCTGTACCATGCCCGCAGCCTCTGAGCTCCTGTACCATGTCCGCACAGCCTCTGACGTCCTGTACCATGTCCACACAGCCTCTGACATCTCCTGTACCATGTCCGCACAGCCTCTGACATCTCCTGTACCATGTCCGCACAGCCTCTGACAACTCCTGTAACATGTCCACACAGCCTCTGACAACTCCTGTACCATGTCCATACAGCCTCTGACGTCCTGTATCATGTCCGCACAGCCTACCTATGACATCTCCTGTATCATGTCCACACAGCCTATGACATCTCCTGTATCATGTCCACACAGCCTATGACCTCTCCTTTACCATGTCTGCTCTTTTACCACTTTTTTTTTTTTTTTTTGAAAATCTTTTTATTGTTTCAACAGAAAAACATAACAACACAAAAAACAATAGGTGCAAAAAGGTTCACATAACAGTCTTGCAGCGCATTGTCAATGTCAAGGCAATCAAACATGAAAAAATAATAAAAAGAAAGGGGGAAAAGTGGGCCCACGCAGGGGCATAATTATACTGGCAGCAAGAATACAACGTTAATCAGTGTACAGCATAGGATAAGTAGTACAGTCCGGGCCGCCTCTCGGCCGGCCCCGGATATCGGTCTACGGAACCCCCAAGCCGCCCCCGCCCAGACAGGCGGCAAGCAGCGGCACGGAGGAGTCCGCCAGCCACTTGGCCCAAACCCTGTCATGCTTTTTGGGGCATCCCCTGTGAGAATACGTGTCCTTGTACAACGGTATCACCGAATCCACCAGCGCCCTCCACCGCCGGAGCGGGGGAGGGGACCGCTGCCTCCAATGAAGTACTATGTTCTTCCTGGCGAAAAACAGGAGGAGACCCATGAGGGTGCGATCCGCCACCCTAGGGAACAGATCGTCTAGTAGGCCTAACAGGGCCGTCTTGGGCGAGGGGTCTATCGAAACCTGCAACACTCCGTTTGCAGCCGCGTAGACCCGAGACCAGTATTCAGACAGATGTGGGCAGGTCCAGAAAATGTGGATAAAGTCCCCGGGCGCGTGGCCGCACTGCCAGCACTCCGGGGAGTGGGACTCATGCATTTTATGTAGGCGATGGGGAGTGAAGTACGCCCGGTGGGCGATCTTATACTGCACCATGCGGTCCCTCAGGGAGACCAGGATCTTAAAGGGGGAGTCCCACACCTGTTGCCAGTCCTCGGCGTCCATGTCCGGGACATCCCGAGTCCACCGATCTCGGAGACCCGAGAGCTCCGGAGAGAACACCCGAAGGAGATGGGCGTGCAGGACCGAGGCGGCGCGGGCGGAGCAATCAAACCGAAGAACCCGCTCCAGATCCGACTGCACCACCCCCGCCCCCCCCCGCGGGAACTGAGCCCCGAAGGCATGGGACAACTGGAGATAACGGAAGAGGTGAGACGGGGCACCCCGTGAGACTCACAAAGTTGGTCAAATGAAGGGAGGGAGAGGTCCGAGGACAGATCTGAAATCACCTTAACGCCGTATCTGGTCCAGGCCGCCGGGTCGGGGAGGGAGTACAAGTGGGGCAGAGTAGGGTTGATCCACAGCGGCGCCCTAGGGGAGACCGCGGTGCTCGGGTAAGCCTCCAGCGCCAGGCCCTGACGCCAGGCTCTGAGCGTCGTTAGCATGGATGAGGTCAAAGGATACGGAGCCTTGGGGCCCCGAAACAATAGATGCGACAGCGCCTCCATTGACCCCAGCACCGCCGCCTCCAGCACCACCGCGGAGTTGGAGGCATCAGGAGACAGCCACCACACCGCGGAAACCAACTGGGAGGCCAAAAAATATTTATGACAGTCTGGGAAGGCTAGACCCCCCTGGGACTGGGGTCTCATCAGCGTTGAAAACTTGTAGCGGGGGGGGCGAGGGCCCCACAAAAAGGAGGAGAAGAGCCTATTCAAATTGGTGAAGAAGGTTTTGGGGATCCATTGGGGTGAGTGGCGAAAGAGGTAGGTCAATTTAGGGAGGATCTTCATTTTTATCAGATTCACCCTGCCCAACAGGGAGAGGGGAAGGTTCTCCCATGCCTTCAGCCTGGCCCGAACATCCTGCATCACCGGGTCTAGATTAAGGGAAATAAATTTCGAGGGGTCCTTAGACACCCTCACCCCCAGATACATGAAACTGTCGACCCACTGTAGCGAGAGATCCGGCGGGGCAGCACTCCTGGCCGCCTCGTCGATCGCAAGCAGCTGGGACTTTGACCAATTCACCTTTAGGCCTGTCACCCTGGAGAAGCCGTCCAGGATGTCCAGAGCCCCCCGAAGGGAGGGACCCGCATCCTGTAAAAACAACAGGAGGTCGTCCGCGTACAGCGCCACCCTCTCCTCCAGCCACGCCACCCGAAGCCCCCGAACCTCCGGCGAGGTTCGGAGCGCCTCGGCCAAGGGTTCCATGGCGATGGCGAAAAGGGCCGGAGAAAGAGGACAGCCCTGCCGCGTACCTCTGGACAACAGGAACGAAGGGGACAGCCTTCCTCCCAACCGAATGGCCGCCCTTGGAGATCTATAGATTGTCTGCAACCATCGTATAAACAACAGGGGGAACCCAATTCTCCTGAGGACCTCCCACAGGAACAGCCACTCCACTGAATCAAAAGCCTTCTCTATATCCAAGGAGGCGACCACCCTTGCACCGGAGTTCAAATGTTGAGTTTGCAAATTAGTATAAAGCCTACGCAGATTGACATCTGTAGATCTGTTGGCCATAAACCCCGTTTGATCCTGGTCAATCACGGAGGGGAGGATGGGGCGAAGTCTGGAGGCAAGAATTTTAGTGAGAACCTTGAGGTCATTATTAAGGAGGGCAATTGGGCGGTAGGAAGCGCACAGCTTTGGGTCCTTCGGGGGCTTAGGGATCAGGATAATGTGTGCCTCCGCCATAGAGGGCGGCAAGGAGCCCATCTCCAGGCAGTCGTTGTACAATGCCGCCAGCAGGGGGGCCAGCACTCCTGCATGAGTTTTGTAGAATTCAATGGGCAGCCCATCGGGGCCAGGGGCCTTGCCTCCAGGGATAGAACGTATCACTATCTCCACCTCCTCTGCCGTGACCGGCCAAACCAAATCGGAGCGCTCAGCGTCCGACAACCAACCCAGGGCAACCGGATCCAGGAGCTGTTGCAGATCCTCCGGCCGGAGGTCCGCGGGCAAGGTAGTAGCATATAATCGGGAGTAGAAGTCCCCAAAAAGCCCCAAAATTCCCTCCGGTGAGGTGACCGCCTCCCCAGAAGGAGAAGTGAGCTCCGGAACCAGGGTGAGGGGGGCATCATGATGAGACATAACCGCCAGCAGTTTCCCGTTCCGATCCCCGTATTCAAAAAACCTCTGTTTAGAGTGGTACATAGACAACCGGGTGACCTCAGTCAGGTGTAGATGCAAGTCTCTCTTACTCGCCTGCAGCTCCTCAAAGTTGGCGGCCGAGGGGTCCCGGACATAGCGGCCAGAAGCCGCCTCGGCCGCCGCTTCCAAGTCGGACACCGCAGCCAGCTGCTGAGCTCGAACGGCTTTGATTGCTGAAATATAGTGGCCCCTAGTAACCGCCTTAAAGGCGTCCCATACCAGTCCGGGAGAGGACGTACCTGCATTAGTCTGCCAATAGTCGTTTATCATAGACGGGGTCTGGGCTACAATCTCGGGCTGGTCCACCCACTGGGCACCGAGGCGCCACAGAGCACTACTGCGGTCACAGCCCGAGCGAATAACAACCTGCAAGGGACTATGGTCCGACAAGCCGCTGGGGAGATAAGAGACCTCCTCCACATCAGACAACATGTGTGGGTTGGCGAAGCCATAGTCTATCCTGGAGGATGTTTTGTGGGTAGCAGAAAAGCAGGAGTAAACCTTCTCCTGGGGGTGTTTCCAGCGCCAAACCTCCTGTAACCCGGCGGCCGAAGACCAATGGAGGAGGTCCCCGGAAAAGGCCTTGGGAGGCAAGGGCCTGTCAAGGTCCGGGGAGAGGATGGCGTTGAAGTCCCCCAGGAGAAGCAGTTTGGCAGGACAGTAGCCGGAGACCCTCTCCAGGACGGCATACAGGACCTCAGCTTTGAACGGTGGGGGCACATAAATGCCCGCCACCACATACCTCTGCTGCCACATAGTGAGCACCAGCACCACATATCGTCCGGAGGGGTCGGTGTGCACCGCCTCCACCACACAGGGCAAAGATTTGTGAATCAGTACAGAAACACCCCTTGCATAAGTAGAGTAGGAGGCATGGAACGACTTCTGTACCCACGGTTTTTTAAGAGACAGGAGCTTGCTGCCCACCAGGTGGGTTTCTTGCAAAACCAGTATGGAGGGGTTGTAACGCTGCACATACTGAAAGAGCAATGCCCGCTTAAACTTGGAATTGAGACCCCGTACATTCCAGGATAGCACAGAGAAGGTAGATGGTTTACGTGATGCCATCCTGGAAGGTTACATAAATGAACACCCCAGAAGTATCACCCATAGGTACTACCTCCTGGGGAGCAGCAAGATCGAGTAAACCCATGCACCAAACAAAAACACGAACAAACAAAGTAAGCCCTCCTGGAGGGAGAGCACAACACCCCAAACACATAACGTTTACCCTACTGTACCCCGTTACCCCCAAAAACCAAGGGGGAGAGCCCAGGGACAGTTTGAACCCAAAACTGAGAGAAAAAAAAAAACGGTTAGGCACCGGCCAACAGACCGCCTGGGCCTACCGCCACAGTCTGTCCAAAAATAGTCCGCCCACCGCCAACAGGGCCAGCGGAAAGCACAGTTCAGGGAGCCTGTCAAAAAACAAAAAAGAAGGCAAGAAGTCAAGCAAAAGGGAAAAAAAAAAAAAGGGGAAAAAAAAAACAGTGCAGTTCACCCGAGCTCCGTGGTGAACAAAAGGGACATAAGGGCCAAAGGAGGATGCAGGGCAAGCATCCGCCGTGAGGAAGGAGGTGCAAGTGTCCAGGAGTCCCGAGAAACACATCCGAGGGAGGCAGAATAGAAGCATGCAGGAGAGCAGGAGTGGGAACAAAAGGGGCAAACAGGGCAGAAGTCAGCACAGGAGTTCACTTACAGAATCCAGGTCATCACACAGCCGAGGGGGACACAGGGGGTCATCAACAATCAGGCCGCAGCACCCAAGGCGTCAATCCAATCACTGGCATCTGGGGGGGTCTCAAAGAATCGCACTGTGCCCTGATGGGCCACCCTCAGCCGACTGGGATACAGCATACTGTATTTAATATTCCTCTCCCGCAGGCGACGTCTCACCTCATTAAAGGATCTGCGGCGTCTCTGTACTTCAGCCGAGAAGTCCGGGAATAACATCACCCTGGTATTCTCATAGGGCAACTCCTCTTGCTTCCTAGCCGCAGCAAGGATCATATCCCGGTCCCGGTAATTCAGCATCCGGACCAGGAATGGTCTGGGGGGGGCCCCCGAGGGTCGCTTGCCCGTGGGCACCCGGTGAGCCCCCTCAACCACATAGGTAGCAGGAAGGTCACGCAGGTGCAGAAGGGATTTGAAGAAGTCCTCAGCAAAGGCCTCAGGGCGATCACCTTCCGCGCCCTCCGGCAAGCCCACCACACGGATGTTATTTCGGCGTTGCCTGTTCTCGGCATCATCCACCTTGCTAGTGAGCGCGGCGACCAACGCCTGTAAGTCTGCTAGCTGAGCCGAATGGGATCCCTGCCGGTCTTCTACTTCTCCAATCCGATCCTCAGCCTCCGTCATCCTGCCCCTGATCTTGTCCAGATCGTGGCGTATCAGGGTGCATTCGGAGGCCACGCTGTCTATGCGGAGCATGAGGGAAGCTTTGCAGCCTTCAATGGCCGCGAGGATGGGTCCAGTGATCGCCGCCGCCTCCACCGCCACTTCCGCGGGCGCAGGGGAACTCCGCTCCGGTGTCCGTGAGCCCGATGGCTGCGAGTCAGGGGAGGAAGACATCCCCGCCGAGGCCTTGGAGCAGCGACTTGCCTGGGGGCTGTCTGAGACTGGCAAGATGGCGCCGGGAGGACACGTGGCCCGGCTCTTCCCCGGGCGCTGAGGCTTCGGATCCTTGGGCAGCTTACCCTTCGGCTTGGTCGACATGGCAGCAGGACCAGGACGATCCAGAGGAGCAGGACAAGCCGGCAAGCAAGGTATTGTAAACAGAATGGCCCTAAAACGGAGGAATTTGCACGGATGATCACGGAGCTCTGCAGCCACACGTCCACTCAGGCTCACATCCCGGCCACGCCCCCTCTTTTACCACTTTTAACTAGAATTTGCTCTTTTATATATAAAGCCCTACATGCTTTCATATCTATCTTATCTATGTATAATACACTCTTCAAATCTGCTTTAAAATGCATGGTTTTCCCTTTTATGAACAAGAAAATAATGGCGTTATGCTGTTGGGCCGGTATAATAATGCTATGGGGCTGGTATGAAATTTTTTCCAGGGCTGAATTTTATTCCCAGTCCGCCCTGCTGCTAGTTAGTGTTTTTTTTCTTTTTTTTTTTTCCCCCAGTATGTTCATGCCAACTAAATTTCTCTTTTTGTCTTCCACCACACTTTTTGTCTTCCACCACACTATATATTATAGGATATATTTGTTGTAAAGGCTACAGCCCACAGTTTACAGATATTTTATATTGCTGTACTGGAACCCTGTCTGTTATTTTGTTGATATCCATTGATTCTCTGATGTAGTTGTATTATTGTCTATTAATGGATTTCATTGACTATGGTATGTCATGTCATACTGTTATGTTCTACTGCATACCTTAAATAAAGAATAAAAAAAAAGAACAAATTAAGTTCTATTTATTAAATTCTAAATGGGAAAACTAAAAATTTTATAATTAACCACATGGGGGCCTCAAAGACAAAGGATTTTTGTGTTTAATTTGGTAAGCCCTATGCAATACTCAGTACTTAATAGGTATATCTAAACAATTAACCAGTAAATAATAAGAGAGTCACTTCACACAAAGTATTTTCAAACCAGGATTACTTGTCTAGAGATTTATTTAACCCCTTCACGCTGACTGTATGCAAATTTGCAGGCCCACTGGGTCTCACGAGAGCCCCGGGCTCTGTCCTAATGATCGGGACCTGGTGTTCCGTGAAAAAACCATACCCGTGAGAAAACCATACCCTCGTCACTTCCGGTGCTGCTACGGAGGGTATGGATTTCTCACGGTACTTACACTTGCCGCCGTTACATTAAAACAGCTCCTCTGCAACGTCAGTCATCTCTGCTCCTTCCCCTCTCACTTCCCTCATCTCGCCTAATAAATATAAAAGCGGATCACGGAGCCGAGATCGGCGTCATTTTCATCTCATACACCCGCCGCCGCTTTTATATTTATTAGGAGAGATCAGGGAAGTCACAGCGATAGAAGAGGAGATGTTTAATGTTGCAGCCAAACTGTTTTAATTATACCGCCGCAAGTATGACATTTCACACAGTGCCGTGAGTTTTTCCTACCCTCTGAGCATGCGCACTTGTGATCTTCTTTGCTGTTCAGTTACGTCTCCGGGGCTCTGAGCATGCGCACTGCTGCCCTGCTCAGCTGTTTCACACAGGAAGTGACGAAGGTATGGTTTCTTCACGGGGTATGGTTTTTTAACGTTACACCGGAATGTCCAATTCCAGGTCACCTGATTGCTGTAACAGCCGCAGATTGGCTATCACAGTGATTAGTCACTGTAAAGCCCTCCCCTGTTTGTTTTTTGTTTTTTTTTTTGTCTCTGTGAATGGATAAGACAGATACATTGTATCTTTCTCTGCCATTGCAGAGATAGAAATAAAAAGTGTGTATAGAAAAAAAAATTAATAAAAATAATTAAAAATAAATAAATACCTAAATCAAGGTTTGAGCTAGGTCAGCCCCAGAGTTAGTGTTTGGGTCAAGGCCAGGGTCAAAGGTCAGGGTCTGTTTTTTATGGACAGGATTTTTTTTTAATTAGTATTAGTGTCAGTGTGTTTTAGGCAGAATACAAAAAAAGCAATATTTGCACTATTGTTTCTAGGCTATACTATTTGTACAAACAACTAGCATACACATATGTGGTTTTGCTGTGATTTTCAGGAGCAGGAGAACTTATTTTGGGTCATTCTTTGGTAGTAGGTTATGGTTGTAGCAAGAAATATACAGTTACATTTTTTAAAATAATGTTTTTTTTTTTTACTATTTTGGGCCAGTTTTCCTTTGATAGTAAAAAAAAAAAAAATCAGGAAATATCAACTAGCATTTTAGTTCAATATCTCTTTATTATAATTTTCAAGAATAATAACGCCTAAATAACATGAAGAACAATTCATATATGCTATCATCGATAATAATGACATATATAAGACCGAAGGACCATAAGTCCAAAAGAAACATTAATCACCCCTGTAGGGGCCTTAATACCATAAACACCACTTATCAGTACCTATAGTTCCTTATTGAAAATTGAGAAATCTCCGCAATAACCATTGCTACAAAAACCAAAACAGACAAACAAAAAAAAGAAGGGGGGGAGGGAGGAAAGGCAAGGTTACTTCCCTTCTAAAAGATATCAATTTGAATTTACCACCAAAGGAAAGCCCAATTTGTCCTGAAAAAAACAAGGTATAATCCACCTGGATGCACAAAGTAGTCATGATGATATGTACATGTTTACTAAGACATGTTAAAGTTACAAAA
Source organism: Pelophylax lessonae (assembly GCF_965119305.1). Lineage (NCBI taxonomy): Eukaryota > Metazoa > Chordata > Amphibia > Anura > Ranidae > Pelophylax > Pelophylax lessonae. The sequence goes on along the minus strand of NC_138768.1, from coordinate 268,490,720 downwards.
TTGGGCTTAGGCATTAAGATTTGTTTTACCCTTAGGCGCAAAGGGGTTAAACGAACTTGACAAGAATTCTTCTTCCAATGTTTTTTTTTTTTTTTTCCATCAAAAAGGGTTTTATTGAAGAAAATTTTTCAATACAAAGTGGCAGGGCTCTTTCACACGGCCGCTCCGTGTGTCCGCAAATCATCCTATTTTTTTGCAGATGATTTGCGGACATAATGTAAGTCTATGGCATTGCGGATGTCAGCGGAATACCATCCGCTGACATCCGATTTTCTTCCTTTCAGTTCTGTTCCATTTTTTGGAACGGAACAGAACTCTATTTTTCCTCCGTTCAAAAAACGGAAAGGAAGGAAAATCGGATGTCAGCGGTGTCACCCGCTGACATCCGCAATGCCCATAGACTTACATTATGTCCGCATATCATCCGCAAACGGATGGGATGATATGCGGACATACGGAGCGGATGACACAAATGTCATCCGCTCCGTGAAAAAAAAAAAAAAAGTCCCGCAGCGGAGCTTTCACACGGAGCGGCCGTGTGAAAGAGCCCTAAAGGTGTTGAACATAACAACAATAGGATGTATAATGCGAGAGTAAAAGCAGGCATCAGTACAAATCTGTGTCGTATAAATGGCCGACAGTGCCAACATTCAATATAAGTTTTTGTCTTCATGTAACCAAGAAGAAAACCAGACTATGACCTGTGGAATGTGGTCTTTTCTGGTGTGGTAGCTCTTTTTCCTTTGCATTAAGATCAGCTCGAAAGGGTTGGAGTATATATTTACAGTAGGTCTCAGTTTCGGAATAAAAGGGTGTTTTCTGAGGATAGGTCGTGTCTGTTTGGGAGGTGCGTAATATTGGCCTGTTTCATATTGCTGGATTTTAGTATATGGCGGCTCGTTTTAGAAGTTCAGGTAATGCAAGAGATATGTAAGCGGAGGAAGGTAATAAGAGTAAAGAGAGAGAAAGAGGAGAATGAAAAGTAAACAGAGGATAAGAATGGGGAGGGAGGTGGGAGAGGGCTGGTGGGAAGGGAGGGGAATGGGTGTATGGGAGGAGAGGGTTCAGAGGGGAAGATGAAAAGGGTATGGGGGGAGACAGAGGGGATCGTCTCTTCGGTCTTCACCTGTGGCAGCTTATCAAAGATTATTATAGATGTTCATCCATGCGTATAGTCCTTCAAAGGGGACCTCCCTCATTCATCCCTTGTTTGGGAGGGGAGGTCCTTTGTGAAAGGATGTAGGTATGAAAAAAGAGTAGTTATTAGTGGGAGCGAGCAAGTGGTCAGTTGTGTGTTGTGATGTTATTATTCCTCTCAGGGTAGAGTATCTCTCAGTCATGCGAAAGTGAATCCAGCAGGCCCAGATTTATGAGAATTTTGTTGGTGAATCTCGTGCAATGTGAATTAGTTCCTCCATTTCTGCGATTTTCTTTCAATGCAAGCAAGCTATACAGAAATGGTTTGGGTCTGGGGAGATCCCCAGTATTCCAATGTTTACTATATCACTTTGTGTTATAAAATGTCAAATAATCATCTATCACCATCCATACAGTACTATGCAAAGGTTTTAGGCAGGTGTGGAAGTTTCTGGCCTGCACTACCAGATTCGGGACATGTGACAAGCATGGAACATGTGTCAAGTGTCCCTGTCCGAGGGCGGAGAGAAGGTTGGTGCCATTGTCACATACAACCATTCCTGGGTCAAGCTGCTGTGGCGCCACCCACCTCTCAGCCTGCCCCTGCAGAGCTGACAGAATCTCTGGCCCGGTGTGGCTCCTGTCCCCTAGACAGACCAACTGAAGCACAGCATGGCATCTTTTAGTCTGACTACTTGTGTAGCCCCTTGAATGCTTAAGGAGCCATGCTGGTTCAGAGGACAATTCAGCAGAAGAGGACACAGAGGAAGAAGAAGATGAGGGGGTGGAGAAAACAGATGAGGCAGAATTAGCAAACAGGAGCACCTGCGGAGGCCTCCTGCCAGCTTGGCGCTGTATGACAACTACATACGATTTGAATTTTGTATTGCATTTCTAACAGCAGGGCCTGTTCCTGTGCCCAGCAAGAGTAACCGCACCACCAACACCCAAGGCCCAATTTTTCTGCACCTGTATGACAAGTACATGCGATTTCAATTTTGTATGGAATTTTGAACAGCAGGGCCCCTTCCTGTGCCCAGTAAGAGTAACTGCGAGGAGTTGCGGTGTTCAGGCACCACCAACACCTAAGGCACAATTTTACTGCACCTGTATGATAAGTACATGTGATTTCAATTTTGTATGGAATTTTTAACAGCAGAGCCCGTCCCTTCGCCTTGCGCCTGCGAGTTTTTTTTTTTTTTTTATAAAGTTGGCATACCGGATCCAAATCCATTCCAGACCCGAAAGGACTGGGGGGGACCCTAAGCCGTTTTTTTTTTTCATGTTTTTTTTTTATCTGTATTGCCGGGAGCCAACAATACATTACAGCCGCGAGCAAGTTTAAATTACATTTTTTCTTTTACAAATGTCAGTATTGCTGCAGCAGACTACATACATCGCACAAATGTGCCACTTTACAGGCTCATTAAGGGGGCCCCCCAGGCACGATATTAAAAGGAATTTTTCATTTTTATTGTTTCACTTGAAGCTTGATTAAAATCACTGCTCCTTTAAAAACTATAGTTTTAAAAAACATTTTTTGCATTGGTAAATGTCCCCCAGGTCAGTACCCGGACCCCATACGCTTTTTTTGGGCAATAACTTGCATTTAAGCCTTTAAAATGAGGACTTTTGATTTTTCATGTTCGAGTCCCATAGACTTCAATGGAGTTCGAAAGTTCTAACAAACTTTCCCCCTGTTCGCAGTGTTCTGGTGCGAGCTGAACGGGGGGGGTGTTCGGCCCATTACTACTCATCATCAGTTAGAGCAGTCTTCTGCCTTGTATCAGTGTCTGGTTAAACCTAGTAGGAGGAGTTTTCACTCTCCCACGATTGTCCTATGAAAATACAGGAACCCTGACCCTCTGTCTGGACAGTGCTGATTGTCTCTGTGCTGATCACATGCACTCTCCCAGGAAAAAAAAAAAACTCTCTAGCAGTACACACCAAACTGAGCACGTGCAGCATGCCCCCGAGGCTCTGTTCTATCAGGAGATGGTTTGGGGACAGTGGAAGAAGGGAAGCATCAGACAAGACAGGATCAAACAGCCTTTTTACACAATGCAGAGGATTAACCCCTTGGATGCTTTGCTGCATATACAGACTGATTTTACTGTTGTAGGTTTAGTAACACTTTAAGTCAAAACTTTTTTTTTTAGTTTTGGATAGAGTGGAAAAGGAACAATTTACCGCTGGCTAGCAACTCAGTATGTATTACGAATTTTTCCACATGTACTCATGCAAATGAATTTATGTGATGTATAACAATATTCTGTTAATGTTTTCTTATATGAATAATTTTATGAAGTTTTGTCCTAATAAAATATAAGGGTTTTTTAGAATAGACCTCTTTGCCTATTAATTATGTTGTGTTAGTTGCCATGAAGTTCCAATCCAAAGAGGGTATTTTGTCTGCACAAGTAAATAGGGATGAAGGCAACCTCTATACCCCCTCTATGTGGATAATTCTATACCCCCTCTATGTGGATAATTCTACAAGAGTGGAAAAGGGTTGTTGTGTCTCTTCGACTGGAAGTGAAAAGACATTTCCCCGATGGGAATAAAGTCATCAAAAGGGGAGTTTTATCCCTTCCCTATTCTTTTCAAAATCCAAAACTATGTGTAGCACCCTACAGGTAGGTGCTAGGTAAAGTATAGTGGGTCTTGGCTACCTAACAACAGGGCCATTATTTCAGCTGGGCTGTCATGTCTCCCAGGTGTGACTGCTGAGAGGGGAGTCTCCCCACTGGCTCCATGAGAGGATTCTCATTGGGTAGTGAAGGAAATCCAATCAGAGGCACATTCAGGCTTGTATCTACCCCCTGAAGGCAGATTCTGTCGCAGAGGATTCTGGGAGTGGGTATAAGTTTGAGGGGAACGCATGACGCAGCGTCTTTGGCAGGAAGCAGAGTCCCAGGAGGGAGAGTACGACTGTCTATCCTCCTGTCAGAAGGATCGGGTGTCTCGGGTGGTTGCCGGAGAATCCAAATAGGGAGAGAGAGCTCAGCTGAGTTGCAGAGAGGATCCGGTGTGCCGAGGACCAGCAGAGAAAGAGGGGTCCAGTTCCAGAAAAGCATTCCAAGTTCGTGAGTACTGTGAACTGCCCCTAGGGGTCTGCCCAGCTTAAAGGGGACCACTCTGGTGAGGGTCCTTGGGATCCAGGAGCTAGCTAGCGGTAAAGGGGGTGCCTAGTGAGAGGACCCTGAAATGTGAGAGGGGGTGCCTAGTGACAGGACCTTGAAGTGTCAGAGGGGGTGCCTAGTGAGAGGACCCTGAAGTGTCAGAGGGGGTGCCTAGTGAGAGGACCCTGAAGTGTCAGAGGGGGCGCCAGCGGTTGGACCCTGAAGAGTTAAGTGTACAGCATGCAGTGTGCAGTGTTAAGAGTTGCAGCAGCACAAGCAGTTACAAGGAGCTACCTCAGTCAGTGAAGGGCTGGGAGCTGTTCACAGGACTTTTGAGCTAAACAGAGTGTCAAGAGTCAAGTCTCACTACAGTCCATGATCTTCTGAGTTAACCAGAGTGTTAAAGTCGAAGTTCTAGCACAGTTCAGCAGAACAGTATTTCTAAGCGCAAGGCAGCGTTGGTCGGCATTCAGCTGGCGTCAAGACAGTGCCAACAGGCATTTTCCACAAAGTATCCCAGTTGTAACTAGTTGAGCCAGAGGAGTATCCCACTTATTCCCTTCTCCCATCCCCATTAAAAAATAAATAAAAACAAACCAAAGATGCCGGAATGGTCATTGTCTCCAATCTCACACTTGGGTATTCAGCTTAAATGTGTTGGAAGTGTCACCGGTAACAATGGCAGACCCACATCAGGCTCAATGCCTGGAAAATCTGCTACATATGCATATAATTAAACTAAAAGTCAGCTAGTTATATCTGAATGACATTTAGTTATAGAGTTTATATCTACTTTAAAGGAACCAGTTGCTCACCAGTCACCACACGCTAAAACTAAATTGTGCCAGAGTAAGATGTAGGAAAAAAGGTGAGGTTTAGTTAAAGTGATTGTAAATACATATTTTTTTATTGTAAAATAATAAACATGTTATACAAAGACTGATGAAGAACCTGCCGGGTGAAGACAGCACTGGACTCCTGGACTAATAAGTTACTGTTTATTAAAAGTCAACAGCTACAGTTTTTATGACTGCTGACTTTTATTTTTCTAACTGACCATAGTTTTTCTTTAGGCTAAGTTCACACTGGCATTAAAAGCAGGCTTTTGAGAGGCGTTGAAAAATGCCCCTCAAATGCCTATGCAAATGATACAATGGACTGCACACAGTTCTGTTCACACTATCAAAACATGAAGCATTAGCAACGCGTTGCATCGCGTGGCTTCATGTAAAGTCAGGAGGCGTTGAAAGCCTTTCAACACCTCCTATTCAAGTCTATGGTAACGCTTTGCAAACGCACTGGCAGGCAGTTGTGGTGCGGTTGCAGGGCATTAAGATTTATGTATTAACTGAAATGGAATAGGCATTTGTGAAGTGGTTTTAATGCTCCTTAACCAACTCAGCTCCAGAAGGTTTTACTCCCTTATTGACCAAGCCATTTTTTGCGATTTGGCACTGCGCTACTTTAACGACAAATTGCGTGGTCGTGCGATGCTTTACCCTAATACAATCGATGTCCTTTTTTCCCACACATAGAGCTTTCTTTTGGTAGTATTTGATCACCTCTGCGGTTTTTAGATTTTGCGCTATAAACAAAAAAAGAGCGACACTTTTGAAAAAAAAAACATATTTTTACTATCTGGTATAAAACATTCCCAATAGAAATTTTAAAAATCACATTTTTTTAATCAGTTTAGGCCAATTTGTATTCTGCTACCCTATTTTTGGTAAAAAAGCGTATTTTAATTGGTTTGCGCAAACGTTATAACATTTACAAACTACAAGATAGATTTTTGAAATTTTTATTTATTGTTTTGTTTTTATTAGTAATGGCAGCAATCAGCGATTTTTAGTGGGACTGCGACATTGCGGGGGACAGATCGGGCCCCTAACAAACATTTTTGACACTCTTTGGGGACCAGTGACATTAATACAGTAATCAGTGCTAAATAATATGCACTGTTGCTGTATAAATGACACTGGCAAGGAAGGGGTTGGGTGATCAAAGGGGTTAATGTGTATGCCTAACTGTAATTACCAACTGTGTGGGGGGGTTCTGTGACAGGCACAGAGAGATTGTGGTTTCAGCTTAGCTGAAACTCCTGATCTCTCCCTGCCTGTCTGACAGAAGACTTGCCTGCTTTGTTTACATAAGCAGGCAGGTCTTCTGTCGGTTTCTCCGACTATTGCGGGAGGGCAGCGGCAATCACCGCCTCTCCTCCCGCGGCCCGCCTCCCGCTGTGTCTAATCACAGCAGGAGCGCGGCTCTGGCGGTGCGCGTCGCCGAGACCTCATGCATGAAATCACATAGTACTAGTGATTTTGCGCAGCTGAGCCACCCTGCCGCAGTAATGCTATGGTGGGCGGTCAGCAAGAGGTTAATGCTCATTAAAAGCTTTAAAACTGCCCATAGTGCATTTGGTGAGCATATTTAACTCGTCATTAACGCTTGTAAAAAGCCAGTCTAGTGCCTGTACTAAAGCTCATTACGCGCGTCTTACGCCCATACTAAGGCTATAGGAGCGTTTGCTAAGCATTAGACATTTACTCAAGTGTGAACAACCAAAGTGGTTCTAAAGGTAGAAGGTTTTTGTTATCTTAATGCATTCTATGCAATAAGATAAAAAAAACCTTCTGTGTGCAGCAGCCTCCCTAATACTTACCTGAGCCTCATCTCGTTCCAGTGATGTTGCACAAGAGAATCGGCCGTCCGGGACTCTCTCTGCTGATTGGCTGAGACACGGCAGTGGGCGTTATTGGCTCCCTCTGCTGTCAATAAAAGTCAGTGAGCCAATGAGAAGAGAAAGGGGGCATGGCCAAACCGTGGCTCCGTGTCTAAATGGACATACGGAGCTGCGGCTCAGCTCAGGTGCTGCCATAGCAAGCTGCTTGCTGTGGGGGCACTCAGCAGGAGGGAGGGGCCAGGAGCATCAGCGAGGGACCTGAGAAGGGGAGGATCTGAGCTGCTCTGTGCAAATCCATTACACAGAGCAGGTGAGTATGACAGGTTTGTTATTTTTAAACAAAAAAAAAAGAGACATTTTTTTTTCTTTTAGTCACCTTAAATATGTTTCCTGGCAGGATGTGACATTTATTCTCCTTTTTAGGTTTGTGGGAGGGGTTCAGTTAACAACCAAATCGATAATCTGCTCATTTACATAGAGAATCAGATCTTAAATATGCGGCATACCACAGTGAGTTTGAAGCATTCAGACATAATTCTCTTTCATCATGCTCCGGGCTGTCCTTTTGGTGCTTGCCATTTATTTGCCATGTAAGACATTCACATATCTGTTTACAGTACCTCTTTAATTCAGTTTTTGTAGAGCATTTCTTATGTATTTTTGTTTCTTGTTCCAGGTTCTGTTGCTCAGAATACTGTGACTCAGGATGCTACAAAGTCCGTTTCACTGGGTGAAAATGTCCAAATGTCCTGCCAGATTAGTGGAGGCTCAGTATCTGGGGGTAATTACCCTTTTTGGGTCCACCAGATACCTGGCACAAAGCCCAAACATGTAGTAGGTAGTTCTGGCACAGGAAACCAAAACTATAACCCGGCATCACCTAGATACACTGGATCTATATCAGGAGCATCAGCTGTCCTGACTATTACTAACGTGCAGACTGAGGATGAAGGTGTATTTTACTGTGTTCTCTGGATAGGCAGTGCACACACAGTGTGACAAACTAAAACATGTCTGAAACATAAACTACAACTTCCTCTTGTGTCTCCCCAGTGTAATATCATGATGACTAATCAAGCATAATTAATTGCTGAGGTTTCACTGTTGACAGAAAGTCTTCCATGGTCCAAGTACAAGGTTGCTAAAAGAATATTATTAAGTTCTGGTATTTTTAAAGCCAAATGACTATCAGTACTTAATGCTAGATTATCAAACACATATCATTAGAGAAATACCAATTACAGTGCTAGTGAGGCTGTTTGATGTCATCTGGGGGAGATAACCTGTCTGTGAATGGGCAACTTACAAAGTAAAGTTTTAGGATGCAGTTATATGAGGGCCACATTGGTGTGTTTATGCAATGCTCACTGTTATTTCTCTGTTTGATGGTTTGTCAGTAATAGTTATAGCTGATCATCACCAAATATTGCCAAATCTTTTACAGAACAGGTTACCTGTGAAAGAATTAGGTTGATCTGCCTTGAATAAAGGTGATCTCTATAACTTTGGCATGCTTTCGAATTTTTGATTTTACTTAGAATTAAGGTCAGTTGAGTCTGCTTGGTTTGATTCGCATGGAGTTTGACAAATCCTGTTTGAAACCTGAATTTAGCAGCGAATCCACTGAAGTTCGGGTTTGGTATGGATTTTAATGGGAAGAAAAACAATAAAAATGTGCCCACTCCCAAAAAACAATTCAGCGGAGAACGATGTGTGCACCATGTCGAAAAATACCAGGCCACATGCACTCAACACTGTACTGGTGGTTGTGGGAATTTGTGGCCAGAGGGCTTATCAGAATTGTTCACAAAAAGTTAAAAAGCAAATAAAACACAGTTTTTCACAAGTCCTTTTATTTAAAAAAAAAGACACCAAAAAATTCCACAATGGTAATCCAACATCAATCATGTCATTCAGCAATGCAGGTCCAAATCAGTCATAAGAAACGATGCCCACCAACTGTGTTTTTTACTTTTCTTTGTGAATGAGAAGGAGTAATGTGTCGTCTTTACTAATTCACATGTGAAGCAGTATCCTGGGTCCCCTATTGTTAAAGGGAGCCTCCAGATTTTGATTAACCCGCAGACCTCCCACGACTACTTGGCTAGGATTGTGGGAAAAGAGACCCTTGTCCCCGTCAACATGGGAACAAAGTGCTTTGCCAGGAGAGTCCCTGTGACTCGGTATGGTTCAGAAGCAGAGGAGTATGCTCAACTTCCCTTTTCCTGACCTTCTAGGCTACATGCTTGGATAAGGGCCTCCTGTGGAAATTTGGGTGAGGGACCCCTGGCTCTTTTTTTTTTTTAGATTTTTGTGTGGGGTTAAGGTGGGGGGTTATAGAATTTGGAGGGTGCCCCATGCCATTTTTTTAGGTAGGACCCACTTAAAATTCAGACCAGATCTGCAGCCCCTTTGTCCACCTGCAATGTTTATAGGGTCTTGACAATGTCTTGCCATATGAGGATAGTTTTGGATGTTGGTTGCAGGAAAGAAAATGGTATCATGTATGGCCAGCTTAACTAATGCTACTTCTTTCTGAGGATAGCACCAAAGGATATGGATAAGTTAAGACAGACACTACATCAAATGAAAGACCAGAGGATTATTGTGGATAGTAAGAGTCCCAATGCCTCCAACATTGTAATAGTAAGAAGAAAATGCAGATCTATCTGTCTGTTGGTAAGATTCCAGAACTCTGAATTGAAGGATAATACCTAATTAGTATACACTGCCAAGAATTGAAGAATTGTTAGTTTTAAAGGATTGAGTGGGGTGTTGCACCAAGAGTATCCAGCTAAGCTACAATTTATAGCAGCTGAAGTCTGACTTTTACCCAGTTCACAAGTTGGAGTTCCTAGTGCTTAAATAGGCCATTGTTGATAATTTACATGCTTATCTGTATGGAGCTGCATTTGAAGGAAGAATGGATTATAATTAGTGTTGAGCGAACACGGACTGTATTATTCGTGTTCGTACCGAATAATTGGATTTTTGTTACCCGAACACGGACCCGAAAACTTTACTATATGTTCGGGTTTAAAATCCGTGTTCGGTCATTTTACTTCCTGTTTTGTATGTAATGGCGCGCTTTTAATGGCGGGCTTTCAACAGCCAATCAACAAGCGTTTAACTGGTGTGCCTTAAGCCATCCCAGCCATGCCTACTAATGTATTAGTAGCTGTGATTGGCCATCTGAAGCATGTGACCATGTCTTTATAAGTTCGAGACCCAGCGCGCTGCGTCATTCTGCTGTAGTATTAGGGAGAGAGCACACATCATACGTGCTGGCTGCTGATTAGGGACAGACAGTGAAAAATTGTATTGTGTCCGAAAAGAATGCAGGGACAGGTCGGAGTGCAGGCAGGGCGAGTTATTAGGGCATTTTAGGGCGAGGCTGGAGAATAGGCAGGGTCAATGTCAGGGTTCTAGTCGTACCCGCCAGACGGCTAGGCGTGGCCACCCCACTGGTGCCTTTCAGAGGTATTGAACCTGTGTCCTTCTGGCTTCCCAGTCTGCAAACTAGCCTCTGAGCCACTTCAGGACTTTGGAGAACTCCTGTTTATTCCTGTATTGCCTGCAGCACTAGGGGGCTGGATTTCACCAGAGGCTCAGACCTGTCAGTAACTCTCTAGCTGTATTTGATACCTAATTAACAAGGTATAAGACACTGCCCCTCCCTAAGGGCAGTGTCAGTTCATTGATTCTGGTTTCCTGGTTTGGTTCCTGTTGTTTGAGTTCCTGCATTCCTGTTTGTTTCTGGCATCTGACCCCTGGCTTCACCTGACGGTTCTCCTGCTCTAGTCCTTGCCTGTATTTGGACCTGGTTATCCTGAACAGCCCCCGTGCACAAACTCACAGGCCAGGTGGCTTCTTACCTGGTCATCCTGGTCTGTGTTTGTTTGCAAGGGTGAGCATAAATCTCTGCCTCAATGACTCCCAACAAAGGTAAGCCTTGACAGAATGAACTGACCACCATGGAGTCAGCAGAGATGTGCAAGATGCTAACCCTGCAAGTGTCCAGCCTGGCCCAGACTGTTTCAGAGCTGCAGCGTGAAATTCTGTTACTTAAAGGCACAGTACGCCCAGTCTCGGAACCTGCATATTAAAGCTTCTTTCCAGTGCTTTAAGGTGGACTGCGAAATTTTATTTGCCTTAAAGCCTCGGACATATGCCAGTGACTTTATCAAGGTCCGTGCGGCTATCAATCTGCTGTCTGGATGGATCAAGACATGGGCACACCAGATGTTGCTTGCTCAGAATCCTGTCCTTGACAGCTGGGTGTCCTTCTTGACTGCATTGGACTCGCAGTGTAAGACCTCTAGAAAACCGTCTACTCCAAGGTCAGGTTTCAGAGAATCCAAGATACCCAGAGACAGGGAATACCAACACCACACGTCAATGTTGCCATCTTGTGAACCTGTTCATAGAGAAACTCCAGAGGTTTCCCATGTTCCTGCCGACTCTGAATAACCCATGGAGATAGGTATCATAAAGATAAAGACCAAATTGACACCTGATGAAAGAGACCGGAGGAGAGGCCGTGGTCTCTGCTTTTACTGTGGAGAAAGAGGGCACTTTATCTCTCTGTGCCCTACGCGCCCTCCTAGACCTCGGGCTCTCCATTTGGTTGCTGTTCAGTTATACCCAGTCAGCAATACACCTCTGTCTGTGAATTGCCAACATTGTTGTCACACAAGTTCATGTTCGTCTATGGCCAAAGGTACTCAGACCACTGTGATTGAAACCACCAATGTCCTTCAGGTACCTGATAACGTGACTTCTGTGACACTTCTGTCTAAAGCCCCAGAAGAGGCAACGCTGTCTCCTGAAGATGCAGTTCTTATTAGTACCAACACTACTTCAAGCCTGCTCGAAGAAGATATAACACCAGACTGTACCTATGCTTCTGATGGTACTGTAGTCTGCAAAAAAGACTTGCGTTTATTTGAGGAGGCATTGCGTGCCAGATGCTCCACTCCTGCTGAGGAAAATGTTCACGCCCGGAGGGCGTCCCTAAAGGGGGGGTACTGTCAGGGTTCTAGTCATACCCGCCAGACGGCTAGGCGTGGCCACCCCACTGGTGCCTTTCAGAGGTATTGAACCTGTGTCCTTCTGGCTTCCCAGTCTGCAAACTAGCCTCTGAGCCACTTCAGGACTTTGGAGAACTCCTGTTTATTCCTGTATTGCCTGCAGCACTAGGGGGCTGGATTTCACCAGAGGCTCAGACCTGTCAGTAACTCTCCAGCTGTATTTGATACCTAATTAACAAGGTATAAGACACTGCCCCTCCCTAAGGGCAGTGTCAGTTCATTGATTCTGGTTTCCTGGTTTGGTTCCTGTTGTTTGAGTTCCTGCATTCCTGTTTGTTTCCGGCATCTGACCCCTGGCTTCACCTGACGGTTCTCCTGCTCTAGTCCTTGCCTGTATTTGGACCTGGTTATCCTGAACAGCCCCCGTGCACAAACTCACAGGCCAGGTGGCTTCTTACCTGGTCACCCTGGTCTGTGTTTGTTTGCAAGGGTGAGCATAAATCTCTGCCTCAATGACTCCCAACAAAGGTAAGCCTTGACAGTCACTGTTCTACATCGATTTTGCTGTGTGGGGGGTTGTGCAGTGCCAGTGAACGATCTTATCGAGAATATTAGGGCGAGGCTGGAGAATAGGCAGGGTCAGTGTTCTACATCGATTTTGCTGTGTGGGGGGTGGTGCAGTGAACACAATCTTTTTGCCCTCAGTTAAGCCTGCTGAGGAGGAGGAGGAGGAGGAGGAGGAGGAGGAGGAGGAGGAGGAGGAGGAGGGAGATAAAAATCAATTTTTATCAGTCAGTTGTGTGCAGCGTTTTTGCTTCAGTGCTGACTGTGATAAGACACTGCTGTGTTCACATGTGCTATTGAGTGATTTTAAATTTTATACACTTTTTTCTATTCCACTATTCAATATACACTCTTTTGGGTTAAAAAAATTAAATTGTGGCATAGTCTGTACTAATCTATTTAAAAATTACAAACTTAAAGGGGAATTTTCTTTTTTTTTTCCCTTCATAGCCTGCAGCAGAGCTGACTGACATAAGACACTGCTGTGTTCACATGTGCTATTGAAAAATCGCCAATTTTATATCATATTTTCTATTCCGCTATTCAATCTACACCCTTTGGGGTAAAAAGAATTAAATTGCGGCATAGTCAGTATCGGTACGTGTGAGATACACCTTTCCAATTTTTGGGGCTCATCTTACACCGCCGAGGATTGCAGGGTGTTTAAGTTTGCCTCCTGCCTGTTCCAAACTCCTCCTACTCCTCATCCTGCCTTTGGGGTACAAAAAATAGTAATTGGGGCCTAGTCTGGGTCTGTACGTGTGAGATAGATACACCTTTTGATATCATATTTTCTATTCCGCTATTCAATCTACACCCTTGGGGTAAAAAGAATTAAATTGCGGCATAGTCTGTATCGGTACGTGTGAGATACACCTTTCCAATTTTTGGGGCTCATCTTACACAGCCGAGGATTGCAGGGTGTTTCAGTTTGCCTCCTGCCTGTTCCGAACTCCTCCTACTCCTCATCCTGCCTTTGGGGTACAAAAAATAGTAATCGGGGCCTAGTCTGGGTCTGTACGTGTGAGATGATATACCTTTTGATATCATATTTTCTATTCCGCTATTCAATCTACACCCTTGGGGTAAAAATAATTAAATTGCGGCATAGTCTGTATCGGTACGTGTGAGATACACCTTTCCAATTTTTGGGGCTCATCTTACACCGCCGAGGATTGCAGGGTGTTTCAGTTTGCCTCCTGCCTTTTCCGAACTCCTCCTACTCCTCATCCTGCCTTTGGGGTACAAAAAATAGTAATCGGGGCCTAGTCTGGGTCTGTACGTGTGAGATAGATACACCTTTTGATATCATATTTTCTATTCCGCTATTCAATCTACACCCTTGGGGTAAAAAGAATTAAATTGCGGCATAGTCTGAATCGGTACGTGTGAGATACACCTTTCCTGATTTTAGAAAAACAGACTTTTCAAAAATGAAATTAGTCATAAATGAGTCCTTATCAGACTGGAACGGATTACATGGAGTCCAGGAGAAATGGGACTACTTAAAAGGTGCATTATTGAAGGCAACAGAAAATTGCATTAGACTTGTCAGTAAAAGCAAAAAAAGGAAGAGACCACTGTGGTACTCAGCAGAAGTGGCCCAAATCATTAAAAATAAAAAGCTAGCATTTTGTAATTATAAAAAAAACCCAGAGCAATGAAGATAAGGAAATCTACAAGATTAGGCAGAAAGAGGCCAAGCAAGTTATAAGAACTTCTAAAGCGCAGGCAGAAGAAAAACTAGCTCAGTCTATGAAAAAGGGGGATAAGACATTCTTCAGATATATAAATGAAAAAAGGAAATTAAAACAAGGAATAACTAAATTAAAAACAAAGGACGGAAGGTATGTAGAAGAGAATAAAGGGCTAGCCGACTGCCTTAATGAATACTTCTGTTCAGTTTTTACAGAAGAAAAAGGAGAAGGACCTCCACTTGAAAGGATGACTAATGAATCGTTTGATGCATGTGTCTTTACAGAGGAAGACGTTCTAAGATTGCTGTCTAAAGTGAAGACAAATAAGTCACACAGGGTCCTGATGAGATACACCCAAAATTATTAAAAAAGCTTAGTGGTGAGCTGGCAAAACCATTACCAGATTTATTTAACCAATCATTAGTAACAGTAGTCGTCCCGGAAGATTGGAAATTGGCAAATGTCGTGCCCATTCACAAGAAAGGTAGTAGGGAGGAATCGAGCAACTATAGAGCAGTGAGTCTGACATCAATACTAGGCAAATTAATGGAAACCCTATTAAAGGATAGGATTGTGGAACATCTTAAATCCATGGATTGCAAGATGAAAAACAACATGGGTTTACTTCAGGGAGATCATGTCAAACAAATCTCTATAGATTGGGTGACTAAAATAATAGACGGTGGAGGTGCAGTAGACATTGCATATCTAGATTTTAGTAAGGCTTTTGACACTGTCCCACATAGAAGACTTATCAATAAACTACAGTCATTGAGCATGGACTCCCATATTGTTGAGTGGATTAGGCAGTGGCTGAGTGACAGACAACAGAGGGTTGTAGTCAATGGAGAACATTCAGAACCAGGTCATGTTACCAGTGGGGTACCTCAGGGATCTGTACTGGGACCAATTTTGTTTAATATCTTCATAAGTGATATTGCAAAAGGCCTCGATGGTAAGGTTTGTCTTTTTGCTGATGACACAAAGATATGTAACAGGGTTGATGTTCCTGGAGGGAAACGCCAAATGGAAAAGGATTTAGGAAAACTAGAAGAATGGTCAGAACTCTGGCAACTGAAATTTAATGTGGATAAGTGCAAGATAATGCACCTGGGGCGTAAAAACCCAAGGGCAGAATATAGAATATTTGACACAGTCCTGACCTCAGTATCTGAGGAAAGGGATTTAGGAGTAATTATTTCAGAAGACTTAAAGGTGGGAAGACAATGTAATAGAGCAGCACGAAATGCCAGCAGAATGCTTGGATGTATAGGGAGAGGTATAAGCAGTAGAAAGAGAGAAGTGCTTATGCCACTGTACAGAACACTGGTGAGACCTCACTTGGAGTATTGTGCGCAGTACTGGAGGCCATATCTCCAGAAGGATATAGATACTCTAGAGAGAGTTCAGAGAAGAGCTACTAAACTAGGACATGGATTGCAGGAAAAAACTTACCAGGAAAGGTTAAAGGACCTTAACATGTATAGCTTGGAAGAAAGAAGAGACAGAGGGGATATGATAGAAACTTTTAAATACATAAAGGGAATCCACTCGGTAAAGGAGGAGAGCATATTTAAAAGAAGAAAAACTACCACAAGAGGACACAGTTTTAAATTAGAGGGGCAAAGGTTTAAAAGTAATATGAGGAAGTATTACTTTACTGAGAGAGTAGTGGATGCATGGAATAACCTTCCTGCAGAAGTGGTAGCTGCAAATACAGTGAAGGAGTTTAAGCATGCATGGGATAGGCATAAGGCTATCCTTCATATAAGATAGGGCCAGGGACTATTCATAGGATTCAGATATATTGGGCAGACTAGATGGGCCAAATGGTTCTTATCTGCCGACACATTCTATGTTTCTATGTTTCTACGTTTCAATTTTTGGGGCTCATCTTACACCGCCGAGGATTGCAGGGTGTTTCAGTTTGCCTCCTGCCTGTTCCGAACTCCTCCTACTCCTCATCCTGCCTTTGGGGTACAAAAAATAGTAGACGGGGCCTAGTCTGGGTCTGTACGTGTGAGATAGATACACCTTTTGATATCATATTTTCTATTCCGCTATTCAATCTACACCCTTGGGGTAAAAATAATTAAATTGCGGCATAGTCTGTATCGGTATGTGTGAGATACACCTTTCCAATTTTTGGGGCTCATCTTACACCGCCGAGGATTGCAGGGTGTTTCATTTTGCCTCCTGCCTGTTCCGAACTCCTCCTACTCCTCATCCTGCCTTTGGGGTACAAAAAATAGTAATCGGGGCCTAGTCTGTGTTTGTACGTGTGAAATACACCGTTTTATAAATTTTTTTCTATTCCGCTAATCAATGTACACCCTTTGGGGTAAAAATAATTAAATTGCGGCATGGTCTGTATCGGTACGTGTGAGATACACCTTCCAATCTTTTGGGGCGCATCTTCCACCGCCGAGGATTGCAGGGTGCTTCAGTTTGCCTCCTGTTCCGAACTCCTCCTACTCCTCATCCTCATCCTGCCTTTAGGGTACAAAAAATTGTAATCGGGGCCTAGTCTGTGTTTGTACGTGTGAGATACACCGTTTTATAAAAAATGTTCTATTCCGCTATTCAATCTACACCCTTTGGGGTAAAAAGAATTAAATTGCGGCATAGTCTGTATCGGTACGTGTGAGATACACCTTCCAATCTTTTGGGGCGCATCTTCCACCGCCGAGGATTGCAGGGTGCTTCAGTTTGCCTCCTGTTCCGAACTCCTCCTACTCCTCATCCTCATCCTGCCTTTAGGGTACAAAAAATTGTAATCGGGGCCTAGTCTGTGTTTGTACGTGTGAGATATACCGTTTTATAAAAATTTTTCTATTTTCTATTCCGCTATTCAATCTACACCCTTTGGGGTAAAAATAATTAAATTGCGGCATAGTCTGTATCGGTACGTGTGAGATACACCTTCCAATCTTTTGGGGCGCATCTTCCACCGCAGAAGGATTGCAGGGTGCTTCAGTTTGCCTCCTGTTCCGAACTCCTCCTACTCCTCATCCTCATCCTTTTTGAGTGTAAAAAATTAAATTACGGCATAGTCTGTATCGGTACATGTGATATACACCTTTTTAAATTTGTTTGGCGCATCTCCTTCCACCGCCGAGGATTGCAGGGTGCTTCAGTTTGCCTCCTGTTCCGAACTCCTCCTACTCATCATCCTCATCCTGCCTTTAGGGTACAAAAAATAGTAATCGGCTCCTAGTCTGTGTTTGTACGTGAGATACACCGTTTTATAAAATTTTTTCAAATTCCGCTATTCAATATACACCCTGTTTGAGTGTAAAAAATTAAATTACGGCATAGTCTGTATCGGTACATGTGAGATACACCTTTTTAAATTTGTTTGGCGCATCTCCTTCCACCGCCGAGGATTGCAGGGCGCTTCAGTTTGCCTCCTGTTCCGAACTCCTCCTACTCCTCTTCCTCATCCTGCCTTTAGGGTACAAAAAATTGTAATCGGGGCCTAGTCTGTGTTTGTACGTGTGAGATACACTGTTTTATATCCTTTTTTCTATTCCGCTATTCAATATACACCCTTTTGGGGTGAAAAAAATTAAATTTGCGTCATACTTTGCATATTTGACTGTGAGATACACCCGTTGTATTTGTATACTGTTTTTCTATTCCGCTATTTAATAAAGACCCTTTTGGGGTAAAAAAAATTAAATTGTGGCATAGTTTGCATATTTGACTGTGAGATACACCCGTGCGATACAGTTGTTGTTTTGTTCCGCTATTCAATAAACACCTTTCTAGGGCAAGATCATAAATTACAGAAATATGAGGAGAGCGTCAAATAGGGGCCGTGGCCTGGGTCGTGGTGCTGCTGGTAGAGCTCCTGTTGCAAGGAGAGGATGTGGTCGATCTGTGCCAGCTACACGCACAAGTGAAACACCTTCCTCAAGTGTGAGTAGGCGACAGAACCTGCAGCAGTATTTGGTAGGGCATCATGCGCCTCTAGAAGTGATGAGGCCAGAAGAAGTACAGGCGATGTTAGATTGGGTTGCTGACAGTGCCTCCAGTTCCTTCACATTGTCTCCCACCCAGTCTACTGCAGAAAGGTCAGAGTTGGCACCTGCAGCCAATGTCCAACCGTCTTTCACCTCACCCCCTTGCAAATCAGGCAAGCAGTCTGAGCCCCAAGTCATGCAGCAGTCTCTTCTTCTTTTTGATGACTCTGTCAGCAGGGTTTCCCAG
The DNA here is from genome assembly GCF_965119305.1 of Pelophylax lessonae. Lineage (NCBI taxonomy): Eukaryota > Metazoa > Chordata > Amphibia > Anura > Ranidae > Pelophylax > Pelophylax lessonae. The sequence continues at coordinate 268,472,275 of NC_138768.1, read as the reverse complement.
GGCCATCCACCTAGCCCTGCCCCAGAAGTGGAAGAGATTGAGTGCAGCGATACCCAACCACTTATTTCTCAAGATGAGTACATGGAAGGACCATCGCAGCACGTCTCCGATGATGACGAAACGCAGGTGCCAACTGCTGCGGCACTCAGAATTGTGGAGACCGACAAGGAGGGCAGGGGTGAAGACTGGGTGGAAGATGATGTGGAGGACGATGAGGTCCTCGACCCCACATGGAATGAAGGTCATGCAGGTGACCTGAGTAGTTTGGAGGAAGAGGCGGTGGTCGCACAGAGCCACCAGCATAGCAGAAGAGGGAGCATCCCAAACACTTGAGAGGAAGAGGAAGTACCCCCCTACCCACCCGCGATCCCTGGCCCTGAATGCCAGCATTTCAAAATTCTTGGCCTTTGAAATGCTGTCATTCCGTCTGGTGGAGACGCACAGTTTTAAAAGCCTTATGTCGGTGGCTGTCCCACAGTACGTCGTGCCCAGCCGCCACTACTTTTCCAGGCAAGCCATCCCTTCCCTGCACAACCAAGTGGGGGAAAAAATCAGGTGTGCACTGCGCAACACCATCTGTGCCAAGGTCCACCTAACTACCGATACGTGGACCAGTAAGCACGGTCAGGTGCGTTATATCTCCCTAACGGTACACTGGGTAAATGCAGTGGCGGATGGGCCTGAGGCGGATAGCAATTTGGCGCACGTCCTTCCACCACCGAGGATTGCAGGGCGCTTCAGTTTGCCTCCTGTTCCTAACTCCTCCTACTCCGCTTCCTCATCCGGTCAGCGTAACACCTTCACCACCAACTTCAGCACAGCCAGGGGTAAACGACAGCAGGCAGTTTTAAAACTTGCCTGTTTGGGGTAAAAACCACACACCGCGCAGAAGTTGTGGAGGAGCATGGAACAGCAGACAAATGAGTGGTTGCTGCCAGCGAGCCTCAAGCCCGGCCTGGTGGTGTGCAATAACGGGCGAAATCTCATAGCAGCTCTGGGCCTAGCCGGTTTGACGCACATCCCTTGCCTGGCGCATGTGCTGAATTTGGTGGTGCAGAGGTTCCTTAAAAATTACCCCGATATGTCAGAGCTGCTGCAGAAAGTGCAGGCCGTCTGTGCGCACTTTCGGCGTTCTCACCCTGCTGCTGCTCGCCTGTCAGCGCTGCAGCGTAACTTCGGCCTTCCCGCTCACCGCCTCATATGTGACGTGCCCACAAGGTGGAACTCCACCTTGCACATGCTGGAAAGACTGTGCGAGCAGCAGCAGGCCATAGTGGAGTTTCAGCTGCAGCATGCACGCGTGAGTCGCTCTGCGGAACAGCACCACTTCACCACCAATAACTGGGCCTCCATGCGAGACCTGTGTGCCTTGTTGCGCTGTTTTGAGTACTCCACCAACATGGCCAGTGCCGATGACGCAGTTGTCAGCTTAACTATCCCACTTCTATGCCTCCTTCAAAAAACGATTTGGGCGATGATGGAAGAGGATGTGGCACAGGATGAGGAGGAGGAGGAGGAGGAGGATGAAGAGGTAACATTTCCAAGGCTTTCAGGGCAGTCATTCGCAAGGGGCTCCGAGGGTGGGTTCCTGCACACACAAACGCCAGGGACACAATTGTCCAGCAGGGGCACAGTTCTGGAGGATGAGGAGGAGGAGATGGAGGAGGAGATGGAACCATGTTCACAGCAGGGTGGAACCCAGGCCAGCTCATGGCCATTACTGGTGCGTGGCTGGGGGGATACAGAGGACACAGACGATACACCTCCCACAGAGGACAGCCTTTCGTTGCCTCTGGGCAGCCTGGCGCACATGAGCAATTACATGCTGCAGTGTCTCCACAACGACCACCGAGTTGCCCACATTCTAACTTGTGCTGATTACTGGGTGGCCACGCTGCTGGATCCCCGTTACAAGGACAACGTACCGTCCTTAATTCACTCACTGGAGCACGATCGCAAGATGCGCGAGTACAAGCGCACGCTGGTAGACGCGATGCTGCTGGCATTCCCACCTGACAGCGGGGCCACAGTGGAAGCACAAGGCCAAGGCAGAGGAGGAAGAGGTCGCCAACGCAACCAGGGCACCGCCAGCACCTCAGAAGGCAGGGTTAGCATGGCCGAAATGTGGAAAAGCTTTGTCAGCACGCCACAACAAACAGCAGCACCAGCAGCTCATATGGAACGTCTTAGCAGGAGGCAGCATTTCACCAACATGGTGGAGCAGTATGTGTGCACACGCCTACATGTAGTGAATGACGGGTCTGCCCCCTTCAACTTCTCGGTCTCCAAATTGGGCACATTGCCTGAGCTTGCCCTTTACGCCTTGGAGGTGCTGGCGTACCCTGCAGCCAGTGTATTATCTGAACGTGTATTTAGCATGGCTGGGGGCGTTATCACAGACAAGCGCAGCCGCCTGTCCAGAGACAATGTGGACAAGCTCACGTTCATTAAAATGAACCAGGCATTGATCCCACAGGACTTTTCCGTACCTGGTGCAGAATAGAGATGGATACCGTCCTTACCCAGCCATTGTTCTATTTTTGCTCTTTCTCACTCTTTTGGGGTTACCCTCATTTAAAATGACTGAAAAAAAAGCAATGTTGGCTACCTCGTCCTGCTCCATCGCCGCTTCCACCTACACCGCCCATAGGTGTGCGCAGCCTATTGTATTAGGGTGTGCACCCCAAAGTTTAAATACACATGCATGTGTTTGCCTACATGTATATGGCCCCGGTACATTACTCTCCCTGCTGGCAAAGTGAAATAGAAGTGTGTGGCACTTCTCTTATGGCAGAGCAGGTCCGAGGGAGATCTTTCCCATCTCCTCACTGGCAAACAGAGCGATAATGCTAATGTGCCCTAGGTGAGTAGGGTGTGCCCAGGCACACCCTGTGCGCACGCCTATGACACCGCCACATCCACCACCACCTCAACCTCCCTCCTACTCCATATGGGCCTCGTCCTTCTCAGATGAAGAACATTGTTTTATTTTTCTGTTTTTTTTTGTTGTTTTAAGTTATTTCCCTATCCACATTTGCCATGCTCTTAACTACGTTTTGCTGCCATTTGCAGCACTCTAGCCCTTTCCATTGGTGTTTTAGAGCCATTTTAGTGCCTGAAAGTTCGGGTCCCTATTGACTTCAATGGGGTTCGGTGTCCGGGTAAAGTTCGGAAAAAGTCCGGGACACGGACCCGGACTTTTTTTTCATGTTCGGCCGAACCCGCCGAACACGGACATCCAGGTGTCCGCTCAACTCTACCCAGAACCCTAGCCACTTTTTAGGGGCATTTATTGGGTTTTAGGGCTTCAAAATGGTGTTTTTTGATTACCGAAGTTCGGGTCCCATTGATTTCAATGGGGTTCTGAAATCCAGGAAGAACTTTTGGGAAGTTCGGATGTTTTGGCTGAACCGAACTTTTGAAAAGTTTGATCATCCCTAGTTGCAAACAGAAGCACATGTGCAAGTGGAATACAACATAAAAAAAATGCAGTTTCTATTAACAATAATACAGCATTTAAAACCCATGTATATTTATATTACTTGGTGAAATGGTGAAAGCAAGAACAGGTAAAGTTAAGATAGTGACAGTTCATCCATTATAATATTCTGATGTTATAATTATTAATTAAATCACAGAGCCACTGAAGCCACTCCTGTTCTTCTTCTCTGCTGGAACTTGTCTTGAAAAGTGCGCCAGCAGCAGCTTCCGGGACAGTGGCTCTCACCTCTCAGCAAGCACTAGCCGATCCTCGCATAGCAACTGATGACGTAATCGGTTGGCATAGACGCTGTCGGGAGGCCGGCGCAGCTTCCGGATCGCAAGTGGCAGCGGAACGGAATTTAGCTGTCCCTTCTGCCACAATCAGAATGTAGAACGGTTTGTCTGCTAATATTACTGCAAGGAAAACATTTCTTTAGGATTAATGCACATTTGGGTCATTTTGTCGCGGTACATCTGGGGACTCCTCACGGCACACCTGTGTGCCGCGGCACACAGGTTGGGAAACACTGGGCTAGACCAATATCGTTTAGCCTGGGATCCAATGTGGTTCCCTTTGGGGTACAGGACCTCGGTAACTGCAGTCTTTTGTCAAAGAAGCCATGGATCCAGAAAAGATCCATGCAAAACAAAAGGAACGTTCCCATGCTGCAGCTGCGCTCAATGTTCAGTCATCCGCCAAACTACAGACACCATCCTTCCGAAAGGAGATACCTTTAAACCTAAACATTTTTGTAACTGTAGGACAAGAGGAATAGTCTACATAATGCTTTGTGAATGCGGATCGTTCTATGTCGTTCAAATGTGCATTAATCCTCTCATCAACCCGGTAAACCCACCCTGGCACAAGTGTTGCCTCCTCCTATCCAAAATATACTGCTGTTAATTTTTGACCCGTTGGTATATTGTATATGTATGACACAATTGCATATTCTTCCTTTTATTTGTTCCAAAAGAATGAAGTCAAAATGTATTCTGCACTGTAGTAATGTCAAGTTCATTCAAGCAATGCCCCACCCCCCCCTTTTTCCAGGTGCTCCCGGCACAGAAAGCACCGATCTGAGGATCGGGGCATTCGGAGCCAAAGGATGGTGTTTACACCTCCTGCAATCCCGCCCCTCGGGACCGCTCGGACTCCCTCTAACTGTGTTGGCGGCCTACGTGGCACGACCGGACAGCCTCCAAGATGCGCTACAGCTTCAGGCGCCTGCGCACTAAGGACGGCTACGTCACGATCGTGTCACACGGCGTCACACGGCGTCACACAGCGCCGCTGTGCGCATACGTGACCCGCTTTAAAAAGGCCGGGGAACGCTCACAGGCATTCAGTCTCTCTCCATCCGAGGGAGAGGACGCGCCTGGAGTCCCGTGCTGCCACTACTTTCTTTCCCTGCAAACACCAGCCTGTAACCATAAGTTTAGCAAGAGACTTTCCAGTCTCTCATCTACCACTAAGACTGTGACTAAATTATGACACAATATTGCCCTAAGTCTCAGTTGAAACTTATCATTCATAACAATGTCTTCCTCAAAACCCAAACCGCACCATGGCTTCTTTGACAAAAGAATAAAATGTATTCCACAGATATCTCTTGAACTGACTGCAGTTACCGAGGTTCTGTACCCCAAAGGGAACCACATTGGATCCCAGGCTAAACGATATTGGTCTAGCCAAAGTAAATATATGATTTGATATTACTCATTACTCACATCAACATATCTAATATGCACCCCCCGTTCTCTCACATAAAACCTTATCTCGTCCTCCAAGCTCGAGGTCCAAATAACTTATATTGCAACATTCTAATTTAGAAGCAGCACAAGTTCCCGTAGCATCTTAGGATTCCGGGGAAGGCATACATGCATGAAATGGACAAAAAAGACGTATGTAATACACAAAATGTGAAATATATTGCATGATTCTAAACTGAGTTTATGCAAGATTTATCACCCATGTTATTTGTCGTTTATAGAAATGGTGATACATCCTTGAAAAAGGCCTTGTTTGGCCGAAACGCGTAGGATTACCCATTGGACCTCTCCTCTGAATCTAGTTCCAAAGACATATGGAACGACAGAGCAGAATGTCCTACTAAATGTCACCTATTTTCACTTGTCACTTACCTTCTATACCTTCTTCCCCATCCACACAATGGGCCTTCACCCATTCACCATAAACTTTGTATGATATTGTAAACATTATTTTATTTTAAATAAATTGCATGATTAATACCACTTGCCGCCTTACTCTTGCCCATAAAGTTCCAATTACCTGGCATGAGGCACCAAAACCACAAACAGTTCTTACAGGGTGCATTGGGGTACTTAGACATGTGCATGACGAAAAAATGTGTTTCATTTCATTTAGATTCATTAATCTAGTTACTTAGTTTTGTTAAATTCGGTTGATTTGTTCAATTTGTATTTGTGATTCCTATTCGGAATTCCTTTTAAGTATTTTTTTAATTTTCTTAGAATTTACAGATTATTTCGAAATGGTGCTCTAATAACACACACAGTCTTTGATTTCAGAAATATGTTTACAGTTCGAATTCAACTGGAATCAATGTAAAATTCGACTCGACTTTCAATTTGAATGTCCAAAATTCAGTCAAATTTTGTTTTGTTATTCAAAGCATTCGGTAAACTTAGTTTATACTGCAATTTGGGTATTCGGTTATATCCAAATAACGAAAAAATTGTCTGAATATTTATTTGGAACGAAAATTAAGCGCAGATGTCTGGTATTTGTTCTCACTCATCATTGTCCCTAACTTTTTACACAATAATCACACAAGTTGTACCTAACTCTTTTACATAAAGATTACACTATGGTGGCAGCATCTGTAGAAAAACGCATCCCACTAGTGTAAAGGACCACATTTAGGTAGAAAAGTATCAATAGGGCTCATCCAGGACAATAAAATATAATATGTATTGTGAGCCTTAGGCAGGCCATATACAATGAAAATTTCTTTCCTGACAAGGGAATCCCTCCTGCCGAACAATTGTGGTCTCCTGGCGGGGGAAGACATTGATTATTGCTAGTGGCTATAGCAGCTGCGCGCGATAATCGCAAACAAATCCTGCAGGCTGGTTGTACCCAAGTTGATTGATCGATCAATCAACTTGGTACATTCAGCCTGCCCATTAATGGTTTGAATCTTGGCCAGTTCCTGTTAATCCAGGTGAGATTCAAACCATCTATGGCCGGCCTTACTCTTGTTACGTTTGCCCTAAAGCAGTAATAAACCCGCAGGAAAACATTTATTATATTGCAGCTTGCCAATATTTTGATGTGGTGTCTGCATTAGTTTTCTCTTTTGCTTACTTCCATTTTCACCTGGTGGTCTCGCTAGGAAGTCTGCTGTTTTCCAAAGGAAAAATAAGATCCCTTGCAGTTACAGGGATGAGATAAACCATTCAACACTGACCGGGGTGCTTACAATGGTATTTTTTTCAGTGTATTTAAATCTGCTGGTACATCTAATACTCCCCATTCCCCCAGACTGACAATGCTGCTGACAAAAGGTACCCCCTGTGCTCATTCATCCAGAGTGGGGGCACTCTAACACAGGAGGTGTGTTACTGAGCAATTAACCAGGTGAAAACAGAGGGGAAAAAAGCCTACAAAAGAAAACGAATGCAGCCACCACATCTAGTGATTGGTAAGCTGCAATGTATTACACTTTTGGTTTTAAGTTTAATACTGCTTTAAGCTGGCCATGCACTTGAAGATTTTTGAATGAATGTTCACATGAAAATTCATACAAAAATGTATAATGATAGCTTGACAAATGTTGTTTGAAGTTACTTTAATAAATATGTGTTTGCTTTTAACATTTTGGAACAAATGAACTTTACTGGATGGAAACCACATACACTCATAGAAATTAATTTATTTTAAATAATTTCTATCCTGCTCCTTTGAATTTTCTTGTCACTGCATTTGGAAATGAATGTCAATTTGACCCACTAAGCTACTACGAATTTCAATATCAAATCAAGTTTTCATGATGAGGACTAGAAAAAAAAAACCCCAACATTAATGAAATACATTTTTCTTTGTTTTCTAATGTTAGTAAATAAGATACATTGTTCATCAATATTTTGAATTCTCTTTTTGAACAAGCAGGTAAAGCTTTAGGCTAATTTTTCTATGTCTATCTATGACCCCACAGCTGAAAAAAGGATGTTGTTTACCAACCCTAGTAGCTCAAGCTGAAGATTACTCACAGAAGTAAAGGACTCATCTAATTGACTTCACTTATGAAAGGGTACTGTCCAAGATTTTAATGAGAGCCATTTTCAATGAAAGAAGATAATAACTACGCAATGCTGTCTCTTTAGCTAACCCATGGTGCTCTGGGAACCCTTTATCAAGTGCAAACAACGTACTTGTAAAACAAAGTCAATGCATATATCAAAACAACATGCAGTATCTCACAAAAGTGAGTACAACCCTCACATTTTTGTAAATATTTTATTATATCCTTTCATGTGACAACACAGAAGAAATGACACTTTGCTACAATGTAAAGTAGTGTACAGCTTGTATAACCAATTCTGGACCGGAACATTTTACCCCCTTAATGACCAGGCTATTTTTTGCGATTCGGCACTGCATTATTTTAACGGACATTTGCGCGGTTGGCGATGCTGTTCCGAAATAAAATCGATGCCCTTTTTTTTCCCACAAATAGAGCTTTCTTTTGGAGATATTTGATCACCTCTGCGATTTTTATTTTTTGCGTTATAAACAAAAAAATAGCAATATTTTTCACATTCTGCTTTATAACATCCCCCCCCCCCCCCCAAAAAAAAAAAAAAAATGTTTTCATCCTTTTAGGCCAGATTGTATTTTGCTACATATTTTTGGTAAAAAAAAAAAAAAAAAATTGCAATAAGCGTATTTTGATTGGTTTGCGCAAAAGTTGTTGTGTCTAAAAACTAGGGGAAAGATTTATGTCATTTTTATTTATTTATTTATTTTTTTACTAGTAATGGCGACGATCTGCGATTTTTAGCGGGACTGTGACATTGCGGCGGAAAGATCAGACCCCTAACTGACATTTTTGACACTTTTGGGGGGGACCAGTGACATTACTACAGTAATCAGTGCTAAAAATATGCACTTTTACTGTAATAATGAAATTGACAGGGAAGGGGTTAACCTAGGGGTGATAAAAGGGTTAAGTGTGAGCCTAGAGGAGTGCTTAATAACTGTTGGGGATGTAGGGGATGTATGAAATGATCATAGAGACCTGTGATCCTATATAGCAGGATCACAGGCGCTCTGTGATCATTTCAGAAAGAAGAACGGTCAGCTGTGTTTACAATAGCTGACTGTCCTTTCTCAGCAGGAAGCCATTGTGGGTGGCCGGCGGCAATCGATGCCGCTGGTCCCATGCACCGGCATCCCTGCTGCCTAGTGTAGAGCTATGGCGGTCCGCGCAGGAGAGCCAGCCTGCCGCAGTAAAACTAAAGTAATCAAAGTGTGTAAAGTGTGGCGGGGGGGGGGGGGGGGCAATTATAGGATCCGATCATATGTATGGCCTTACCACTGGCTTTCAGCTGCTGGAGGGAGCCATACAGGGGATTGGTTCCTGTAATTACCCCTTTGCCAGACCCATCACTCCTTCCTGTCCACTATTAGATACAAAAGCTGCCTGGGCCCCCTGTGTGCCCCTCTGCAGTGTTGCCAGCTTCCCTTCTCTCCCCTCTTGCTGGCTTTCTGCTGCTGCAGACTGAGCCTTACGGGAATCAGATCCAGTATTTGCCCCCCCTGCCCCGTTCCGATCACTATCCCTGTTGCCCAAGCCCCCTGTGTGCCCCTCTGAAGCACTGCCGGCTACCCTACTGCCCTTTCCCGCCAGCTGCTGTGGGGGATCTTCAGGATTGAGAATGTGGGAGTGGTGGTAAATATGTAATTTACTGGCCCCTTTATTTTCTGAATGAACACAGTGAATGATCAGTACCTATCACTCACTGTGTTCATTCATAACTATAGCATATTAACTGCCTCCCGCCTACTGTATTGTCAAATGGCAGCCAGCAGCTCTCTTTTTTTGAGAGGATGTCATATGACCTGCCACTGTTGGCGTGCATGCGTGCCGGCAGGGGTGCATGGCGATCGGTGGTACCAGTGGCGGCTGGTGCTCAAAATTTTTGGGTTGGCACAAAAAGAAATATGTATAGGTATTGCTTTGTGGCAAAAAATGGGGTAAAAAATTGCTGACTTTGAGGTCATGGTACAGGCATGGCACAGGTGATGGTATAGGCATGGCACAGGTGATGGTACAGGAGATGGTATAGGCATAGCACAGATCATGGTAAGGGCATGGCACAGGTCATGGTACAGGCATGGCACAGATGATGGTATAGGCATGGCACAGGTGATGGTATAGGCATGGCACAGGTCATGGTACAGGCATGTCACAGGTCATGGTACAGGAGATGGTATAGGCATGGCACAGGTCATGGTAAGGGCATGGCACAGGTAATGGTACAGGCATGGCACAGATGATGGTATAGGCATGGCACAGGTCATGGTACAGGCATGTCACAGGTCATGGTAAGGGCATGGCACAGGTGATGGTACAGGCATGTCACAGGTGATGGTATAGGCATGTCACAGGTGATGGTATAGGCATGTCACAGGTCATGGTAAGGGCATGTCACAGGTCATGGCACAGGTCATGGTACAGGCATGTCACAGGTCATGACACAGGCATGGCACAGGTCATGGTACAGGCATGGCACAGGTCATGGTACAGGCATGGCAAAGGTCATGGCACAGGTCATGGTAAGGGCATGTCACAGGTGACGGTATAGGCATGTCACAGGTCATGGCACAGGTCATGGCACAGGTCATGGTACAGGCATGGCACAGGTCATGGTAAGGGCATGGCACAGGTCATGGTAAGGGCATGTCACAGGTGTTGGTATAGGCATGTCACAGGTCATGGCACAGGTCATGACACAGGTCATGGTACAGGCATGGCACAGGTCATGGTAAGGGCATGGCACAGGTGATGGTACAGGCATGTCACAGGTGATGGTATAGGCATGTCACAGGTCATGGTAAGGGTATGTCACAGGTCATGGCACAGGTCATGGCACAGGTCATGACACATGCATGGCACAGGTCATGACACATGCATGGCACAGGTCATGGTACAGACATGGCACAAGTGATGGTACAGGCATGTCACAGGTGATGGTATAGGCATGTCACAGGTCATGGTAAGGGCATGTCACAGGTCATGGCACAGGTGATGGTATAGGCTTGTCACAGGTAATGGTAAGGGCATGTCACAGGTCATGGTACAGGCATGGCACAGGTATGTCACAGGTCATGGTAAGGGCATGGCACAGGTCATGGCACAGGCATGGCACAGGTCATGGTACAGGCATGTCACAGGTCATGGTAAGGGCATGGCACAGGTGATGGTACAGGCATGTTCATGTCACAGGTGATGGTATAGGCATGTCACAGGTCATGGTAAGGACATGTCACAGGTCATGGCACAGGTCTTGACACAGGCATGTCACAGGTCATGGTAAGGGCATGGCACAGGTGATGGTACAGGCATGTCACAGGTGATGGTATAGGCATGTCACAGGTCATGGTAAGGGCATGGCACAGGTCATGGTAAGGGCATGGCACAGGTCATGGTTTAGGCATGTCACAGGTCATGGCACAGGTCATGGTAATGGCATGGCACAGGTCAAGGTACGGGCATGGCACATGTCATGGTAAGGGCATGGCACAGGTCATGGTACAGACATGTCACAGGTCATGGTAAGGGCATGGCACAGGTCATGGTACATGCATATCACAGGTCATGGTAAGGGCATGGCACAGGTCATGGTAAGGGCATGCCACAGGTTATGGTAAGGGCATGGCATGGCATATGCGGTATTGCTGCAATCATGATATAAAAAAAAATAGGAGATATCAATTACCATTTACCACCAAATGTCCTGAAAAAAAACAAGGTATAATTAATCTGACAACACAAGGTAGTTGTCTTGATATGTACTAACATGTGTTGCAAAGTTATGTTCAGGCTGTTAGGACAGCTTTACCCCTGGCCCTGAAGGGGTAAAGCCTTGCTTCAACCTCAGAGAAATTAAAACATTTGTAAACGTCTGATGTGAAATATGAACAAAACATATCCTTCTTTAGTGTGTACTTATCTCAATCCAGAGCACTAAGTGTTATTTCTCTCTGCTGCCTTATTCCTTTGCTATCATCAGAGTTACTTCTGATGAGTTTTCCTGACACCAGGCAAAAGGTGACAGGGAGGGCAAAGCCTGTGATTGATAGCCTCAGCTCTGTTTTTGTGTGCTGTGTGAAAGGGGGGGGGGGGGGGTTCTGTGTAAATCCTACACTTTAAAAGAGTGTGGGGGAAATATGGCTGTACATAAATCTGAGGCCAGTCACTTCACTGGGTATATGTATGTGAAGGTTTATAACCACTTTAGGAGTTGAATGTTTCCAGGTCTTAGCAATAGATTGTTTTGTGGCAAGCGGCCCATAGGTGGTACATTTTTGGTAAAAACAAATCGGTATCAATATGGTGGCTCCAAAGAGCCCAGGGCCACCAAGTAGGTTCATTTTTTCTATGCCAGCGATTTGTATAAAGGCGAAGGGGGAGTACAGAGTTCAGCTTTAACATTCAGACCATGTGTTACATTAACAATAGCAACATTAATGTTTGGGTGGAATGAATGTGCAGTCATGTAATACAAGCATTTTGCATCTATGTATGGAATCAAATCAAGTTTGCTGCACAAACTGCATGAAGGGAGTATGTTGGGATGTTTTTTTAAGGTGGCAATCACAAATATTTACATACAGAGAGAGACACATCCTTCTTCTCTAGACATATAAGATCTATAGACTCCAGTTATAAGATCAAAATCTACCTAACAGAAACACCCCACCATGTCTCTGACCATCATCTTCCTCACATTGATTTTATCTTGTTCTGGTAAGATAAACATATCTATATGGGTTTATTTCACAAGGACATTCTTCATCTCTTTCTATAACATTGTCCTGTTCATATTTCAGGTTATGTGGCTCAGTTTACTGTCGCTCAGGATGGTGCCATGTCTGGGTCTCCTGGTGAAAGTGTCCGTTTGACCTGTAGTCGGAGTGGAGGATCAGTAGCTGGGGGTAACTACCCCTCGTGGTACCTACAGACACCTGGAAGTGTCCCCAAACTGATAGTTTATAGTAGAAGTAGTAGCAACCAGAATACCAGACCCTCTGGAATATCAGATCGGTTCTCAGCCCAAATATCAGGAGGATCAGCCGTTCTGTCCATCAGTAGATTGCAGACCGAGGATGAAGGAGTGTTTTATTGTGCTCTCTATGCTGGTAATGAGGTGTGCATTGTGTGTGCATTCCATTGTGGAATGTGCTAGCCCTGACTGTCCCGGGGGTATGTTCATCAAAAAATGAGATCTGTGCCCGGAACTCCGCTTTAAGACATAAACTTGATATGCAATATTTAAATCAGACACTAGAGGCAACAGTGTTCTTTATATTTTCAGTAAGGCAACGAAATGTATCAGTGATGCAAGTATATGTCAAACCAAATAATTGAAAATAACAAATAAATTGTTAGCATAAACCCATCAGATGTGCATTTGCCAATACCAGTAGCAGGTATACAGTATACATTCATTACTCTATGATCTGTATGTAGCACCTTCCTAGGTAGGTGCTATAGAGAGAGTATAGTTTTGGGTTTTTCTCCGTACCAGAGAGATTGCCAGGTACATTTAGGTTGCTCTCTGCTTACCAGAGAGAGGGATCTATTAGTGAGGTCTGCTCATGGTGCTCAGGTGCAGCTAAGCTAGTCTGAAATGTTTCACACTCACCTAATAGAGAGGCATATTTGACAGTGGGAGGAAACCTGACAAGTGCACAGGCATTTGTAAAAGCACTAGTGATTGGCAGAGGAAAGTGCCTTGATGCATGCTGGGATGCTGTATAAATGGCAAGGGCACATGTGCTCGGGGTCTTTCAGCTGGAGAGTTCCTCCTCTGTAGAAGCTGCCACGTGGCCTCAGGTGGTCAACCTGAGGGCCTGAGAGTCAGAGAGGAGCTGAACCCAGATGTCCTGCAGAACTGACTAGGAGGGAGACACTGGAAAGGATCTGATTCTGCCTACAGTAAGTACAGATCTGTGTCGTGGGACCTGTCCTTTGAGGGCCATCCCTTCTGCCAGAAGAGTTAGGGGACAGCTGTCAGTCAAGGGGATGCTAAGGAGTGTCCTGAAGATAAAGTAGTTGCATCATAACTGCTGCTAGAGAGAGCAAGAGGACTTAAATTCTTCCATACATGTGGCAGTATGGTTAAAGCAGTGTGTCTGCTTCCACAAATAACCTGACGAGACCAAGTGAGAGTTGTCTTTATCTACTGTGAATAGTTCAAGTTGGAGTATCCCACTATTCCCTTCTCCCATCCAAGTTCCACAATAAATATACAATTAAATCCCCTGGACTGTTTATTGAGTAAAGAGCAACTGGGAGTAGGTAGAGATGTGTGAAAAATTCCCTATTGACTGTCTGCAGGTAATCAGAGGAAGACCCAAGAAGTCATCACACAGCAAGCCCTACAGATACAGTGCTACATTTGGGTGCTCATCCAGGATTTTCCTCAGAGTTACAGCAGTGGTTGCTACCGGCAATGACCGGATATATACCCAAGAAACGCCATGTCTTCTCAATTAAAGTGCTGGAGTGTCAGTGGAGAAAGGATGTGCTGTACTGTGGAAGAAAGTAATGTCTGCTTTACAGAGATCAGTGCAAGTGTGCTTTCAATTTATGGTCAAGAACGCAGTGACCTAAGACGCAGGGATCGGCGTGTCAGGGGTTTTGTCGGTACATGTGTTGTAGAAGAAAATGTCTGCCATGCAGTCAGTAACAGTAGGACAATTTCCAGCAGCAGTGAGGGAGTTCGGTTGGCAAGTAAACGAAAAAGTGCAACCGGAGCTCAAGTCAAGACAGAAGAGGCAGATATATGTGTATCTGTGGCAGGGAACACAATCTGCATTGCAGTACCATTTGTGCAGGCTTTGCAGTTATTATTGCAGTGTTATAGCAGCAGCAAGGGGTTACTGCACCTAGCACTACCTACTGCACTCTAGCTAGCAGGAGGGGCCACCGCCGGAGAGTCAGCTAGTTTGGGGACGTGGGCAGAGTTGCCATCTGTGGGCCGCCAATCAGAGTGGGGGAAGGGCGCTGAAATCTCACTTCTGCTAATCATGGGTGAAGCTGAGGAGCAGACATGTGTGTGGAGGAGCAAAACGGCAGATGCCAGAGTGAGCCGGAGCGCAGGGGCTATCCCACGTGTAGGTAGGAGAGCCTGCAGAGCAGACTGAATGGCAGAATCCGACCCTGTTGGACACAGGGGTCCGATTGATGCCCAAGGGAAGTCTGGCGTTATGAAGCGGAGGGGACACAGAGCATCTTGGACTGGTATGTGGCAGATGCCTGAATGTGTCCGTGCAGCTGCAAGCATGGGGCCAGTGTGGGCACTGTGGGGACATGTTGCTGAAGTTGGAGCAGAGTGATTGCCAGCCCAGAAGACTGTTTGTTAACTGGGAGGTAGGAACCACCTCTGAACTGCTTACACCAGTAGTGGCTATTGCTTTTGGGAGAGGATGGGGAGTGCCAAGAACACTGCTGGGCCAGGACCAGTAGTGCAGACCTGCACAACCATCTGCCAAACCAGAGAACCCCACATCTCAGAGGTACAATGCACACAAGTCGTGAGGGCTGAGCAGCGGTCACAGGGTGCATTGGTTGTGGTCACAGCAACAAACAGTCCAGCTCTTAAAGAGGCAAAGGGGCGTCAATGGATCCAGAAGTTGAAGTCCTCCAGTTCATCCAGTGAGGGGGAGGCAGGGATCATTGATGTGGGGTCACCCAGCTTCGAGTGCCGATATGGATCCTTGGAAGAGGGAATCTGTGACTGGGGATAAGAAGTGGAGGCTGAGTGGGACTTCTTCCTCTTCCCAAATCCCCTTTGAAACAGCTATAGTTTCATCACCTGGGCTGCTACCTGGAGGGGATAAATCCTTAGTTCATAGAGACATTTTGTCAAAGGACACTTTGTGAAGATTTTTTTTTTTGGCTATGGGCCACTACTGTCGCTAAAGCAATCTTGAGAAAGGACACTTTGCGAATATACCTAATTTAAAGAGCACTTTACAAAGATCCCTTTGGGCCAGTGGACCAGAGTAATGGTAAAGGAAAATTTGTGCTAGTTGCTACCTTGTGAGAAAAAGGTAGTGGCTCATTGTCTCTTCAGAGAGCGGGGTGCCAGAATAAAGGATCCCTTGAATAGCTCCTACAGGCAAGCTTTGCTAAGGCTCCAGCAATAACAGCATGCCATCAGGAGAAGATGTGTTGCCTCTGTGTTGCAGAGAGAAGGACACTGTGAACACCAGTTGGATAGACTTCGCACTTCTTCATCCTAACTTGTGAGTCTGACTGGAATAGGAAAGAGTAAGTGCCCTGGTAATTGAGAGATACTTTGCCTATTGCTAGTTATATGGTTCCCAAATGGAACAGATATCGAAAATGCTTAGTTAGTTAGATTGTCAGGTTGTTCTGTTTGTCTATTACAGGAATACAACAGGACGAAGAGTCAAGCGTGCCCTTAGGGGGCCGAATGTTCCAGCTGTCTCAACATGAATGCTAGTGGTCGAGATTTTTCAGGTAAGAAGGTTGCCTCTGTGGAGAGGGTAGTCTCACTGTGAGTATATAGAATGCAAAGTTACTACATGCTCACCCTTTCCTTTGCAGGCTTGCAGGGGATCTTCATGCCTCTGAGAGACTGCCTACTACCTATTTTGTGTAGATGTGTACAAATGTTATTTGCAGTATAGTTAGTCAGGATGTTTGGCCTTTCCTTGTCAGAAAGATTTTTGTTTGGCGGGGGACGCATTGATATAATTAATCTGGTGGAAGCTCAGTGTAAATTTGTAAATTCATGTACAGTAGGTATCTATCTTTTTTCACATAAACTATTGATTTACTGACCACATTTGGGGGTATGCCCCATGGCCCTGTACATATATTATTTCCCAGTTTCAACTTTGTGGGATACTCCTTGTAACATTTTGTACAGGTATTTTTGTAGAGGCGGATGCCCTGAGCCAGTGAGGACATGGCTCGGTTTGGCGCAGGGGGGGGGGGGATGTAGCACCCTCCTAGGTGGGTGCTAGAGAGAGAGAGAGCATAGTTTTGGATCTTTCTGCTTACCAGGGAGATTTCCAGGTAAATTTATGTTCTGACTGTAGGGCCCGTCCTGTGAGGGTCATCACTTCTGCTAGAAGAGTCGGTAGATGGGTGTCAGTCAAAGGGATGCCAGAGAATGCCCTGAAGATAAAGTAGTTGCATCAAGTCTGCTGCTAGAGAGAGCAAGAGGATTTAAATTCTTCCATAGAAGTGGCAGTGTGGTCAAAGCAGTGTGTCTGCTTCCACAAATAACCTGGTGAGGCCAAGTGAGAGTTGTCCTTATCTACTGTGAATAGTTTAAGTTGGAGTCAGTGGCGGCCTGTGCATAGGGGGTGCCAGGGCGCTGCCCCCCCTAAAAAAAAGAAAAAAAAAGATTACAAAAAGAACAATCAAGTTTTAAAAAAAAAAATTGCGTTCGCCGGCCTATGTGGTGGCGATGGGGGGGTGGGGTTTACCACCCAGCAGAGGCGCCGATTGGCTGCCTTCCTGGGACGTAACCTGGGCGCAGGTCATAGCGCTAGGACACCCCCACTTTCATGATATCCTGGCTGTGATTGGTCCAGTCTCCAGCCTGGACCAATCATCATCCAGGACATCCGATTGCTGACCCCGCTGACGTCGCAATGGGGGCAGTGCCGGTGCGTGCGTCAGTCACGCACCATCAATGCCCGATCTCCTTCCCGCCGCCCGGACCGATCGTAAAAAACCAGAAGAAGACTGAAGAGGACGAGATGAGCAGCGCCGTGGATGGTTCCTGGAATCCCGCCGCCGTCAGAAGAAGAGGACTCGAGGAGAGGAGCAGCGCCGTGGACGTATCGCAGGCAGCCCAGGAGGAGAGCAGGTAAGTGATTGAAGCCGACCTGTGACCTCACCTGTGCCATGCCTATACCATCACTTGTACCATGCCTATACCATCACGTGTGCCATGCCTATACCATCACCTGTGCCATGCCTGTACCATCACCTGTGCCATGCCTATACCATCACCTGTGCCATGCCTATACCATCACCTGTGCCATGCCTGTACCATCACCTGTGCCATGCCTATACCATCACCTGTGCCATGCCTGTACCATCACCTGTACCATGCCTGTACCATGCCTATACCATCACCTGTGCCATGCCTATACCATCACCTGTGCCATGCCTGTACCATCACCTGTGCCATGCCTATACCATCACCTGTGCCATGCCTGTGCCATGCCTATACCATCACCTGTGCCATGCCTATACCATCACCTGTGCCATGCCTGTGCCATGCCTATACCATCACCTGTGCCATGCCTGTACCATCACCTGTGCCATGCCTATACCATCACCTGTGCCATGCCTATACCATCACCTGTGCCATGCCTGTGCCATGCCTATACCATCACCTGTGCCATGCCTGTGCCATGCCTATACCATCACCTGTGCCATGCCTATACCATCACCTGTGCCATGCCTGTACCATGACCTCAAAATCAAGCAATTTTTTTTACTGTGTTTTTTGCCGCGAAGCAATACCTATTACATTTTTCTTTTTGCGCCCCCCCCCCCCCCCAAAAAAAAATTTTGAGCACCAGCCGCCACTGGTTGGAGTATCCCACTAAGTTCCACAATAAATATAAAACCAAATCCCCTGGACTGTTTATTGAGTAACGAGCAACTGAGGGGGGAGTAAGGAAAGATGTGTGAAAAATCCCCTAGTGACTGTCTGCAGGTAATCAGAGGGAGACCCAAGAAGTCATCATACAGCAAGCTCTAAGGGGACAATGCTACATGTAAAGTACGTGGCCATCTTAATAACTAATTCAAAATGCCATCTGAAAACACACACAAACTAAACAAAGGAAGATAGTATAATAAAGACATAGAGAAATGCTAATATTCAACTAATGTGTAAAAAATAAAACACTCGCACATTTTGGAGTGTTTTTTGCAGTAGTCACATGACCACTTCCTTTTTCTTTATCTGCTTAGCATAGACTGTGGGAGGGGAGAATCATTAGCAAGTGGTAAGCTTTTTAACACTGACAACCACGGGAAATGTAATCCATCTACAGTATAGGAGTAGCTGTAATCCATATAGCAGTATGCATAAATCCCCATGCATAGATCTGTATTCACCAGAATGAACGAAACACAATCTATGAATGCAAGGAGCGGACCTTTCAATCATCCACCTATATTCTATTCCTAGATTGCTTTTCATTCATAGAAGCTATAGTACAGCTTCTTTGACTAAAGGAAGTGGGCACGAAGAGCTGGCATAATCAGGCATTCATGAGTACCTGTCACAGTTCTGTCAGCTGTATTAACCCTCACCAGACTGGAAGATTATGGCACCGGGGTGGGGGTGGGGATCAATGGAGGAGGATTTCAGTTAATAGACTCATCCTATTGACTGTAATGTCCCTTTGGATGATATTTTTTTCATTAGTGACTAAACCTTTTATAAAGAAAAGTGGGAAAAGCCAAAAGTGCCCTTGTGAAATTTGCTTTTGAATCTTGGGTTATGTACACAATGGATAGATAATGCATCTTGCACTTGTCTAATTTTCACCACACAATACCTAATGATCCTGCTGATCAACTGTTGTTGTCTTTTTAGAAAATTAACCATGAAAAAAATGCCAATTCTGGAGTATGTGCATGCAAAAAAAGAAAAATTGATATTCCCCAAATAAAACCTTATATATTCCCTGCAATAACAACCAATAAGGCACCTTATGCAGATCACTGGTCACAGTTTAAGTGAAAAGGGAAATGTAAAGCGGAAGTAAACCTATCAATTTACCAGTTTCAAAAAACAGTTACATTCCCACGAATGTAACTATCACATTGGTTGTGTTCGCAATCAAACTGTCAAACCATCCAATGATTGCTGTCCTACCTGATCATACCTGCAGCATCATAGCAGATGAAGATCAAACAGAGGGCAAGATGGCCGCTTCCTTGGCTAAAACAATAGGAGGGCTACCAAACTGTCAAACCATCCAATGGCTGGTGTCATAACTGATCATATGTGCAGCATCTTAGCAGATGAAGATCAAACAGAGGCCAAGATGGCCACTTATTTGGCTGAAAACCATAGGAGGGTTTACCTGCACTTTAAGCTGGCCATACCCTGTGCAAATTTGCTTTGCAGGCAAGAGGGGGAGGGGGGTACAGAGTTCATCTTTTACATTCAGGCCATGTGCTATTTTAACAAATTTACCATTGGCCCTGATGACCCGGCCTTCTTCTAACTCCATTGTTCTGAGATGGCACCGAAACGGTATAAACGCTCCGTGGTCCGACACCTCAAGGATGCGGCTAAGTCATGTATTGGCACGACTCCCCCGACGACCTCCTTATGGCTGCAAAGAGTGAAATGGATCAATGACTTGGAGGACTTGGTACTCACTGCGCAGGGTAGAAAGGAACAGTACTCTAAAACATGGGCCTGTTGGAACGCATTCATACTCTTAGATGTGGGACAGGTTCTGAGTGCCCCTCCTGCTATGGCTCACTGAACGGCTGGTTGAGGGGTCAACCGCACGGGACGGCCGTGCCTTCTATTTCTATCTGCTCTCTCTTCTCTTCCTCTCCCCCACTCTCCGCTTGCGCTACTGTTTGTACCCATGTCCATGCCTTTTCCCCCCCTTTCCTGACCCTCATTTGCCCACCACCCCATCCCCTTACATGCATAGCAATCTTCTGCATTTTCATGTTCGCGCATTAACACAGATGCTTAGTTTTTCACTGCATACCATTAATTGTTCCACTTGAGCTGCTGTCTCCGATGACCTGATGCTGTCATATGTTTTGCTAACCCGGTATCGGCTCATGCCTATATGCACTTTTTCCTATTTATGATGGGTATGCACTTGTTATGTGTATTGCGTTATTGTGATGTTTTGATTTTGTTATTGTACCTTGTTACGCACTACTTCTCAATGAGTATATACTTTGTTTATACGCGTTCTTATTTCTTTTTTGTTTAATAAAGAATTTGAAAAAAATTTACCATTGGGGTGAAATGAAATGAAAGTGCAGTCATGTAATACAAGCATATTGCATCTATGCATGGAATCAAATCAAGGTTGCCGCACAAACTGCATGAAGGGAGTATGTCAGAATAGGTGTTTTAAGGAGGTGATCACAAATATTTACATACATAGACACATCCTTCTTCTCTAGACATATAAGATACATAAACTCCAGTTATAAGATCAGGATCTACCTAACAGAAACACCCCACCATGTCTCTGACCATCCTCTTCCTCACTCTGATTTTATGTTGTTCTGGTAAGATAAAAGTATCTATATGGGTTTATTACACAAGGACATTCTTCATCTCCTCTTTCTATAACATTGTTCTGTTCATATTTCAGGTTCTGTGGCTCAGTTTACTGTCACTCAGAATGATGCCATGTCTGGGTCTCCTGGTGAAAGTGTCCGTTTGACCTGTAGTCGGAGTGGAGGATCAGTAGCTGGGGGTAACTACCCTTCGTGGTACCTACAGACACCTGGAAGTGTCCCCAAACTGATAGTTTATAGTGGCAGTAGCAGCAACCAGAATACCAGACCCTCTGGAATATCAGATCGGTACTCAGCCCAAATATCAGGAGGATCAGCCGTTCTGTCCATCAGTAGATTGCAGTCTGAAGATGAAGGAGTGTTTTATTGTGCTCTCTATGCTGGTAGTGGTCTGACCACAGTGATATATAAGAAAGCAACTTAAGACAAAAACTTGACATGCATTATTTAAATCAGACACTAGAGGCAACAGTGTTCTTTATATTTTATATTTCTAGTAAGGCAATGAAAATTTGCTAGAGCTGTAAGTATATGTAAAACCAAATAACTGATACTAGTAACAAATTGTTGTCATAAACCTGTCAGATGTGCCTTTGGTAATCCTAGTAGCAGGTATACAGTATACATTCATTACTCTGCATTAAAAATGACATCTGAACACAGGGACAAAACAAACAAAGGAGGGCAGTATGAAGAAGACATAGACAAATGCTAAAATTTAACTTATGTGTAAAAAAAAACAAAGCTTTCACAAATTTTGGAATGTTTTTTTTTTGCAGAAGTCACATGACCACTTCCTTCTTTTTCTTTATCTGCTGAGCATGGACTGTGGCAGGAGAGAATCATTTGCAAGCGATAGGTTTTTCAGCATTGACAACCATGGGAAATTTAACCCATATAAAGGGGTAGCTGTAATCCATCTATAGGAGTGCAGAGAAGAATGACAATGCTTGGTTGTACTTGAGGCAATTCATTGAGGGTTGTCACCTTGAAAAAGGAAGAACTATTCTCTCAGTACTAACTGGCATGATCACCAGGTAACCTTGATTAAATAATAATGCAACTCAAGAAAAAGACCACGTGTTATTGACTATGCCATGGAATATGTTTAATTTACAATCATGGATTTTTGCAACAAAAAATACACTATATTACCAAAAGTATTTTGAAATGCCTGCCTTTGCACGCACATGAACTTTAATGGCATCCCAGTCTTAGTGCGTAGGGTTCAATATTAGATTTGCCCACCCTTTGCAGCTATAACAGCTTCAACTCTTCTGGGAAGGCTGTCCAGAAGGTTTAGAAGCATTTATGGGAATGTTTGACCATTCTTCCAGAAGCGCATTTGTGATGTCAGGCACTGATGTGGATGAGAAGGCTTGGCTCACAGTCTCCGCTTTAATTCATCCCAAAGGTGTTCTATTGGGTTGAGCTCAGGACTCTGTGCAGGCCAGTCAAGTTCCTCCACCCCAAACTCGCTCATCCATGTCTTTATGGACCTTGATTTGTGCACTGGCCCAAATCATTTAATAGAAGGGGAAATATGGTGTGGGGTTGTTTTCTAGTGGTTGGGCTTGGCCCCTGAGTTCCAGTGAAGGGAGCTTTTAAGGCATCAGCATATCAAAACATTTCTGACAATTTCATGCTCCCAACTTTGTGGCAATGGTTTGGAGATGGCCCCTTCCTGTTCCAACATGACTGCACACCAGTGCAAAAAGCAAGGTTTATAAATGCTCTATATAATTCTCTATATGTTCTCATCCAACATCAGTGCCTGATCTCACAAATGCATTTTTGGAAAAATGGTCAAACATTCCCATAGACACACTCCTAAACCTTGTGGACAGCCTTCCCAGAAGAGTGGAAGCTGTTTTCGATGCAAAGGGTGGGCCAACTCAATATTGAACCCTACCGACCAAGACTGGGATGTCATTAAAGCTCATGTGGGTGTAAAGGTAGGTATCCCAATACTTTTGACAATATAGTGTATGTAATGTATATTTATCGGGAGAGATGGAGGCGGGTGTCTGAGTGGTTCCCCATGCATAAATCTGTATCAACCAGAATGAATGAATGATCGATCGATATCGGTTTTTCGTTGCCGATACAGATATTTTAAAATATTATAGGAAAATATCGTGCTCAACAGGTATATCACAATAAATCTAGGTCATAATCAAAATATAAATGGAAAAAAACAACAAAGAAGCTCTCATGGTGCAGTAAGTCCCCTGATGACGTCAGTGCGGGCTGACGAAACGTGCGTTGGGAACGTGAGACCGTAAACTTCCGGTTGGTGGAACGCAGGCGTGGAGCGGCGTCTCATACACCTTGCAACCCTGATTTTTTTGATGTACAAGGCGTGTTTTTATATGGATTGTAGTAACAGTGGCGGAGCCAGAGGGTTAGCTGGGGTGGCAATTGCCACCCTAGAAGAAGTCCTTGACACCCCTGTTGCCACCCCAGTCCTGGGCGGGTGGCCGGGTGCATGGCAGCGGAAGAATCGCCGTACGGCCGGGAGCTGCGAAGGGAGGGAGGCGGATGGATTGGAGAGCAGGGAAGACCGGATTCCTGCTATTTACACAGCCAGTGGTGTCGGCAGGGGGGGCTGAACGGTGCTTCATCCCCGAGTGTGCCCCCAAAAAGTTATTTGCCCCGAGTGTCAAATATCATATGCCATTGCTCCTCCTTCCTAGTTCCTTCGGCTCTCAGCTGAGCAGCGCTGCAGCCAGAAGGAGACGGAGGGGGGTGGAAGCGGAGCCAATGCTAAGCGGCAAGGAGAGGAATTTGAAATCCTCCTCCGCTCCGAGAACCTCTTCTGCTGTCACATGATGAGAGGAGGAGGATTTCAAATTCCTCTCCTTGCCGCTTAGCATTGGCTCCGCCTCCACCCCCCTCCGTCTTCTGGCTGCAGCGCTGCTCAGATGAGAGCCGAATGAAGAAGAATGTGAGTGCCGGGGGGGGGGGAAAGAGGAATGTGAGTTCCCGAGGGGGGGGGAAGAATGTGAGTGCCCGAGGGGGGGGGGGGTGGAAGAAGAATGTGAGTGCCCGAGGGGGGGGGGAGAGGAATGTGAGTGCCCGAGGGGTGGGGGGGAGAAGAATGTGAGTGCCCGAGGGGGGGGGTGGAAGAAGAAAGTAAGTGCCCAAGAGGGAGGTGGAAGAAGAAAGTGAGTGCCCGAGGGGGGGTGGAAGAAGAAAGTGAGTGCCCGAGGGGGGGTGGAAGAAGAAAGTGAGTGCCCGAGGGGGGGGGGGTGGAAGAAGAAAGTGAGTGCCCAAGGGGGGGTGGAAGAAGAAAGTGAGTGCCCGAGGGGGGGGAAGAAGAATGTGAGTGCCCGATGGGGGGGGAGGGAGGAGGAAGAAGGTGAGTGCCTGAGGGGGGGGGAGGGAGGAAGAAGAATGTGAGTGCCCGAGGGGGGGGGTGGAAGAAGAATGTGAGTGCCCGAGGGGGGGGGGAGGAATGTGAGTGCCCGAGGGGTGGGGGGGAGAAGAATGTGAGTGCCCGAGGGGGGGGGGGGTGGAAGAAGAAAGTGAGTGCCCAAGGGGGGGGGGTGGAAGAAGAAAGTGAGTGCCCAAGGGGGGGTGGAAGAAGAAAGTGAGTGCCCGAGGGGGGGGAGGGAGGAGGAAGAAGGTGAGTGCCTGAGGGGGGGAGGGAGGAAGAAGAATGTGAGTGCCCGAGGGGGGGGAAGAAGAATGTGAGTGCCCGATGGGGGGGGAGGGAGGAGGAAGAAGGTGAGTGCCTGAGGGGGGGGAGGGAGGAAGAAGAATGTGAGTGCCCGAGGGGGGGGAAGAAGAATGTGAGTGCCCGACGGGGGGGGGAGGGAGGACAAAGAAGGAGAGTGCCTGAAGGGGGGGGAGGGAGGAAGAAGAATGTGAGTGCACGAGGGGGGGGAGGAGGAGGAAGGTGAGTGCACGAGGGGGGGGAGGAGGAGGAAGGTTAGTGCCTGAGGGGGGGGTGGAAGAAGGTTAGTGCCTGAGGGGGGTGGAAGAAGGTTAGTGCCTGGGGGGGGAGGAGGAAGAAGGTTAGTGCCTGAGGGGGAGGGAGGAGGAAGAAGGTGAGGGCCCGAGGGGGGGGGAGGAAGAAGGTGAGGGCCCGAGGGGGGGGGGGAGGAAGAAGGTTAGTGTCTGAGGGGGGGAGGGAGGAGGAAGAAGGTTAGTGCCTGAGGGGGGGGTGGAAGAAGGTTAGTGCCTGAGGGGGGGGGGAGGAGGAAGGTTAGTGCCTGAGGGGGAGGGAGGAGGAAGAAGGTGAGTGCCCGAGGGGGGGGAGGGAGGAGGTAGAAGGTTAGTGTATGAGGGGGGGAGGGAGGAGGAAGAAGGTGAGTGCCTGAGGGGGGGGAGGGAGGAGGAAGAAGGGGAGTGCCTGAGGGGGAGGGAGGAGGAAGAAGGTGAGTGCCCGAGGGGGGTGGGAGGGAGGAGGTAGAAGGTTAGTGTATGAGGGGGGAGGGAGGAGGAAGAAGGTGAGTGCCTGAGGGGGGAGGGAGGAGGAAGAAGGGGAGTGCCTGGGGGGGAGGGAGGAGGAAGAAGGTGAGTGCCTGAGGGGGGGAGGGAGGAGGAAGAAGGTGAGTGCCCGAGGGAGGGGGAGAGGAAGAAGGTGAGTGCCTGAGGGGGGAGGGAGGAGGAAGAAGGTGAGTGCCCGAGGGAGGGGGGAAGGAAGAAGGTGAGTGCCTAGATGGGGGGGGGGAGGAGGAAGAAGGTGAGTGCCTGAGCAAGTCTCCCTGTGTGACTGGATAGGAGGGGCATCCTTGGAATCCATCCACAGTGGCGGCCGGTGTACAGAGGGCGCAGGGGCGCCGCCCCCCCATCCATGCGTCCGGCCCCCTAATCTGCATGCAGGGGCGTTCAATGGGATTTTTTTTTTTGCATCACCTGATTAGAGCAAGAGGCTCTAATAGGGCGATGCAAAGGGTGGACCCGGGGCGCAGAGCAGTGCATCCCGAGCCCACCCATTGCGTGACAATAGCGAATGAAAATTCGCTATTGTCACACCGATCCAACTCCTGGCCAATCAGGAAGCGCGTCCGATGCGCGATTCTTGATTGGCCACAAGACAAACCCCTTGCCATTAGCTGAGGAGGAGGACTCGTGGAGACGCGCCGCCAGTCACCGGGACTCAGAAGAAGCCGCTGCTGCTGGAAGGACTCGTGGAGATGCGCTGCCGGTCACCGGGACTGAGAAGAAGCTGCCCGCTGCCGCTCCAGGTAGGTAAGGGGGCACGCACGCTGATCTCTGCATTGGGGGCATGTATGCTGATCTCTGCATTGGGGGCATGTATGCTGGTCTCTGCATTGGGGGCATGTGTGCTGGTCTCTGCATTGGGGGCATGTGTGCTGGTCTCTGCATTGAAGGGGGCATATACGCTGATCTCTGCATTGAAGGGGGCATATACGCTGATCTCTGCATTGAAGGGGGCATGTACGCTGATCTCTGCATTGAAGGGGGCATATACGCTGGTCTCTGCATTGAAGGGGGCATATACGCTGATCTCTGCATTGAAGGGGGCATATACGCTGATCTCTGCATTGAAGGGGGCATGTACACTGGTCTCTGCATTGGGGGCATGTACGCTGGTCTCTGCATTGGGGGCATGTATGCTGGTCCCTGCATTGGGGGCATGTATGCTGGTCTCTGCATTGAAGGGGGCATGTACGCTGGTCTCTGCATTGAAGGGGGCATGTATGCTGGTCTCTGCATTGGGGGCATGTATGCTGATCTCTGAATTGGGGGCATGTATGCAGATCTCTGCATTGAAGGGGGCATATACGCTGATCTCTGCATTGAAGGGGGCATATTTGCTGATCTCTGCATTGAAGGGGGCATGTACGCTGGTCACTGCATTGAAGGGGGCATGTACGCTGGTCACTGCATTGAAGGGGGCATGTACGCTGGTCTCTGCATTGAAGGGGGCATGTATGCTGGTCTCTGCATTGAAGGGGGCATGTATGCTGGTCTCTGCATTGGGGGCATGTATGCTGATCTCTGAATTGGGGGCATGTATGCAGATCTCTGCATTGAAGGGGGCATATACGCTGATCTCTGCATTGAAGGGGGCATATTTGCTGATCTCTGCATTGAAGGGGGCATGTACGCTGGTCACTGCATTGAAGGGGGCATGTACGCTGGTCACTGCATTGAAGGGGGCATGTACGCTGGTCACTGCATTGAAGGGGGCATGTAAGCTGGTCACTGCATTGAAGGGGGCATATACGCTGATCTCTGCATTGAAGGGGGCATATACGCTGATCTCTGCATTGAAGGGGGCATATAGGCTGATCTCTGCATTGAAGGGGGCATATACGCTGATCTCTGCATTGAAGGGGGCATATACGCTGGTCACTGCATTGAAGGGGGCATGTATGCTGGTCACTGCATTGAAGGGGGCATGTACGCTGGCCATTGCATTGAAAGGGGGCATGTACACTGGTCACTGCATTGAAAGGGGGCATGTACACTGGTCACTGCATTGAAAGGGGGCACGCTGGTCAGTCTGCATTGAAAGGGGGCACGCTGGTCTCTCTGCATTGAAAGGGGGCACACTATACCTTAATTACTGAAGGCCCGTTTCTCACTTTTGCGACCTCAAAGTCACGCAATTTTTTACAGCGTTTTTTGCCGCAAAGCAATGCCTATTACATTTTTCTGTTTGCGCCCCCCTAAAATTTTTGAGCACCAGCCGCCACTGACCCCAATATACCTAGAATAATGTGCACATATTAATCTGCAAGTGTTCACAGATATGTATAGGTCAGAGTGTTTAACTGACAAATGTGATGTTGATGTATTTTTCTGCTCTGAATCTAATAAATGCATACTTTACACCCCCCCTTTCCAGTACCCCCCAGAGCTCTTCAGGCCCCCCCCCCCACCAGTGCTCTTTAGTTCCCCCCCCCCTCCCCCAGGGCTCTTCAGCTCCCAACAGTGCTTTACAGCTCCCCCCTATTTCAATAATTTAAGCTAATATGCATTTTGCCACATATTTTTTGTAAAAGTGTATTTTGATTGGTTTGCAAAAAAATTATTACATCTACAAACTATGGAACTTTTTATTTTTTAATTGTTTTTACTAGTAATGGCAGCATTCAGCGATTATTAGAGGGACTGCGACATTGCGGTGGACAAATCTGACACTAAATGACACTTTATATATTGACCCCCCAAAATAATACCTTGCCACCCCTGTTTTAAAAGTCTAGCTCCGCCACTGTGTAGTAAGTGCAATTTAAGGCAATAAATGTTTCTTTTGATTTGACTTACTGCACCATGAGAGCTTCTTTGTTTTCTTCCATTTATATTTTGATCCTGGATCCATCTTCTGGCTTGACTACACACTCTCAATGGTGAGAGAGTGTGATGCGGATGGTCGGACTATATGTGGATCATTATGTCTTTGTGACCCCCTATAATCAAGGGGTCCTGTATTTCTGGTAAGAAGTACCTATTAAGAGCACTGGGTGAAAGTGTGGAGGTGAAGGCTTTGAAATCTCACTTCTATCAAGTTTGTGCTTCCATCAATTGCTGCTGTTATATATTTTTTAACCCTTCTGATGCTTTGAGCACTAAAGACTTTGCTTTAATTATTCACATGTTTTGCACATTTGTCATTACTTCCCATGACCTAGATTTATTGTGATATACCTGTTGAGCGCGATATTTTCCTATAATATTTCACTTGTCACATACGTTATTACGTTGTTTGTTTTCAGCTCACAGTGTGAAAGCAATTTCACCAAAATTATTTATATATATTTGTTCACAATTCGTTTACTGAAACCACTGTGTTTCTGTTTTTTAAGTGCTTTATACCCATTTGCGCAGTTTTTTGGTGTCACACCAAACCTTTTTGATACAGATATTTTGGCCAATGCATATCGGTATTGGCCGATATTGGCTGATATTTTTGTACATTTTTTTTTGACAGATACTGTTGTGGAGGGATCTGGGGGTATGTAGATAGCCTTTGCTTATATTTGAGGGAGGCTGCAGCCTATTATCCCCCCTTTTCCTTAGCGTGGAGTACACTCCTTTCAGTGCCCGGAAGTGATGTCACTCATGAGTCATGACCCGTCGTCAGTGGGGAAGCCGATGTGTGTGTCAGACGGCTCCGATTACCGCCTGACACCCATGATCGTTCCCCGCTGAGAGAGGACGGTCGGCTGTTGTAAACACAGCCGACCGTCCTTCTCCCTGAAATAATCACAGAGCTCATGTAATCCTTCTACAAAGTATATAGGATCACATGTCTCTGTGGTCATCTCAGAAGCCACGCCCTCCCACAGTTAGAATCACTTTCCTAGGGTCACATTTAACCCCTTGATCACCTATACTGTTAACCCCTTCCCTTCCAGTGTCATTATTACAGTAACAGGGCATATTTTTAGCACTGATTACTGTAGTAATGTCACTGGTACCCCCAAAAGTGTCAAAAGTGTCAAAAATGTCCGATCTGTCCGCCGCAATGTCGCAGTCCCTCAAAAAATTGCAGATCGCCGCCATTACTAGTAAAAAAAAACAATAAAAATTAAATAAATCTTTCCCGTAGTTAGTAGACGTGACAACTTTTGCGCAAACCAATCAAAATACGCTTATTGTGATTTTTTTTTTTACCAAAAATATGTGGAAAACAAATTGGCCTAAAATGTTAAAAAATTTAGATTTTTATTTATTTATTTATTTTGGAACGTCATATAGCAGAATGTGAAAAATATAGTTTTTTTTCAAAATCGTTGCTCTATTTTTATTTATAACACAAAAAATAAAGATCGCACAGGTGATCAAATACAACCAAAAGAAAGTTCTATTTGTGGGAAAAAAAGGACGTAAATTTTGTTTGGGTACAGCGTCGCACGACCGCGCAATCGTCCGTTAAAGTAACACAGTGCCGAATCGCAAAATAGGGCCTGGTCATTATTTAACCACTTGCCTACAGTGCACTTTCACCCCCTTCCTGCCCAGACCGATTTTCAGCTTTCAGCGCTCTAACTCTTTGACTGAGAATTACTCAGTTATGCAACACTGTACCCATACAAAAATTGTGTCCTTTTTTTCACACAAATAGAGCTTTCTTTTGATGGTAGTTGATCAATACTGGGTTTTTTATTTTTTGTGCTATAAATAAAAAAAGACTGAAAATATTGTGAAAAAACGCATTTTTCTTTGTTTCTGTCATAAAATTTTGCAAATTAGTCATTTTTCTTCACAAATTTTGGCCAAAATTTATACTGCTACTTATCTTTGGTAAAAATAACCCAAGTAAGTGTATATTATTTGGTCTTTGTGAAAGTTATAGAGTCCACAAGCTATGGTGCGAATCATTGAAAATTGATCACACTTGATCACACCTGATGTACTGAAGGCCTATCTCATTTCTTGAGACACTAAAAGGTCAGGAAAGTACAGATTTTTTTTTTTTTTTTTTTTACAAATTGCCGTATTAACAGGTTATTTCTCTCACACAGCACATGTATACTTGCAACTACACCCCAAAACACATTCTACTACTCCTCCTGAGTATGGCGATACCACATGTGTGAGTCTTTTTTACAGCCTGGCCACATACAGAGGCCTAACATCCAAGTAGCAGCGTCCGGCATTCTAGGAGCACAAATTACACATATAATTTCCTGACAACCTATCGCACTTTTGAAGGCCCTGGAGCTCCAGGACAATGGAAACCCCCATAAAATGACCCCATTTTGGAAAGCAAACAGCCCAACGTATAATTTTTGAGGCATAATGAGTCTTTTGAATATGTCATTTTTTTCCACAAGTTTTTGGAAAATGTGGAAAGAAAATGAAAACACATTTTTTTTACAAAAAGCTGTCCATTTATGCAATATTTCTAACACATAGCATGTACATAGCAAAAATTGCACCCCAAAATACATTCTGCTATTCCTCCTGAGTATGGCGATACCACATGTGTAACACTTTTTCACAGCCTGGCCACATACATAGGCCTAACATCCAAGTAGCCCTTTACACAAAGTTGTCCATTTATCCACTTTAAGACTGGGCCTATTTTTGACACTTGGTGTTTACAAGCTAAAATCATTTTTTTTGCTAGAAAACTACTTGGAACCCCCCAAACATTATATATTGGCTGTTTCCCCCCTGCCGGTGACGGGGGGTGTCCCGGGGACACCCCGACACCGGCAGTGCAGGGCGGCGCGCACGCGATCGCGCGCCTGCCCTGCTTAAAGTGCCGCCGTCATATGACGGCGGCCCAGGATAATGGTCGCACCGCTCCGCCGTCATATGACGGCGGGCGGGCGGCAAGCGGTTAAAGTGGTTAAAATGTCAGCTGGAATGTTCTAGGTATGATACAGCAGCAGTGGCTGCTAAAATGTAGCCATTCCTGTGTAAAATGACACTTGCAGTAAGCCTGGGTTCACACATATGCGGTGCGGGAAACGCAGCGATCCCTGTGCATTTCCCGCACTGCATTGCAATCACACTGTGTTTGCCATCCGCTGAGCATATCAATGCAAAGTTAGGGACACCCCCAAATGCATTGCAAATGCAGAGCTGTTTGCCTTCACAGGATCGCATGGTACAAAACGACCATGTGATGCGGCTCCAAAACAGGTCATTGCACTTCTTTTGTGTGATGCAGTGCAATTGCAAAACACACCGCACTGAATTGCATGTGAATTGCATAGGAATGCGGTACGGTTTATGTGTGATTCAAAAGGGGGTTATATTATGAACTGGGGCTTAGTCTGGTCAGCAAGTGTCACTGAGTAGTATAATGTGACAAAATGTATTGTTACTTTGTTTTTAACATTTCAATAATTTGCAAATTAAAGGGGTGACCTCAATCTGCATATGACATCAGTTAAAAGCAACCTTTAATCCATTATAAACCTTTAGTTTACTCTCCTCACCTAATTAACTTCTTCCTCCCCCTCTACCCATAGATACGATTTTTCTATATATTTTTTTTAAAATATATATATATATATATATTTTTTTTTTTAAACAAAATTGGAAAAAAAGTACATTTTTTAAAATTTGCAAATAACTTTGCCATGCTTTGTATTGGAAACATAATTTTAATACCATTTTAAAAGGGTTAGTTATAGAATCAATTGTATACTTTGTATCTATTGCAACGTGTGTCAATATAGAAAAAACACATCTTTTTGTCTATAGAGTGCATAGATAAAATAAATAATGACAAATGAAAATGAATGACAAATGAAGGCTTATATTTTGTGTCTAGAAAAACAAGGTATGGATTACTTGCTGAACAAATAGGCCCATATTATATAAATATATAAATATATTATAAATAAATAAATATAAATATATAATATATAAATATTATATATAAATGTAAAAATTGGTTATTTTTGTTTTCTTTCAGTGTACATTTAAAAAATAGGATCAGTATATTGCTATTTCCCCACCGCCATTTATAAGTGCAGATGGAGAAAACAGTTCAAGCAGACATTCCACTCTCTAATCCCTATGTACCAAAGTGTGATCATTTGGGGATGTGTGATAATTGTAATAGTTAATCAGAGCATCCACATGCTACTGTTTTCATTAGAGATACCTCCTCTTGTGAACAGGGCATCTTGTCCGTTTGGGGACAATTGGAACTGCAATCACTAATGCTTGAACAGCCGCCGATTGGCTATCACAGTGATCAGTCACTGTAAAGCCCTCCCCTGTTTTTTTTTTTGTCTCTGTGAATGGACAAGACAGATACATTGTATCTGTCTCTGTCATTGCAGAGATAGAAATAAAAAGTGTGTATAGAAAAAAAATTTAATAAAAATAATTTAAAAAAATAAATAAATACCTAGATCAAGGTTTGATCTAGGTCAGCCCCAGAGTTCGTGTTTGAGTCAAGGCCAGGGTCAAAGGTGGTCAGGGTCAGTATTTTTTGGACAGGATTTTTTTTTAATTAGTATTAGTGTCAGTGTGTTTTAGGCAGAATAAAAAAAAAAAAAAAGCAAAATTTGCACTATTGTTTCTGGGCTGTACTATTTGTACAAACAACAACTAGCATACACATAAGTGGTATTGCTGTGATTTTCAGGAGCAGGAGAATATTTATTTTGGGTTATTCTTTGATAGTAGGTTATGGTTGTAGCAAGAAATATACAGTTACTTTTTTTTTAAATAATGTTTTTTTTTTACTATTTTGGGCCAGTTTTCCTTTGATAGTAAAAAAAAAAAAAAAATCCGGAGATATCAACTAGCATTTTAGTTAAATATCTCTTTATTATGATTTTCAAGAATAATAATACATAGATAACATGAAGAACAGTTCATATATGCTATCATCCATAATACAGTAATAACGACATATATATAAGACCGAAGGACCATAAGTCCAAAAGAAACTTCAATCATCCCTATAGGAGACCTTAATACCATAAACACCACTTGTCACCTATAGTCCCTTATTGACAATCGAGAAATCCCTGCAATATCCACTAAATTGCTACAAAAACCAAAACAGACACACACAAAAAAAAAGGAGGGGGGAGAGGGGTGAGGGAGGAAAGGCAAGGCTACTTCCCTTTTTAAAGATATCAACTAGCATTTACCACCAAAGGAAAGCCCAATTTGTCCTGAAAAAAACAAGGTATAATCCACCTGAATGCACAAAGTAGTCGTGATGATATGTACAGGTATACTAACACATGTTAAAGTTGCAAAATTGGGCTTGGGCATTAAGATTTGTTTTACCCTTAAGGCCCGTACACACGTACCGATCGTCGGCATACAAACGTCGGTGGACGAAGGATCTGCCGATTGTACGCGTGTTAGTATGGTGCCTCCGACAGATGTCTGCGCACAATCCGCGGACAAAAGTCTTTCGTGCAAACATGAAAATATTTGTATGCCGACACCAGAACGGACGATTGTTCGCCTGTCAGTACACAATTCGGCCGACAGACCGCAGATTTGCAAGACTGGGCATGCTCAGAAAATAGAAAACACAGGGAAAGTTAACCATTACATGACATCACTTCTGCAGTCGGCGGACAAAATTCTTGTGCTGTCCTTGTGCTGTCTTTGCACTTTTCAGCAGACACCGACATCCCGGGGAGAAAAGAGGAACATTTGTAAGCCGACCATCGGTACGTGTGTACGGGGCTTTAGACGCAAAGGGGTTAAACGAACTTGACAAGAATTCTTCTTCCAATGTTTTTTTTTTCCCATCAAAAAGGGTTTTATTGAAGAAAATTGTTTCAATACAAAGTATAAAGGTGTTGAACATAACAACAATAGGATGTATAATGCGAGAGTAAAAGCAGGCATCAGTACAAATCTGTGTTGTATAAATGGCCGACAGTGCCAACATTTAATGTAAGTTATTGTCTTCATGTAACCAAGAAGAAAACCAGACTATGACCTGTGGAACGTGGTCTTTGCTGGAGTGGTAGCTCTTTTTCCTTTGCATTAAGATCAGCTCGAAAGGGTTTACGTTTACAGTAGGTCTCAGTTTAGGAATAAAAGGGTATTTTCTGAGGATAGGTCGTGTCTGTTTGGGAGGTGCGTAATATTGGTCTGTTTCATATTGCTGGATGTCAGTATGGCGGCTCATTTTAGAAGTTCAGGTAATGCAAGAGATATGTAAGCGGAGAAAGGTAATAAGAGTACAGAGAGAAAGAGGAGAAAAAAAAAGTAAACAGAGGATAAGAAGGGGAAGGGAGGCGGGGGAGGGCTGGTGGTAAGGGAGGGGAATGGGTGTATGGGGGGGAGAGGGTTCAGAGGGGAACATGAAAAGGGTATGGGGGGGGAGACAGAGGGGATCGTCTCTTCGGTCTTCACCTGTGGCAGCTTATCAAAGATCAGTATAGATGTTCATCCAGGCGGATTGTCCTTCAAAGGGGACCTCCCTCATTCATCCCTTGTTTAGGGGGGGGAGGTCCTTTGTGAAAGGATGGAGGTATGAAAAAAGAGTAGTTATTGGTGGGAGCGAGCAGGGTAGAGTATCTCTCTGTCATGCAGAAGTGAATCCAGCAGGCACAGATTTATGAGAATTTTGTTGGTGAATCTCGTGCAATGTGAATTAGTTCCTCCATTTCTGCAATTTTATTTCAATACAAGCAAGCCATACGGAAATAATCGGGGTCTGGGGAGATCCCCAGTATTCCAATGTTTACTATATCACTTTGTGATATAAATTCGTTAGAAAATCTCAAATAATCATCTATCACCCTCCATACAGTACTATGCAAAGGTTTTAGGCAGGTGTGGAAGTTTCTGACCTGCCTCAGAAGATCTTGTAAGCCCGGGTATCTGTTCAAGAAACGCTGCACTACCAGATTCAGGACATGTGACAAGCATGGATAATGTGTCAAGTGTCCCTGTCCGAGGGCGGAGAGAAGGTTGGTGCCATTGTCACATACAACCATTCCTGGGTCAAGCTGCTGTGGCGCCACCCACTTCTCAGCCTGCCCCTGCAGAGCTGACAGAGTCTCTGGCCCGGTGTGGCTCCCGTCCCCTAGACAGACCAACTGAAGCACAGCATGGCATCTTTTAGTCTGACTGCTTGTGTAGCCCCTTGAGCGCTTAGGCAGCACTGCTGGTTCAGAGGACAATTCAGCAGAAGAGGGCATAGAAGAAGAAGAAGAGGGCCTGTTCCTGTGCCCAGCAAGAGTAACCGCACCACCAACACCCAAGGCCGAATTTTTCTGCACCTGTATGACAAGTACATGAGATTTCAATTTTGTATCGAATTTTGAACAGCAGGGCCCCTTCCTGTGCCCAGTAAGAGTAACTGCGAGGAGTTGTGGTGTTCAGGCACCACCAACACCTAAGGCACAATTTTTCTGCACCTGTATGATAAGTACATGCAATTTCAATTTTGAATGGAATTTTTAACAGAAGAGCCCGTCCCTTCGCCTTGCGCCTGCGAGTTTTTTTTTTTTTTTATAAAGTTGTCATACCGGATCCAAATCCATTCCAGACCCGAAGGGACTGGGGGGGGGACCCTAAGCCGTTTTTTTTTTCTCATGTTTTTTTTTTTATCTGTATTGCCGGAAGCCAACAATACATTACAGCCGCGAGCAAGTTTAAATTAAATTTTTTCCTTTAGAAATGTCAGTATTGCTGCAGTAGACTACATACATCGCACAAATGAGGACAAAAGGTTATCCTCAGCCAAAGCCCCCTATGAGAGGTGCCACATCCCGGGTAAGCAAATACAGCAAAGGAAAGGGGTTCCCCTAAGGGGTTGGGACTTTTAAGGCACTCAGATTAGTATGAGACAAGTATAGATAGTAGGGTTTTTTTTTTAAAAAATATCAAAGTTTTATAAACAACCATAAGAGTCTAAAAACAGCAAAATATTACATATACATAGAAAATAAGCAGACAGAAAATGCAATACAGTACAGCCACAGAGACGTGCAATATGATTCACAATCAAATACCCAACGCGTTTCGAAGCTATTCGCTTCTTCTTCAGGGGTAATGTAAAGTATTGCACATAAATTTCTATAATAGAAACATAGAAGTATGTTAGAAACAATACAGTATATAATTAGTGAAGTCGCGAACATAAAATTCGCCGTTCGCGAACAGCGAACGCGAACATCGGCGAATGTTCGCGAACCGGCGAACATTGCGAACCGCCATAGACTTTAATAGGCAGGCGAATTTTAAAAACCCACAGGGACTCTTTCTGGCCACAATAGTAATGGAAAAGTTGTTTCAAGGGGACAAACACCTGGACTGTGGCATGCCGGAGGGGGATCCATGGCAAAACTCCCATGGAAAATTACGTAGTTGACGCAGAGTCGGGTTTTATTCCATAAAGGGCATAAATCACCTAAAATTCCTAAATTGTTTGGAATAACGTGCTTTAAAACATCCAGTGTGTGTATACGAACAGGTATGATGTTGTATCGATCAGGTAGTGTAAGGGTTACGCCCAGACTTGTATAAAGTACTCAAAATTTCTACTTGAGTAAAAGTACAAGTGCTCGATCAAAAAATTACTTGAGTAGAAGTGGAAGTGCTCGCAGAAAAAGTTACTTAAGTAGAAGTACTAAAGTATTCAACATTTTTTTTACTTAAGTATTGCAAGTAGTTTTTTCAAAAAATTTGCTACTTAAGTACTAAAAGTAAAAAGTACCAGTAGTTTTGAAAAAAAATTTCTACTCAAGTACTAAAAGTAGAAGTACAAGTACTGTGTTATGTAGTTATTAAAGAAATAAGTCAAAAGTTTGAACATCATATTGTTTTTATTATTTCAAATGATTTATTCAAATGATTAACCTGTGTTTGTTAGTAGTTTCTTGATGCACTTTAAGCGCTGTAGCACCATTTATTTGTTTGTTTCATATTTTCTTTTTATTGGAAAGATTTGGTATAGCAGCTTTTATTATACACAGCCTTTATTTTCGTATGCGCTGATTTACAAATGACATTATACACATTTTTTTGAGCTTTATGCAACCTGCCATCTACTGTTCTGGCAGTGGTAATTTTTTTAAAAGTAACGAGTAACTATGCAGCACAAAAAAAAAAATACTTGAGTAGAAGTATCGAAATCATCGAAAAAATGTAGTGAAGTAAAAGTAGAAGTAGGAGAAAAAAATTCTACTCTAGGAAAGTACAGATACCGCATTTCGGTACTTAAGTACAGTACTTAAGTAGTTCTACTTCGTTACTATACATCTCTGGTTACGCCCGCTTCACAGTGACAGACCAAACTCCCCGTTTAACGCACCGCAAACAACCGCAAACAGACCAGAACCGACCAAAATGGGACAGGAACTGGGCTTTAAGGGTTAGGGTTAGGTTTAGTGTTAGGGGCTAGGGTTAGGGTTACGGTGAGATACTTAGGGTTAGAGTTAGTAACCCTACCCCTACGCCTCTAACCCTAACCGTCTAACCCTAAGCACTAAAAATAACCCTTACCCTAGCCCTAATTCTAATTTTTTTTCTGGTTCTGGACATGCTACAGAGCTGAAACTTCACAGGTACACTTTTTAGACCCCCAGACACTGAATCATACAAAAAAAAGTTCTTAAAAATTGTAATTTATTGATAGAGAGCCAATTATTGGAAACATTTTAAAAAAAATAAAAATAAAAAAGTTTCAGCTCTGTAGCATGTCCGGAACCAGAAAAAAATACGAATTAGGGTTAGGGCTAGGGTTAGGCTTAGGGCTAGGTTTAGGGTTAGGGCTAGTGTTAGGGTTAGGGTTAGAGTTAGGGTTATTTTTATGGCTAGGCTTAGAGGGTTAGGGTTAAGGTTAGAGGGTTAGGGTTATGGTTAGAGGGTTAGGGTTAGGTTTAGTGTTAGGGGCTAGGGTTAGGGTTACGGTGAGATACTTAGGGTTAGAGTTAGTAGCCCTACCCCTCTAACTCTAACCCTCTAACCCTAAGCACTAAAAATAACCCTAACCTTAGCCCTGACCCTAACCCTAGCCCTAACCCTAACCCTAACCCTAGCCCTAACCCTAATTCTATTTTTTTTCTGGTTCTGGACATGCTACAGAGCTGAAACTTCACAGGTACACTTTTTAGACCCCCCAGACAATAAATCCAAAGAAATGTTTTTTTTTTTTTTAAGTTTTTTTTTTTTAATTGTCTCTCTATCAAAAATGACAATTTTTCAGAACTTTTTTTGTGTGATTTAGTGTCAAGGGGGTCTAAAAAGTGTACCTGTGAAGTTTCAGCTCTGTAGCATGTCCAGAACCAGAAAAAAAGATCATTTTTCAGTAGAGCAGGGATGGTGGGAACCCCTTTTACACCTATATGATCTTTTTTTCTGGTTCTGGACATGCTACAGAGCTGAAACTTCACAGGTACGCTTTTTAGACCCCCCAGACAATAAATACAAAGACATTTTTTTTTTAAGTTTTTTTTTTTTAATTTTTCCAATAATTGGCTCTCTATCAAAAATGACCATTGTTAAGAACTTTTTTGTGTGATTTAGTGTCTAGGGGGTCTAAAAAGTGTACCTGTGAAGTTTCAGCTCTGTAGCATGTCCAGAACCAGAAAAAAAGATAATTTTTCAGTAGAGCAGGGATGGTGGGAACCCCTTTTACACCTATATGATCTTTTTTCTCTGGTTCTGGACATGCTACAGAGCTGAAACTTCCCAGGTACGCTTTTTAGACCCCTCCAGACACTAATCCAAAAAAAGTCATGCCTGCCACCGTATATATCAGTGGTGGGGGGGGCAGTGGCACTGCAGTGGGCACAGTACACTCTGTGGACCTGACAGTCACTGGCACCCAGGCAACTGCAATTATAAAAAAATATATATATTTTTACTTTGCAAGCTGCTGTGCCACCGTATATATATCAGTGGTGGGTGGGCACGCAGTGGCACTACAGTGGGCACAGTACACTCTGTGGACCTGACAGTCACTGGCAGCCCAGGCAACTGCAATAATAAAAATTTTTTTTTTTTCAATTTGCAACAAGATGCTGTGCCACCGTATATATATCAGTGGTGGGCAGTGCACTGCAGTGGGTACAGTGCACTCTGTGGACCTGACACAGCACTCACTGCAATTATGACAGAGGAAAAAAAAATATTTTTTAAAATGCAAGGTACTGTGCCTGTGCCACCCGAAATGAGTGTGGTGTGCACACAGTACAGTCTGTGGTGGGTCTTTGGCCTCTCATACACAGCGGGCAGGCAACTGCAGTGTACAATAGAGATATATATATATATATATATATATATATATATATATATATATATATATATATATATATATATATATAAAAAAAGAAAAAACTCAATTACCAGCCCTTAAAAGGGCTTTTGGGGACACTAGATATATATATATATATATAAAAAGAAAAAACTCAATTACCAGCCCTTAAAAGGGCTTTTGGGGACACTAGATAGATATATATATATAAAAAAAAAAAAAAATACACAAATACCAGCCCTTAGAAGGGCTTTTTGGGGTGCTGTCAGGATGCTGTCCTTACAGCAGTAGTGGACCAAGAACACTGACTAGCAAGACCAGGAACACTGACTAACAACTGTCCCTAGCTTAACAGCAGCAGCAGCAGCAGCAGCAGCTCTCTCCCTACTCTCACTACACACACTGCTTCAGAATGATCTAAGATGGATGCTGCCCTTGCTTATTTATAGGAGGTGGGAGGGTGTGGGAGGGAGGTATGCTGATTGGCTGGAAATGTGCCTGCTGACTGTGAAGTTCAGGGTCAAAGTTTGCCTCAATGATGTATTATAGGGGGTGGACCGAACATAGCATATGTTCGCCCGCAGCGGCGAACGCGAACATGCTAAGTTCGCCGGGAACTGTCCGCCGGCGAACAGTTCGGTACACCTCTATATATAATATAGCTCAACATATTTCTTCAGAGACTTCGTATAGCTTTTACATAATATTAGAGGGAAGGTTCTGAGTGAATACATACTTGTAAGGTCTCTGTCTGTATAAGAAGCAGAGATGTATAGTAACGAAGTAGAACTACTTAAGTACCGAAATGCGGTATCTGTACTTTCCTAAAGTAGAATTTTTTTCTCCTACTTCTACTTTTACTTCACTACATTTTTTCGATGATTTCGATACTTCTACTCCGATATTTTTTTTTTGTGCTGCATCGTTTCTCGTTACTTTTCTCTGCCTTTTCCTTTTTCTTTTTTGTTTGGTTTCCCTCCTTACTGCTCTCTCCTACTCTTTCAATTATCTTCCCCCCTTCCCCCCTCCCCTCCCCTTTTCTATAGGAAGGCAAAGGTAAAGATACCCCCCCTTTTTCATGGGTACCTGGTCTCTGGCCATTTGGGTAGCGTTGTTCCGCTCCAGGCTTCCGCTGGGCCGGCGTGGAGTGCTCCCACATGCGCCTCTCGGCGCTCTGACATGTGTGGCGGCCTTCGGCCACTCCGCTCCTCCCCTCCTTGTCTCCATTCGCTGGCGTCTCAGCGCTGGGAGGCAGGGATTCCGGCGGCCGCGCAGTAGAGGCACGTGCGCATGCGCAGTGCGATCGAGGCACTGGCGGCCATCTTGGTTAAGGGAAGCATGGGGGGTCTCTGATGTAACTTAAGGGGGGGCTTTGTGTGGGCGGTCTCTGATGTAAGGGGGCTCTGTGTGGGGGGTCTCTTATGTAAGGGGGGTCCCTGATGTAAGGGGGGCTCTGTGTGGGAGGGCTCTGATGTAAGGGGAGCTCTGTGTGGAGGGGCTCTGATGTAGGGGGAGCTCTGTGGGGGGCTCTATGGGGGGGACTCTGATGTAAGGGGGGCTCTGTGGGGATGGTCTCTGATGTAAGGGGGCTCTGTGTTGGGGTCTCTGGATGTAAGGGGTGCTTTGTGTGAGGGGTCTCTAAAGTAAGGGGGCTTTGTGTGGGGGTCTCTGATGTAAGGGGGGCTCTGTGGGGGGGTCTCTGATGTAAAGGGGGCTTTGTGTGGGGGGTCTTTGATGTAAGGGGGCTCTGTGTGGGGGGTCTCTGATGTAAGGGGGCGCTGTGTGGGGGGTCTTTGATGTAAGGGGGCTCTGTGTGGGGGGTCTCTGGTGTAAGGGGGCTCTGTGTGGGGGGTCTCTGATGTAAGGGGGCTCTGTGTGGGGGTCTCTGATGTAAGGGGTCTCTGTGTGGGGGGTCTCTGATGTGTGGGGGTCTCTGATGTAAGGGGGCTCTGTGTGGGGGGGTCTCTGATGTAAGGGGGACTCTGTGTGGGAGGGCTCTGATTTGGGGGGCTCTGATGTAAGGGGAGCTCTGTGTGGAGGGGCTCTGATGTAAGGGGAGCTCTGTGGGGGGCTCTATGGGGGGGGGGCTCTGATGTAAGGGGGGCTCTGTGGGGATGGTCTCTGATGTAAGGGGGCTCTGTGTTGGGGTCTCTGATGTAAGGGGGGCTTTGTGTGAGGGGTCTCTAAAGTAAGGGGGCTTTGTGTGGGGATGGTCTCTGATGTAAGGGGGCTCTGTGTTGGGGTCTTTGATGTAAGGGGGGCTTTGTGTGGGGGGCTCTGATGTAAGGGGGCTCTGTGGGGGGGGGTCTCTGATGTAAGGGGAGCTCTGTGTGGGGGGGGTCTCTGATCTAAAGGGGGCTCTGTATGGGGGTCTTTGATGTAAGGGGGCTCTGTGTGGGGGGTCTTTGATGTAAGGGGGGCTCTGTGTGGGGGGTCTCTGATGTAAAGGGGGCTCTTTGTGGAGGCTGGGGGGTCTCTGCTGTAAGAGTGCTCTGTGTGGGGGGTCTCTGATGTAAGTGGGGCCTCTGTGGGGGGTTTCTGTTGTAAGGGGGCTCCGTTGGGGGGTTTCTGTTGTAAGGGGGGCTCCGTTGGGGGGTCTCTGATGTAAGGGGGGTCTCTAATGTAAGGGGGGCTAAGTTTGTAGTGATCATAAAAAAGAAAAGTCAAATGAAGTGCAAAAAAAGTGCAAGAAAAATGTGCAGGGCGCTGGTGGGGGCGCCACAGGATTAGCTCGCACAGGGCACTTGAACACCTAAGGCCGGCCCTGGTTGGGAGGTTCTTTTCCATTAACAGCAGATATGAAATTATATTCATCTTGTTTTGTCACATATATATATTTGAAGATTCACAATATTTTGAACTTTTTATTGACTTAGATTTCATACACTCTTCCTTTATTTCCTTATTGGAATATATTGTTGTATATCACATTGGTTTATATATGATTTTGCGCACCAATAAGCTGTGGAGAAAAAAAAAACATGCAGGGAAGAGAAGGAGGGATGCTTTAAAAGGGGAAGGGAGGGACATACTTTATCTGTTTTTTGTTTACAAAAAGTTACAGCCTAAGGAATTGTGATTGTCCTTTAGGTTAATCATTTGAATAAATCATTTGAAATAATAAAAAACAATATGATGTTCAAACTTTTGACTTCTTTCTTTAATAACTACATAACACAGTACTTCTACTTCTACTTTCAGTACTTGAGTAGAATTTATTTTTCAAAACTACTGGTACTTTTTACTTTTAGTACTTAAGTAGCAATTTTTTTGAAAAAACTACTTGCAATACTTAAGTAAAAAAAATGTTGAATACTTTAGTACTTCCACTTAAGTAACTTTTTCTGCGAGCACTTCCACTTCTACTTAAGTCACTTTTTGATCGAGCACTTGTACTTTTACTCAAGTAGAAATCTCGAGTACTTTATACAAGTCTGAAAAGAAGAAATTCTGCATGCATAAATTTAAAATCAGTTCGGCAGGCTTGGCATTCTCCTCGTGTGTCCACTAGGGGGTATGGATCATAGACAGATGCCTACAAGGTCAGGAAGACCTGTATCTAGAGGGGTAGGCCCCTTTCAAGTTTTGTGTAGAGCTCACACAAACCCATCCATAGGAAGCTGTGTGCGGCTGGAGTCCAAATCAAAGGCAGGCTCAGGTGTGAGAGAGAGATAATGAGAGGGCTGTATCCTAGAAATTAGATGATGGTATTATTGTAAAAAAGCGGAATTTTTTGGCCAGAACAGTAAGATCATATAAGAGTGAAGTGATGTGGGAGACCAAATAATATGGTGCTAAGTTATAGTTGTATAGGTTGTGAAACCTAGACCAAAAAAGAAACCAGGGTGCCAGTGATACAATGAAATGTGGTCAGGGACAGTGTGTCCATCTAAAGATGAAGACAAAAGTGGGTGGCAGTGTTAGAAGATAGACTGAGCAAGCCAAAAGTATTGTAGTGATATAAAAAAGCTGATCCCAATTAGGACATCAGCCAAAGGGAAGACAGCAACATGCATGAAAGAAAAGTCAGAGAA
This sequence comes from Pelophylax lessonae, assembly GCF_965119305.1. Taxonomy (NCBI): domain Eukaryota; kingdom Metazoa; phylum Chordata; class Amphibia; order Anura; family Ranidae; genus Pelophylax; species Pelophylax lessonae. The sequence continues at coordinate 268,428,554 of NC_138768.1, read as the reverse complement.
AATTGATTGCAGCGTCCTACTTACAATTTGTCAGAGGATCTAAAGTGAAGCCAGACCGAAGTGTGACCGTGACAGAGGCACGGTAGAATGAAATGAGTAAAGGAAGTGTGTGCTAATATATAGCTAGTTAGGCTAGGATAAATTGTAAACAACTGAGCGCTGTGAGAAGGAGCTGGAGATCATATGAGTGAACGTACCTGAGCCTATTAGGGCTCCCTGGGAGGTTGGGGCTCGGCGCCGCCTCCCCCTCCACATGACGTGGAGGGGCGGGGTCCGTCTCCCCTTCACTCAAGGCGGAGGGGCGGGACCGCCGCGAAGCCGCGGCCAGCCCACATCCTCCCACCGGCACGGAGAACCTCCCTCCACTGTAAGGAGGACATGGAGGGAAGGAAGCGTGCGCCAGTGCGAGGGCTACGGGTGCCCCAGATGGACAGAAAACCTGGCATACGCGGAGACAGCACTCTAAATAGAGGCGGTCTCACCCGTGCCGGGTCTCAAACAGCAGCCAAGGGACGGACAGTGTGAATGCTGCATAGAGCAGCATGCGGTGTGAGCGAGCATTAGCTTAAATGACACAAAGTGTCTGTGATGATATATAGCAGGATATGCCTGATTGTCTGGGACATATAGAGGAGAAATGCATAGCCATAAAACTGGCTGTACTGTATTGCATTTTCTGTCTGCTTATTTTCTATGTATATGTAATATTTTGCTGTTTTTAGACTCTTATGGTTGTTTAATAAAACTTTGATATTTTTTTCAAAAAAAACCCTACTATCTATACTTGTCTCATACTAATCTGAGTGCCTTAAAAGTCCCAACCCCTTAGGGGAACCCCTTTCCTTTCCTGTATTTACATCGCACAAATGTGCCACTTTACAGGCACAATAAGGGGGCCCCCCAGGCACGATATTAAAAGGAATTTTTCATTTTTATTGTTTCACTTGAAGCTTGATTAAAATCACTGCTCCTTTAAAAACGATAGTTTTAAAAAACATTTTTTGCATTGGTAAATGTCCCCCAGGTCAGTACCCGGAACCCATACACTTTTTTTGGGCAATAACTTGCATTTAAGCCTTTAAAATGAGGACTTTTGATTTTTCATGTTCGAGTCCCATAGATTTCAATGGAGTTCGAAAGTTCTAACAAACTTTCCCCCTGTTCGCGATGTTCTGGTGCGAGCCGAACCGGGGGGTGTTCGGCCCATTACTGCTCATCATCAGTTAGAGCAGTCTTCTGCCTTCTATCAGTGTCTGGTTAAAGCTTGTAGGAGGCGTTTTCACTCTCCCACGATTGTCCTATAAAAATACAGGAACCCTGACCCTCTGTCTGGACAGTGCTGATTGGCTCTGTGCTGATCACATGCACTCTCCCAGGAAAAAAAAACTCTCTAGCAATGCACACCAAACTGAGCACGTGCAGCATACTCCCAAGGCTCTGTTCTATCAGGAGATGGTTTGTGGACAGTGGAAGAAGGGGAGGATCAGACAAGACAGGATCAAACAGCCTTTTTACACGATGCAGAGGATTTACCCCTTGGATTCCACACTGAGTATAACAAGCATACTTTGCTGCATATACAGACTGATTTTACTTTTGTGGGTTTAGTAACACTTTAAGTCAAAACTTTTTTTTTTTTTAGTTTTGGATAGAGTGGAAAAGGAACAATTTACCACTGGCTAGCAACTCAGTATGTATTACAAATTTTCCCATGCAAATTAATTTATGTGATGTATAACAATATTCTGTTACTGTTTTCTTATATGAAGAATTCTATGAAGTTTTGTCCTAATAAAATATAAGGATTTTTTAGAATGGACCTCTTGGCCTATTAATTATGTTGTGTTAGTTGCCATGAAGTCCCAATCCAAAGAGGGTATTTTGTCTGCACAAGTAAATAGGGATGAAGGCAACCTATATACCCCCTCTATGTGGATAATTCTACAAGAGTGGAAAAGGGTTAGACCCTCTGTCAATTTATTATTGCTTTCTGTGTTCCTACTGGGGAGAGTCGCCTCTCTATATGTACTGGAGACTATTGTCACCAAGAAAGAAAATGAGGGGAAATGCAAAAATTAACAAGAGGTAAGGGAAATCTTCCAATGAGGACAGTTGCTCCTGGAATAACTCTTTGACAGGCAATCCCTGTCACTTTGGGAGATTTCCTCTAATTTCTTGTTGTGTCTCTTAGACTGGAAGTGAAAAGACATTTCCCCGATGGGAATAAAGTAATCAAAAGGGGAGTTTTATCCCTTCCCTATTCTTTTTAAAATCCAAAACTATGTGTAGCACCCTACAGGTAGGTGCTAGGTAAAGTATAGTGGGCCTTGGCTGCCTAACAGCAGGGCCATGATTTTCAGCTGGGCTGTCATGTCCCCCAGGTGTGTCTGCTGAGAGGGGAGTCTCCCCACTGGCTCCATGAGAGGATTCTCATTGGGCAGTGGAGGAAACCCAATCAGAGGCACATTCAGGCCTGTAGCTACCTCAGAAGGCAGATTCTGTCGCAGAGGATTCTGGGAGTGGGTATAAGTTTGAGGGGAACACATGACGCAGCGTCTTTGGCGGGAAGCAGACTCCCAGGAGGGAGAGTACGGCTGTCTCTCCTCCTGTCAGAAGGATCGGGTGTCTCGGGTGGTTTGCCTGAGAATCCAGAGAGAGAGAGCTGAGCTGAGCTGCAGAGAGGATCCGGTATGCCGAGGACCAGCGGAGAAAGAGGGGTTCAGTTCCAGGAAAGCATTCCAAGTTTGTGAGTACTGTGAACTGCCCCTAGGGGTCTGCCCAGCTTAAAGGGGACCACTCCGGTGAGGGTCCCTGGGATCCAGGAGCTAGCTAGCGGTAAAGGGGGTGCCTAGTGAGAGGACCCTGAAATGTGAGAGGGGGTGCCTAGTGAGAGGACCTTGAAGTGTCAGAGGGGGTGCCTAGTGAGAGGACCCTGAAGTGTCATAGGGGGTGCCTAGTGAGAGGACCCTGAAGTGTCAGAGGGGGCGCCAGCGGTTGGACCCTGAAGAGTTAAGTGTACAGCGTGCAGTGTGCAGTGTTAAGAGTTGCAGCAGCACAAGCAGTTACAAGGAGCTACCTCAGTCAGTGAAGGGCTGGGAGCTGTTCACAGGACTTTTGAGCTAAACAGAGTGTCAAGAGTCAAGTCTCACTACAGTCCATGATCTTCTGAGTTAACCAGAGTGTTAAAGTCGAAGTTCTAGCACAGTTCAGCAGAACAGTATTTCTAAGCGCAAGGCAGCGTTGGTCGGCATTCAGCTGGCGTCAAGACAGCGCCAACAGGCATTTTTCCACAAAGTGTCCCAGTTGTAACTAGTTGAGCCAGAGGAGTATCCCACTCATTCCCTTCTCCCATCCCCATTAAAAAATAAATAAAAACAAACCAAAGATGCTGGAATGGTCATTGTCTCCAATCTCACACTTGGGTATTCAGCTTAAATGTGTTGGTCACCGTTAACAATGGCAGACCCACATCAGGCTCAATGCCTGGAAAATCTGCTACATATGCATATAATTAAACTAAAAGTCAGCTAGTTATATCTGAATGACATTTAGTTATAGAGTTTATATCTACTTTAAAGGAACCAGTTGCTCACCAGTCACCACACGCTAAAACGAAATTGTGCCAGAGTAAGATGTAGGAAAAGTTAAAGCTGAGGTTTAGTTAAAGTGATTGTAAATACATATTTTTTATTGTAAAATAATAAACATGTTATACAAAGACTGATGAAGAACCTGCCGGGTGAAGACAGCACTGGGCTCCTGGACTAATAAGTTACTGTTTATTAAAAGTCAACAGCTACAGTTTTTATGACTGCTGACTTTTATTTTTCTAACTGACCATAGTTTTTCTTTAGGCTAAGTTCACACTGGCATTAAAAGCAGGCGTTTGAGAGGCGTTGAAAAATGCCCCTCAAATGCCTATGCAAATGATACAATGGACTGCACACAGTTCTGTTCACACTATCAAAACATGAAGCATTAGCAACGCGTTGCATTGCGTGGCTTCATGTAAAGTCAGGAGGCGTTGAAAGCCCTTCAACACCTCCTATTCAAGTCTATGGTAACGCTTTGCAAACGCACTGGCAGACAGTTGTGGTGCGGTTGCAGGGCATTAAGATTTATTTATTAACTGAAATGGAATAGGCATTTGTGGAGTGGTTTTAACGCTCCTTAACCAATTCAGCTCCAGAAGGTTTTACTCTCTTATTGACCAAGCCATTTTTTGCGATTTGGCACTGCGCTACTTTAACGACAAATTGCGTGGTCGTGCGATGCTGTACCCTAATACAATCAATGTCCTTTTTTCCCACACATAGAACTTTCTTTTGCTGGTATTTGATCACCTCTGCGGTTTTTAGATTTTGCGCTATAAACAAAAAAAGAGCGACACTTTTGAAAAAAAAAAAACATATTTTTACTATCTGGTATAAAACATTCCCAATAAAAATTTTAAAAATCACATTTTTTTAATCAGTTTATGCCAATTTGTATTCTGCTACCTATTTTTGGTAAAAAAGCGTATTTTAATTGGTTTGCGCAAACGTTATAACGTTTACAAACTACAAGATAGATTTTTGAAATTTTTATTTATTGTTTTGTTTTTATTAGTAATGGCAGCAATCAGCGATTTTAAGTGGGACTGCGACATTGCGGGGGACAGATCGGGCCCCTAACAAACATTTTTGACACTCTTTGGGGACCAGTGACATTAATACAGTAATCAGTGCTAAATAATATGCACTGTTGCTGTATAAATGACACTGGCAGGGAAGGGGTTGGGTGATCAAAGGGGTTAATGTATGCCTAACTGTGATTACCAACTGTGGGTGGGGGGTTCTGTGACAGGCACAGAGAGATTGTGGTTTCAGCTTAGCTGAAACTCCTGATCTCTCCCTGCCTGTCTGACAGAAGACTCGCCTGCTTTGTTTACATAAGCAGGCAGGTCTTCTGTCGGTTTCTCCGACTATTGCGGGAGGGCAGCGGCAATCACCGCCTCTCCTCCCACGGCCCGCCTCCCGCTTTGTCTAATCACAGCAGGAGCGCGGCTCTGGCGGTGTGTGCCGCCGAGACCTCATGCATGAAATCACATAGTACTACGTGATTTCGCGCAGCCGAGCCACCCTGCCGCAGTAATACTATGGTGGGCAGTCAGCAAGAGGTTAATGCTCATTAAAAGCTTTAAAACTGCCCATAGGGCATTTGGGGAGCATATTTAACTCGTCATTAATGCTTGTAAAAAGCCAGTCTAGTGCCCGTACTAAAGCTCATTACGAGCGTCTTACGCCCATACTAAGGCTATAGGAGCGTTTGCTAAGCATTAGACATTTACTCAATTGTGAACAACCAAAGTGGTTCTAAAGGTAGAAGGTTTTTGTTATCTTAATGCATTCTATGCAATAAGATAAAAAAAACCTTCTGTGTGCAGCAGCCTCCCTAATACTTACCTGAGCCTCATCTCGTTCCAGTGATGTTGCACAAGAGAATCGGCCGTCTGGGACTCTCTCTCCTGATTGGCTGAGACACGGCAGTGGGTGTTATTGGCTCCCTCTGCTGTCAATCAAAGTCAGTGAGCCAATGAGAAGAGAAAGGGGGCGGGGTCAAACCGTGTCTCCGTGTCTGAATGGACCCACGGAGCTGCGGCTCAGCTCAGGTGCTGCCATAGCAAGCTGCTTGCTGTGGGGGCACTCAGCAGGAGGGAGGGGCCAGGAGCATCGGCGAGGGACCTGAGAAGAGGAGGATCTGAGCTGCTCTGTGCAAATCCATTACACAGGTGAGTATAACAGGTTTGTTATTTTTAAACAAAAAAAAATAGACTTTTTTTTTTAAGTCACCTTAAATATGTTTCCTGGCAGGATGTGACATTTGTTCTCCTTTTTAGGTTTGTGGGAGGGGTTCAGTAAACAACCAAATGTATAATCTGCTCATTTACATAGAGAATCAGATCTTAAATATGCGGCATACCACAGTGAGTTTTAGGCATTCAGACATAATTCTCTTTCATCATGCTCCGGGCTGTCCTTTTGGTGCTTGCCATTTATTTGCCATGTAAGACATTCACATATCTGTTTACAGTACCTCTTTAATTCAGTTTTTGTAGAGCATTTCTTATGTATTTTTGTTTCTCGTTCCAGGTTCTGTTGCTCAGAATACTGTGACTCAGGATGCTACAAAGTCCGTTTCACTGGGTGAAAATGTCCAAATGTCCTGCCGTATTAGTGGAGGCTCCGTATCTGGGGGTAATTACCCTATTTGGGTCCACCAGATACCTGGCACAAAGCCCAAAGGTGTAGTAGGTAGTTCTGGCACAGGAAACCAAAACTATAACCCGGCATCACCTAGATACACTGGATCTATATCAGGAGCATCAGCTGTCCTGACTATTACTAACGTGCAGACTGAGGATGAAGGTGTATTTTACTGTGTTCTCTGGATAGGCAGTGCGTACACTGTGTGACAAACTAAAACATGTCTGAAACATAAACTACAACTTCCTCTTGTGTCTCCCCAGTGTAATATCATGATGACTAATCAAGCATAATTAATTGCTGAGGTTTCACTGTTGACAGAAAGACTTTCATGGTCCAAGTACAAGGTTGCTATAAGAATTTTGAAAGCCAAATACTATCAGTACTTAAAGTGGAGTTCCACCCTATTTTTATACTTACCTCCATCTTCTCGCTCCGGGTCACCTGAAAAAGAAATGGATAATCACATATTTTTTTTTTTTTTACTTACCTCGTAGCGAAGAAAATATACTTACCTTACTTCCTACTTCCTCGGCCGCGGCCCGTCGTCACTTCCTGGCTCTGCAATGATTCCTGGGAGCTGGACGTCATAGCTCCCAGGAATCATTGCGCCTGCACCGGCCCCGACGTCAGTTCCGGGTCGCGTGCGTCATCCCCTTCTAAACAGCTTCTGGGCATGCCCAGAAGCTGTGGAGGGATGACGCGCGCGACCCGGAAGTGACGTCGGGGCCGGCGCAGAGCATCGTGGGACCAAAGAAGGCGGAAGAAGACGCCGAAGAGGACGCGCTGGCTTCAAGCTGCCCACATCTGAGATGGCAGCGCTGGACAAGACGTTTGCAAGGTAAGTATTTGTCCTAACAGGTAAGTGCAACCGGGACAGATCAGAGGCTAGCCATTGTGGAATGTACTAGCCCTGACTGTCCCGGGGGTATTAAAAAAAAAAAAAAAAAAATCCAGGGTGGAACTCCGCTTTAATGCTAGATTATCAAACAAATATCATTAGAGAAATACCAATTACAGTGCTAGTGAGGCTGTTTGATGTCATCTGACTGGGGGTGATAATTTGTCTGTGAATGGGCAACCTACAAAGTAAAGTTTTAGGATGCAGTTATATGAGGGCCACATTGGTGTGTTTATGCAATGCTCACTGTTATTTCTCTGTATGATGGTTTGTCAGTAATAGTTATAGCTGATCATCACCAAATATTGCCAAATCTTTTACAGAACAGGCTACCTGTGAAAGAATTAGGTTGATCTGCCTTGAATAAAGGTGATCTCTATAACTTTGGCATGCTTTCGAATTTTTGATTTTACTTAGAATTAAGGTCAGTTGAGTCTGCTTGGTTTGATTCGCATGGAGTTTGACAAATCCTGTTTGAAACCTGAATTTAGCAGCGAATCCACTGAAGTTCGGGTTTGGTATGGATTTTAATGGGAAGAAAAACAATAAAAATGTGCCCACTCTCAAAAAACAATTCAGCGGAGAACGATGTGTGCACCATGTCGAAAAATACCAGGCCACATGCACTCAACACTGTACTGGTGGTTGTGGGAATTTGTGGCCAGAGGGCTTATCAGAATTGTTCACAAAAAGTTAAAAAGCAAATAAAACACAGTTTTTCACAAGTCCTTTTATTTAAAAAAAAAGACACCAAAAAATTCCACAATGGTAATCCAACATCAATCATGTCATTCAGCAATGCAGGTCCAAATCAGTCATAAGAAACGATGCCCACCAACTGTTTTTTACTTTTCTTTGTGAATGAGAAGGAGTAATGTGTCGTCTTTACTAATTCACATGTGAAGCAGTATCCTGGGTCCCCTATTGTTAAAGGGAGCCTCCAGATTTTGATTAACCTGCAGACCTCCCACGACTACTTGGCTAGGATTGTGGGAAAAGAGACCCTTGTCCCCGTCAACATGGGAACAAAGTGCTTTGCCAGGAGAGTCCCTGTGACTCGGTATGGTTCAGAAGCAGAGGAGTATGCTCAACTTCCCTTTTCCTGGCCTTCTAGGCTACATGCTTGGATAAGGGCCTCCTGTGGAAATTTGGGTGAGGGACCCCTGGCTCTTTTTTTTTTTTAGATTTTTGTGTGGGGTTAAGGTGGGGGGTTATAGAATTTGGAGGGTGCCCCATGCCATTTTTTTAGGTAGGACCCACTTAAAATTCATACCAGATCTGCAGCCCCTTTGTCCACCTGCAATGTTTATAGGGTCTTGACAATGTCTTGCCATATGAGGATAGTTTTGGATGTTGGTTGCAGGAAAGAAAATGGTATCATGTATGGCCAGCTTAACTAATGCTACTTCTTTCTGAGGATAGCACCAAAGGATATGGATAAGTTAAGACAGACACTACATCAAATGAAAGACCAGAGGATTATTGTGGATAGTAAGAGTCCCAATGCCTCCAACATTGTAATATTAAGAAGAAAATGCAGATCTATCTGTCTGTTGGTAAGATTCCAGAACTCTGAATTGAAGGATAATACCTAATTAGTATACACTGCCAAGAATTGAAGAATTGTTAGTTTTAAAGGATTGAGTGGGGTGTTGCACCAAGAGTATCCAGCTAAGCTACAATTTATAGCAGCTGAAGTCTGACTTTTACCCAGTTCACAAGTTGGAGTTCCTAGTGCTTAAATAGGCCATTGTTGATAATTTACATGCTTATCTGTATGGAGCTGCATTTGAAGTAAGAATGGATTATAATTAGTTTTGAGCGAACACGGACTGTATTATTCGTGTTCGTACCGAATAATTGGATTTTTGTTACCCGAACACGGACCCGAAAACTTTACTATATGTTCGGGTTTAAAATCCGTGTTCGGTCATTTTACTTCCTGTTTTGTATGTAATGGCGCGCTTTTAATGGCGGGCTTTCAACAGCCAATCAACAAGCGTTTAACTGGTGTGCCTTAAGCCATCCCAGCCATGCCTACTAATGTATTAGTAGCTGTGATTGGCCATCTGAAGCATGTGACCATGTCTTTATAAGTTCGAGACCCAGCGCGCTGCTTCATTCTGCTGTAGTAGTAGGGAGAGAGCACACATCATACGTGCTGGCTGCTGATTAGGGACAGACAGTGAAAAATTGTATTGTGTCCGAAAAGAATGCAGGGACAGGTCGGAGTGCAGGCAGGGCGAGTTATTAGGGCATTTTAGGGCGAGGCTGGAGAATAGGCAGGGTCAGTGTCAGGGTTCTAGTCGTACCCGCCAGACGGCTAGGCGTGGCCACCCCACTGGTGCCTTTCAGAGGTATTGAACCTGTGTCCTTCTGGCTTCCCAGTCTGCAAACTAGCCTCTGAGCCACTTCAGGACTTTGGAGAACTCCTGTTTATTCCTGTATTGCCTGCAGCACTAGGGGGCTGGATTTCACCAGAGGCTCAGACCTGTCAGTAACTCTCCAGCTGTATTTGATACCTAATTAACAAGGTATAAGACACTGCCCCTCCCTAAGGGCAGTGTCAGTTCATTGATTCTGGTTTCCTGGTTTGGTTCCTGTTGTTTGAGTTCCTGCATTCCTGTTTGTTTCTGGCATCTGACCCCTGGCTTCACCTGACGGTTCTCCTGCTCTAGTCCTTGCCTGTATTTGGACCTGGTTATCCTGAACAGCCCCCGTGCACAAACTCACAGGCCAGGTGGCTTCTTACCTGGTCACCCTGGTCTGTGTTTGTTTGCAAGGGTGAGCATAAATCTCTGCCTCAATGACTCCCAACAAAGGTAAGCCTTGACAGAATGAACTGACCACCATGGAGTCAGCAGAGATGTGCAAGATGCTAACCCTGCAAGTGTCCAGCCTGGCCCAGACTGTTTCAGAGCTGCAGCGTGAAATTCTGTTACTTAAAGGCACAGTACGCCCAGTCTCGGAACCTGCATATTCAGAGCCGTTTGTTGTCATGCCTGAGAGATTCAATGGTAGTCGTGCTTCTTTCCAGTGCTTTAAGGTGGACTGCGAAATGTTATTTGCCTTAAAGCCTCGGACATATGCCAGTGACTTTATCAAGGTCCGTGCGGCTATCAATCTGCTGTCTGGATGGATCAAGACATGGGCACACCAGATGTTGCTTGCTCAGAATCCTGTCCTTGACAGCAGGGTGTCCTTCTTGACTGCATTGGACTCGCAGTGTAAGACCTCTAGAAAACCGTCTACTCCAAGGTCAGGTTTCAGAGAATCCAAGATACCCAGAGACAGGGAATACCAACACCACACGTCAATGTTGCCATCTTGTGAACCTGTTCATAGAGAAACTCCAGAGGTTTCCCATGTTCCTGCCGACTCTGAAGAACCCATGGAGATAGGTCTCATAAAGATAAAGACCAAATTGACCCCTGATGAAAGAGACCGGAGGAGAGGCCGTGGTCTCTGCTTTTACTGTGGAGAAAGAGGGCACTTTATCTCTCTGTGCCCTACGCGCCCTCCTAAACCTCGGGCTCTCCATTTGGTTGCTGTTCAGTTATACCCAGTCAACAATACACCTCTGTCTGTGAATTGCCAACATTGTTGTCACACAAGTTCATGTTCGTCTATGGCCAAAGGTACTCAGACCACTGTGATTGAAACCACCAATGTCCTTCAGGTACCTGATAACGTGACTTCTGTGACACTTCTGTCTAAAGCCCCAGAAGAGGCAACGCTGTCTCCTGAAGATGCAGTTCTTATTAGTACCAACACTACTTCAAGCCTGCTCGAAGAAGATATACAACCAGACTGTACCTATGCTTCTGATGGTACTGTAGTCTGCAAAAAAGACTTGCGTTTATTTGAGGAGGCATTGCGTGCCAGATGCTCCACTCCTGCTGAGGAAAATGTTCACGCCCGGAGGGCATCCCTAAAGGGGGGGTACTGTCAGGGTTCTAGTCGTACCCGCCAGACGGCTAGGCGTGGCCACCCCACTGGTGCCTTTCAGAGGTATTGAACCTGTGTCCTTCTGGCTTCCCAGTCTGCAAACTAGCCTCTGAGCCACTTCAGGACTTTGGAGAACTCCTGTTTATTCCTGTATTGCCTGCAGCACTAGGGGGCTGGATTTCACCAGAGGCTCAGACCTGTCAGTAACTCTCCAGCTGTATTTGATACCTAATTAACAAATTATAAGACACTGCCCCTCCCTAAGGGCAGTGTCAGTTCATTGATTCTGGTTTCCTGGTTTGGTTCCTGTTGTTTGAGTTCCTGCATTCCTGTTTGTTTCTGGCATCTGACCCCTGGCTTCACCTGACGGTTCTCCTGCTCTAGTCCTTGCCTGTATTTGGACCTGGTTATCCTGAACAGCCCCCGTGCACAAACTCACAGGCCAGGTGGCTTCTTACCTGGTCACCCTGGTCTGTGTTTGTTTGCAAGGGTGAGCATAAATCTCTGCCTCAATGACTCCCAACAAAGATAAGCCTTGACAGTCAGTGTTCTACATCGATTTTTCTGTGTGGGGGGTTGTGCAGTGCCAGTGAACGATCTTATCGAGAATATTAGGGCGAGGCTGGAGAATAGGCAGGGTCAGTGTTCTACATCGATTTTGCTGTGTGGGGGGTGGTGCAGTGAACACAATCTTTTTGCCCTCAGTTAAGCCTGCTGAGGAGGAGGAGGAGGAGGAGGAGGAGGAGGAGGGAGATAAAAATCAATTTTTATCAGTCAGTTGTGTGCAGCGTTTTTGCTTCAGTGCTGACTGTGATAAGACACTGCTGTGTTCACATGTGCTATTGAGTGATTTTAAATTTTATACACTTTTTTCTATTCCACTATTCAATATACACTCTTTTGGGTTAAAAAAATTAAATTGTGGCATAGTCTGTACTATTTAAAAATTACAAACTTAAAGGGGAATTTTCTTTTTTTTTCCCCTTCATAGCCTGCAGCAGAGTTGACTGACATAAGACACTGCTGTGTTCACATGTGCTATTGAAAAATCACCAATTTTATATCATATTTTCTATTCCGCTATTCAATCTACACCCTTTGGGGTAAAAAGAATTAAATTGCGGCATAGTCAGTATCGGTACGTGTGAGATACACCTTTCCAATTTTTGGGGCTCATCTTACACCGCCGAGGATTGCAGGGTGTTTCAGTTTGCCTCCTGCCTGTTCCGAACTCCTCCTACTCCTCATCCTGCCTTTGGGGTACAAAAAATAGTAATCGGGGCCTAGTCTGGGTCTGTACGTGTGAGATAGATACACCTTTTGATATCATATTTTCTATTCCGCTATTCAATCTACACCCTTGGTGTAAAAATAACTAAATTGTGGCATAGTCTGTATCGGTACGTGTGAGATGCACCTTTCCAATTTTTGGGGCTCATCTTACACCGCCGAGGATTGCAGGGTGTTTAAGTTTGCCTCCTGCCTGTTCCGAACTCCTCCTACTCCTCATCCTGCCTTTGGGGTACAAAAAATAGTAATCGGGGCCTAGTCTGGGTCTGTACGTGTGAGATGATACACCTTTTGATATCATATTTTCTATTCCGCTATTCAATCTACACCCTTGGGGTAAAAATAATTAAATTGCGGCATAGTCTGTATCGGTACGTGTGAGATACACCTTTCCAATTTTTGGGGCTCATCTTACACCGCCGAGGATTGCAGGGTGTTTCAGTTTGCCTCCTGCCTTTTCCGAACTCCTCCTACTCCTCATCCTGCCTTTGGGGTACAAAAAATAGTAATCGGGGCCTAGTCTGGGTCTGTACGTGTGAGATAGATACACCTTTTGATATCATATTTTCTATTCCGCTATTCAATCTACACCCTTGGGGTAAAAAGAATTAAATTGCGGCATAGTCTGAATCGGTACGTGTGAGATACACCTTTCCTGATTTTAGAAAAACAGACTTTTCAAAAATGAAATTAGTCATAAATGAGTCCTTATCAGACTGGAACGGATTACATGGAGTCCAGGAGAAATGGGACTATTTAAAAGGTGCATTATTGAAGGCAACAGAAAATTGCATTAGACTTGTCAGTAAAAGCAAAAAAAGGAAGAGACCACTGTGGTACTCAGCAGAAGTGGCCCAAATCATTAAAAATAAAAAGCTAGCATTTTGTAATTATAAAAAAAACCCAGAGCAATGAAGATAAGGAAATCTACAAGATTAGGCAGAAAGAGGCCAAGCAAGTTATAAGAACTTCTAAAGCGCAGGCAGAAGAAAAACTAGCTCAGTCTATGAAAAAGGGGGATAAGACATTCTTCAGATATATAAATGAAAAAAGGAAATTAAAACAAGGAATAACTAAATTAAAAACAAAGGACGGAAGGTATGTAGAAGAGAATAAAGGGCTAGCCGACTGCCTTAATGAATACTTCTGTTCAGTTTTTACAGAAGAAAAAGAAGGAGAAGGACCTCCACTTGAAAGGATGACTAATGAATCGTTTGATGCATGTGTCTTTACAGAGGAAGACGTTCTAAGATTGCTGTCTAAAGTGAAGACAAATAAGTCACACAGGGTCCTGATGAGAAACACCCAAAATTATTAAAAGAGCTTAGTGGTGAGCTGGCAAAACCATTAACAGATTTATTTAACCAATCATTAGTAACAGTAGTCGTCCCGGAAGATTGGAAATTGGCAAATGTCGTGCCCATTCACAAGAAAGGTAGTAGGGAGGAATCGAGCAACTATAGACCAGTGAGTGTGACATCAATACTAGGCAAATTAATGGAAACCCTATTAAAGGATAGGATTGTGGAACATCTTAAATCCCATGGATTGCAAGATGAAAAACAACATGGGTTTACTTCAGGGAGATCATGTCAAACAAATCTCTATAGATTGGGTGACTAAAAAAATAGACGGTGGAGGTGCAGTAGACATTGCATATCTAGATTTTAGTAAGGCTTTTGACACTGTCCCACATAGAAGACTTATCAATAAACTACAGTCATTGAGCATGGACTCCCATATTGTTGAGTGGATTAGGCAGTGGCTGAGTGACAGACAACAGAGGGTTGTAGTCAATGGAGAACATTCAGAACCAGGTCATGTTACCAGTGGGGTACCTCAGGGATCTGTACTGGGACCAATTTTGTTTAATATCTTCATAAGTGATATTGCAAAAGGCCTCGATGGTAAGGTTTGTCTTTTTGCTGATGACACAAAGATATGTAACAGGGTTGATGTTCCTGGAGGGAAACGCCAAATGGAAAAGGATTTAGGAAAACTAGAAGAATGGTCAGAACTCTGGCAACTGAAATTTAATGTGGATAAGTGCAAGATAATGCACCTGGGGCGTAAAAACCCAAGGGCAGAATATAGAATATTTGACACAGTTCTGACCTCAGTATCTGAGGAAAGGGATTTAGGAGTAATTATTTCAGAAGACTTAAAGGTGGGAAGACAATGTAATAGAGCAGCATGAAATGCCAGCAGAATGCTTGGATGTATAGGGAGAGGTATAAGCAGTAGAAAGAGAGAAGTGCTTATGCCACTGTACAGAACACTGGTGAGACCTCACTTGGAGTATTGTGCGCAGTACTGGAGGCCATATCTCCAGAAGGATATAGATACTCTAGAGAGAGTTCAGATAAGAGCTACTAAACTAGTACATGGATTGCAGGAAAAAACTTACCAGGAAAGGTTAAAGGACCTTAACATGTATAGCTTGGAAGAAAGAAGAGACAGAGGGGATATGATAGAAACTTTTAAATACATAAAGGGAATCCACTCGGTAAAGGAGGAGAGCATATTTAAAAGAAGAAAAACTACCACAAGAGGACACAGTTTTAAATTAGAGGGGCAAAGGTTTAAAAGTAATATGAGGAAGTATTACTTTACTGAGAGAGTAGTGGATGCATGGAATAACCTTCCTGCAGAAGTGGTAGCTGCAAATACAGTGAAGGAGTTTAAGCATGCATGGGATAGGCATAAGGCTATCCTTCATATAAGATAGGGCCAGGGACTATTCATAGGATTCAGATATATTGGGCAGACTAGATGGGCCAAATGGTTCTTATCTGCCGACACATTCTATGTTTCTATGTTTCTTCGTTTCAATTTTTGGGGCTCATCTTACACCGCCGAGGATTGCAGGGTGTTTCAGTTTGCCTCCTGCCTGTTCCGAACTCCTCCTACTCCTCATCCTGCCTTTGGGGTACAAAAAATAGTAATCGGGGCCTAGTCTGGGTCTGTACGTGTGAGATAGATACACCTTTTGATATCATATTTTCTATTCCGCTATTCAATCTACACCCTTGGGGTAAAAATAATTAAATTGCGGCATAGTCTGTATCGGTATGTGTGAGATACACCTTTCCAATTTTTGGGGCTCATCTTACACCGCCGAGGATTGCAGGGTGTTTCAGTTTGCCTCCTGCCTGTTCCGAACTCCTCCTACTCCTCATCCTGCCTTTGGGGTACAAAAAATAGTAATCGGGGCCTAGTCTGTGTTTGTACGTGTGAGATACACCGTTTTATAAATTTTTTTCTATTCCGCTATTCAATGTACACCCTTTGGGGTAAAAATAATTAAATTGCGGCATGGTCTGTATCGGTACGTGTGAGATACACCTTCCAATCTTTTGGGGCGCATCTTCCACCGCCGAGGATTGCAGGGTGCTTCAGTTTGCCTCCTGTTCCGAACTCCTCTTACTCCTCATCCTCATCCTGCCTTTAGGGTACAAAAAATTGTAATCGGGGCCTAGTCTGTGTTTGTACGTGTGAGATACACCGTTTTATAAAAAATGTTCTATTCCGCTATTCAATCTACACCCTTTGGGGTAAAAAGAATTAAATTGCGGCATAGTCTGTATCGGTACGTGTGAGATACACCTTCCAATCTTTTGGGGCGCATCTTCCACCGCCGAGGATTGCAGGGTGCTTCAGTTTGCCTCCTGTTCCGAACTCCTCCTACTCCTCATCCTCATCCTTTTTGAGTGTAAAAAATTAAATTACGGCATAGTCTGTATCGGTACATGTGAGATACACCTTTTTAAATTTGGTTGGCGCATCTCCTTCCACCGCCGAGGATTGCAGGGCGCTTCAGTTTGCCTCCTGTTCCGAACTCCTCCTACTCATCATCCTCATCCTGCCTTTAGGGTACAAAAAATAGTAATCGGGGCCTAGTCTGTGTTTGTACGTGAGATACACCGTTTTATAACATTTTTTCTATTCCGCTATTCAATATACACCCTGTTTGAGTGTAAAAAATTAAATTACGGCATAGTCTGTATCGGTACATGTGAGATACACCTTTTTAAATTTGTTTGGCGCATCTCCTTCCACCGCCGAGGATTGCAGGGCGCTTCAGTTTGCCTCCTGTTCCGAACTCCTCCTACTCCTCTTCCTCATCCTGCCTTTAGGGTACAAAAAATTGTAATCGGGGCCTAGTCTGTGTTTGTACGTGTGAGATACACTGTTTTATATCCTTTTTTCTATTCCGCTATTCAATATACACCCTTTTGGGGTGAAAAAAATTAAATTTGCGTCATACTTTGCATATTTGACTGTGAGATACACCCGTTGTATTTGTATACTGTTTTTCTATTCCGCTATTTAATAAAGACCCTTTTGGGGTAAAAAAAATTAAATTGTGGCATAGTTTGCATATTTGACTGTGAGATACACCCGTGCGATACTGTTGTTGTTTTGTTCCGCTATTCAATAAACACCTTTCTAGGGCAAGATCATAAATTACAGAAATATGAGGAGACCGTCAAATAGGGGCCGTGGCCTGGGTCGTGGTGCTGCTGGTAGAGCTCCTGTTGCAAGGAGAGGATGTGGTCGATCTGTGCCAGCTACACGCACAAGTGAAACACCTTCCTCAAGTGTGAGTAGGCGACAGAACCTGCAGCAGTATTTGGTAGGGCATCATGCGCCTCTAGAAGTGATGAGGCCAGAAGAAGTACAGGCGATAGTAGATTGGGTTGCTGACAGTGCCTCCAGTTCCTTCACATTGTCTCCCACCCAGTCTACTGCAGAAAGGTCAGAGTTGGCACCTGCAGCCAATGTCCAACCGTCTTTCACCTCACCCCCTTGCAAATCAGGCAAGCAGTCTGAGCCCCAAGTCATGCAGCAGTCTCTTCTTCTTTTTGATGACTCTGTCAGCAGGGTTTCCCAGGGCCATCCACCTAGCCCTGCCCCAGAAGTGGAAGAGATTGAGTGCAGCGATACCCAACCACTTATTTCTCAAGATGAGTACATGGAAGGACCATAGCAGCACGTCTCCGATGATGACGAAACGCAGGTGCCAACTGGTGCGGCACTCAGAATTGTGGAGACCGACAAGGAGGGCAGGGGTGAAGACTGGGTGGAAGATGATGTGGAGGACGATGAGGTCCTCGACCCCACATGGAATGAAGGTCATGCAGGTGACCTGAGTAGTTTGGAGGAAGAGGCGGTGGTCGCACAGAGCCACCAGCACAGCAGAAGAGGGAGCATCCCAAACACTTGAGAGTAAGAGGAAGTACCCCCCTACCCACCCGCGATCCCTGGCCCTGAATGCCAGCATTTCAAAATTCTTGGCCTTTGAAATGCTGTCATTCCGTCTGGTGGAGACGCACAGTTTTAAAAGCCTTATGTCGGTGGCTGTCCCACAGTACGTCGTGCCCAGCCGCCACTACTTTTCCAGGCAAGCCATCCCTTCCCTGCACAACCAAGTGGGGGAAAAAATCAGGTGTGCACTGCGCAACACCATCTGTGCCAAGGTCCACCTAACTACCGATACGTGGACCAGTAAGCACGGTCAGGTGCGTTATATCTCCCTAACGGTACACTGGGTAAATGCAGTGGCGGATGGGCCTGAGGCGGATAGCAATTTGGCGCACGTCCTTCCACCACCGAGGATTGCAGGGCGCTTCAGTTTGCCTCCTGTTCCTAACTCCTCCTACTCCGCTTCCTCATCCGGTCAGCGTAAAACCTTCACCACCAACTTCAGCACAGCCAGGGGTAAACGACAGCAGGCAGTTTTAAAACTTGCCTGTTTGGGGGAAAAACCACACACCGCGCAGAAGTTGTGGAGGAGCATGGAACAGCAGACAAATGAGTGGTTGCTGCCAGCGAGCCTCAAGCCCGGCCTGGTGGTGTGCGATAACGGGCGAAATCTCATAGCAGCTCTGGGCCTAGCCGGTTTGACGCACATCCCTTGCCTGGCGCATGTGCTGAATTTGGTGGTGCAGAGGTTCCTTAAAAATTACCCCGATATGTCAGAGCTGCTGCAGAAAGTGCAGGCCGTCTGTGCGCACTTTCGGCGTTCTCACCCTGCTGCTGCTCGCCTGTCAGCGCTGCAGCGTAACTTCGGCCTTCCCGCTCACCGCCTCATATGTGACGTGCCCACAAGGTGGAACTCCACCTTGCACATGCTGGAAAGACTGTGCGAGCAGCAGCAGGCCATAGTGGAGTTTCAGCTGCAGCATGCACGCGTGAGTCGCTCTGCGGAACAGCACCACTTCACCACCAATAACTGGGCCTCCATGCGAGACCTGTGTGCCTTGTTGCGCTGTTTTGAGTACTCCACCAACATGGCCAGTGCCGATGACGCAGTTGTCAGCTTAACTATCCCACTTCTATGGCTCCTTCAAAAAACGATTCAGGCGATGATGGAAGAGGATGTGGCACAGGATGAGGAGGAGGAGGATGAAGAGGTAACATTTCCAAGGCTTTCAGGGCAGTCATTCGCAAGGGGCTCCGAGGGTGGGTTCCTGCACACACAAACGCCAGGGACACAATTGTCCAGCAGGGGCACAGTTCTGGAGGATGAGGAGGAGGAGATGGAGGAGGAGATGGAACCATGTTCACAGCAGGGTGGAACCCAGGCCAGCTCATGGCCATTACTGGTGCGTGGCTGGGGGGATACAGAGGACACAGACGATACACCTCCCACAGAGGACAGCCTTTCGTTGCCTCTGGGCAGCCTGGCGCACATGAGCGATTACATGCTGCAGTGTCTCCACAACGACCACCGAGTTGCCCACATTCTAACTTGTGCTGATTACTGGGTGGCCACGCTGCTGGATCCCCGTTACAAGGACAACGTACCGTCCTTAATTCACTCACTGGAGCACGATCGCAAGATGCGCGAGTACAAGCGCACGCTGGTAGACGCGATGCTGCTGGCATTCCCAAAAAAGATAAGTGCTATACAGCACCCCCTTTCCTGCGCTCGGAACCTGGTCCTCAGGCTGCCTCAATCCCGAAACTCGTGCTGATAATAGGCATCCATGATGGCTAGGCTGCTGGCATTCCCACCTGACAGCGGGGCCACAGTGGAAGCACAAGGCCAAGGCAGAGGAGGAAGAGGTCGCCAACGCAACCAGGGCACCGCCAGCACCTCAGAAGGCAGGGTTAGCATGGCCGAAATGTGGAAAAGCTTTGTCAGCACGCCACAACAAACAGCAGCACCAGCAGCTCATATGGAACGTCTTAGCAGGAGGCAGCATTTCACCAACATGGTGGAGCAGTATGTGTGCACACGCCTACATGTAGTGAATGACGGGTCTGCCCCCTTCAACTTCTCGGTCTCCAAATTGGGCACATTGCCTGAGCTTGCCCTTTACGCCTTGGAGGTGCTGGCGTACCCTGCAGCCAGTGTATTATCTGAACGTGTATTTAGCATGGCTGGGGGCGTTATCACAGACAAGCGCAGACGCCTGTCCAGAGACAATGTGGACAAGCTCACGTTCATTAAAATGAACCAGGCATTGATCCCACAGGACTTTTCCGTACCTGGTGCAGAATAGAGATGGATACCGTCCTTACCCAGCCATTGTTCTATTTTTGCTCTTTCTCACTCTTTTGGGGTTACCCTCATTTAAAATGACTGAAAAAAAAGCAGTGTTGGCTACCTCGTCCTCCTCCATCGCCGCTTCCACCTACACCGCCCATAGGTGTGCGCAGCCTATTGCATTAGGGTGTGCACCCCAAAGTTTAAATACACATGCATGTGTTTGCCTACATGTATATGGCCCCGGTACATTACTCTCCCTGCTGGCAAAGTGAAATAGAAGTGTGTGGCACTTCTCTTATGGCAGAGCAGGTCCGAGGGAGATCTTTCCCATCTCCTCACTGGCAAACAGAGCGATAATGCTAATGTGCCCTAGGTGATTAGGGTGTGCCCAGGCACACCCTGTGCGCACGCCTATGACACCGCCACATCCACCACCACCTCAACCTCCCTCCTACTCCATATGGGCCTCGTCCTTCACAGATGAAGAACATTGTTTTATTTTTCTGTTTTTTTTTGTTGTTTTAAGTTATTTCCCTATCCACATTTGCCATGCTCTTAACTACGTTTTGCTGCCATTTGCAGCACTCTAGCCCTTTCCATTGGTGTTTTTAGAGCCATTTTAGTGCCTGAAAGTTCGGGTCCCTATTGACTTCAATGGGGTTCGGTGTCCGGGTAAAGTTCGGAAAAAGTCCGGGACACGGACCCGGACTTTTTTTTCATGTTCGGCCGAACCCGCCGAACACGGACATCCAGGTGTCCGCTCAACTCTACCCAGAACCCTAGCCACTTTTTAGGGGCATTTATTGGGTTTTAGGGCTTCAAAATGGTGTTTTTTGATTACCGAAGTTCGGGTCCCATTGATTTCAATGGGGTTCTGAAATCCAGGAAGAACTTTCGGGAAGTTAGGATGTTTTGGCCGAACCAAACTTTTGAAAAGTTCGATCATCCCTAGTTGCAAACAGAAGCACATGTGCAAGTGGAATACAACATAAAAAAAAAAATGCAGTTTCTATTAACAATAATACAGCATTTAAAACCCATGTATATTTATATTACTTGGTGAAATGGTGAAAGCAAGAACAGGTAAAGTTAAGATAGTGACAGTCCATCCATTATAATATTCTGATGTTATAATTATTAATTAAATCACAGAGCCACTGAAGCCACTCCTGTTCTTCTTCTCTGCTGGAACTTGTCTTGAAAAGTGCGCCAGCAGCAGCTTCCGGGACAGTGGCTCTCACCTCTCAGCAAGCACTAGCCGATCCTCGCATAGCAACTGATGACGTAATCGGTTGGCATAGACGCTGTCGGGAGGCCGGCGCAGCTTCCGGATCGCAAGTGGCAGCGGAACGGAATTTTGCTGTCCCTTCTGCCACAATCAGAATGTAGAATGGTTTGTCTGCTAATATTACTGCAAGGAAAACATTTCTTTAGGATTAATGCACATTTGGGTCATTTTGTCGCGGTACATCTGGGGACTCCTCACGGCACACCTGTGTGCCGCGGCACACAGGTTGGGAAACACTGGGCTAGACCAATATCGTTTAGCCTGGGATCCAATGTGGTTCCCTTTGGGGTACAGGACCTCGGTAACTGCAGTCAGTTCAAGAGATATCTGCGGAATAAATTTTATTCTTTTGTCAAAGAAGCCATGGTGCGGTTTGGGTTTTGAGGAAGACATTGTTATGAATGATACGTTTCAATTGAGACTTAGGGCAATATTGTGTCATAATTTAGTCACAAAGTAAAGGCTTCTCAGTGGCAGATGAGAGACTGGAAAGTCTCTTGCTAAACTTACGGTTACAGGCTGGTGTTTGTAGGGAAAGAAAGTAGTGGCAGCACGGGACTCCAGGCGCTTTCTCTCCCTCGGATGGAGAGGGACTGAATGCCTGTGAGTGTTCCCCGGCCTTTTAAAGCGGGTCACGCATTCACACAACGCCGCGTGACACGATCGTGACATAGCCGTCCTTAGTGCGCAGGCGCCTGAAGCTGTAGCGCATCCCGGAGGCTGTCCGGTCGTGCCACGTAGGCCGCCGACACAGTTAGAGGGAGTCCGAGCGGTCCCGAGGGGCGGGATTGCAGGAGGTGTAAACACCATCCTTTGGCTCCAAATGCCCCGATCCTCAGATCGGGGCTTTCTGTGCCGGGAGCACCTGGAAAAAGGGTGGGGGGGGGGGGCATTGCTTGAATGGACTTGACATTACTACAGTGCAGAATACATTTTGACTTAATTCTTTTGGAACAAATAAATATAAAATTAAGAATATGCAATTGTGTCATACATATACAATATACCAACGGGTCAAAAATTAACAGCAGTATATTTTGGATAGGGGGAGGCAACACTTGTGCCAGGGTGACTTTACCGGGTTGATGAAAGGGGTTGCCACCCATGAATGTACATGGGCAGGAATTGCCAGGATAAGCTAACTTAGAAAGGCACATTTTGATCTATAAGGGACAACAAACTGGGCTGTTTCTTAATCAGTTTGAGGATACAGGAATAGCGGTGGCCCATGCTCCATTTGTTGAAAATACATGGAGAAGAATAAATAAATAGA
Source organism: Pelophylax lessonae (assembly GCF_965119305.1). NCBI lineage: Eukaryota > Metazoa > Chordata > Amphibia > Anura > Ranidae > Pelophylax > Pelophylax lessonae. Next base: position 268,406,111 of record NC_138768.1, on the reverse strand, counting down.
TCAAAAAATGAACCAAGGCCAAAGTCAGGGGCTTGTGTCTTGTTTTGGCCAGACAATAAGTATTGTGAATGGATGAGGAAGTTTAATTTGGTCCGTTTTTTTGAGGGGAGTATGCCAGGGAGAGGGATGGTAAGGGAGATGAATGAACAAGAACAAAATAGGAAGCTTGTGTTTTGTTTTCTAATTTTTTTTAAAAACTTGACAATGGATGTTATGAATGGATGAAAGAAGTTTTTTAGTCCATTTTTCCGGAGGAAAACCCCTCCAGGAAAGGGCAGAAACTTTCGGCTTCATTTAGGCCTGGTGGGTGAGTAGCCTTGAGGAGGCTAATCCACAGCATTTCCATTTGTAATAGGGTCTTGTTCCAGTCCCCTCCTCTCACTGGGATATGTAGACGATCAAGAGCCATAAATTTCACAACTGGCATTCTAAACTTGTGGTCGTAGGCCACATCTCTTCCTAGGGGGACATAGTAATTGCCGATACGCATCGATACGCATCATGCTTGTTTACTCTTTTTCCTAGTTCTTGTCGGGTTTTCCCTACATAGAACGATAAAGGTATCTCCATTCGGAAGGATGGTGTCTGTAGTTTGGCGGATGACTGAACATTGAGCGCAGCTGCCGCATGGGAACGTTCCTTTTGTTTTGCATGGATCTTTTCTGGATCCATCTTTGTGTTCACTATGGACCAAGGTTTGTTGGAGCGATCAAGCTTTTCTGAATGTGATGGGTGGGTGTAGTAAACCGGTAATGCTGGGTTCTTCCTTTAGGATAGGCCAATGTTTATTTAGGATCCTTCTGATTTGTTGGTGCTCATTGGTGAATCTCATGATTATCCTAGTGGTGGGTTCCTTGTTCTCTTGTTTTTTATTGTCTTTAAAGAGGAGTTCCCCTCTTTCTTTTTTGTTGGCCCTGTTAAAAGTTTTCCTCAGCGATGTCTTGGTGTAACCTCTTTGTAGGAGTCTGTCGGTTAGGGCATCTGCTTCCATTTGGAAAACTTTGAGATTTGTGCAGTTTCTCTTCAGCCTTAGGAATTGGCTGTATGGTATGGAGTTTTTTAGAGGTGTTGGATGGAAACTCGAGGCATGTAAAATAGTATTGCCTGCCGTCTCTTTCCTATACAACGTTGTTCAGAACTTCTCCGGAAAAATTCCTAAGGCTGAAGAGAAACTGCACAAATCCCAAAGATTTCCAAATGGAAGCTGAAGCCCTAACCGACAGACTCCTACAAAGAGGTTACACCAAGACATCGCTGAGGAAAGCCTTTAACAGGGCCAACAAAAAAGAAAGAGAGGAACTCCTCTTTAAAGACAATAAAAAACAAGAGAGCAAGGAACCCACCGCTAGGATAATCATGAGATTCACCAATGAGCACCAACAAATCAGAAGGATCCTAAATAAACATTGGCCTATCCTAAAGGAAGAACCCAGCATTACCGGTTTACTACCAGAACACCCACCCATCACATTCAGAAAAGCTGGATCGCTCCAACAATACTTGGTCCATAGTGAACACAAAGATGGATCCAGAAAAGATCCATGCAAAACAAAAGGAACGTTACCATGCTGCAGCTGCGCTCAATGTTCAGTCATCCGCCAAACTACAGACACCATCCTTCCAAAAGGAGATACCTTTAAACCTAAACATTTTTGTAACTGTAGGACAAGAGGAATAGTCTACATAATGCTTTGTGAATGCGGATCGTTCTATGTCGTTCAAATGTGCATTAATCCTCTCATCAACCCGGTAAACCCACCCTGGCACAAGTGTTGCCTCCTCCTATCCAAAATATACTGCTGTTAATTTTTGACCCGTTGGTATATTGTATATGTATGACACAATTGCATATTCTTCATTTTATTTGTTCCAAAAGAATGAAGTCAAAATGTATTCTGCACTGTAGTAATGTCAAGTTCATTCAAGCAATGCCCCACCCCCCCCCCCTTTTTCCAGGTGCTCCCGGCACAGAAAGCCCCGATCTGAGGATCGGGGCATTCGGAGCCAAAGGATGGTGTTTACACCTCCTGCAATCCCGCCCCTCGGGACCGCTCGGACTCCCTCTAACTGTGTTGGCGGCCTACGTGGCACGACCGGACAGCCTCCGAGATGCGCTACAGCTTCAGGCGCCTGCGCACTAAGGACGGCTACGTCACGATCGTGTCACACGGCGTCACACGGCGTCACACAGCGCCGCTGTGCGCATACGTGACCCGCTTTAAAAGGCCGGGGAACGCTCACAGGCATTCAGTCTCTCTCCATCCGAGGGAGAGGACGCGCCTGGAGTCCCGTGCTGCCACTACTTTCTTTCCCTGCAAACACCAGCCTGTAACCATAAGTTTAGCAAGAGACTTTCCAGTCTCTCATCTACCACTAAGACTGTGACTAAATTATGACACAATATTGTCCTAAGTCTCAGTTGAAACTTATCATTCATAACAATATCTTCCTCAAAACCCAAACCGCACCATGGCTTCTTTGACAAAAGAATAAAATGTATTCCACAGATATCTCTTGAACTGATTGCAGTTACCGAGGTTCTGTACCCCAAAGGGAACCACATTGGATCCCAGGCTAAACGATATTGGTCTAGCCAAAGTAAATATATGATTTGATATTACTCATTACTCACATCAACATATCTAATATGCACCCCCCGTTCTCTCACATAAAACCTTATCTCGTCCTCCAAGCTCGAGGTCCAAATAACTTATATTGCAACATTCTAATTTAGAAGCAGCACAAGTTCCCGTAGCATCTTAGGATTCCGGGGAAGGCATACATGCATGAAATGGACAAAAAAGACGTATGTAATACACAAAATGTGAAATATATTGCATGATTCTAAACTGAGTTTATGCAAGATTTATCACCCATGTTATTTGTCGTTTATAGAAATGGTGATACATCCTTGAAAAAGGCCTTGTTTGGCCGAAACGCGTAGGATTACCCATTGGACCTCTCCTCTGAATCTAGTTCCAAAGACATATGGAACGACAGAGCAGAATGTCCTACTAAATGTCACCTATTTTCACTTGTCACGGGTTACCTTCTATACCTTCTTCCCCATCCACACAATGGGCCTTCACCCATTCACCATAAACTTTGTATGATATTGTAAACATTATTTTATTTTAAATAAATTGCATGATTAATACCACTTGCCGCCTTACTCTTGCCCATAAAGTTCCAATTACCTGGCATGAGGCACCAAAACCACAAACAGTTCTTACAGGGTGCATTGGGGTACTTAGACATGTGCATGACGAAAAAATGTGTTTCATTTCATTTAGATTCATTAATCTAGTTACTTAGTTTTGTTAAATTCGGTTGATTTTTTCAATTTGTATTTGTGATTCCTATTCGGAATTCCTTTTAAGTATTTTTTTAATTTTCTTAGAATTTACAGATTATTTCGAAATGGTGCTCTAATAACACACACAGTCTTTGATTTCAGAAATATGTTTACAGTTCGAATTCAACTGGAATCAATGTAAAATTCGACTCGACTTTCAATTTGAATGTCCAAAATTCAGTCAAATTTTGTTTTGTTATTCAAAGCATTCGTAAACTTAGTTTATACTGCAATTTGGGTATTCGGTTATATCCGAATAACGAAAAAATTGTCTGAATATTTATTTGGAACGAAAATTAAGCGCAGATGTCTGGTATTTGTTCTCACTCATCATTGTCCCTAACTTTTTACACAATAATCACACAAGTTGTACCTAACTCTTTTACATAAAGATTACACTATGGTGGCAGCATCTGTAGAAAAACGCATCCCACTAGTGTAAAGGACCACATTTAGGTAGAAAAGTATCAATAGGGCTCATCCAGGACAATAAAATATAATATGTATTGTGAGCCTTAGGCAGGCCATATACAATGAAAATTTCTTTCCTGACAAGGGAATCCCTCCTGCCGAACAATTGTGGTCTCCTGGCGGGGGAAGACATTGATTATTGCTAGTGGCTATAGCAGCTGCGCGCGATAATCGCAAACAAATCCTGCAGGCTGGTTGTACCCAAGTTGATTGATCGATCAATCAACTTGGTACATTCAGCCTGCCCATTAATGGTTTGAATCTTGGCCAGTTCCTGTTAATCCAGGTGAGATTCAAACCATCTATGGCCGGCCTTACTCTTGTTACGTTTGCCCTAAAGCAGTAATAAACCCGCAGGAAAACATTTATTATATTGCAGCTTGCCAATTTTTTGATGTGGCGTCTGCATTAGTTTTCTCTTTTGCTTACTTCCATTTTCACCTGGTGGTCTCGCTAGGAAGTCTGCTGTTCTCCAAAGGAAAAATAAGATCCCTTGCAGTTACAGGGATGAGATAAACCATTCAACACTGACCGGGGTGCTTACAATGGTATTTTTTTCAGTGTATTTAAATCTGTTGGTACATCTAATACTCCCCATTCCCCCAGACTGACAATGCTGCTGACAAAAGGTACCCCCTGTGCTCATTCATCCAGAGTGGGGGCACTCTAACACAGGAGGTGTGTTACTGAGCAATTAACCAGGTGAAAACAGAGGGGAAAAAAGCCTACAAAAGAAAACTAATGCAGCCACCACATCTAGTGATTGGTAAGCTGCAATGTATTACACTTTTGGTTTTAAGTTTAATACTGCTTTAAGCTGGCCATGCACTTGAAGATTTTTGAATGAATGTTCACATGAAAATTCATACAAAAATGTATAATGATAGCTTGACAAATGTTGTTTGAAGTTACTTTAATAAATATGTGTTTGCTTTTAACATTTTGGAACAATTAACTTTACTGGATGGAAACCACATACACTCATAGAAATTAATTTATTTTAAATAATTTCTATCCTGCTCCTTTGAATTTTCTTGTCACTGCATTTGGAAATGAATGTCAATTTGACCCACTAAGCTACTACGAATTTCATTGGATCTCATAGTGGTTTTTCAAATCAAGTTTTCATGATGAGGAGTAGAAAAAAAAAACCCCAACATTAATGAAATACATTTTTCCTTGTTTTCTAATGTTAGTAAATAAGATACATTGTTCATCAATATTTTGAATTCTCTTTTTGAACAAGCAGGTGGAGCTTTAAGCTAATTTTTCTATGTCTATCTATGACCCCACAGCTGAAAAAAGGATGTTGTTTACCAACCCTAGTAGCTCAAGCTGAAGATTACACACAGAAGTAAAGGACTCATCTAATTGACTTCACTTATGAAAGGGTACTGTCCAAGATTTTAATGAGAGCCATTTTCAATGAAAGAAGATAATAACTACGCAATGCTGTCTCTTTAGATAAGCCATGGTGCTCTGGGAACCCTTTATCAAGTACAAACAACGTACTTGTAAAACAAAGTCAATGCATATATCAAAACAACATGCAGTATCTCACAAAAGTGAGTACAACCCTCACATTTTTGTAAATATTTTATTATATCCTTTCATGTGACAACACAGAAGAAATGACACTTTGCTACAATGTAAAGTAGTGTACAGCTTGTATAACCACTTCTGGACCGGAACATTTTACCCCCTTAATGACCAGGCTATTTTTTGCGATTCGGCACTGCATTATTTTAACGGACATTTGCGCGGTTGGCGATGCTGTTCCGAAATAAAATCGATGCCCTTTTTTTCCCCACAAATAGAGCTTTCTTTTGGAGATATTTGATCACCTCTGCGATTTTTATTTTTTGCGTTATAAACAAAAAAATAGCAATATTTTTCACATTCTGCTTTATAACATTCCCCCCCCCCCCCCAACAAAAAAAAAAATGTTTCATCCTTTTAGGCCAGATTGTATTCTGCTACATATTTTTGGTAAGAAAAAAAAATCGCATTATTATTTTACTAGTAATGGCGACGATCTGCGATTTTTAGTGGGACTGTGACATTGCGGCGGAAAGATCAGACCCCTAACTGACATTTTTGACACTTTTGGGGGGACCAGTGACATTACTACAGTAATCAGTGCTAAAAATATGCACTTTTACTGTAATAATGAAATTGACAGGGAAGGGGTTAACCTAGGGGTGATAAAAGGGTTAAGTGTGAGCCTAGAGGAGTGTTTAATAACTGTTGGGGATATGGGCTTATGAAATGATCATAGAGACCTGTGATCCTATATAGCAGGATCACAGGCGCTCTGTGATCATTTCAGACAGAACAGTCAGCTGTGTTTACAATAGCTGACTGTCCTTTCTCAGCAGGAAGCCATTGTGGGTGGCCGGCGGCAATCGATGCTGCTGGTCCCATGCACCGGCATCCCTGCTGCCTAGTGTAGAGCTATGGCGGTCCGCGCAGGAGAGCCAGCCTGCCGCAGTAAAACTAAAGTAATCAGTGTGGTGGGGGGGCAATTATAGGATCCGATCATATGTACGGCCTTACAACTGGCTTTCAGCTGCTGGAGGGAGCCATACAGGGGATTGGTTCCTGTAATTACCCCTTTGCCAGACCCATCACTCCTTCCTGTCCCCTATTGGATACAAAAGCTGCCTGGGCCCCCTGTGTGCCCCTCTGCAGTGTTGCCAGCTTCCCTTCTCTCCCATTTTGCTGGCTTTCTGCTGCTGCAGACTAAGCCTTACGGGAATCAGATCCAGTATTCGCCCCCCCTGCCCCGTTCTAAACACTATCCCTGCTACCCAAGCCCCCTGTGTGCCCCTCTGAAGCACTGCCGGCTACCCTACTGCCCTTTCCCGCCAGATGCTGTGGGGGATCTTCAGGATTGAGAATGAGGGAGGGGTGGTAAATATGTAATTTACTGGCCCCTTTATTTTCTGAATGAACACAGTGAATGATTAGTACCTATCACTCACTGTGTTTATTCATAACTATAGCATATTAACTGCCTCCCGCCTACTGTATTGTCAAATGGCAGTCAGCAGCTCTCTTTTTTTGAGAGGATGTCATATGACCTGCCACTGTTGGCGTGCATGCGTGCCGACAGGAGTGCATGGCGATCGGTGGTACCAGTGGCGGCTGGTGCTCAAAATTTTTGGGTTGGCGCAAAAATAAATATGTATAGGTATTGTTTCGCGGCACAAAACGCGGTAAAAAATTGCGTGACTTTGAGGTCATGGTACAGGCATGGCACAGGTGATGGTATAGGCATGGCACAGGTGATGGTACAGGAGATGGTATAGGCATGGCACAGGTCATGGTAAGGGCATGGCACAGGTGATGGTACAGGCATGGCACAGATGATGGTATAGGCATGGCACAGGTGATGGTATAGGCATGGCACAGGTCATGGTACAGGCATGTCACAGGTCATGGTACAGGAGATGGTATAGACTTGGCACAGGTCATGGTAAGGGCATTGCACAGGTCATGGCACAGGTCATGGTACAGGCATGTCACAGGTCATGACACAGGCATGGTACAGGTCATGGTACAGGCATGGCAAAGGTCATGGTACAGGCATGGCACAGGTCATGGTAAGGGCATGGCACAGGTCATGGTAAAGGCATGTCACAGGTGATGGTATAGGCATGTCACAGGTCATGTCATAGGTCATGGCACAGGTCATGACACAGGTCATGGTACAGGCATGGCACAGGTCATGGTAAGGGCATGGCACAGGTGATGGTACAAGCATGTCACAGGTGATGGTATAGACATGTCACAGGTCATGGAAAGGGTATGTCACAGGTCATGGCACAGGTCATGGTACAGGCATGTCACAGGTCATGGTAAGGGCATGTCACAGGCCATAGCACAGGTCATGGCACAGGCATGTCACAGGTCATGGTAAGGGCATGGCACAGGTGATGGTACAGGCATGTCACAGGTGATGGTATAGGCATGTCACAGGTCATGGTAAGGGTATGTCACAGGTCATGGCACATGTCATGGTACAGGCATGTCACAGGTCATGGTAAGGGCATGTCACAGGTAATGGCACAGGTCATGGTACAGGCATGGCACAGGTCATGGCACAGGTCATGCTACAGACATGGCACAGCTCATGGTAAGGGCATGGCACAGGTGATGGTACAGGCATGTCACAGGTGATGGTATAGGCATGTCACAGGTCATGGTAAGGGCATGTCACAGGTCATGGCACAGATGATGGTATAGGCTTGTCACAGGTGATGGTATAGGCATGTCACAGGTAATGGTAAGGGCATGTCACAGGTCATGGCACAGGTCATGGTACAGGCATGGCACAGGTATGTCACAGGTCATGGTAAGGGCATGGCACAGGTCATGGCACAGGCATGTCACAGGTCATGGTAAGGGCATGGCACAGGTGATGGTACAGGCATGTCACACGTGATGGTATAGGCATGTCACAGGTCATGGCACAGGTCATGACACAGGCATGTCACAGGTCATGGTAAGGGCATGGCACAGGTGATGGTACAGGCATGTCACAGGTGATGGTATAGGCATGTCAAAGGTCATGGTAAGGGCATGGCACAGGTCATGGCACAGGTCATGACATAGGCATGTCACAGGTCATGGTAAGGGCATGGCACAGGTGATGGTACAGGCATGTCACAGGTGTTGGTACAGGCATGTCACAGGTCATGGTAAGGGCATGGCACAGGTCATGGTAAGGGCATGGCACAGGTCATGGTACAGGCATGTCACAGGTCATGGTAAGGGCACGGCACAGGTCATGGTAAGGGCATGCCACAGGTTATGGTAAGGGCATGGCACGGCATATGCGGTATTGCTGCAATCATGATATAAAAAAAAAAAAAAAAAATAGGAGATATCAATTACCATTTACCACCAAATGTCCTGAAAAAAACAAGGTATAATTCATCTGACTACACAAGGTAGTTGTCTTGATATGTATAACATGTGTTGCAAAGTTATGTTCAGGCTGTTAGGACAGTTTTACCCCTGGCCCTGAAGGGGTTAAGCCTTGCTTCAACCTCAGAGAAATTAAAACATTTGTAAACGTCTGATGTGAAATATGAACAAAGCATATCCCTCTTTAGTGTGTACTTATCTCAATCCAGAGCACTAAGTGTTATTTCTCTCTGCTGCCTTATTCCTTTGCTATCATCAGAGTTACTTCTGATTAATTTTCCTGACACCAGGCAAAAGGTGACAGGGGAGGGCAAAGCCTGTGATTGACAGCCTCAGCTCTGTTTTTGTGTGCTGTGTGAAGGGGGGGGGGGGGGGAGATTCTGTGTAAATCCTACACTTTAAAAAATGAGTGTGGGGGAAAGATGGCTGTACATAAACCTGAGGCCAGTCACTTCACTGGGTATATGTATGTGAAGGTTTATAACCACTTTAGGAGTTGAATGTTTCCAGGTCTTAGCAATAGATTGTTTTGTGGCAAGCGGCCCATAGGTGGTACATTTTTGGTAAAAACAAATCGGTATCAATATGGTGGCTCCAAAGAGCCCAGGGCCACCAAGTAGGTTCATTTTATCTATGCCAGCAATTTGTAAAAAGCAAAGGGGGAGTACAGAGTTCAGCTTTAACATCCAGACCATGTGTTACATTAACAATAACAACATTAATGTTTGGGTGGAATGAATGTGCAGTCATGTAATACAAGCATTTTGCATCTATGTATGGAATCAAATCAAGTTTGCTCCACAAACTACATGAAGGGAGTATGTTGGGTTGGGTTTTTTAAGGTGGCAATCGCAAATATTTACATACAGAGAGAGACACATCCTTCTTCTCTAGACATATAAGATCCATAGACTCCAGTTATAAGATCAGGATCTACCTAACAGAAACACCCCACCATGTCTCTGACCATCCTCTTCCTCACATTGATTTTATGTTGTTCTGGTAAGATAAAAGTATCTATATGGGTTTATTTCACAAGGTCATTCTTCATCTCCTCTTACTATAACATTGTTCTGTTCATATTTCAGGTTCTGTGGCTCAGTTTACTGTCACTCAGAATGATGCCATGTCTGGGTCTACTGGTGAAAGTGTCCGTTTGACCTGTAGTCGGAGTGGAGGATCAGTAGCTGGGGGTAACTACCCCTCGTGGTACCTACAGACACCTGGAAGTGTCCCCAAACTGATAGTTTATAGTAGCAGTAGTAGCAACCAAAATACCAGACCCTCTGGAATATCAGATCGGTTCTCAGCCCAAATATCAGGAGGATCAGCCGTTCTGTCCATCAGTAGATTGCAGACCGAGGATGAAGGAGTGTTTCATTGTGCTCTCTATGCTGGTAATAATGTGTGCACAGTGATATATAAGAAAGCAACTTAAGACATAAACTTGATATGCAATATTTAAATCAGACACTAGAGGCAACAGTGTACTTTATATTTCCAGTAAGGCAACGAAATGTATTAGTGATGCAAGTATATGTCAAACCAAATAATTGAAAATAACAAATAAATTGTTAGCATAAACCCATCAGATGTGCATTTGCCAATACCAGTAGCAGGTATACAGTATATATTCATTACTCTATGATCTGTATGTAGCACCCTCCTATGTATAAGTATTGCTTTGCGGCACAAAACGCGGTAAAAAATTGCGTGACATTGAGGTCATGGTACAGGCATGGCACAGGTGATGGTATAGGCATGGCACAGGTGATGGTACATGAGATGGTATAGGCATGGCACAGGTCATGGTAAGGGCATGGCACAGGTGATGGTACAGGCATGGCACAGATGATGGTATAGGCATGGCACAGGTGATGGTATAGGCATGGCACAGGTCATGGTACAGGCATGTCACAGGTCATGGTTCAGGAGATGGTATAGGCATGGCACAGGTCATGGTAAGGGCATGGCACAGGTCATGGCACAGGTAATGGTACAGGCATGGCACAGGTCATGGTACAGGCATGTCACAGGTCATGGTACAGGCATGTCACAGGTCATGGTAAGGGCATGGCACAGGTGATGGTACAGGCATGTCACAGGTGATGGTATAGGCATGTCACAGGTCATGGTAAGGGCATGTCACAGGTCATGGCACAGGTCATGGTACAGGCATGTCACAGGTCATGACACAGGCATGGCACAGGTCATGGTACAGGCATGGCACAGGTCATGGTACAGGCACGGCACAGGTCATGGTAAGTGCATGGCACATGTGATGGTATAGGCATGTCACAGGTCATGTCACAGCTCATGGCACATGTCATGACACAGGTCATGGTACAGGCATGGCACAGGTCATGGTAAGGGCATGGCACAGGTGATGGTACACGCATGTCACAGGTGATGGTATAGGCATGTCACAGGTCATGGAAAGGGTATGTCACAGGTCATGGCACAGGTCATGGTACAGGCATGTCACAGGTCATGGTAAGGGCATGTCACAGGTCATGGCACAGGTCATGACACAGGCATGTCACAGGTCATGGTAAGGGCATGGCACAGGTGATGGTACAGGCATGTCACAGGTCATGGTAAGGGCATGGCACAGGTGATGGTACAGGCATGTCACAGGTCATGGAAAGGGTATGTCACAGGTCATGGCACAGGTCATGGCACAGGCATGTCACAGGTCATGGTAAGGGCATGTCACAGGTCATGGCACATATCATGGTACAGGCATGTCACAGGTCATGGTAAGGGCATGTCACAGGTAATGGCACAGGTCATGACACAGGCATGTCACAGGTCATGGTAAGGGCATGGCACAGGTGATGGTACAGGCATGTCACAGGTCATGGTAAGGGCATGGCACAGGTGATGGTACAGGCATGTCACAGGTCATGGAAAGGGTATGTCACAGGTCATGGCACAGGTCATGGTACAGGCATGTCACAGGTCATGGTAAGGGCATGTCACAGGTCATGGCACAGGTCATGACACAGGCATGTCACAGGTCATGGTAAGGGCATGGCACAGGTGATGGTACAGGCATGTCACAGGTCATGGTAAGGGCATGGCACAGGTGATGGTACAGGCATGTCACAGGTCATGGAAAGGGTATGTCACAGGTCATGGCACAGGTCATGGTACAGGCATGTCACAGGTCATGGTAAGGGCATGTCACAGGTCATGGCACATATCATGGTACAGGCATGTCACAGGTCATGGTAAGGGCATGTCACAGGTAATGGCACAGGTCATGGTACAGGCATGGCACAGGTCATGGCACAGGTCATGGTACAGACATGGCACAGCTCATGGTAAGGGCATGGCACAGGTGATGGTACAGGCATGTCACAGGTGATGGTATAGGCATGTCACAGGTCATGGTAAGGGCATGTCACAGGTCATGGCACAGGTCATGGTATAGGCTTGTCACAGGTGATGGTATAGGCATGTCACAGGTAATGGTAAGGGCATGTCACAGGTAATGGCACAGGTCATGGTACAGGCATGGCACAGGTATGTCACAGGTCATGGTAAGGGCATGGCACAGGTCATGGCACAGGCATGTCACAGGTCATGGTAAGGGCATGGCACAGGTGATGGTACAGGCATGTCACAGGTGATGGTATAGGCATGTCACAGGTCATGGTAAGGGCATGTCACAGGTCATGGCACAGGTCTTGACACAGGCATGTCACAGGTCATGGTAAGGGCATGTCACAGGTAATGGCACAGGTCATGGTACAGGCATGGCACAGGTCATGCTACAGACATGGCACAGCTCATGGTAAGGGCATGGCACAGGTGATGGTACAGGCATGTCACAGGTGATGGTATAGGCATGTCACAGGTCATGGTAAGGGCATGTCACGGGTCATGGCACAGGTGATGGTATAGGCTTGTCACAGGTGGTGGTATAGGCATGTCACAAGTAATGGTAAGGGCATGTCACAGGTAATGGCACAGGTCATGGTACAGGCATGGCACAGGTATGTCACAGGTCATGGTAAGGGCATGGCACAGGTCATGGCACAGGCATGGCACAGGCATGTCACAGGTCATGGTAAGGGCATGGCACAGGTGATGGTACAGGCATGTTACAGGTGATGGTATAGGCATGTCACAGGTCATGGTAAGGGCATGTCACAGGTCATGGCACAGGTCTTGACACAGGCATGTCACAGGTCATGGTAAGGGCATGGCACAGGTGATGGTACAGGCATGTCACAGGTGATGGTATAGGCATGTCACAGGTGATGGTATAGGCATGTCACAGGTCATGGTAAGGGCATGGCACAGGTCATGGTACAGGCATGTCACAGGTCATGGTAAGGGCACGGCACAGGTCATGGTAAGGGCATGCCACAGGTTATGGTAAGGGCATGGCACGGCATATGCGGTATTGCTGCAATCATGATATTAAAAAAAAAAAAATAGGAGATATCAATTACCATTTACCACCAAATGTCCTGAAAAAAACAAGGTATAATTCATCTGACTACACAAGGTAGTTGTCTTGATATGTACTAACATGTGTTGCAAAGTTATGTTCAGGCTGTTAGGACAGTTTTACCCCTGGCCCTGAAGGGGTTAAGCCTTGCTTCAACCTCAGAGAAATTAAAACATTTGTAAACGTCTGATGTGAAATATGAACAAAGCATATCCCTCTTTAGTGTGTACTTATCTCAATCCAGGGCACTAAGTGTTATTTCTCTCTGCTGCCTTATTCCTTTGCTATCATCAGAGTTACTTCTGATGAATTTTCCTGACACCAGGCAAAAGGTGACAGGGGAGGGCAAAGCCTGTGATTGACAGCCTCAGCTCTGTTTTTGTGTGCTGTGTGAAGGGGGGGGGGGGAGATTCTGTGTAAATCCTACACTTTAAAAAATGAGTGTGGGGGAAATATGGCTGTACATAATCCTGAGGCCAGTCACTTCACTGGGTATATGTATGTGAAGGTTTATAACCACTTTAGGAGTTGAATGTTTCCAGGTCTTAGCAATAGATTGTTTTGTGGCAAGCGGCCCATAGGTGGTACATTTTTGGTCAAAACAAATCGGCATCAATATGGTGGCTCCAAAGAGCCCATGGCCACCAAGTAGGTTCATTTTATCTATGCCAGCGATTTGTAAAAGGCGAAGGGTGAGTACAGAGTTCAGCTTTAACATCCAGACCATGTGTTACATTAACAATAACAACATTAATGTTTGGGTGGAATGAATGTGCAGTCATGTAATACAAGCATTTTGCATCTATGTATGGAATCAAATCAAGTTTGCTGCACAAACTGCATGAAGGGAGTATGTTGGGTTGGGTTTTTTAAGGTGACAATCACAAATATTTACATACAGAGAGAGACACATCCTTCTTCTCTAGACATATAAGATCCATAGACTCCAGTTATAAGATCAGGATCTACGTAACAGAAACACCCCACCATGTCTCTGACCATCCTCTTCCTCACATTGATTTTATCTTGTTCTGGTAAGATAAACATATCTATATGGGTTTATTTCACAAGGTCATTCTTCATCTCCTCTTTCTATAACATTGTCCTGTTCATATTTCAGGTTCTGTGGCTCAGTTTACTGTCACTCAGAATGATGCCATGTCTGGGTCTACTGGTGAAAGTGTCCGTTTGACCTGTAGTAAGAGTGGAGGATCAGTAACTGGGGGTAACTACCCTTCGTGGTACCTACAGACACCTGGAAGTGTCCCCAAACTGATAGTTTATAGTAGCAGTAGTAGCAACCAGAATACCAGACCCTCTGGAATATCAGATCGGTTCTCAGCCCAAATATCAGGAGGATCAGCTGTTCTGTCCATCAGTAGATTGCAGACCGAGGATGAAGGAGTGTTTCATTGTGCTCTCTACGCTGGTAATGATGTGTGCACAGTGATATATAAGAAAGCAACTTAAGACATAAACTTGATATGCAATATTTAAATCAGACACTAGAGGTAACAGTGTTCTTTTTATTTCCAGTAAGGCAACGAAATGTATTAGTGATGCAAGTATATGTCAAACCAGATAATTGAAAATAACAAATAAATTGTTAGCATAAACATCAGATGTGCATTTGCCAATACCAGTAGCAGGTATACAGTATATATTCATTACTCTATGATCTGTATGTAGCACCCTCCTAGGTAGGTGCTACAGAGAGAGTATAGTTTTGAGTTTTTCTCCGTACCAGAGAGATTGCCAGGTACATTTATATTGCTCTCTGCTTACCAGAGAGCAGGATCTATTAGTGAGATCTGCTCATGGTGCTCAGGTGCAGCTAAGCTTGTCTGAAATGTTTCAAACTCACCTAATAGAGAGGCATATTTGACAGTGGGAGAAAACCTGACAAGTGCACAGGCATTTGTAAAAGCCCTAGTGATTGGCAGAGGAAAGAGCCTTGATGCATGTTGGGATGCTGTATAAATGGCAAGGGCACATGTGCTCGGGGTCTTTCAGCTGGAAAGCTCCTCCTCTGTAGAAGCTGCCATGTGGCCTCAGGTGGTCAACCTGAGGGCCTGAGAGTCAGAGGAGCTGAACCCAGATGTCCTGCAGAACTGACTAGGAGGGAGATACTGGAAAGGATCTGATTCTGCCTACAGTAAGTACAGATCTGTGTCGTGGGGCCTGTCCTATGAGGGCCATCCCTTCTGCCAGAAGAGTTAGGGGACAGCTATCAGTCAAGGGGATGCTAAGGAGTGTCCTGAAGATAAAGTAGTTGCATCATAACTGCTGCTAGAGAGAGCAAGAGGACTTAAATTCTTCCATACAAGTGGCAGTATGGTCAAAGCAGTGTGTCTGCTTCCACAAATAACCTGACGAGGCCAAGTGAGAGTTGTCCTTATCTACTGTGAATAGTTTAAGTTGGAGTATCCCACTATTCCCTTCTCCCATCCAAGTTCCACAATAAATATACAATTAAACCCCTGGACTGTTTATTGAGTAACGAGCAACTGGGAGTAGGTAGAGATGTGTGAAAAATTCCCTAGTGACTGTCTGCAGGTAATCAGAGGAAGACCCAAGAAGTCATCTAACAGCAAGCCCTACAGATACAGTGCTACATTTGGGTGCTCATCCAGGATTTTCCTCAGAGTTACAGCAGTTGTTGCTACCGGCAACGACCAGATATATACCCAAGAAACGCCATGTCTTCTCAATTAAAGTGCTGGAGTGTCAGGGGAGAAAGGATGTGCTGTACTGTGGAAGAAAGTAATGTCTGCTTTACAGTGATCAGTGCAAGTGTGCTTTCAATTTATGGTCAAGAACGCAATGACCCGAGACGCAGGGATCGGCGTGTCAGGGGTTTTGTCGGTACATGTGTTGTAGAAGAAAATGTCTGCCGTGCAGTCAGTAACAGCAGGACAATTTCCAGCAGCAGAGAGGGAGTTTGGTTGGCATGTAAACGAAAAAGTGCAACTGGAGCTCAAGTCAAGACAGAAGAGGCAGATATATGTGTATCTGTGGCAGGGAACACAATCTGCATTGCAGTACCATTTGTGCAGGCTGAGAAGTGTTATAGCAGCAGCAAGGGGTTATTGCACCTAGCACTACCTACTGCACTCTACCTAGCAGGAGGGGCCACGGCCGGAGAGTCAGCTAGTTTGGAGAGTATGGGCAGAGTTGCCATCTGTGGGCTGCCAATCAGAGTGGAGGAAGGGCACTGAAATCTCACTTCCGCTAATGGGTGAAGCTGAGGAGCAGACATGTGTGTGGAGGAGCAAAATGGTGGATGCCAGAGTGAGCCGGAGCGCAGGGGCTATCCCACGTGTAGATAGGAGAGCCTGCAGAGCAGACTGAATGGTAGAATCCGACCCTGTTGGACACAGGGGTCCGATTGATGCCCAAGGGAAGTCTGGCGTTATGAAGCGGAGGGGGCACAGAGTATCTTGGACTGGTATGTGGTAGATGCCTGAATGTGTCCATGCGGCTGCAAGCATGGGACCAGTGTGGGCACTGCAGTGACATGTTGCTGAAGTTGGAGCAGAGTGATTGCCAGCCCAGAAGACTGTTTGTTAACTGGGAGGTAGGAACCACCTCTGACCTGCTTACACCAGTAGTGGCTATTGCTTTTGGGAGAGGATGGGGAGTGCCAAGAACACTGCTGGGCCAGGACCAGTGGTGCAGATCTGCACAACCATCTGCCAAACCAGAGAAACCCACATCTCAGAGGTACAATGCACACAAGTCGTGAGGGCCGAGCAGCGGTCACAGGGTGCATTGGTTGCGGTCACAGCAACAAACAGTCCAGCTCTTAAAGAAGCAAAGGGGCGTCAATGGATCCAGAAGTTGAAGTCCTCCAGTTCATCCAGTGAGGGGGAGGCAGGGATCATTGATGTGGGGTCATCCAGCTTTAAGTGCCGATATGGAAGAGGGAATCTATGACTGGGGATCAGAAGTGGAGGCTGAGTGGGACTTCTTCCTCTTCCCAAATCCCTTTTTCCTTCTTTCCTTGCAAAAGAAGATGGGGATCATTGAAACAGCTATAGTTTCATCACCTGGGCTGCTACCTGGAGGGGATAAACCCTTAGTTCATAGAGACATTTTGTCAAAGGACACTTTGTGAAGATCTTTTGGGCTATGGGCCACTACTGTCACTAAAGCAATCTTGAGAAAGGACAGTTTGCGAAGATACCTAATTTAAAGAGCACTTTACAAAGATATCAAAATAAGTGCACTCTATATAAAAAAAGGTTCAACAAAAACCTCCCAAGAGTTCACTAGCGGCGCAAACAGTGTATAGGCCACATACACCTATAGTCATATCACATATGATGTGACAAGGGAATATCCTCAGGTGTAAATCAAACTTTAAGGATGCTTCACGCATACAGTTCAGGGTCAGCCAGAGCACAGTCCAAATGTTAATCAGTTAAGTGCATCCAAACACGTGCATACATACAGCAGAAAACCTCCACCTCACCGCTGTGCACGCCTTATTGTAATAAACTTACCAGAGGCGGCTTAAAATTAAGCCTGTATTATCAATCCCAGAGGGACAAAATCCTCAAAATGCATGGATACTGGAACCGAAAAAGTCCTCTCCAACATAAATGGACCGCATTCAGCATACCAGGATGTGCATGAAAGTAAATGGCAAAACACACATAGCGTAAACCTGTTTATAGTAACGTTTATTCAGAAAAAACCCTCAGTTGAAGTCCGTGATGACGAAACGCGTAAGGGCGTGAGCACGCGGTTTCTATGGTTACCAATAGCATCTGATGTCACACCCAGAAGGCAGCCGGCCAAAGTACCTGGTGGTTTCTTCTCATAGACGGGGAATCGATTGTTGGTTATTGGGTAACCTTTCTACATGACTTACTGTATGTTCCCTTTTCACATGTGAGTGCATTTCTTAAGGGATGTATGTTTGGGGTTTTTTCTGAATAAACATTACTATAAACAGGATTACGCTATGTGTGTTTTGCCATTTAC
This sequence comes from Pelophylax lessonae, assembly GCF_965119305.1. Taxonomy (NCBI): domain Eukaryota; kingdom Metazoa; phylum Chordata; class Amphibia; order Anura; family Ranidae; genus Pelophylax; species Pelophylax lessonae. The sequence continues at coordinate 268,387,902 of NC_138768.1, read as the reverse complement.
TTTCATGCACATCCTGGTATGCTGAATGCGGTCCATTTATGTTGGAGAGGACTTTTTCGGTTCCAGTATCCATGCATTTTGAGGATTTTGTCCCTCTGGGATTGATACTACAGGCTTAATTTTAAGCCGCCTCTGGTAAGTTTATTGCCATAAGGCGTGCACAGCGGTGAGGTGGAGGTTTTCTGCTGTATGTATGCACGTGTTTGGATGCACTTAAACTGATCAACATTTGGACTATGCTCTGGCTGACCCTGAACTGTATGCGTGAAGCATCCTTAAAGTTTGATTTACACCTGAGGATATTCCCTTGTCACATCAAATGTGATATGACTATAGGTGTATGTGGCCTATACACTGTTAGCGCCGCTAGTGGACTCTTGGGGGGTTTTTATTGAACCTTTTTTTTTATATAGAGTGCACCTATTTTTATGTTTGTTTAATTTATAGTGGCAGCTTATAAAATTGTAGTGCAGGTATTCACATACTAGCTGCACCATATTATTTTGTTTATTGATTTTAGCGCTGGGTGAGTAGGATTGTACATTGATATTTATTCTGCTCCTAGCTTAACATCACTTTACAAAGATACCTTTGGGCCAGTGGACCAGAGTAATGGTAAAGGAAAATTTGTGCTAGTTGCTACTGTGTGAGAAAAAGGTAGTGGCTCATTGTCTCTTCAGAGAGAGGGGTGCCAGAGTAAAGGATCCCTTGAATAGCTCTTACAGGCAAGCTTTGCTAAGGCTCCAGCAATAACAGCATGCCACCAGGAGAATATGCGTTGCCTCTGTGTTGCAGAGAGAAGGACACTGTGAACACCAGTTGGATAGACTTCGCACTTCTTCATCCTAACTAGTGGGTCTGACTGGGATAGGAAAGAGTCAGTGCCCTTGTAATTGAGAGATACTTTGCCTATTTACTAGTCATATGGTTCCCAAATGGAACAGATATCGAAAATGCTTAGTTAGTTAGATTGTCAGGTTGTTCTGTTTGTCTATTACAGGAATACAACAGGACGAAGAGTCAAGCGTGCCCTTAGGGGGCCGCATGTTCCAGCTGTCTCAACATGAATGCTAGTGGTCGAGATTTTTCAGGTAAGAAGGTTGCCTCTGTGGAGAGGATAGTCTCACTGTGAGTATATACAGTAGAATGCAAAGTTACTACATGCTCCCCCTTTCCTTTGCAGGATTGCAGGGGATCTTCATGCCTGTGAGAGACTGCCTACTACCTATTTTGTGTATATTTGTACAAATGTTATTTGTAGTATAGTTAGTCAGGATGTTTGGCCTTTCCCTGTCAGAAAGATTTTTGTTTGGCGGGGGATGCATTGATATAATTAATCCGGTGGAAACTCAGTATAAATTTGTAAATTCATGTACAGTAGGTGTCTATCTTTTTTCACATAAATTATTGATTTACTGGCCACATTTGAGGGTATGCCCCATGGCCCTGTAGATTTGTTATTTCCCTTTTTCAACTTTGTGGGATACTCCTTGTAACATTTTGTACAGGTATTTTTGTAGAGGCAGATGCCCTGAGCCAGTGAGGATATGGCTCGGTTTGGTGCTAGAGAGAGAGAGATTGTAGTTTTGGATCTTTCTGCTTACCAGGGAGATTTCGAGGTAAATTTAGGCTCTGATTCTGCCTACAGTGAGTACAGATCTGTGTAGTAGGGCCTGTCCTGTGAGGGTCATCCCTTCTGCTAGAAGAGTCCATGGATGGGTGTCAGTCAAGGTGATGCTAGAGTGTGCCCTGAAGATAAAGTAGTTGCATCAAGTCTGCTGCTAGAGTGAGCAAGAGGATTTAAATTCTTCCATAGAAGTGGCAGTGTGGTCAAAGCAGTGTGCCTGCTTCCACAAATAACCCGGTGAGAGTCCAAGTGAGAGTTGTCCTTATCTACTGTGAATAGTTTAAGTTTGAGTATCCCACTAAGTTCCACAATAAATATAAAACCAAATCCCTGGACTGTTTATTGAGTAACGAGCAACTGAGGGGGGAAGGGGGGAGCAGTAGCGGCTGGTGCTCAAAATTTTTTTTTTGGGGGGGGGGGGGCGCAAACAGAAAATGTAATAGGCATTGCTTTGCGGCAAAAAACGCTGTAAAAATTGCGTGACTTTGAGGTTGCAAAAGTGTGAAGGGGCCTTCAGTAATTAAGGTATAGTGTGCCCCCTTTCAATGCAGAGAGACCAGCGTGCCCCCTTTCAATGCAGAGAGACCAGCGTGCCCGCTTTCAATGCACAGTGACTCCCCTTTCAATGCACAGTGACCAGCGTGCCCCCTTTCATTGCACAGTGACCGGTGTGCCCCCTTCAAAACAGTGACCAGTGTGCCCCCTTCAAAACAGTGACCAGCGTGCCCCCTTCAATGCAGTGACCAGTGTACATGCCCCCTTTTAATGCAGCGACCAGCGTACATGCCCCTTTCAATGCAGTGACCAGCGTACATGCCCCCTTTCAATGCAGTGACCAGCGTACATGCCCCCTTTCAATGCAGTGACCAGCGTACATGCCTCCTTTCAATGCAGTGACCAGTGTACATGCCCCCTTTCAATGCAGTGACCAGCGTACATGCCCCCTTCAATGCAGTGACCAGCATACATGCCCCCTCCAATGCAGTGACCAGCGTACATGCCCCCTTTCAATGCAGTGACCAGCGTACATGCCCCCTTTCAATATAGTGACCAGCATACATGCCCCCTTTCAATGCAGTGACCAGCGTACATGCCCCCTATCAATGCAGTGACCAGCGTACATGCCCCCTTTCAATGCAGTGACCAGCGTACATGCCCCCTTTCAATATAGTGATCAGCATACATGCCCCCTTTCAATGCAGTGACCAGCGTACATGCCCCTTTCAATGCAGTGACCAGCGTACATGCCCCCTTTCAACACAGTGACCAGCGTGCATGCCCCCTTTCAATGCAGTGACCAGCGTACATGCCCCCTTTCAATGTAGTGACCAGCATACATGCCCCCTTTCAATGCAGTGACCAGCGTACATGCCCCCTTTCAATGCAGTGACCAGCGTACATGCCCCCTTTCAATGTAGTGACCACCATACATGCAAAGACCAGCGTGCGTGTGTGCCCCCTTCAATGCAGTGTGCCCCCCCCCCAGACCAGTGCACTTACCTGGAGCCCTGGAGCACTGTCGCGGCGGCGCCTTCTCCTCAGTCTCTTCAATCCCCCGGCGGCGCGTCTCCTCAAGTCCTTCCGCTCCCTCCTCCTCCTCAGCCAATGGCATGGGGTTTTCCTTGCGGCCAATCAGGAAGCACATATCAGACGCGATCCCTGATTGGCCAGGAGGAGGATCGGTGTGACAATAGTCAATTTTTTATTCGCATTTGTCACACAATGGGTGGGCTCGGGACGCACTGCTCTGCGCCCCGGGTCCACCCTTTGCATCGCCCTATTAGAGCCTCTGGCTCTAATCAGGTGATGCCAAAAGAAAAGCCCCATTGAACTCCATGCGTCCGGCATGCAGATTAGGGGGCCGGACGCATGGATAGGGGGCTCAACGCACCAGCCGCCACTAGTGGGGAGTAAGGAAAGATGTGTGAAAAATCCCCTAGTGACTGTCTGCAGGTAATCAGAGGGAGACCCAAGAAGTCATCATACAGCAAGCTCTAAGGGGACAGTGCGACATGTAAAATACCTGGCCATCTTAATAACTAATTCAAAATGCTATCTGAAAACACACACAAACTAAACAAAGGAAGACAGTTTCATAAAGACATAGAGAAATGCTAATATTAAACTTATGTGTAAAAAAATAAAGCACTCACACTTTTTGGAGTGTTTTTTGCAGCAGTCACATGACCACTTCCTTCTTTTTCTTTATCTGCTTAGCATGGACTGTGGGAGGGGAGAATCATTAGCAAGTGGTAAGCTTTTAACACTGACAACCATGGGAAATGTAATCCATCTACAGTATAGGAGTAGCTGTAATCCATATAGCAGTATGCATAAATCCCCATGCATAGATCTGTATTCACCAGAATGAATGAAACACAATCTATGAATGCAAGGAGCGGACCTTTCAATCATCCACCTATCTTCTATTCCTAGATTGCTTTTCATTCATAGAAGCTAAAGTACAGCTTCTTAGAGTAAAACAAGTGGGCACAAAGAGCTGGCATAGTCAGGCATTCATGCGTACCTGTCACAGTTCTGTCGGCTGTATTAACCCTCACCAGACTAGAAGATTATGGCAGCGGGGTGGGGGTGGGGATCAATGGAGAAGGATTTCAGTTAATAGACTCATCCTACTGACTGTAATGTCCCTTTGGATGATATTTTCATTAGTGACTAAACCTTTTATAAAGAAAAGTGGGAAAAGCGAAATGTGAAATTCGAATCTTGGGTTATGTACACAATGGATAGATAATGCATCTTGCACTTGTCTAATTTTCATCACACAATACCTAATGATCCTGCTGATCAACTGTTGTTCTCATTAGAAAATTAACCATGAAAAAAATGCCAATTCTGGAGTATGTGCATGCAAAAAAAAAGAAAAATTGATATTCCCCAAATAAAACCTTATATATTCCCAGCAATAACAACCAATAAGGCACCTTATGCAGATCACTGGTCAGAGTTTAAGTGAAAAGGGAAATGTAAAGCGGAAGTAAGCCTATCAATTGACCAGTTTCAAAAAACAGTTACATTCCCGCGAATGTAACTATCACATTGGTTGTGTTCTCAACCAAACTGTCAAACCATCCAATGATTGGTGTCATACCTGATCATATGTGCAGCATCATGGCAGATGAAGATCAAACAGAGGGCAAGATGGCCACTTCCTTGGCTGAAAACAATAGGAGGGCTACCAAACTGTCAAACCATCCAATGGCTGGTGTCATAACTGATCCTATGTGCAGCATCATAGCAGATGAAGATCAAACAGTGACCAAGATGGCCACTTATTTGGCTGAAAAACATAGGAGGGTTTACCTCCACTTTAAGCTGGCCATACACTGTGCAAATGTGCTTGGCAGGCAGAGGGGAGGGGGTGGTACAGACAGAGTTCAGCTTTTACATTCAGGCCATGTGCTACTTTAACAAATTTACCATTGGGGTGAAATGAATGTGCAGTCGTGTAATACAAGCATATTGCATCTATGCATGGAATCAAATCAAGGTTGCCGCACAAACTGCATGAATGGAGTATGTCAGAATAGGTGTTTTAAGGTGGCAATCACAAATATTTACATACAGAGACACATCCTTCTTCTCTAGACATATAAGATCCATAGACTCCAGTTATAAGATCAGGATCTACCTAACAGAAACACCCCACCATGTCTCTGACCATCCTCTTCCTCACATTGATTTTATCTTGTTCTGGTAAGATAAAAGTATCTATATGGGTTTATTACACAAGGACATTCTTCATCTCCTCTTTCTATAACATTGTTCTGTTCATATTTCAGGTTCTGTGGCTCAGTTTACTGTCACTCAGAATGATGCCATGTCTGGGTCTCCTGGTGAAAGTGTCCGTTTGACCTGTAGTCGGAGTGGAGGATCAGTAACTGGGGATAACTACCCCTCGTGGTACCTACAGACACCTGGAAGTGTCCCCAAACCGATAGTTTATAGTAACAGTAGCAGCAACCAGAATACCAGACCCTCTGGAATATCAGATCGGTTCTCAGCCCAAATATCAGGAGGATCAGCCATTCTGTCCATCAGTAAATTGCAGATCGAGGATGAAGGAGTGTTTTCCTGTGCTCTCTATGCTGGTAGTGGTCTGAGCACAGTGATATATAAGAAAGCAACTTAAAGCGGAGTTCCACCCTAGTTTTACATTTTTTTACAAAAATACCCCCGGGACAGTCAGGGCTAGCACATTCCACAATGGCTAGCCTCTGATCTGTCCCGGGTTGCACTTACCTTTCAGGAGAAATACTTACCTTGAAATTGTCTTCTCCAGCGCTGCCATCTCAGGTGTGGGCAGCTTGAAGCCAGCGCGATCCTCTTCCGCGTCCTCTTCGGTCCTCTTCCTCCTTCTTCGGTCCCACGATGCACTGCACCGGCCCCGACGTCACTTCCGGGTCGCGCGCGTCATCCCTCCAAAGCTTCTGGGCATGCCCAGAAGCTGTTTAGAAGGGAATGACGCGCGCGCCCCGGAACTGACGTCGGGGCCGGTGCAGGCGCAATGATTCCTGGGAGCGATGACGTTCAGCTCCCAGGAATCATTGCAAAAGCCAGGAAGTGACGAATCGCCGTGGCCGCCGAGGGGAGGAAGAAGGAAGTAAGGTGAGTATATTTTCTCTAAAAGGTAAGTGAAAAAAAAAAAAAAAATTGCGATTATCCATTTGTTTTTCAGGTGACCGGGAGCGAGAAGATGGAGGTAAGTATAAATTTCGGGTGGAACTCCGCTTTAAGACAAAAACTTGACATGTATTATTTAAATCAGACACTAGAGGCAACAGTGTTCTTTATATTTTATATTTTTAGTAAGGCAATGAAATTTGCTAGAGCTGCAAGTATATGTAAAACCAAATAACTGATAATAATAACAAATTGTTGTCATAAACCTGTCAGATGTGCCTTTGGTAATCCCAGTAGCAGGTATACAGTATACATTCATTACTCTAGGATCTGTAAAGTACCTGGCCATCCTAAAAATGCATTAACAATGACATCTGAACACAGGGACAAAACAAACAAAGGAGGGCAGTATGAAGAAGACATAGACAAATGCTAAAATTCAACTTATGTGTAAAAAAACAAAGCATTCACAAATTTTGGAATGTTTTTTTGCAGCAGTCACAACTTCCTTCTTTTTCTTTATCTGCTGAGCATGGACTGTGGCAGGAGAGAATCATTTGCAAGCGATAGGTTTTTCAGCATTGACAACCATGGGAAATTTAACCCATATAAAGGGGTAGCTGTAATCCATCTATAGGAGTGCAGATAAGAATAGCAATGCTTGGTTGTACTTGAGGCAGCTCATTGAGGGTTGTCACCTTGAAAAAGGAAGAACTATTCTCTCAGTACTAACTGGCATGATCACCAGGTAACCTTGATAAAATAAAATTAAATTAAATTGTAGTGATGTGATAATTTTGTTGCCCATCTTTCAATTGTGTATTCCTGTTATGCAGTGTTTGTTTTGCCCCTTGTCAAAATGGTTGCTGTGCTTTCTTTGTCTCTCTGCAAGAAGGATGAGGTCATCAAAAAGGGCAGAGCAAGGATTGCTGGGTAAGACTGGAGAAAAGAGTGACATGAGGACACAGGAATTTCCATGCTTAGAGAACAGAGACTGTAAGTGCTGCAACATCCCCTCACTGAGACACACAGAGACACTGCTGATGATTTCATGTTCCTGAGAGGAGAATCGCTTATGTTGTATCGTTCACTGAATGTTATTTCTTCAATACATGGACATTTAAACACTCTGCTGTGTGGATTACTGTGTATATGGATATGTTTAGGGTTGAGCGAACACGGACTGTATTATTCGTGTTCGTACCGAATAATGGGATTTTTTTTACCCGAACACGGACACTTTACTGTATATTCGGGTAAAAATCCGTGTTCGGTCGTTTCCCGGTTTTGCATGCTTTGGCGCGCTTTTCATGGCGGGCTTTCAACAGCCAATCAACAAGCGTTTAACTGGTGTGCCTTAAGCCATCCCAGCCATGCCTACAAATGTATCAGTAGCTGTGATTGGCCGTCTGAAGCATGTGACCAAGTCTTTATAAGTTCGAGGCAGCCCCGCTACGGCGTCATTCTGCTGCTTAGATCAGGGAGAGAGCACACATCAACGTGCTGGCTGCTGATTAGGGACAGACAGGAAAAAAAAAACATTTGTGTCCGGATAGAATTGAGGGACAGGTCGGAGTGTATTAGGCAGGGCGAGTTGTAGGCATTTTAGGGAGAGAGTCTGCTGATTTTTAGGGAAAGTGTGTTCTACAAACTACAATCGACATTGCTGTGTGGGGTGGGGTTTGCAGTCACCCGATCTACGATCTCTTATCAATCCTGTTAGGGATAGAGTCTGCTGATTTTTAGGGAAAGTGTGTTCTACAAACTACAATCGATATTGCTGTGTGGGGTGGGGTCTGCACCCAGTCCCGATCTACGATCTTATTAATCCTGTTAGGGATAGAGTCTGCTGATTGTTAGGGAAAGTGTGTTCTACAAACTAAAATCGACATTGCTGTGTGGGGTGGGGTCTGCACTCAGTCCCGATCTACGATCTTATAAATCCTGTTAGGGATAGAGTCTGCTGATTTTTAGGGAAAGTGTGTTCTACAAACTACAATCGATATTGCTGTGTGGGGTGGGGTGCAGTCCCGATCTACGATCTTATAAATCCTGTTAGGGATAGAGTCTGCTGATTTTTAGGGAAAGTGTGTTCTACAAACTACAATCGATATTGCTGTGTGGTGTGGGATAGGAGATAAGCAGGTGTCAGTGATCCACATCCATTTTGCTGTGTGTGGGCTGCAGTGAACACAATCTTTTTGGGTTGCAGAGAACACAATCTTTTTGGGGTGCAGTGAACACAATCTTTTTGGGGTACAGTGAACACAATCTTTTTGGGGTGCAGTGAACACAATCTTTGTGGGGTACAGTGAACACAATCTTTGTGGGATGCAGTGAACACAATCTTGGTGCAGTGAACACAATCTTTTTGGGGTGCAGTGAACAAAATCCTTTTGGGGTGCAGTGAACACAATCTTTGTGGGGTGCAGTGAACACAATCTTTTTGGGGTGCAGTGAACACAATCTTTGTGGGGTACAGTGAACACAATCTTTGTGGGGTGCAGTGAACACAATCTTTTTGCGGTGCAGTGAACACAATCTTTGTGGGGTACAGTGAACACAATCTTTGTGGGGTGCAGTGAACACAATCTTTTTGGGGTGCAGTGAACACAATCTTTGTGGGGTGCAGTGAACACAATCTTTTTGGGGTGCAGTGAACACAATCTTTGTGGGGTACAGTGAACACAATCTCATACTTCTGAAGATTTGAGGATGCTGCCTGTTCCATACTCCCCCTACTCCTCATCCATCCTTTTAGGGGTACAAACAATAGTAATTGGGGCCTAGTGTGGTTGTGTACGTGTGATATACCTACACTTTTTTGGATCATATTTTCTATTCCGCTATTTAATCAAAAACCTTTGGGGATCAGTTAAATTGGGGGATAGTCTGTGTTGGTACGTGTGAGATCCACCTTTCCAAGTTTTTGGGGTTCATCTCATACTTCTGAAGATTTGAGGGTGCTGCCTGTTCCATACTCCCCCTACTCCTCATCCATCCTTTTAGGGGTACAAACAATAGTAATTGGGGCCTAGTGTGGTTGTGTACGTGTGAGATACATACACTTTTTTTGATCATATTTTCTATTCCGCTATTTAATCAAAAACCTTTGGGGATCAGTTAAATTGGGGGATAGTCTGTGTTGGTACGTGTGGGAGAGATCCACCTTTCCAAGTTTTTGAGGTTCATCTCATACTTCTGAAGATTTGAGGGTGCTGCCTGTTCCATACTCCCCCTACTCCTCATCCATCCTTTTAGGGGTACAAACAATAGTAATTGGGGCCTAGTGTGGTTGTGTACGTGTGAGATACATACACTTTTTTTGATCATATTTTCTATTCCGCTATTTAATCAAAAACCTTTAGGGATCAGTTAAATTGGGGGATAGTCTGTGTTGGTACGTGTGGGAGAGATCCACCTTTCCAAGTGTTTGGGGTTCATCTCATACTTCTGAAGATTTGAGGGTGCTGCCTGTTCCATACTCCCCCTACTCCTCATCCAGCCTTTTAGGGGTACAAACAATAGTAATTGGGGCCTAGTGTGGTTGTGTACGTGTGAGATACATACACTTTTTTGGATCATATTTTCTATTCCGCTATTAAATCAAAAACCTTTGGGGATCAGTTAAATTGGGGGATAGTCTGTGTTGGTACGTGTGGGAGAGATCCACCTTTCCAAGTGTTTGGGGTTCATCTCATACTTCTGAAGATTTGAGGGTGCTGCCTGTTCCATACTCCCCCCTACTCCTCATCCAGCCTTTTAGGGGTACAAACAATAGTAATTGGGGCCTAGTGTGGTTGTGTACGTGTGATATACATACACTTTTTTTGATCATATTTTCTATTCCGCTATTTAATCAAAAACCTTTGAGGATCAGTTAAATTGGGGGATAGTCTGTGTTGGTACGTGTGGGAGAGATCCACCTTTCCAAGTGTTTGGGGTTCATCTCATACTTCTGAAGATTTGAGGGTGCTGCCTGTTCCATACTCCCCCCTACTCCTCATCCAGCCTTTTAGGGGTACAAACAATAGTAATTGGGGCCTAGTGTGGTTGTGTACGTGTGATATACATACACTTTTTTTGATCATATTTTCTATTCCGCTATTTAATCAAAAACCTTTGGGGATCAGTTAAATTGGGGGATAGTCTGTGTTGGTACGTGTGAGATCCACCTTTCCAAGTTTTGGGGTTCATCTCATACTTCTGAAGATTTGAGGGTGCTGCCTGTTCCATACTCCCCCTACTCCTCATCCATCCTTTTAGGGGTACAAACAATAGTAATTGGGGCCTAGTGTGGTTGTGTACGTGTGATATACAAACACTTTTTTTGATCATATTTTCTATTCCGCTATTTAATCAAAAACCTTTGGGGATCAGTTAAATTGGGGGATAGTCTGTGTTGGTACATGTGGGAGAGATCCACCTTTCCAAGTTTTTGGGGTTCATCTCATACTTCTGAAGATTTGAGGGTGCTGCCTGTTCCATACTCCTCCTACTCCTCATCCTGCCTTTAGGGGTACAAACAATAGTAATTGGGGCCTAGTTGTGTACGTGTGATATACATACACTTTTTTTTGGATCATATTTTCTATTCCGCTATTTAATCAAAACCTTTGGGTATAAACAATTAAATTGCGTGATAGTCTGTGTCGGTACGTGTGAGATACACCTTTCCAATTTTTGGGGCGCATCTCATACTGCCGAGGATTTCAGGGTGCTTCAGTCTGCCTCCTGCCTGTTCCGAACTCCTCCTACTCCTCATCCTGCCTTTAGGGTACAAAAAATTGTAATCGGGGCCTAGTTGGTGTTTGTACGTGTGAGATACACCGTTTTGTAAAATCTGTCCTATTCCGCTATTCAATATACACCCTGTTTGAGTTAAAAAAAATTAAATTGCGGGATAGTCTGTACCGGTACATGTGAGATACACCTTTTTAAATTGGTTTGGCGCATCTCCTTCTACCGCCGAGGATTGCAGGGTGCTTCAGTTTGCCTCCTGTTCCCAACTCCTCCTACTCCTCTTCCTCATCCTGCCTTTAGGGTACAAAAAATTGTAATCGGGGCCTAGTTGGTGTTTGTACGCGTGAGATACACCGTTTTGTAAAATTTGTCCTATTCCGCTATTCAATATACACCCTGTTTGAGTGTAAAAAATTAAATTGCGGGATAGTCTGTACCGGTACATGTGAGATACACCTTTTTAAATTGGTTTGGCGCATCTCCTTCTACCGCCGAGGATTGCAGGGCGCTTCAGTTTGCCTCCTGTTCCCAACTCCTCCTACTCCTCTTTCTCATCCTGCCTTTAGGGTACAAAAAATTGTAATCGGGGCCTAGTTGGTGTTTGTACGTGTGAGATACACCGTTTTGTAAAATTTGTCCTATTCCGCTATTCAATATACACCCTGTTTGAGTGTAAAAAATTAAATTGCGGGATAGTCTGTACCGGTACATGTGAGATACACCTTTTTAAATTGGTTTGGTGCATCTCCTTCTACCGCCGAGGATTGCAGGGTGCTTCAGTTTGCCTCCTGTTCCCAACTCCTCCTACTCCTCTTCCTCATCCTGCCTTTAGGGTACAAAAAATTGTAATCGGGGCCTAGTTGGTGTTTGTACGTGTGAGATACACCGTTTTGTAAAATTTGTCCTATTCCGCTATTCAATATACACCCTGTTTGAGTGTAAAAAATTAAATTGCGGGATAGTCTGTACCGGTACATGTGAGATACACCTTTTTAAATTGGTTTGGCGCATCTCCTTCTACCGCCGAGGATTGCAGGGCGCTTCAGTTTGCCTCCTGTTCCCAACTCCTCCTACTCCTCTTCCTCATCCTCCCTTTAGGGTACAAAAAATTTGAATCCGGGCCTAGTCTGTGTTTGTACGTGTGAGATACACCGTTTTTTTATCCTTTTTCCTATTCCGCTATTCAATATACACCGTTTTGGGGTAAAAAACATTAAATTGCGGCATAGTTTGCATATTTGACTGTGAGATACACCCGTGCGATACTGTTGTTGTTTTGTTCCGCTATTCAATAAACACCTTTCTAGGGCAAGATCATAAATTACAGAAATATGAGGAGACCGCCAAATAGGGGCCGTGGCCTGGGTCGTGGTGCTGCTGGTAGAGCTCCTGTTGCAAGGAGAGGACGTGGTCAATCTGTGCCAGCTACACGCACAAGTGAAACACCTTCCACAAGTGTGAGTAGGCGACAGAACCTGCATCAGTATTTGGTAGGGCATCATGCGCCTCTAGACGTGATGAGGCCTGAAGAAGTACAGGCGATAGTAGATTGGGTTGCTGACAGTGCCTCCGGTTCCTTCACATTGTCTCCCACCCAGTCTACTGCAGAAAGGTCAGAGTTGGCACCTGCAGCCAATGTCCAACCGTCTTTCACCACACCCCCTTGGAAATCAGGCAAGCAGTCTGAGCCCCAATCCATACAGCAGTCTCTTCTTCTTTTTGAGGACTCTGTCAGCAGGATTTCCCAGGGCCATCCACCTAGCCCTGCCCCAGAAGTTGAAGAGATTGAGTGCAGCGATGCCCAAAAACCACTTATTTCTCAAGATGAGTACATGCAAGGACCATCGCAGCACGTCTCAGATGATGACGAAACGCAGGTGCCAACTGCTGTGGCGTTCAGCATTGTGGAGACCGACAAGGAGGGCAGGGGTGAAGACTGGGTGGAAGATGATGTGGAGGACGATGACCTGAGTAGTTTGGAGGAAGAGGCGGTGGTCACACAGAGCCACCAGCACAGCAGAAGAGGGAGCAGGGTGCAGAAGCGGAGCGGCCGTGCCCTAGACACTACGCCCGCTACTGCCCAACGCAGCAAGGGAACGAGCGTACCAAAGTCAGCTCAAAGGAGTTCTCTAGCGTGGAAGTTCTTTAGAAAATGTGCTGATGACAGGACACGAGTGGTTTGCACCCTGTGCAATCAGAGCCTGAAGCGAGGCATAAACCTTCTCAACCTGAGCACAACCTGCATGATCAGGAATCTAAGTGCAAAGCACGAGCTGCAGTGGAGTAGACACCTTCAAAACCAAGAAACGTCTCTGGCTCATCCTGCTTCCTCTTCTGCGGCAGTCTCGGCTGCTCCAGCCACATCTGTAGTGATACCGGCACCTGCCACCCCGCAAACAGAGGATCTGTCAGCAACACCACCACCTGGGTCACCAACCATTTCCACAATGTCCCGTGGAAGCGTTCAGCTTTCCATCACCCAAACACTTGAGAGGAAGAGGAAGTACCCCCTACCCACCCACGATCCCTGGCCCTGAATGCCAGCATTTCAAAATTCTTGGCCTTTGAAATGCTGTCATTCTGTCTGGTGGAGACGCACAGTTTTAAAAACCTTATGTCGGTGGCTGTCCCACAGTACGTCGTGCCCAGCCGCCACTACTTTTCCAGGCAAGCCATCCCTTCCCTGCACAACCAAGTGGGAGAAAAAATCAGGTGTGCACTGCGCAACGCCATCTGTGCCAAGGTCCACCTAACTACCGATACGTGGACCAGTAAGCACGGTCAGGGGCGTTATATCTCCCTAACGGCACACTGGGTAAATGCAGTGGCGGATGGGCCTGAGGCGGATAGCAATTTGGCGCATGTCCTTCCACCACCGAGGATTGCAGGGCGCTTCAGTTTGCCTCCTGTTCCTAACTCCTCCTACTCCGCTTCCTCATCCTCTACCGCCTCCTCATCCGGACAGCGTAACACCTTCACCACCAACTTCAGCACGGCCAGGGGTAAACGACAGCAGGCAGTTTTACAACTTGCCTGTTTGGGGGACAAACCACACACCGCGCAGGAGTTGTGGAGGAGCATGGAACAGCAGACAAATGAGTGGTTGCTGCCAGCGAGCCTCAAGCCCGGCCTGGTGGTGTGCGATAACGGGCGAAATCTCATAGCAGCTCTGGGCCTAGCCGGTTTGACGCACATCCCTTGCCTGGCGCATGTGCTGAATTTGGTGTTGCAGAGGTTCCTTAAAAACTACCCCGATATGTCAGAGCTGCTGCAGAAAGTGCGGGCCGTCTGTGCGCACTTTCGGCGTTCTCACCCTGCTGCTGCTCGCCTGTCAGCGCTGCAGCGTAACTTCGGCCTTCCCGCTCACCGCCTCATATGTGACGTGCCCACAAGGTGGAACTCCACCTTGCACATGCTGCAAAGACTGTGCGAGCAGCAGCAGGCCATAGTGGAGTTTCAGCTGCAGCACGCACGCGTGAGTCGCTCTGCGGAACAGCACCACTTCACCACCAATAACTGGGCCTCCATGCGAGACCTGTGTGCCTTGTTGCACTGTTTTGAGTACTCCACCAACATGGCGATGACGCCGTTCTCAGCTTAACTATCCCACTTCTATGCCTCCTTGAAAAAACAATTCGGGCGATGATGGAAGAGGATGTGGCACAGGAGGAGGAGGAGGAGGATGAGGAGGTAACATTTCCAAGGCTTTCAGGGCAGTCATTCGCAAGGGGCTCCGAGGGTGGGTTCCTGCACACACAAACGCCAGGGACACAATTGTCCAGCAGGGGCACAGTTCTGGAGGATGAGGAGGAGGAGATGGAACCATGTTCACAGCAGGGTGGCACCCAGGCCAGCTCATGGCCATCACTGGTGCGTGGCTGGGGGGATACAGAGGACACGGACGATACACCTCCCACAGAGGACAGCCTTTCGTTGCCTCTGGGCAGCCTGGCACACATGAGCGATTACATGCTGCAGTGTCTCCACAACGACCGCCGAGTTGCCCACATTCTAACTTGTGCTGATTACTGGGTGGCCACGCTGCTGGATCCCCGTTACAAGGACAACGTACCGTCCTTAATTCACTCACTGGAGCGCGATCGCAAGATGCGCGAGTACAAGCGCGCGCTAGTAGACGCCATGCTGCTGGCATTCCCACCTGACAGCGGGGCCACAGTGGAAGCACAAGGCAGAGGAGGAGGAGGAAGAGGTCGCCAACGCAACCAGGGCACCGCCAGCCCCTCAGAAGGCAGGGTTAGCATGGCCGAAATGTGGAAAAGCTTTGTCAGCACGCCACAACAAACAGCAGCACCAGCAGCTCAGATGGAACGTCTTAGCAGGAGGCAGCATTTTACCAACATGGTGGAGCAGTATGTGTGCACACGCCTAGACGTACTGAATGAGGGGTCTGCCCCCTTCAACTTCTGGGTCTCCAAGTTGGGCACATGGCCTGAGCTTGCCCTTTATGCCTTGGAGGTGCTGGCGTGCCCTGCAGCCACTGTATTATCTGAACGGGTATTTTGCACGGCTGGGGGCGTTATCACAGACAAGCGCAACCGCCTGTCTAGAGACAATGTGGACAAGCTCACGTTCATTAAAATGAACCAGGCATGGATCCCACGGGACTTTTCTGTACCTTGTGCAGAATAGCGATGGATACCGACCTTACCCACCCATTGTTCCATTTTTGCTCTTTCTCACTCTTTTGGGGTGTACCCTCATTTAAAATTTGTGAAAAGAAGCAGTGTTGGCTACCTCGTCCTCCTCCTCAGGGCCAGATTAACGTAGGGGCTATTGGAGCTGCAGCTCCAGGCCCCTACCTTTTATATAGGCCCCGGGTTGGCCATATTCACTGTTACCGCTCTTCTGTCACTTGTAAACACAGAAGTCTGGCTTCTATGCTCGCTTCCCCAGGCAGCTCCCTCAGAACCTCCCCACACAGCACGAAGGCCGGACAAGGAGGGACAGTTGCCGATGCATGGATGTGTTTATGGGCTTCAGAGACAGCATCCCATGTTGAATTAGGCATGCATGGCTGCACCCTTCCTCCTCTGGGTGCATGCCAAGGCACGGCCCTTAAGGCCCTTCAAAATCCTCAGCACCAAGCCCATGATGCTCTTAATCCGGCCCTGGTCCTCCTCCACCGCCGCTTCCACCTACACCGCCCATAGGTGTGCGCAGCCTCTTGCATTAGGGTGTGCACCCCAAAGTTGAAATACACATGCATGTGTTTGCCTACATGTACATGGCCCCGATACATTACTCTCCCTGCTGGCAAAGAGAAATAGAGCAGAGCAGGTCCGAGGGAGATCTTTCCCATCTCCTCACTGGCAAACAGAGCGATAATGCTAATGTGCCCTAGGTGATTAGGGTGTGCCCAGGCACACCCGGCACACCCTGTGCGCACGCCTATGACACCGCCACATCCACCACCACCTCAACCTCCCTCCTACTCCATATGGGCCTCGTCCTTCAGAGATGAAGAACATTGTTTTATTTTTCTGGTTTTTTTTTTTGTTGTTTTAAGTTATTTCCCTATCCACATTTGTTTGCAGAGCACTTGCCATGCTCTTAATTACGTTTTGCTGCCATTTGCAGCACTCTAGCCCTTTCCTTTGGTGTTTTAGAGCCATTTTAGTGCCTGAAAGTTCGGGTCCCCATTGACTTCAAGTTCGGCAAAAGTCCGGGACACGGACCCGGACTTTTTTTTAAAGTTCGGCCGAACCCGCTGAACACGGACATCCAGGTGTCCGCTCAACTCTAGATATGTTTTCTCAATTGGGATTTCACTTGCTAATCACAAGCCCTGATTGAGTGGAGGCACTGGCGCTTACTATAAATCCTTTCCTGATCACACAGATTATAGACTCTGCTCCTAAATACTACACGGGTGGCGTCATCATACCCCAGTAGCCGCCAAGAGTGATCTAAATAGCGCTACAAAATAATAATGCAACTCAGGAAAAAGACCATGTGTTAATGACTATGCCATGGAATATGTTTAATTTACAATCATGGATTTTTGCAACAAAAAATACACTATATTACCAAAAGTATTTTGAGATGCCTGCCTTTGCACGCACATGAACTTTAATGGCATCCCAGTCTTAAGCAGGCCATAGACGATACGAATATCGTCCGAAAATCGTAAATGCCAGTGTTATCGAACGATTTTCGTATCGTTAGTGTGGTATGTAAACTATGCGTTTTTCGTACGACAGCAAAAATTCACATATCCAACATGTTGGGTTTTTCCGCGAAATTTGTCCAATTTTCGTATCATTAGTGGTTTAGTCGTTCGATTCCACAGAACAACACACAACTGCGCATGTTTCCGAAAAGAATGACCCGGAAGGTAAATAAAAAGAATATCAACACGGACGACTGTTCAGCCGAAAAACCGCAATACATCAAATATTATATGTTCAAGCAAACTCTGCTAAGAGGCCAATATGTGTGCATGAAAAGTGTAAACACAAAAGTATGTGTATTGCAAAATGACTTTTAACACCTTTTTGCAGGATGTATATGTTCCAATATTGTTTGTCATTAATAACATATGGTTATCCTAATTGTCATTTTAACAGTAGATTATTTTGATGAGAATGTCATTGTCTATACTACCATAAAGATCAATAGCTGTGTATACAGTTGATATCACATAATGCATGAAATAAAGACACTTGAAACCAATTTCAAAATAACCATCAATTTATTGATGAACAATAAACAAAAAGTGTAGTTGCGCATGTCCAGCACACAAACATTTCCCTATTTAGGATCTTAAAAGCTTGTACATATGTACATGAATATAGTTAGTAAATATGTACATACAGCCAAAATTTAACAGTACAAAAGTACATAAACAGTCACATAGTGCAATTTTATTTTTAATAAAGTGCAAGTCAGAGCAAGGGCCCTTTCACACAATCCAATGAGATTCGCCTGTCATGTTGTCAGGCGGAACTCATTGGAATGTTCCATGCATCCCCATAGGGCAGCGAATGTCAGTGGAAACATGTCCACTGACATCCGCTGCTATCCGACCCGATCAAAGCCTGACGGATGGAAATTATCATTTACATCTGTCAGGCGGATCGGATGGATATGATGAAAATGGACTGGTGGTCCCCAAAAGAGAACGGTGGGGTTCTGACAGCTCTGTCTCTGCACAAAGAGCAGAGAAAGAGCTGTCAGACACCTGCTCATAGGGGATTTGGGCGTGGACCCCCCTTTCAGCAGAATGGAGTACGTGGGTGCATGCGGACAGTGTGAATGGGCCCCTACTTTATAACAACCATTTTTATTTTTTAAAGTGCCATAACGAAACATGGTCTTAAAAAAAAATTTTTGTTTCCAGAGTATTTAAACCTTTGCTAATTGGTCTATCACATCAGAAATCCTGCCTTGAACCAATTTCATTTTATTGCAAACTTTCTCAATATCTGAATTGATTTGCATTAAATCAGCAATCATGCGGTTTGCAGATGCAGAAGTGAATGAAGAACTGCCAGCAGTAGACATTGTAAAGCCTATAAGAAAACATGAAAAATCATAAAAATCACAGTCTAAACGTTATAATGAGCATACGTTTATGTGACATTTGGTTATGTACCTGAACTGGTGGCAATGCTGCTCCAATCACTGCCTTCAACTGGTGTGAGACATATCAGTGTTGTGTCAGTCGTCATCTCAGACTCTGCACTTGTCTGCTGTTCATTTCCCGCCTCTGCATGGGCCTTTCTAGAATGTCCTTTGAAAATTAATAAATACATGTATTTAACTTCAAATACTATACATATATTTAAATGCAATCACACTATGCATATTATTTCTGTATAGAAGACAAAAATACACTATAGATATGCATAGAAAATCACAATGATGCAAGCTGTGTAGTATGCACTCTCTGCATGCACATGTCACATGGCATATACAGAACATACACTCACACAGAAAAACCCAAGAACATCATACATTCTTGTTAAAAAGTTTATACTTACTTTTTTGAAGAATTTTCTTGATTTTCCTTAGCTGATGGGATTCTCTGGATTTTAAGTCAGACCAGCGTTTTCTCACTTGATCTTTAGTGCGTTCAACACCATGGTTTTTCTGTAGGACACGTAGAACTTTCTCCAGAATTTGATCTTTTCTCACATTTTTTTTAGGGTAGACTTGCTTCCGACAGTCATAATCCTTCTTTTGAAGAATGTTCACCATGTCCACCATCTCCTCCAAAGACATGTTGGTGGCTTTCTTCTTCCTGGGGCTTGTCACAATGGTTGTCTGGTGACCTTCTTCCACCTCCACGATTTCCTGCTCCTCATCTGTCCCAGATCTTTCGCTCTGAGAAGCTGCCATGTCTTGTCCCTCTGCCATGATTTCTCCCACAAGCCCCCGAAAGAAAGAAGAGGCGGGGCCTGTACATGGTATATAACGCACGTGCGCATTGCACGAATATGCAGCGACTTTTCGGGACGTAGGAAAGTCTATTCGTGCAGAGAACGCTGAACACACATCCCTGAGGTAAGTTCAAAATGCTGACTCTCCATTGCATATTTCACTTTTTCTACGGAAATACTGTGTTATAATGTAAATATATGCTATTTTATTACTGATAGAAGTCCTTTTGCAGTATAGGAGCTGTTCAAAAAGGCTAAAAATTAGACCTCACTCCTGTCCAAATTTATCTCAGTCACGATTCATGGCACATGGCTCATCCATTATATGAACAGGCTGCATGAAACTTGCATATCGTGTTAGTTCTATTGTCTTAAGTATTATTTATTCTTCTTATTTAGTCATTATTAATGTGCAAAATCATTATGTGTTATATTTTACACATGTATAACAAGGCTTTGCAAGGTAACTTAGTAAAATATATATATATATATATTTTTTTTTTTAAAGGAAAATGCCTCTCACATTCACATCTACTGAGTTCCTTCCCCAATTCATTGATAAATACAGAGAATTTTCGTGCTTATGGGATGTGAAATCCAGGGATTATTCTAATAGATATAAGCGTGATGAGGCCATCAAAGAACTAAAGGAGCTATGTAAAGAGGTTTGCAAAGATCCAAATGACCTATATGTAAAGCACAAGATTGCTAACTTGCGGACTGTTTTTAAAAAGGAGTATAAAAAAATACAAGCATCCAAGAAATCTGGAGCAGGGGCTGATGATGTCTATGTCCCACGTTTGTGGTACTTCAAAGACCTGATGTTTCTTGCTGACACAGATGATCCAAGAGAGTCCCATTGCACTCTGCCACCAAGTGCAGCATCAGACTCCAGTTTGATATCTGACCCAGAAGCAGAGGAAATGTCACAGACACAGACACAGACTCAGACACAGGTATATCCAAATTTTCGTTTAATTCACAATATTTTTTCTTTGGGGGGGGGGGGGGTTGGAGGGCCCAATGAAACAACTATAGGGTCAGGGGTCCTTCTGCCTCATGGGCCAGTCATAGTAGAATGTAACAAAAACTAGAATAAAGAATACTCATATATTGTATATGATTTATTAAGCTGTCTTTATTTAGAGCAAGTCATTTCTTACAAAATATAATACATATGATTATATGCGATCCTGCCATGCAACTGCACCACTACCCATAAAATAATCTGTGTAATGAATGCGATTTTGACGTGCATTTGCAGTTGGTAGCCTAGGCCTTGCAGGAGCTAAATTTACCATGCCACTGCTGTCATTTCGCCAATCACCTGGCACAATTGTGCCACTGGTAAGATCTTCAATATCAACTGCAGTTGATGGCATATATGACACAGTTGTGCTTCTTAAATAATTGTGTAACATACAGCAGCACTCCACTATTATGTCAATTTTTTCAACTGTAACATTAATGGCGGTGTGGAAAATGCGGAATCTGCTGGCCATGATCCCAAATGCATTTTCTACCACCCTTCTCGCCCTAGACAATCTATAATTAAAGATTTTCTGGGGAGCAGTTAAATTGCGCAAGGGATAGGGTTTCAACAGGTGTTCATGTAAGGCAAATGCATCGTCCCCAATGAACACAAAATTAAGGCCCTCAACTGTCTCACTGGAAGATGGAAGATGCAACATTCCTTCTTTTAATCGATGCATAAATGGACTGCGCTCTATCACACCTCCATCCGAGTTTCTTCCATTTTTCCCTATATCCAAGTACATAAATTCATATTTGGCATTCACAATTGCCATTAGAATTATGCTGAAGAACCCTTTATAGTTGTAAAAATAGGATCCTGAATGTGCTGGTGGTGTAATTCTCACATGTTTCCCATCAATTGCGCCACCACAATTGGGGAAATTCCACATGTCCTGGAATTCTTTGGCAACTTCTTTCCATTCTTCAGATTTAGAAGGAAACTGTTGGCAAGATAGAAAAAAATTAAAACATGTTTTAATGATAATTAGTGATCATATTTTCTTCTTAATTTTTTTTGTTTCTATAGGATACACCAAGCCCAGTATCAGAGCAGCCAGGAACATCAACTCAGAGAACTCAAAGAGGAAAGAAGAGAAATCTTGACTACGATACTGCCAGTTTGCTGAAGGATGCATCATCTATCATGAAGCAGAAAGATGATGAATGTGATGCTGTGGGTCATCTGGTTGCACACAAATTACGGAGAATGTCCATGGAGCAACGAGACATTTGTGAAGCTTTAATGCATAAAATGATTGCCATTGGACTAAAGGGCAATCTTACACCTAACACAGATATAATAGGGTATCAGGGATGTACATCTCCTCCACCTGTAACATCTCCTCCACCTGTAACATCTGCTCCACCTGTAACATCTGCTCCACCTGTAACATCTGGCCAATATTGGCACCCAAATATGTCTCAATCACAGGGAAACCCAAGCTGGTCAGTGCGTCCTGAACCACCTCAAGGTTCTTGGTTTCATGGCCCCCAATACACAAATCTGTAAAAAAAAATTCTAGATATGTTGCTCAATATTATTGCATTTCTTTGGTGTATTTGTTCCTTTTTTATTGGTTATTGTTTAAGAATTATATATTTTCATAATAATGATTTGGAAATGGGTATGTATTGATTTAAGAAAATACAAACTTTTTCAGACAACCGTGTACAGGAAGTTACATATTTTTTTAATAAAATTGATGTACTCACAAAATTTGACTTATGTTTGCAGTAATATTCTTACTAATTTAAGTTGTAATTTTTATAATTACCTTTAAATACTGTGGCTGGAGCACCTTCACTATGGCCTGACACGTCTCAGGTATGATTCTTCCCAAGGATTGGGCAGAGATTCCAGTGGTGAACTTCAGGTCTTCATAAGACCTGCCTGTTGCCAAAAAACGCAGGGTTGCCATAAGCCTCTCCTCTGCACTAATAGATTTTCTCATGCAGGTGTCCTGTTTGGTGATATGTGGCTGCACAAGAGCTAATAGCATGTCAAAGGACTGCTGGGTCATCCGCAAATAATTACGGTAATCCTCAGGATTATTTTCTCTGAGGTTTGTTAGCAGGTTTACATGTGAAAATTGCTCTCGTTGCATGAGCCAGTCTTTGGCCCACACTCTGCTCTTCCTTCTATTTTTCTTCTTTTTCTTCTCCTCCTCCAAAGCAATCAATGCAATAACCATTGCTGCCATTTTCTGATTCCTATTATACCTCTTGAATGGCATTTTATTGCTGAGAATAGTCGTATGCTGTGGCGAATGATTGCTCTGTTCGCAAATGACACGATCCGACTTTTAACTGTAGGGGGAGTGCCCAGTGGAGGTGTGGTTAAAAGGTCAAGACAACATTGCATCACTTCCTATACTTGCAGAAGGAAGAAGTGTTTTGTCGTACGATTTTCGAATCACATTGATGGTACACTCGACGATGTGCACGACTGGCGCTTGCGTTTATCGAACGACAAATCGTACGAAATTCGAAACGTGTATGGCCTGCTTTAGTTCCAGTGAAGGGAACTTTTAAAGCAGGCCATACACGTTTCGAATTTCGTACGATTTGTCGTTCGATAAACGCAAGCGCCAGTCGTGCACATCGTCGAGTGTACCATCAATGTGATTCGAAAATCGTACGACAAAACACTTCTTCCTTCTGCAAGTATAGGAAGTGATGCAATGTTGTCTTGACCTTTTAACCACACCTCCACTGGGCACTCCCCCTACAGTTAAAAGTCGGATCGTGTCATTTGCGAACAGAGCAATCATTCGCCACAGCATACGACTATTCTCAGCAATAAAATGCCATTCAAGAGGTATAATAGGAATCAGAAAATGGCAGCAATGGTTATTGCATTGATTGCTTTGGAGGAGGAGAAGAAAAAGAAGAAAAATAGAAGGAAGAGCAGAGTGTGGGCCAAAGACTGGCTCATGCAACGAGAGCAATTTTCACATGTAAACCTGCTAACAAACCTCAGAGAAAATAATCCTGAGGATTACCGTAATTATTTGCGGATGACCCAGCAGTCCTTTGACATGCTATTAGCTCTTGTGCAGCCACATATCACCAAACAGGACACCTGCATGAGAAAATCTATTAGTGCAGAGGAGAGGCTCATGGCAACCCTGCGTTTTTTGGCAACAGGCAGGTCTTATGAAGACCTGAAGTTCACCACTGGAATCTCTGCCCAATCCTTGGGAAGAATCATACCTGAGACGTGTCAGGCCATAGTGAAGGTGCTCCAGCCACAGTATTTAAAGGTAATTATAAAAATTACAACTTAAATTAGTAAGAATATTACTGCAAACATAAGTCAAATTTTGTGAGTACATCAATTTTATTAAAAAAATATGTAACTTCCTGTACACGGTTGTCTGAAAAAGTTTGTATTTTCTTAAATCAATACATACCCATTTCCAAATCATTATTATGAAAATATATAATTCTTAAACAATAACCAATAAAAAAGGAACAAATACACCAAAGAAATGCAATAATATTGAGCAACATATCTAGAATTTTTTTTTACAGATTTGTGTATTGGGGGCCATGAAACCAAGAACCTTGAGGTGGTTCAGGACGCACTGACCAGCTTGGGTTTCCCTGTGATTGAGACATATTTGGGTGCCAATATTGGCCAGATGTTACAGGTGGAGCAGATGTTACAGGTGGAGCAGATGTTACAGGTGGAGCAGATGTTACAGGTGGAGGAGATGTACATCCCTGATACCCTATTATATCTGTGTTAGGTGTAAGATTGCCCTTTAGTCCAATGGCAATCATTTTATGCATTAAAGCTTCACAAATGTCTCGTTGCTCCATGGACATTCTCCGTAATTTGTGTGCAACCAGATGACCCACAGCATCACATTCATCATCTTTCTGCTTCATGATAGATGATGCATCCTTCAGCAAACTGGCAGTATCGTAGTCAAGATTTCTCTTCTTTCCTCTTTGAGTTCTCTGAGTTGATGTTCCTGGCTGCTCTGATACTGGGCTTGGTGTATCCTATAGAAACAAAAAAAATTAAGAAGAAAATATGATCACTAATTATCATTAAAACATGTTTTAATTTTTTTCTATCTTGCCAACAGTTTCCTTCTAAATCTGAAGAATGGAAAGAAGTTGCCAAAGAATTCCAGGACATGTGGAATTTCCCCAATTGTGGTGGCGCAATTGATGGGAAACATGTGAGAATTACACCACCAGCACATTCAGGATCCTATTTTTACAACTATAAAGGGTTCTTCAGCATAATTCTAATGGCAATTGTGAATGCCAAATATGAATTTATGTACTTGGATATAGGGAAAAATGGAAGAAACTCGGATGGAGGTGTGATAGAGCGCAGTCCATTTATGCATCGATTAAAAGAAGGAATGTTGCATCTTCCATCTTCCAGTGAGACAGTTGAGGGCCTTAATTTTGTGTTCATTGGGGACGATGCATTTGCCTTACATGAACACCTGTTGAAACCCTATCCCTTGCGCAATTTAACTGCTCCCCAGAAAATCTTTAATTATAGATTGTCTAGGGCGAGAAGGGTGGTAGAAAATGCATTTGGGATCATGGCCAGCAGATTCCGCATTTTCCACACCGCCATTAATGTTACAGTTGAAAAAATTGACATAATAGTGGAGTGCTGCTGTATGTTACACAATTATTTAAGAAGCACAACTGTGTCATATATGCCATCAACTGCAGTTGATATTGAAGATCTTACCAGTGGCACAATTGTGCCAGGTGATTGGCGAAATGACAGCAGTGGCATGGTAAATTTAGCTCCTGCAAGGCCTAGGCTACCAACTGCAAATGCACGTCAAAATCGCATTCATTACACAGATTATTTTATGGGTAGTGGTGCAGTTGCATGGCAGGATCGCATATAATCATATGTATTATATTTTGTAAGAAATGACTTGCTCTAAATAAAGACAGCTTAATAAATCATATACAATATATGAGTATTCTTTATTCTAGTTTTTGTTACATTCTACTATGACTGGCCCATGAGGCAGAAGGACCCCTGACCCTATAGTTGTTTCATTGGGCCCTCCAACCCCCCCCCCCCAAAGAAAAAATATTGTGAATTAAACGAAAATTTGGATATACCTGTGTCTGAGTCTGTGTCTGTGTCTGTGACATTTCCTCTGCTTCTGGGTCAGATATCAAACTGGAGTCTGATGCTGCACTTGGTGGCAGAGTGCAATGGGACTCTCTTGGATCATCTGTGTCAGCAAGAAACATCAGGTCTTTGAAGTACCACAAACGTGGGACATAGACATCATCAGCCCCTGCTCCAGATTTCTTGGATGCTTGTATTTTTTTATACTCCTTTTTAAAAACAGTCCGCAAGTTAGCAATCTTGTGCTTTACATATAGGTCATTTGGATCTTTGCAAACCTCTTTACATAGCTCCTTTAGTTCTTTGATGGCCTCATCACGCTTATATCTATTAGAATAATCCCTGGATTTCACATCCCATAAGCACGAAAATTCTCTGTATTTATCAATGAATTGGGGAAGGAACTCAGTAGATGTGAATGTGAGAGGCATTTTCCTTTAAAAAAAAAAATATATATATATATATATTTTACTAAGTTACCTTGCAAAGCCTTGTTATACATGTGTAAAATATAACACATAATGATTTTGCACATTAATAATGACTAAATAAGAAGAATAAATAATACTTAAGACAATAGAACTAACACGATATGCAAGTTTCATGCAGCCTGTTCATATAATGGATGAGCCATGTGCCATGAATCGTGACTGAGATAAATTTGGACAGGAGTGAGGTCTAATTTTTAGCCTTTTTGAACAGCTCCTATACTGCAAAAGGACTTCTATCAGTAATAAAATAGCATATATTTACATTATAACACAGTATTTCCGTAGAAAAAGTGAAATATGCAATGGAGAGTCAGCATTTTGAACTTACCTCAGGGATGTGTGTTCAGCGTTCTCTGCACGAATAGACTTTCCTACGTCCCGAAAAGTCGCTGCATATTCGTGCAATGCGCACGTGCGTTATATACCATGTACAGGCCCCGCCTCTTCTTTCTTTCGGGGGCTTGTGGGAGAAATCATGGCAGAGGGACAAGACATGGCAGCTTCTCAGAGCGAAAGATCTGGGACAGATGAGGAGCAGGAAATCGTGGAGGTGGAAGAAGGTCACCAGACAACCATTGTGACAAGCCCCAGGAAGAAGAAAGCCACCAACATGTCTTTGGAGGAGATGGTGGACATGGTGAACATTCTTCAAAAGAAGGATTATGACTGTCGGAAGCAAGTCTACCCTAAAAAAAATGTGAGAAAAGATCAAATTCTGGAGAAAGTTCTACGTGTCCTACAGAAAAACCATGGTGTTGAACGCACTAAAGATCAAGTGAGAAAACGCTGGTCTGACTTAAAATCCAGAGAATCCCATCAGCTAAGGAAAATCAAGAAAATTCTTCAAAAAAGTAAGTATAAACTTTTTAACAAGAATGTATGATGTTCTTGGGTTTTTCTGTGTGAGTGTATGTTCTGTATATGCCATGTGACATGTGCATGCAGAGAGTGCATACTACACAGCTTGCATCATTGTGATTTTCTATGCATATCTATAGTGTATTTTTGTCTTCTATACAGAAATAATATGCATAGTGTGATTGCATTTAAATATATGTATAGTATTTGAAGTTAAATACATGTATTTATTAATTTTCAAAGGACATTCTAGAAAGGCCCATGCAGAGGCGGGAAATGAACAGCAGACAAGTGCAGAGTCTGAGATGACGACTGACACAACACTGATATGTCTCACACCAGTTGAAGGCAGTGATTGGAGTAGCATTGCCACCAGTTCAGGTACATAACCAAATGTCACATAAACGTATGCTCATTATAACGTTTAGACTGTGATTTTTATGATTTTTCATGTTTTCTTATAGGCTTTACAATGTCTACTGCTGGCAGTTCTTCATTCACTTCTGCATCTGCAAACCGCATGATTGCTGATTTAATGCAAATCAATTCAGATATTGAGAAAGTTTGCAATAAAATGAAATTGGTTCAAGGCAGGATTTCTGATGTGATAGACCAATTAGCAAAGGTTTAAATACTCTGGAAACAAAAATTTTTTTTTAAGACCATGTTTCGTTATGGCACTTTAAAAAATAAAAATGGTTGTTATAAAGTAGGGGCCCATTCACACTGTCCGCATGCACCCACGTACTCCATTCTGCTGAAAGGGGGGTCCACGCCCAAATCCCCTATGAGCAGGTGTCTGACAGCTCTTTCTCTGCTCTTTGTGCAGAGACAGAGCTGTCAGAACCCCACCGTTCTCTTTTGGGGACCACCAGTCCATTTTCATCATATCCATCCGATCCGCCTGACAGATGTAAATGATAATTTCCATCCGTCAGGCTTTGATCGGGTCGGATAGCAGCGGATGTCAGTGGACATGTTTCCACTGACATTCGCTGCCCTATGGGGATGCATGGAACATTCCAATGAGTTCCGCCTGACAACATGACAGGCGAATCTCATTGGATTGTGTGAAAGGGCCCTTGCTCTGACTTGCACTTTATTAAAAATAAAATTGCACTATGTGACTGTTTATGTACTTTTGTACTGTTAAATTTTGGCTGTATGTACATATTTACTAACTATATTCATGTACATATGTACAAGCTTTTAAGATCCTAAATAGGGAAATGTTTGTGTGCTGGACATGCGCAACTACGCTTTTTGTTTATTGTTCATCAATAAATTGATGGTTATTTTGAAATTGGTTTCAAGTGTCTTTATTTCATGCATTATGTGATATCAACTGTATACACAGCTATTGATCTTTATGGTAGTATAGACAATGACATTCTCATCAAAATAATCTACTGTTAAAATGACAATTAGGATAACCATATGTTATTAATGACAAACAATATTGGAACATATACATCCTGCAGAAAGAAAACTTGCTGTACCATTTATTCTGCAGCTGTACAACAATGCAGTGGGTCCGTTTATTGAAAAAAGGTGTTAAAAGTCATTTTGCAATACACATACTTTTGTGTTTACACTTTTCATGCACACATATTGGCCTCTTAGCAGAGTTTGCTTGAACATATAATATTTGATGTATTGCGGTTTTTCGGCTGAACAGTCGTCCGTGTTGATATTCTTTTTATTTACCTTCCGGGTCATTCTTTTCGGAAACATGCGCAGTTGTGTGTTGTTCTGTGGAATCGAACGACTAAACCACTAATGATACGAAAATTGGACAAATTTCGCGGAAAAACCCAACATGTTGGATATGTGAATTTTTGCTGTCGTACGAAAAACGCATAGTTTACATACCACACTAACGATACGAAAATCGTTCGATAACACTGGCATTTACGATTTTCGGACGATATTCGTATCGTCTATGGCCTGCTTAAGGCATCAGCATACCAAAACATTTTTGACAATTTCATGCTCCCAACTTTGTGGGAATGGTTTGGAGATGGCCCCTTCCTGTTCCAACATGACTGTACACCAGTGCAAAAAGCAAGGTTTATAAATTCTCTATATGTTCTCATCCAACATCAGTGCCTGATCTCACAAATGCGTTTTTGGAAGAATGGTCAAACATTCCCATAGACACACTCCTAAACCTTGTTGACAGCCTTCCCAGAAGAGTGGAAGCTGTTTTCGCTGCAAAGGGTGGGCCAACTCAATACTGAACCCTACCGACTAAGACTGGGATGTCATTAAAGCTCATGTGGGTGTAAAGGCAGGCATCCCAATACTTTTGACAATATAGTGTATGTATATTTATCAGGAGAGAGGGTGGCTGGTGTCTGAATGGTTCCCCATGCATAAATCTGTATCAACCAGAATGAATGAAATAGGGATCGACCTATATCGGTTTTTTGTTGCCGATACAGATATTTTGGCCAATGCATATCGGTATCGGCCGATATTGGCCGATATATTTGTACATTTAAAAAAAAAAATGTTGTTATTTTTTTTTTGACAGGTACTGTTGTGGAGGGATCTGGGGGTCTAAAATACCCCAAACCCCTCCTCTGCACTTAAAAGCATCCAAAATGCCAAGTTTAACTGTTTTTATTGCTGTCATTTTTTTGAATCTGGTGCCAGACAGTACCCGCTGCTGAAGACTTATGACGAAACGCATACATTACTTCCGGTTCCGGTATTGGAGTTGAACGCATCGCGTTCCGGACACCTGCTGACAAGCTTTTTAATATTTTGGATTATGTGTGTACCCTACTTGTATTTGTGCAATAAAACTTAGTTTATACAGAATTACGCTATTAGTCCTCCTCTTGCTTTATATGAGATCACCACTTACCCCAACGCCTTGAGGAATATCCGGGACCATCCAGGATAGGACCCCACACTAGGCACGGAGGATCCCTAAACCAGGTTAGAGGATACCTAGAGGGATTTCCAGGACCATTTTCCAGGACCTCTAGAGGGCCATCCAGGACCAGACTGAGTACCTACCTACTACCTAATATTACCCTGCCCATTACCCCTGTGTGGGGTGGGTATTTCTGGTGAGTGCACCATATACTTGAGAGACACCAGCACTCTACCACTATACCCACCACAAATTTAACGTTTGGGGATATCGCATGAAGATATAGCCACCTGTTTTACACCATTTATGGACTTTTATATATATTAGCTAATACCTACCTCTGCACAGAGTCACCTTGGTCTATGTATTAGTATGCTCTTTATGGTCCACCCCCATTTCTCTATTTAATACCCAATTGTTCCTATACTGCCAGCACTGAGTCACATAACACTGTCTATGTGCAGTCCCTCACAGGACTAACACTGTGATTTATAATTTTTATACCCATTCTTTTATGATTACCTTTTGCCACTCTTATCACAGTATTTGATTCAACCAAGCACTTTATATGCATAGTACCGTTTAGGACCTATATATTGATTTTTTTTTTTATATTTGTACACCACTATCACCACGGGACTTTAATAATCCTGCACTTTACGGCACTAGTCACCTTATATATTATGTGTTGATATTTTGTGCATTATTAGATTTACTGTCACCATCAGTCATCATTATCCTGATGTTCATTGCCAGAGTATCATAATTGTTTTTGCTGAACACATTCTTTTAAATTTTACACCTTCAGTTACTAAACCTAGTTTTTCATTTACATATTTTTCCTCCTGTTCTTTGCCACTCCAGTACAGGATATCAGTGTTTTTTCTATCCTCCTAGGCAGCACCATTCTCCCCCCCCCCCCCCCCCATTTTACATGAATATAGCCTTTGGATATATTTGAGGGAGGCTGCAGCCTATTATCTCTCCTTTTCCTTAGCACGGAGCACATTCCTTTCAGTACCCGGAAGTGATGTCACTCATGACCCGTCGTCAGTGGGGAAGCTAATGCGTGTGTCAGGCAGCTCCGATTGCCGCCTGACACCCACAATCATTCCCCGCTGAGAGAGAAGGATGGTCGGCTGTTGTAAACACAGCTGATCGTTCTTCTCCCTGAAATAATCACAGAGCTCATGTAATCCTTCTACAAAGTATATAGGATCACATGTCTCTGTGGTCATCTCAGAAGCCACGCCCTTCCACAGTTAGAATCACTCCCCTAGGGTCACATTTAACCCCTTGATCACCTATACTGTTAACCCCTTCCCTGCAAGTGTCATTATTACAGTAACAGTGCATATTTTTAGCACTGATTACTGTAGTAATGTCACTGGTACCCCCAAAAGTGTCAACAGTGTAAAAAATGTCCGATCTGTCCGTCGCAATATCGCAGTCCCGCAAAAAATCGCAGATCGCCGCCATTACTAGTAAAAAAAAAAATGACAAATCTTTCCCGTAATTAGTAGACGCGATAACTTTTGCGCAAACCAATTTAAAATACACTTATTGCGATTTTTTTTTTTATCAAAGATATGTGGAAAACAAATTGGCTTAAAATGTTAAAAAATGTTGATTTTAAATTTTTTTTTTTTGGGAATGTCATATAGCAGAATGGGAAAAATATTGTTTTTTTTTTTAAAAAAAAATTGTCGCTCTTTTTTTGTTTATAACACAAAAAAACTGAATTTTTGTAAAATCCCTCTAAGTCATCACTGATGGGTATTGTCATCTGCTCCGCAGGAGTAGCTAGGCATATAGACTTAGTTAAAAACAAAAGGCATTTGCATGTATACACATGCAAATGACCACTCCCAACTCAGTTTGGTAGCATAGCAGTAAGTAACAAGAAGGTACGTCCCTGAGGGACCCGATCTCGTCCCGATCTCGTCCCGCAACGTTCGGAGCTTGTCCTCCGGCAGGAACACCTTCGCCTGAGCAGAGTCCAGAATCATCTCCAGGTAGGGAAGACGAACCGAAGGGGACAACGATGATTTCTGAATGTTGATGGTCCATCCGAACTCCTGAAGCATCTGGACCGTGGTGGACAGATCACGCACCAGGTCCTGACTGACACTTGATCTTATGAGGAGATCGTCCAGATACCCCAAGACCGCAATGTCCTGAGCCCTCAGTAGGCCCAGAACCGGCGCCAATACCTTGGTAAAGACCCTTGGAGCCGAAGCGAGACCGAAAGGTAACACCACAAACTGTTAATGGTCCTCCGCGACGGCAAACCGATGGTACCGCTGATAACCCTCGAAGATGGGAACATGCAGCTACGCATCCTTGAGGTCTATCGAAGCCAGGAATTCTCCTGGGCTCAGGGAAGCCACCACCAATCGGAGAGACTCCATACGGAATTTTCGAACTCGCACAAAGCGGTTCAGAGCTTTTAGGTCCAGAATAGGACGCACTTTGCCCTCCTTTCTGGGCACAGTGAACAGATTGGAATAAAAGCCCCGAAACCTGTCCCGGTGAGGTACCGGGACAATCACTCCCTGAACAAGGAGGTCCTGAACCGCACGGTGCAGGTCCTGCAGACACCCCGGAGACAAATGAAGATTCGAGGGGAAGAATCTGTCCGCTGGCCGGGAAAGAAATTCGATCTTGTATCCAGACCGAACGATTTCCTGAACCCACCTGTCCGAAATCCGGAGCAGCCAAGGTTGGAGGAAACCGCGCAAACGTCCCCCCACCCCTGAAACGGGTGAGGGCGTCCCTTCAGGCAGAGGTGGACTGGCCCGCCGAAGCGGCATTGCCTGACTTCTGCTTACTGCCCAGGGCTTCTTCTGTCCTCCCTGGGACTTGAAGGGCTTGCCCTTGGATTGGTTCCGAAAGGCACGAAAGGAACCCTGATTGGATCTAGGCGCAGAACCCCGCTTGCCCCGGAAGGACTTGTGCTTTGGGTTCTGGGGCAGCATAGTGCTCTTGCCCCCCATGACGCCTTTCACCAGGGTATCCAACGCCTCCCCAAAAAGGCAAGAGCCAGCATAGGGAAAATCAGCAACCGTTTTCCGCGAGGACTGGTCAGCCGACCAGCTCTTCAGCCATATCAGTCGTCGGTTAAGCACCGAGACGCTAGAGAGGCGCACCACCAAGGGGGCCTCATTCAAGGCCGCATCACACAGATACATGATTCCTTGATGGATTTGATCCACCATTTCCAACCGGGCAGGCGGAACATCATCAGACACAAGGTTGCTCCTAAGCACCTTAGTCCAATCAGCAACAGCCTGCACCACCAACACGGACGCGAAAATGGGTTTGAGCAGAGAGCCTGCCACCGTATAGGAATGGCGGGCCAAAGACTCCAAACGCCGGTCCGTTGGATCCCGGAAAACCGGGGAATCCTCCGTAGGAACCAAGGTAGCCTTGTTCAACACTGCAACCGTGTGATCCACCTGTGGAGGCACACACCAGCGCGATTCCGTAGCCGGTGCAAAGGGATAAAGAAGTTTGAACCGACTAGGCACCACGAACGGACGTTTTAACGTGCGCCACAGTTCATTAACAGTGTAATGAAACTCAGTGGGACAGGGAAAAAATTGAGAGCAATAACCTGCAGAGCCCCGCAGAGTGTTGCCACCGCTGTCCTGCTTCAGAGGAAAGAGGAAGTGCTGCAAAAGTAGGCTGAACTAATCTGCTGCATGACCCAGGGAAAATGGCTGCCCCATAGAAACGTATGGGAGACTCCACCAAAATGGCCGCCGACATGCGGCCAAACCGAGCGTTCGGTCACCGCAAAAATGGCGGCGAATGGCGCCAAATCAGCATGTTGTATAGCCCATAGAGAAGCTCACATGCCTGCCCAGTGTAATAAAAAATGGCGAACCGCGCGGTGTCACCCCGCCGCGGTCCATACACAGTCTGCACCCCCAAACACCGAAGTGACCCAGGGAAGGGGACCCCCAAACAACAACAGCGCCGCAGCGCATGTACAAGCGATCCCCGCAGGGATCGCAGCAGGTAGTCACACAAGGCACAGACATGGGGAACACACAGCAACCAGGACTGCCACCCCACACAGAGGCCCCACACAGAAGTATTTACCTGTACCCGATGGCGTGGGGAGCCTCACAGAACGGAAAGCCGCTGTCCTCATCTGACAGGGAATGCTGTTTTCGAGGGACATTGCACTGCTGATTCGCAGATGCATCCAGTGAGGTAGCCACCTCACAGCTGCATCCCTGCTGCGAACAGGGATGGGTCGTTCATAATGCCAGGGCGAACCATAGCTGAACGCTCGATGGCGGGCTGGGGGTCCAGCTGACCCTCTGTGCCCTGGAGAACCAGGGCGGCCAGTCCGAATCCCAGCACCGCATGTCCATCTTCGTCCGAAGAGTCGACTAATACTAAAGCTGACAAAATAAACAGCTAGTAAAGAAAGAAAAAACTGACATTTTTCAAGAAAATCAAATAAAAAATAAGATAGGCTGAGACCGAAGCCCCAGCACAGGGAAAGCCTAACTACGCCTGATGCTAGGCAAATTAAAACTGAGTTGGGAGTGGTCACTGCAGGGGGGTATTGACCAGATGGGACAGCCCCCAGGGGTGTATACATGCAAATGCCTTTTGTTTTTAACTAAGTCTATATGCCTAGCTACTCCTGCGGAGCAGATGACAATACCCATCAGTGATGACTTAGAGGAGGCGGCGACTGTCGGAGGACGTAAGAGAAATAAGGATCACACAGGTGATCAAATACCACCAAAAGAAAGCTCTATTTGTGGGAAAAAAAGGATGTAAATTTTGTTTGGGGACAGAGTCGCACGACCGCGCAATTGTCCGTTAAAGTAACACAGTGCCGAATCGCAAAATAGGGCCTGGTCATTAAGGGGGCAAATCCTTCCGGTTTTAAAGTGGTTAAAATGTCAGCTGGAATGTTCTAGGTATCATACAGCAGCAGTGACTGCTAAAATGTAGCCATTCCTGTGTAAAATGACAGTTGCAGTAAGCTTGGGTTCACACATATGCGGTGCGGGAAACGCAGCGATCCCTGTGCATTTCCCGCACTGCATTGCAATCACACTATGTTTGCCATCCGCTGTGCATGTCAATACAAATTTAAGGACACCCCCCAATGCATCGCAAATGCAGTGCGGTTTGCCTTCACAGGATCGCACGGTACAAAACGACCATGTGATGCGGCTCCAAAAAAGGTCACTGCACTTCTTTTGTGTGATGCAGTGCAAATGCAAAATACACCGCACTGAATTGCATGTGAATTGCATAGGAATGCGGTACGGTTTATGTGCGATTCAAATTCATATTATGAACTGGGGCTTAGTCTTGTCAGCAAGTGTCAATGAGTAGTAAAAATTTAACAAAATGTATTGTTACTTTGTTTTTAACATTTCAATAATTTGCAAATTAAAGGGGTGACCTCAATCTGCAAATGACATCAGTTTAAAGCAACCTTTAATCCCTTATAAACCTTTAGTTTACTCTCCTCACCTAATTAACTTCTTCCTCCCTTCTACCCATAGATATGATTTTTCTATTTTTTTTTTAAATATATATATTTTTTAAACAAAATTGGAAAAAAGTGCATTTTTAAAAATTTGCAAATAACGTTGCCATGCTTTGTATTGGAAACATAATTTTAATACCATTTTAAAAGAGTTAGTTATAGAATCAATTGTATACTTTGTATCTATTGCAACATGGGTCAATATAGAAAAAACACATCTATTTGTCTATAGATTGCATAGAAAAAATAAATAATGACAAATGAAAATGAATGACAAATGAAAGCTTATATTTTGTGTCTAGAAAAACAAGGTATGGATTACTTGCTGAACAAATAGGCTCATATTATATAAATATATAAATAAATATATAATACATAAATAAATATAAATATATAAATATATAATATATAGATATTATATATAAATGTAAAAATTGGTTATTTTTATTTTCTTTCACTGTACATTTAAAAAAGAGGATCGGTATATTGCTATTTCCCCTCTGCTATTTATAAGTGCAGATGGAGAAAACAGTTCAAGCAGACATTCCAATCCCTGTGTACCGAGGTGTGATAATTTGGGGATGTGTGATAATTGTAATAGTTAATAAGAGCATTCGCATGCTACGGTTTTCATTAGAGATCCCTCCTCTTGTGAACAGGGTATCGTGTCCTTTTGGGGACAATTGGAACTGCAATCACTAATGCCTGAACAGCCGCCGATTCATTGGTATCAGTGATCAGTCACTGTAAAGCCCTCCCCCTTTTTTTTTTTCTTTTTGTCTCTGTGAATGGACAAGACAGATACATTGTATCTGTCTCTGTCATTGCAGAGATAGAAATAAAAAGTGTGTATAGAAAAAAAATGTAATAAAAATAATTTAGAAAAATAAATAAATACTGTACCTAGATCAAGGTTTGATCTAGGTCAGCCCCAGAGTTAGTGCTTGAGTCAAGGCCAGGGTCAAAGGTGGTCAGGGTCAGTATTTTTTGGACAGGATTTTTTTTTTAATTAGTATTAGGGCTCTTTCACACGGACGTTCCGTATGTCCGTAAATCATCCTAATTTTTGCGGATGATATACGGACATAATGAAGGTCTATGGGATTGCGGATGTCTGCGGATGACCATCCACTGACATCCGATTTTCGTCCTTTCAGTTCTGTTCCGTTTTTTGGAACGGAACAGAACCCTATTTTTTTTCCGTTTAAAAAACGGAACGGATGCAAAATCGGATGTCAGCGGTGTCATCCGCTGACATCCGCAATGCCCATAGACATACATTATGTCCGTATATCATCCGCAAACGGATGGGATGATATGCGGACATACGGACTGGATGACACAAGTCGCATTCAAGTCGCATTCAGGGCAGCGGCAATCACCGCCTCTCCTCCCACGGTCCGCCTCCGGCTGTGTCTAATCACAGCAGGAGCGCGGCTCTTGCCAGTGCACGCCGCCGAGACCTCTTGCACGAAATTACGTAGTACTACGTGATTTTGCGCAGCCGAGCCACCCTGCCACAGTAATACTATGGTGGGCAGTCGGCAAGAGGTTAATGCTCATTAAAGTTTTAAAACTGCCCATGGGGCATTTGGGGAGCATATTTAACTCATCATTAATGCTTGTAAAACGCCAGTCTAGTGCCCGTACTAAAGCTCATTATGAGCGTCTAATGCCCATACTAAGGCTATAGGAGCGTTTGCTAAGCGTTAGACATTTACTGTGTGAAAAACCAAAGTGGTTCTAAAGGTAGAAGGTTATTGTTATCTTAATGCATTCTATGCAATAAGATAAAAAAAACCTTCTGTGTGCAGCAGCCTCCCTAATACTTTCCTGAGCCTGATCTTGTTCCAGTGATGTTGCACAAGGGAATTGGCCTTCCGGGACTCTCTCTCCTGATTGGCTGAGACACAGCAGTGGGCGTTATTGGCTCCCTCTGCTGTCAATCAAAGTCAGTGAGCCAATGAGAAAAGAAAGGTGGCCAGTGGCTCCTAGTCTGAATGGACACACGGAGCTGCGGCTCAGCTCAGGTGCTGCCATAGCAAGCTGCTTGCTGTGGGGGCACTCAGCAGGAGGGAGGGGCCAGGAGCATCGGCGAGGGACCTGAGAAGAAGAGCATCTGAGCTGCTCTGTGCAAATCCATTACACAGAGCAGGTGAGTATGACAGGTTTGTTATTTTTAAACAAAAAAAAAGAGACATTTCTCTTTTAAGTCACCTTAAATATGTTTCCTGGCAGGATGTGACATTTATTCTCCTTTTTAGGTTTGTGGGAGGGGTTCAGTAAACAACCCAATTGGATATTCTGCTCATTTACATAGAGAATCAGATCTTAAATATGCGGCATACCACAGTGAGTTTGAAGCATTCAGACATAATTCTCTTTCATCATGCTCCGGGCTGTCTTTTTGGTGCTTGCCATTTATTTGCCATGTAAGACATTCACATATCTCTTTACAGTACCTCTTTAATTCAGTTTTTGTAGAGCATTTCTTATGTATTTTTGTTTCTTGTTCCAGGTTCTGTTGCTCAGAATACCGTGACTCAGGATGCTACAAAGTCCGTATCACTGGGTGAAAATGTCCAAATGTCCTGCCAGATTAGTGGAGGCTCAGTATCTGGGGGTAATTACCCTTTTTGGGTCCACCAGATACCTGGCACAAAGCCCAAAGGTGTAGTAGGTAGTTCTGACACAGGAAACCAAAACTATAACCCGGCATCACCTAGATACACTGGATCTATATCAGGAGCATCAGCTGTCCTGACTATTACTAACGTGCAGACTGAGGATGAAGGTATATTTTATTGTGTTCTCTGGATAGGCAGTGCGTACACTGTGTGACAAACTAAAACATGTCTGAAACATAAACTACAACTTCCTCTTGTGTCTCCCCAGTGTAATATCATGACTAATCAAGCATAATTAATTGCTGAGGTTTCACTGTTGACAGAAAGTCTTTCATGGTCCAAGTACAAGGTTGCTAAAAAGAACATTATTAAGTTCTGGTATTTTTAAAGCCAAATGAATATCAGTACTTAATGCTAGATTATCAAACAAATATCATTAGAGAAATACCAATTACAGTGCTAGTGAGCCTTTTTGATGTCATCTGGGGGAGATAACCTGTCTGTGAATGGGCAACTTATAAAGTAAAGTTTTAGGATGCAGTTACAGTATGTGAGGGCCACATTGGTGTGTTTATGCAATGTTCACTGTTATTTCTCTATATGATGGTTTGTCATAGTTATATCTGTATTTGTAATAGTTATAGCTGATCAGCACCAAATATTGCCAAATCTTTTACAGAACAGGTTACCTGTGAAAGAATTAGGTTGATCTGCCTTGAATAAAGGTGATCTCTATAGCTTTGGCATGCTTTAACATTTTTGATATTACTTAGAATTAAGGTCAATTGAGTCTGATTGGTTTGATTCGCATGGAGTTCGACAAATCCTGTTTGAAACCTGAAATTTGCAGCGAATATACTGAAGTTCTGGTTTGGTATGGATTTTAATGGGAAGAAAAACAATAAAAATGTGCCCACTCCCAAAAAAACAATTCAGCGGAGTACGATTGTGCACCGTGTATAACAATACCAGGCCACATGAACTCAACACTGTACTGGTGGTTGTGGGAATCTGTGGTCAGAAGGCTTATCAGAATTGTTCACAAAAAGTTAAAAATAAAATAAAACACAAGTTTTTCACAAGTCCTTTTATTAAAAAAAAGACACCAAAAAATTCCACAATGGTAATCCAACATCAATCATGTCATTCAGCAATGCAGGTCCAAATCAGTCATAAGGAATGATGCCCACCAACTGTGTTTTTTACTTTTGCTTGTGAATGAGAAGGAGTAATGTGTAGTCTTTACTAATTCACATGTGAATCAGTATCTGGGGTCCCCTTATTGTTAAAGGGACCCTCCAGATTTTGATTAGCCTGCAGACCTCCCACGACTACTTGGCAAGGATGGTGGAAAAAGAGACCCTTGTCCCCGTCAACATGGGAACAAAGTGCTTTGCCAGGAGAGTCCCTGTGACTCGGTATGGTTCAGAAGCAGACGAGTATGCTAAACTTCCCCTTTCCTGGCCCGCTAGGCTACATGCTTGGATAAGGGCCTCCTGTGGAAATTTGGGTGCGGGACCCCTGGCTCTTGTTTTTTTAGATTTTTGTGTGGTGTTAAGGTGGGGTGTTATAGAATTTGGAGGGTGCCCCATGCCATTTTTTTGGGAAGGCCCCACTTAAAATTCATACCAGATCTGCAGCCCCTTTGTCCACCTGCAATGTTTATAGGGTCTTGACAACATCTTGCCATATGAGGATAGTTTTGGATGTTGGTTGCAGGAAAGAAAATGGTATCATGTATGGCCGGCTTAACTAATGCTACTTCTTTCTAAGGGTAGCACCAAAAGATATGGATAAGTTAGGACAGGCACTACATCAAATGAAAGAACGGAGGATTATTGTGGATAGTAAGAGTCCCAATGCCTCCAACTAGAGATGGCCTTGCGGTTCGCCCGGCGGTTGGTTCGCTGCAAATTTTGCGAACACATGGCGTTTTTTACGACGGCAATATTAGTTTACATTGGGGAGAACGTTGACCCATGACACAGCCATCAGGTGGAACGGGACAGCCAATTGAAACATTTCAGCACATGGACATGCCCCCTACCGTATAAATAGACCAGAGCTGGCAGCCATTTCACATTCTGCTTTTTGTCAGCGTAGGGAGAGGTCTGCTGTGCTCATCAGGGAGATATTGCCAGACACAAATAGCTCTGTTAAGATCCACAAAAGTCCTTTTCAGGGCTGGTATTTGGTACAGGTCTACTACAGTCTCTTTTCAGTTTAGGGACAGGTATGCTGTGTTCATCAGGGATAGATCGGCAGTGACACAAATCGCTCTGTTAAGATCCACAAAAGTCCTTTTAAGGGCTGGTATTTGGTATAGGTCTGCAGTCTCTTTTCAGTTTAGGGACAGGTATGTTGTGTTCATCAGTAGGGATGATCAAACGGTTCGGGTCGACCATCGGTTCGACTGTTCGAGGTTCGGCCGAATTTAGAACTTTAGAAATTTTTGCTGAAAAAGTTCGGAATTCGGCAACCAGAACCGACCAAAATGCAATGGGCCAGGAAATGGGCTTTAAAAGCCCGTGATTGGACCAGAACCATCAGTAAAAGCCAATTGAGGGGGCAGGAGAATGCTAGGAATGTGATTGGAGTGACTAGGGGGTCCAGAGGCCAATCATTAGTGAATACGCCCCCCAGTATATAAGATAGCCCCCGCCAAATTTCTACCATTTTAATACAGGGACATGGAAGAGAGTGGAAGCAGTTCTGTTACTTCTGCTTCAAAGTGTCATTTAGCAATTATTAGTGTGAGGAAAGGGCTATCTAGTGTAGTTAGAGTGCTATTTTCCACTTTAGTTAGCTTCAAAAATCTAGTTTCTGTAGGGAAAGTGTTAAGTGTAAGGGGACTGTAGTGTAGTGTAGGGTTAACTGACACTGACTGCTATGGCAGGGTGACCAAACCCTTCCATTTCATGGTGAACGCTATAGATCAAAGATCGTTTTCTCTTATGTGACTTTCAGAGCAGGGATATGGCTTCTCGCCAGTCAGCCTGCTTTTTGCTGCAGGCGTTTATAGGGCATTTTTGAGGACAAGTTTGGAGTCAGGCATGACATCTGAACTTGTGTATAGGGGTATATATACACACACATGTATGTATATATACACCTACACATATATAGGTGTGAAAATAGCAGAACACTATGCTTGCACTAATGAAATAATTAACACCCATATGGCTCCGCTCCTATAACACCCATATGGCTCCGCTCCTATAACACCTATATATGTGTATGTGTATAATACATATATGTGTGTGCGTATATATACCCCTATACACAAGTTCAGATGTTTTGCCTGCCTCCAAAGACCCCAAAAAAATGCCCAAAAAAACGCCTGCGCCAAAAAAAAAACACCCAGGTGTGTTATTGCAAGCGTTTTTTTGGGCATTTTTTTGGGGTCTTTGAAGTCAGGCAAAACATCTGAACTTCTGTATAGGGGTATATATACACACACACTTATATGTATTATACACATACACATATATAGGTGTTATAGGAGCGGAGCCATATGGGTGTTAATTATTTCATTAGTGCAAGCATAGTGTTCTGCTATTTTCACACCTATATATGTGTATGTGTATATATACATATAAGTGTGTGTATATATACCCCTACACAGAAGTTCAGATGTTTTGCCTGCCTCCAAAGACCCACAAAAAATGCCCAAAAAAACACCTGCGCCAAAAAAAAAACGCCCAGGTGTGTTATTGCAGGCGTTTTTTTTTTTTGGGCATTTTTTGGGGGTCTTTGGAGTCAGGCATTTTTGATAGAGAGCCAATTATTGAAAAAATAAAAGAAAAAAAAATTAAAAAAAAAAAATTCTTTGGATTTAGTGTCTGGGGGGTCTAAAAAGTGTACCTGTGAAGTTTCAGCTCTGTAGCATGTCCAGAACCAGAAAAAAAAAGGTTGTTTGTATTAGGTCACTTATAGAACAGGGATATGGCTCCGCTATTTTCACACCTTGCCGGTTTTGTAGCCAGCGTTTTTTTGGGCATTTTTTTGGGATTTTTGGAGGCAGGCAAAACATCTGAACTTGTGTATAGGGGTATATATACACACACACTTATTTGTATTATACACATACACAGGTGTGAAAGGGGAGAAGCCATATGGGTGTTAATTATTTCATTAGCGCAAGTATAGTGTTCGGCTATTTTCACACCTATATATGTGTATGTGTATATATACATATAAGTGTGTGTGTATATATACCCCTACACAGAAGTTCTGATGTTATGCCTGCCTCCAATAACCCCCCAAAAATGCCCAAAAAAACGCTGGCTACAAAACCGGCAAGGTGTGAAAATAGCGGAGCCATATTGGGAACAATAATATATTAGCAAATATCAAAAAACCTCTAAAGTGCATGTGCAAACATGTAAACAATATTGGTGATAAACTTATAAAGTGCTGGTGCTTAATTGATGATAATTTCAATAAAAACTCATGTCATATGTAATACATAAACAACAAAAAAGGTTTTCCAAGCGTGTATCCAGTGAAAAAAAGTCCATAAAGTGAAAAAATACACAACTAAGGGAAGTGCAAAAAGGAAGGTGCTCAAAAAAGAGAGTCTCTTGTGATGAAATGGGGCTCGTGCAAGCCTTGATTGCTAACACTCACCCACTTACCAGACGATGTGGATTCTTATGGCGTATACCAATAAGAATCTAAAACGCTTAAACTGCTGCTCCTTGGATGTGGATGGACGGATGGGCGATCTCCTTATGGGTACGGATGTGCTTTCGGCATAAGAAGAAAGAAGGAAGAGAGACTCCTCATAGTGTAGAAGGTTAAACACCTTTATTCAAAATATCTTAGGAACACATCAATCTTCATAAAATCATCCGTAAAATTAGTCCATAAAAACCCCCAAATCCGACACTGCAGCTAAAACTTGAATACTCCAGGTAAAATCACTCCAAGTAAAAACATACGTGACACAGCAAAAAAAGTTCAACCAAAGAAAACACTCGAGTATGGCTAAAAAAGATTGGCGCTCATGAGATCCTGTATTGCCTCGCGGCTGTAATACAACAGGACGCTGGTTTGCTCTGCTAGTGTACGCCGTACCCGGAAGTGTGGGTTCCGGCGTGCGGTCCAGCTACAATCTCAGAGCGAGGCAACGCTCTGAGATTGACGCGTTTCATCAGAATGTGACGTCTTCGGAAGTGGCACCACTTCCGAAGACGTCACATTCTGACGAAACGCGTCAAGTTGGCACGCACGTTGCCTCGCTCTGAGATTGTAGCTGGACCGCACGCCGGAACCCACACTTCCGGGTACGGCGTACACTAGCGGAGCAAACCAGCGTCCTGTTGTATTACAGCCGCGAGGCAATACAGGATCTCATGAGCGCCAATCTTTTTTAGCCATACTCGAGTGTTTTCTTTGGTTGAACTTTTTTTGCTGTGTCACGTATGTTTTTACTTGGAGTGATTTTACCTGGAGTATTCAAGTTTTAGCTGCAGTGTCGGATTTGGGGGTTTTTATGGACTAATTTTACGGATGATTTTATGAAGATTGATGTGTTCCTAAGATATTTTGAATAAAGGTGTTTAACCTTCTACACTATGAGGAGTCTCTCTTCCTTCTTTCTTCTTATGCCGAAAGCACATCCGTACCCATAAGGAGATCGCCCATCCGTCCATCCACATCCAAGGAGCAGCAGTTTAAGCGTTTTAGATTCTTATTGGTATACGCCATAAGAATCCACATCGTCTGGTAAGTGGGCTACCTTACCTTTTGGCACAGAGTGTTAGCAATCAAGGCTTGCACGATCCCCATTTCATCACAAGAGACTCTCTTTTTTGAGCACCTTCCTTTTTGCACTTCCCTTAGTTGTGTATTTTTTCACTTTATGGACTTTTTTTCACTGGATACACGCTTGGAAAACCTTTTTTGCTGTTTATGTATTACATATGACATGAGTTTTTATTGAAATTATTATCAATTAAGCACCAATATTGTTTACATGTTTGCACATGCACTTTAGAGGTTTTTTGATATTTGCTAATATATTATTGTTCCCAGTAAGCATATTAATTGTAGCACAGCAATATTTATTTATTTATTCACGTGAAGACAAATCACCTACTAGTCATTTATTACAAGTAAATCCTATTACATAGGGTAGCACAGTATTTACCATTTTTTTCACAACTATCAGATCATTATCTCATAGTAGATAGTGACCTTTATTACTTGCTGCTTCCCAACATATTAATTAATTAATAATTTTTTAATACACCTTGGCGCGAGTATATTATTTACATTAGCGGAGCCATATCCCTGTTCTATAAGTGGCCTAATACAAACAACCTTTTTATTCTGGTTGTGGACATGCTACAGAGCTGAAACTTCACAGGTACACTTTTTAGACCCACCAGACACTAAATCCAAAGAAATTTTTTTTTAATTTTTTTTTCTTTTATTTTTTCAATAATTGGCTCTCTATCAAAAATGACAATTTTTAAGAACTTTTTTTGTGTGATTAATAGTCTCTGGGGAATGACCCAGAACCCTAGGCACTTTTTAGGGGCATTTATTGGGTTTTAGGGCTT
Source organism: Pelophylax lessonae (assembly GCF_965119305.1). Lineage (NCBI taxonomy): Eukaryota > Metazoa > Chordata > Amphibia > Anura > Ranidae > Pelophylax > Pelophylax lessonae. The sequence goes on along the minus strand of NC_138768.1, from coordinate 268,343,367 downwards.
CAAAATGGGTTTTTTTGATACCGAAGTTCGGGTCCCATTGATTTCAATGGGGTTCTGAAATCCTGGCCGAACTTTCGGGTAGTTCGGGTGTTCTGGTCGATCATCCCTATTCATCAGGGACAGATCGGCTGCAGTCTCTTTTCAGTGTAGGGACAGGTATGCTGTGTTCATCAGTGACAGATCGGCAGTGACACAAATCGCTCTGTTAAGGTCCACAAAAGTAACTTTAAGGGCTGCTAATTGGTATAGGTGTGCAGTGCACTATATAGGGGTGTAATCCACGTATAATATACTTTGTAATATAGAAAGCATATTATAGTGGATTTGTATTGTGCACTGTGCAGCATTGTGACTAGTGTGTTGAGCGTTGCTGCAGCAATACTATAAACAGTGACAAAAGCACTTTTAATGTATTATAACTGGTGTGATAGACCAGTGGCCCCCCAATACCACATATTGAAGTGGGGTGTTATTTAACATTATACTTTTCTAAGAGTGTATTTTAGTCCTGCAAAAATGTGGTCTCTTTTGCTGTGTTAACTGTGCTACACACAGCAACAACAGGTACTGGCCAATTATTTGTAGAACTGGTGTGATAAACCTGTGGCCCCCCCAATGCCACAGATTGAAGCGGGATGTTATCTGAGTATACTTTTATAAGTGCATTTGTGTCCTGCAACAATATTGCCTCTTTTGCTGTGTTAACTTTGATACACACAGTGCCAAACTCACTGGCCAATTTTTTGAACAACTGGTGTGATAAACCAGTGGCCCCCCAAAACCACATATTGAATTGGGGTGTTATTTAACAGTATACTTTCTAAAAGTGTATTTTAGTCCTGCAAAAATATGGCCTCTTTTGCTGTGTTAACTGTGCCACACACAGTAACAACAGTTACTGGCCAATTATTTGTAGAACTGGTGTGATAAACCTGTGGCCCCCCAATACCACAGATTGAAGCGGGGTGTTATCTGAGTATACTTTTACAAGTGTATTCGTGTCCTGCAACAATATTGCCTCTTTTGCTGTGTGAAGTCTGATACACACAGTGCCAAACTCACGGGCCAATTTTTTGAACAACTGGTGTGATAAACCAGTGGCCCCCCAATATCACATATTGAAGTGGGGTGTCATATGAGTATACTTTCATAAGTGTATTTGTGTCCTGCAACAATATTGCCTCTTTTGCTGTGTTAACTCTGATACACACAGTGCCAAACTCACTGACCAATTTTTTGTACAACTGGTGTGATAGATCAGTGGCCCCCCAATACCACATATTGAAGTGGGGTGTTATTTAACAGTATACTTTTCTAAGAGTGTATTTTAGTCCTGCAAAAATGTGGCCTATTTTGCTGTGTTAACTGTGCTACACACGGTAACAACAGTTACTGGCCAATTATTTGTAGAACTGATGTGATAAAGCTGTGGCCCCCCAATGCCACAGATTGAAGCGGGGTGTTATCTGAGTATACTTTTATAAGTGCATTTATGTCCTGCAACAATATTGCCTCTTTTGCTGTGTTAACTTTGATACACGCAGTGCCAAACTCACTGGCCAATTTTTTTTAACAACTGGTGTAATAAACCAGTGGCCCCCCAATACCACATATTGAAGTGAGGTGTTATTTAACAGTATACTTATCTAAGAGTGTATTTTAGTCCTGCAAAAATTTGGCCTATTTTGCTGTGTTAACTGTGCTACACACAGTAACAACAGGTACTGGCCAATTATTTGTAGAACTGGTGTGATAAACCTGTGGCCCACCCAATACCACAGATTGAAGCGGGGTGTTATCTGAGTATACTTTTATAAGTGCATTTGTTTCCTGCAACAATATTGCCTCTTTTGCTGTCTGAAGTCTGATACACACAGTGCCAAACTCACGGGCCAATTTTCTGAACAACTGGTGTGATAAACCAGTGGCCCCCCAATATCACATATTGAAGTGGGGTGTCATATGAGTATACTTTCATAAGTGTATTTGTGTCCTGCAACAATATTGCCTCTTTTGCTGTGTTAACTCTGATACACACAGTGCCAAACTCACTGACCGATTTTTTGTACAACTGGTGTGATAGATCAGTGGCCCCCCAATACCACATATTGAAGTGGGGTGTTATTTAACAGTATACTTTTCTAAGAGTGTATTTTAGTCCTGCAAAAATGTGGCCTCTTTTGCTGTGTTAGCTGTGCTACACACAGTAACAACAGTTACTGGCCAATTATTTGTAGAACTGATGTGATAAACCTGTGGCCCCCCCAATGCCACAGATTGAAGCAGGGTGTTATCGGAGTATACTTTTATAAGTGTATTTGTGTCCTGCAACAATATTGCCTCTTTTGCTGTGTTAACTTTGATACACACAGTGCCAAACTCACTGGCCAATTTTTTTTAACAACTGGTGTAATAAACCAGTGGCCCCCAATACCACATATTGAAGTGGGGTGCTATTTAACAGTATACTTATCTAAGAGTGTATTTTAGTCCTGCAAAAATATGGCCTATTTTGCTGTGTTAACTGTGCTACACACAGTAACAACAGTTACTGGCCAATTATTTGTAGAACTGGTGTGATAAACCTGTGGCCCCCCAATACCACAGATTGAAGCAGGATGTTATATACCTTTTTCCAGATATACTGCGATTCTCTAGAGACTTTGGTCACAGGGTAATTTTAAAAATGACAGGCAGAGCAAGAGGCAGGCCCTTCCGCAGGGGTAGTATGGGTAGGACAAGAGCAGTAGGCCGGAGCCAAGGTGTGAGGTTTCAGAAGGTGCGTTCGATTACGTCAAAGGACGCACCAGACTTGGTTAAGTGGCTCACTCAGCCTTCCTCTTCTGCACCCACCTCATCCTCTCTATCTGCACCCTCCTCACTCTCTGCTGTGTGCACCCCCAAAGACACCACCACCTACCCTCTGCTTGAGTCACTGGAATTATTTTCCGATCCATCACAAGACATTTGTGATGTGCAGCCATTCTTGGCATCGGATCAGGAAGAGGAGGTACCAACAGCCGCCACTCAGCAGTCTGACGACAGTACCCAGATCAGGCCAAGGAGGTTGGTCCCCGCTGTTGCTGCCTACTCCGAGATCTCGAATGTTAGTGGCGGGGAAGGTCACGTGGATGATGACATGTCTATGGATGTCACGTGGGTGGCCACAAGAGAGGAAGAGGAGGGGAGTTCAGAGGGAGAGATGGACCAGCAGATAGGGAGGAGAGGCAGGCGGAACTTGCATTGCACAAGAGGTACAAAGCAGCCTGCAAATGTATCAGGAGCGAGCCATCAACCATGTACAGTCACATCTGACGCTCCCAGGACGCCGGCACATGGCTCCGCAGTGTGGGCTTTTTTTAATGTGTCCGTTGCTGACAACAGTGTTGCCATCTGCAGCCTTTGCAGTCAACGCATAAGTCGCGTAAGAAGGCACCTGAACTCCCATCACTGAGCCCAGTGGGAGCAACACCGTCGGAACCCACAAAGCCACACTCCAGGCTCTCACCGTCCAGCCTCTTCTCCTCTCTCCTCACAATTGTCCTCCACTCCACCTTCCATGATGCCGTCCTCACGTTGTTCTGGAAAAAGGCAGACTTCTGTGGCCCAAATGTTGGAGCGTAAAACAATGATGACGCCGGATAACCCTCTTGCCCAACGTTTGACTGCTGGCTTGTCGGAAATGATAGCTGGCCAACTACTGCCATATCAACTGGTGGACTCGGAGGCCTTTCGTAAATTTGTGGCCATTGAAACACCACAATGGAAGGTACCAGGCAGGAAATATTTCTCACAGAAGGGCATTCCAGAGCTGTATGGCCATGTTCAGCGGCAAGTGAATATATCTCTGGCACACAGTGTTGGAGCCCAGATACATCTGACCACAGACACATGGTCTAGCAAACACGGGCCGGGGAGGTGCTAGCTCAATTCTCGTCAGGAGGCAATCACGATGATATTACAGCCCTTCAGTTGCTAACCTTCCAATAGATAATGAATTTCCCCTCCATCCAGCTGGGAGTTATGACGACACACAGCACTCAAACTTCGTGCAGTCACAACTGTTTATTTCAAGTTTCGTGCTCCCATTTAAAGGATATTTCGGCAGCAGAAACTGCTTGAAACTGGTTACAAGTCATGAGTCAATTTAACAATAGGACATATCTTACAGAAACTGTACATGAAAGGCTTTTGTTTCCCTATGCATTTGTGTCAATATGAGGTGTTTTGTTTTAGTATCGGTCTGTCTTGTGTTCAGCTTGTCTGTGTTAATGTAAGCAATTGTCAATTGTTTACAAGACATTTTGCATAGAGACTGACACCACCCCTAATCTAAATGCTAAATATCCAACTGCCAAGTGTTCAAATGAATGAATAGAGAAGTGTTTTAACATGTCGTCTAAATGCAAAATACAGCTGTCTGATGTCCCGGGCCGTATGAATGAGTGTCAGTCTGGATCGTTAAATCTGTAATTGCAGGGGGCCACATTCTATCGTAGAATGAGCCCTAACAAAGGTAATATGAAATATAATTTTTGTAAGGCACGTTGATACACTCTTTCAACCCAACCTTTGATCCCAGCTTATTCATAACGGTGGGATCACTTAGAGTCTCTGAATAGCACAAAACAGGTGACATTATATTCCAAGGTGTATGTAGGCTGGTGACTTGGTTGTGTGCACATAGGGATATAACTTATTAGAATTCTATCAAATCAAAAACAGACATGTTCAATGGGGAGGGCCATAGCTTGCAAGAGTCCATGGCCTGAAAAATCCAACTCCATTATTATGGCAATAAAGTCACTAAAAAATAGACCATGGCAGCACATACCACCTGTTGACGATGGCATGTGATTTTTCAACATGTCCTAAGGCCTTTTCCAGGAAAGGGCAAAAAATAAACCTCCCGTTTTAATGAGAGGAAAAAAAAATCCCTTTCAACCCTCGTTCAGATCGGTCAGACCAAGTCCCTGGCGGCTATAATGAAAAAACAATGTCCTTTGTGTCCAATCGGCTTGACTTCGACTGTAAAGTGGAGACATGAATGTCTCGTGTCTCTCTCTTTTCCTGGGGTGAGCAAGGGCAAAATGAGGAGAGGTTCTCGGGGGGGGGTGAGCACATGTTGCAAGTAACCAGACATTGGCTACTAGTGCTCAGCTTGCTACAAAGCGTACCACTGTCGCACGAATGCGACGTCTTCCAGGAGTAGAGGTGTCTGCTGGCATTGTACCAATGCGTCTGTCTAGATCCAGCTGGAATTCGTCTGGTGCTTGTCGTCACAATCTCCAATGATTCGGCTGGTGCTCGTCACAATCTCCGGTAAGTTGTCGTGGGGTCCAGGGGTGGGGCTTCAGTCTGTCGCGATGCGTGGATCCAAACCGGGGAGTCGTCTGTCAGTACCGCTGTTCTGGTCACTGCTTGAACCGTTGCAGGAGGTCCGTAGGGTCAGTCTAGCGACGTCAGCTTATGGAGGGGCCTTCACCAGGATTCTGTCACCAGGCTTGAATGGGTGGGTTGGTGCACCTGTTGGCAAAGGAAACGAGAGCGAGACATCACCATAATCACTGTTTAATTTTTCAATTAATTAATTCTGCCACATTTTCCTCTTGCAAAATCTCTAGATATGAGAATAAATGGACTCATGGGGTTGAGACGGGTCTGAAGTCATTCTGACTTTAGCAAGAATAGCAGGTAAGTACTGAGACAAAAATACAAGTTTTACAAGAATGGCAGGAGTATTTTGCGCCACTGGGCTTCTGGCCTATAGACAAGCAGCAAAAATAAATGCTAGTGAAACTACTCGCAGCACTGAGGTTTAGGGCCTACAGGAAGGCAGGTAACAGGAAGGATACTTAATGGCACTGTTTTGGGAGAACACAGCATGTCTACACATGCAACAATGGTGAGGGCCCTTGGAGGGGTTGAACTGCCTTGTATTCCTCCTGAGGTGGAGATGGGTTAAATTGCAGTCCTCTGACTCACCCAAGCAGGAAGCTACCTAGAACTGAGAATCCCTTGCATGGCTAAGATGCTGTGATCACTGAACAACAGGGAGTGAAATTCAAGCTGTCTTGTGTACATGGACACATAGAGACACACAAAACAGCTAGAAGTCATTACTCATGCAAACATAAATTTATAAGAGATTGCACAATTGCTTGGTGACACCTGAACAGGAAATTGAAACCAAATGGCCTTGGAGACACAAAATCTGACTTCAAGAACCATTCATATGCAAAACCTGGGCAATGAGTCACTTTTTTGGATGAAAAGAGATCAACTAATTGAATTCACCGCAGGAGGTTACCTTTAAAATTTTATCAAAGTAGTAACGCTGGCATAAATTCATTTTAATTCTTAGCATACTATCAACAAGCCAACCACTTCCATCCTATTTTTTATTTATTTTTTTAAATGACAGCTTTCTATTCTATTATTTAACAATACAGATTTCACAAACTGCACATCTGATAACGTGCTGTGACATATAAATGACAATCAGCTCACTAGTTTCCAGAGTTACATATGGTATATGTACACAAATCTGTAAAATTTCATTTGTATCCAAGATTATAATATAAGAGTAGTACTACAGTATCTGCCTGAGCACATTATCCCATACCAATAATCTTGTCAAGAGAAAAGGTAGTAAAAGCATAAGTGCATAAATTAGATCATGGATGCAAAAATTAGTGTTTAGCACCAGAATACAAAAGTATGTACCAATATACCAAAAGAAAACTCTAAAAAAAAAACAGAGATGCTTAATTATCTAAAGCATAGCACCTCATTTATGCCACAGCTCATATATGTCAAATAAGAACACATCGAATATCTGACACCCAATAAATAGAAACTTTCTAACACCCATAAAAACAGTCTAATCAATCAGAAAAAAAACAGTTTGGAAACAATACTCCCATAAGGTTGGTTGTTGTTGAAGGCTGTGCTTGGTCGTTCTGAAAATCTCAAATTTCACTTATCTGAGGAATAAGCATCAGAAAGGTTTAGTAACAAAACATTTTACTTTTCCTCCTAAAAATAAACCAACGGTTAGAGGAATTGAGCATACAGTAAGCATATCAAACATTTCCCTTCCTAACAGTGCACTTCTCTAATACCAAAAATTGTTGACGTCAAAGTAATTATTACCACGTGGATTTCTATATTTTTTTGTTATTATTATGGTATACCATAAACTTAAAGAAAAAAATTATTATTGTTCACCATGGTTGAAAAAAAAAATGAGCAGCTCAAAACATTAGTAATTTCTCATTTGAAATACAAGAACCCATACGTCACCCATTCTTTAGCAATTCGGAACATTCCTTAAAACTTGTTTTCTCTACAAGGCAAAACTGATCGTTAATTTGTATGACAATACAGCTGTTTACAGTCCCTCTTGCTATTACCTGTGTCACAGACCGAAAGAGGTGGAGGGGGGAGGGGGGTTTGTTTGCTAAAAAGGCACTTAGAAAATATATTTTTTAAAAAAGCCAGTGATAAAGAAAGAAAAGTTGGTGACACAAAACCTTAATGATGAAAGTTCAAAATTGCATACGATTTTTTAAGGATAGAGATAAAATTTTAGTCCTTAAGGTCACACTTTACACACCAAATATATATTTCCTTGCTTCTAAAAGCTGCCATGACCAGCATAGTACGGCAAAATCACATCACTTTTAAAACATAAGTAATAACCACAAAACAAATTATTATGCAACCAATATTCATTTAGTGTTATGAAATGCTTTGCTGATACAGCACCTTTAGGAAAAGTGTTAAAACGAACACAACATAACGATTCATGGATCTAAGGTTGCCCATTGTAACGTTCATGCGTTTTTGTTAGTGGATGGATTTACAGCTGCAGAATTATTACACTCAGTAGCCTTGTAGAGAATCTGTTGAACAAACATATCCAACTCTCAGGACTTCATCACTGTGTACAGCCTGTTATATACCATATATATATTAATAGATGTTAATGGAGGGATAGAATATATGAGGATATATAGATGAGAGACAGGCTATTGTATGGTGAGCACTAGAAGTAGTATTAGGAGAGTTGCAGGTGATGGTAAAGCAGATAGGTTCTGATGTCAAGTATAGTGCAGATGGTAAGAGGACACAGATGGAGTATACTTAGACAGAGTAACCTAGTGTAAGGATAGTTGAAGGTAGTCCCAAGAGCTAACAGTCTATGCAGATGATAGTGAATAGATAGATACAGATAGTCTTGGTAATTGCAGTAGATGACAGTAGGAGATTGGTTAGTAAGAATCCCCTGCGGGGTACTTATCACTTAGATTCGTTTAGGAGTAACAGTGTCCATTGGAGAGGGGTGATCCCGTAGCGAGATACGGATCACCAGTGAGGTTTCCGGCTTCAGTTCAGCAAGGGAGAATGTCAGCAGCTCTGACTTCACAGGAGTAGGTGCGGTGAACATGCGGTGAAGGTGAAAACAGCATGCCAGGGGTGATCGGGTGGCGAGACACAGGATCCGAAAACAGGTTCAGGTAGCGAGATACAGGAACGCGTCGAACTGGTATGCTGACTTCAGACAGCGGGACGCTCCAACCATGGCGGTTGAACGAGCCATGAGTGAGAGCAAACCGGCGATTGAAATAGCCGCTCATAGCGGCGCTCGGCAATGATGTCATCCAGTCTTAAAGGAATATGCATCCCTTGTTACACAAGATGGGACGCAATTAGGAAAGGAGAAATATGGAGACAAGGGTACCAGAGGTACCAGAACATTACAGTACCCCCCCCCCCCTTAAGGCCGGCTCCGGAAGGCCTCTAGAACTGGTTTTTCCGGATATTTCAAGTGGAAATTGCGAATCAGTCTAGGGGCATGTATATCGGAAGTATCCAGCCAGGTGTCATCTTGGGGCCCATAGTTCTTCCATCGTACAAGATACTGGAGTCTTCTTCTATTAAAACGGGAATCCAAAATTTCTTTTATCTCAAATTCTTCTCCGCCCTCCACTTGTACAGGAGGTGGAGGTGAGATAGTAGGCCTTATTCCTTGGTTAGGAACATGGGGCTTCAGTAGAGACACATGGAAGACAGGATGTATCTTGAGGTCTACTGGCAATGTGAGTTGTACTGCAGCTTTTCCAATAAGCTTCTCTATTGGAAAAGGTCCCAGAAATAGAGGTCCAAGTTTTTTACTAGGGATTTTTAGTCTCAGATTTTTTGTAGAAAGCCAAACAAGATCCCCAATGGCATATTGGGGAGAGGGTTTCCTACGGAGGTCGTAGTACTTTTTTTGTTGGCTATGAGCATGGGATATGGTATTGTTGAGTAATCCCAGAGAATCCTATATCTGGGCAAGATAATCAGATGCCACTGGATTACTTGATGGCAAGATACGTGGAGGAAGGAGTGTGGGATGAAACCCATAATTCAGGTAAAACGGACTTTGCTTAGTAGTGCTATGAGTAGCGTTGTTATAGGCGAATTCCGCCAGCGGGAGGAGATCTGCCCAATCGTCCTGTAGATACGAATTATAGCAACGCAGGTACTGTTCAATGCACTGGTTAACTCTCTCTGTCTGTCCGTTGGTCTGAGGGTGGTAGGGAGAAGTAAGGTTACGCTCTATTCGCAGTATCTGACATAGAGCTAGCCAAAACTTTGAGATGAATTGTGAACCACGGTCAGACAGCAGTGTTTTTGGAATACCATGTAACTTAAAGACATGTTTCACAAGTAATTCCGCTGTTTGTTTGGATGAAGGTAGTTTTCGGATAGGAGTGAAATGTGCCATCTTGGTCAGATGGTCCACTGACACCAAGATGGTGTTGAATTCTTTGGAAGGTGGTAGTTCCACTATGAAGTCTAAGGATACCACTTCCTACGGAACCTGGGGTATCGGTAAACTACAAAGTAACCCCGATGGTTTCGTGTTGTCAATTTTAGACCTTGCACAGATATCACAAGATGAAACGAACTTTTTTACGGTTGTCTTCATGTCTGGCCACCAAAATTGCCTAGTGAGTAGATTGAGAGTTTTAGTCATACCCATATGTCCTGCCATAGGTACATCATGCGACAATTCTAAGATCTTGGTTCGCATAGTAGGGGGTATGTATAATTTATCGTTGTAGTAAAGGAAGCCTTCTGCGTCAGTAGTTAGTTGTGGTGGAGGTGAATCCAATCCTATGCTGTGCAAAATCTCCTCCTTCAGGGAGCGAACGACTCCGATAATACGTTCAAGTGGTATTATAGGAACTGAGGGAACCTCAGTACAATCTTTCTCGGCTAGTCGTGAGAGTGCATCCGCTTTTTTATTTTTGTCTGCGGGCGTGTAAGTCACTAAAAAATTAAATCTCAGAAAGAATAACGACCACCGTACCTGCCGGTGGGAAAGAGTTCTATTAGTCTGAAGGTATTGAAGGTTTTTGTGATCAGTATATATCAGAATTGGCAATTGAGTACCCTCAAGTAGATGTCGCCAATTCTCTAACGCCAGTTTTATTGCTAATAACTCCTTCTCACCTACTGGGTAGTTCACCTCAGGGCTACTTAATGACTTTGAAAAGAAAGCAACTGGGTGAAGAGGTGAGGTGTTTGTTGGTTGTTGTGAGAGAACTGCTCCTACTGCCATATTAGACGCATCTACCTCCAAGATGTATTGAAGGGATGGGTCTGGATGGCATAGTATGGGGGCAGTAGTAAAGCTTGATTTCAGTAGAGAGAATGCTCCATTTGCTTCTTTTGACCAATTAAATGGTTTCTTTGAGCTTGTAAGTTGTGTGAGAGGTTTCACAATCGCAGAGAAGTTCTTAATGAATTTCCTATAGTAATTAGAGAATCCTAGGAACCTTTGTAATGCTTTGCGAGTGGTTGGCACAGACCAATCCAGAATGCAGGATATTTTGCTCATGTCCATTTTGATTCCACTTTTAGATATAATATACCCTAGGAATAGTACTTCCTCTTTATGAAACAAACATTTCTTTGATTTAACATATAAGTTATGTGCAAGTAGTCTTGACAACACAAGTCTCACATGTTTTATGTGTTCAGGTAAGGAATGAGAATAGATAAGTATATCGTCCAAATATATTACCACACAAACATCAAGCAAGTCTCGGAATATCTCATTTATAAACCGTTGGAAGGCTGCGGGAGCATTACATAGCCCAAATGGCATTACAAGGTACTCAAACAGTCCGTATCTGGTTCTGAATGCCGTCTTCCATTCATCCCCTTTACGGATTCGAATTAAATTGTATGCCCCTTTTAGGTCCAATTTTGAAAAGAAAGAAGCCCCGCGCACCTGTTCGATAAGTTCAGGAATAAGGGGTAAAGGATAACGATCCTTTATTGTGATGGCATTTAATTGTCTGAAATCAATGATAGGCCTAAGGCTAGAGTCCCTATTGCGGACGAAGAAGAGCCCAGCAGCAGTGGAGGAAGTAGAAGGTCGGATGAATCCTTTTGCCAAGTTCTCATCCAGATACTCCTTAAGATGAGAGAGTTCATCCTGTGAGAGAGGATAAACATGTCCGAAAGGCAACTTGCTATTAGGGAGTAAATCGATACAACAATCATAGTCCCTATGGGGAGGTAGCATTTGAGCGTTTTTCTCAAGGAAAACCTCCGATAAATCCTGATAACACTTAGGAATAATGTCATCCGGCAGTACAGACAGGATCCTATCATGTGTGGGGAGGTTACACGTCGTCTCACAATAGTGAGAAGAGAAGGCTAACGTTCTTGTTTTCCAATCGATGATTGGTTGATGTATGTGTAACCAGGGAAGTCCCAAAATGATTGGAAAATGTGGTGAAGTTAATACATCAAAGGTGGTGGTCTCCACATGAGACTCGTCAGCAGTTACAAGAAGTGCCTGTGTCTGACTGGTGATAGGACCAGAGGATAAAGGGGTACCGTTAATAAAACTAACGGAGACAGGTTTGGGTTTTGAAACAATAGGTATTTTATTAAGGGAGACAAAACAAATGTCAATGTAGTTTCCACACGATCCGGTGTCAATCATAGCCTTGGTGGTGATCCTAGTTTGGTCCCACTGCAATGTTAATTGAACAAAAAGATAGGGATTAGAAAAGGAAGTTGTGAGTCCCCCTAGCAAGACATTTGAACACTCACTTTTCTGCGGACAAGAGGACAGCCGTTTACCAAATGATTCGGGGATGCGCAGTACATGCAAAGATGTTCGGTTTTCCTCCTGGCACGTTCAGAAAGGGTCAGAGGTGGACGTATCATTCCTACTTCCATAGGAGTAGGGTCAGCAGGCAACATCCGAGAAGGACTGGAAAATGGTGAGCCCATCTTCTCAGCCTTTCTTTCTCGTAGTCGTCTGTCAATATTGATACTGGTCTGTATCAGTCCCTCTAGAGTGCCAGGTAAATCCGCTCGGGCGAGCTCGTCTTTAACGGCCTCAGATAGGCCGAGTCTAAACTGCGTTCGCAAAGATGTGTCGTTCCACCCTGAATCAGGGGACCATCTTTTAAAATTCGCCACAAAATCTTCAACAGGTCTCCTTCCTTGTTTTAAGGCCCGTAATTGGGTGTCAGCGGTACTCTGCTTGTTGGGGTCTTCATATAAACTAGCAAGTTGTGCTAGAAATAAGGGATAAGAATTAAGGAGTGGATCATCCTTTTCAAAGAGAGCATCTGCCCAGGCCCGGGGTTCACCCGTTAAATAGGAGATGATGGTACAAACCTTAATTTGGTCAGTGGTGTAGGTTAGAGGTTTTAACAAAAAAAACAATCGACATGCGTTTTTAAATTCACGGAATTTGCTCCGATCACCAGAAAACACTATAGGAGGGTTTATCTTAGGCTCACGGGGCTGAGCAGCAGGAGGCTGTGTGAGACGGCCAAGCTGCTGTCTCAAGGTCTGATTTTCATTTTGTACCTCTGTAAGCGCAAGGATCAATGCATCTACTTGCTGTTTTAATTGTAGTACATGAGTGGATAATTCTGCTGAATCCATATTTTTTTTAATGGCTCGTTCAATCTGTAACGTTCATGCGTTTTTGTTAGTGGATGGATTTACAGCTGCAGAATTATTACACTCAGTAGCCTTGTAGAGAATCTGTTGAACAAACATATCCAACTCTCAGGACTTCATCACCGTGTACAGCCTGTTATATACCATATATATATATTAATAGATGTTAATGGAGGGATAGAATATATGAGGATATATAGATGAGAGACAGGCTATTGTATGGTGAGCACTAGAAGTAGTATTAGGAGAGTTGCAGGTGATGGTAAAGCAGATAGGTTCTGATGTCAAGTATAGTGCAGATGGTAAGAGGACACAGATGGAGTATACTTAGACAGAGTAACCTAGTGCAAGGATAGTTGAAGGTAGTCCCAAGAGCTAACAGTCTATGCAGATGATAGTGAATAGATAGATACAGATAGTCTTGGTAATTGCAGTAGATGACAGTAGGAGATTGGTTAGTAAGAATCCCCTGCGGGGTACTTATCACTTAGATAGGTTTAGGAGTAACAGTGTCCATTGGAGAGGGGTGATCCCGTAGCGAGATACGGATCACCAGCGAGGTTTCCGGCTTCAGTTCAGCAAGGGAGAATGTCAGCAGCTCCGACTTCACAGGAGTAGGTGCGGTAAACATGCGGTGAAGGTGAAAACAGCATGCCAGGGGTGATCGGGTGGCGAGACACAGGATCCGAAAACAGGTTCAGGTAGCGAGATACAGGAAACGTGTCGAACTGGTATGCTGACTTCAGACAGCGGGACGCTCCAACCATGGCGGTTGAACGAGCCATGAGTGAGAGCAAACCGGCGATTGAAATAGCCGCTCATAGCGGCGCTCGGCAATGATGTCATCCGGTCTTAAAGGTATATGCGTCCCTTGTTACACAAGATGGGACGCAATTAGGAAAGGAGAAATATGGAGACAAGGGTACCAGAGGTACCAGAACATTACACCCATACACGATACAATTTTCATACAATCTTCCTAAACGTACATTTCATCATTTCCTCGGTATTCTCCTTACCTTGAAAATTTCCCATTATCTTAAGCTCAGAATACAAAGTGAGATCAGCTGAGTTTGAAGGTTTATATATATCTATATAGGGGTAGTGACGTCAGTGTTTATACTTTATTGGAAAAACCTAGTTTCCCAATTTATGTGGTTTCCTGCGTCTTAATAATTAGATTTATATATATATCCAACTTATGGTTTGGTGTTAACTATCCTTTGGTGGGCAAGTTCTATACCTTCAAGCTCAGCTTAATATCACATACAATCTCCACATACTGTAAATAATATACTCGCGCCAAGGTGTATAAAAAAGTTTTAAATTGTTGGGAAGCAGCAAGTAATAAAGGTCACTATCTACTATGAGATAGTGATCTGATAGTTGTGAAAAAGATGGTAAATACTGCGCTACCCTATGTAATAGGATTTACTTGTAATATATAACTAGTAGGTGATTTGTGTTCTCGTGAATAAATAGATAAATATTGCTGTGCTATAATTAATAAACTTACTGGGAACAATAATATATTAGCAAATATCATAAAAACCTCTAAAGTGCATGTGCAAACATGTAAACAATATTGGTGATAAACTTATAAAGTGCTGGTGCTTAATTGATAATAATTTCAATAAAAATTCATGTCATATATAATACATAAACAGCAAAAAAGGTTTTCCAAGCGTGTATCCAGTGAAAAAAAGGTCCATAAAGTGAAAAAATACACAACTAAGGGAAGTGCAAAAAGAAAGGTGCTCAAAAAAAAGAGTCTCTTGTGATGAAATGGGGATCGTGCAAGCCTTGATTGCTAACACTCTGTGCCAAAAGGTAAGGTAGCCCACTTACCAGACGATGTGGATTCTTATGGCGTATACCAGTAAGAATCTAAAACGCTTAAACTGCTGCTCCTTGGATGTGGATGGACGGATGGGCGATCTCGTTATGGGTACGGATGTGCAGACGATGTGGATTCTTATGGCGTATACCAGTAAGAATCTAAAACGCTTAAACTGCTGCTCCTTGGATGTGGATGGACGGATGGGCGATCTCGTTATGGGTACGGATGTGCTTTCAGCATAAGAAGAAAGAAGGAAGAGAGACTCCTCATAGTGTAGAAGGTTAAACACCTTTATTCAAAAAATCTTAAGAACACATCAATCTTCATAAAATCATCCGTAGAAATAGTCCATAAAAACCCCCAAATCCGACACTGCAGCTAAAACTTGAGTACTCCAGGTAAAATCACTCCAAGTAAAAACATACGTGACACAGCAAAAAAAAGGTTCAACCAAAGAAAAAACACTCGAGTATGGCTAAAAACGATAAGCACTCCTTAATCTCCACATACATCTATACAATGGCATGCAATCTTATATAACGACTAGTGTTGAGCGAACACGGACTGTATTATTCGTGTTCGTACCGAATAATTGGATTTTTTGTACCCGAACACGGACACGGACACTTTACTGTATGTTCGGGTAAAAATCCGTGTTCGGTCGTTTTATTTCCGGGTTTTGCATGCTTTGGCGCTCTTTTCATGGCGGGCTTTCAACAGCCAATCAACAATCGTTTAACTGGTGTGCCTTAAGCCATCCCAGCCATGCCTGCAAATGTCTTAGTAGCTGTGATTGGCCGTCTGAAGCATGTGACCAAGTCTTTATAAGTTCGAGGCAGCCGCCGCAGCAGCGTCATTCTGCTGCTTAGCTAAGGGACAGAGCACACATCAATGTGCTGGCTGCTGATTAGGGAAAGATAGGCAGGAAAAAACCATTTGTGTCCGGATAGAATTGAGGGACAGGTCGGAGTGTTTAGGCAGGGCGAGTTGTAGGCATTTTAGGGATAGAGTCTGCTGAATTATAGGGTCAGTGTCTTCTACAAACTACAATCGATATTGCTGTGTGGGGGGTGGGGTGAATCTGCACTCAATCCTGATCTACGATCTCTTCTCAATCCTGTTAGGGACAGAGTCTGCTGAATTTTAGGGAAACTGTGTTCTACAAACTACAATCGATATTGCTGTGTGGTGTGGGATTGGAGATAGGCAGGTGTCAGTGATCCACATCCATTTTTCTGTGTGTGAGCTGCAGTGAACACAATCTTTTTGGGCTGCAGTGAACACAATCTTTTTGGGCTGCAGTGAACACAATCTTTTTGGGCTGCAGTGAACACAATCTTTTTGGGCTGCAGTGAACACAATCTTTTTGGGCTGCAGTGAACACAATCTTTTTGGGGTGCAGTGAACAAAATCTTTTTGGGGTGCAGTGAACACAATCCTTTTTGGTGTGCAGTGAACACAATCTTTGTGGGGTGCAGTGAACAAAATCCTTTGTGGGGTGCAGTGAACACAATCTTTTTGGGGTGCAGTGAACAAAATCCTTTTTGGGGTGCAGTGAACAACATCCTTTTTGGGGTGCAGTGAACACAATCTTTTTGGGGTGCAGTGAACAAAATCCTTTGTGGGGTGCAGTGAACACAATCTTTTTGGGGTGCAGTGAACACAATCTTTTTGGGGTGGAGTGAACAACATCCTTTTTGGGGTGCAGTGAACAAAATCCTTTTTGGGGTGCAGTGAACAAAATCATTTTTGGGGTGCAGTGAACACAATCTTTTTGGGGTGCAGTGAACACAATCTTTGTGGGGTGCAGTGAACACAATCTTTTTGGGGTGGAGTGAACAACATCCTTTTTGGGGTGCAGTGAACAACATCCTTTTTGGGGTGCAGTGAACACAATCTTTTTGGGGTGCAGTGAACACAATCTTTGTGGGGTACAGTGAACAGAATCTTTGTGGGGTGCAGTGAACACAATCTTTGGGGGGTACAGTGAACACAATCTTTTTGGGGTGCAGTGAACACAATCTTTGTGGGGTGCAGTGAACACAATCTTTTTGGGGTGGAGTGAACAAAATCATTTTTGGGGTGCAGTGAACAACATCCTTTTTGGGGTGCAGTGATCAAAATCCTTTTTGGGGTGCAGTGAACACAATCTTTTTGGGGTGCAGTGAACAAAATCCTTTGTGGGGTGCAGTGAACAGAATCTTTGTGGGGTGCAGTGAACACAATCTTTGGGGGGGTACAGTGAACACAATCTTTTTGGGGTGCAGTGAACACAATCTTTGTGGGGTACAGTGAACAGAATCTTTGTGGGGTGCAGTGAACACAATCTTTGGGGGGTACAGTGAACACAATCTTTTTGGGGTGCAGTGAACACAATCTTTGGGGGGTACAGTGAACACAATCTTTTTGGGGTGCAGTGAACACAATCTTTGTGGGGTGCAGTGAACACAATCTTTGGGGGGGTACAGTGAACACAATCTTTTTGGGGTGCAGTGAACAACATCCTTTTAGGGTGCAGTGAACACAATCTTTGTGGGGTGCAGTGAACAACATCCTTTTAGGGTGCAGTGAACACAATCTTTGTGGGGTACAGTGAACAGAATCTTTGTGGGGTGCAGTGAACACAATCTTTGGGGGGTACAGTGAACACAATCTTTGTGAGGTGCAGTGAACACAATCTTTGTGGGGTGCAGTGAACACAATCATTGTGGGGTGCAGTGAACTCAATCTTTGTGGGGTACAGTGAACACAATCTCATACTTCTGAAGATTTGAGGGTGCTGCCTGTTCCATACTCCCCCTACTCCTCATCTAGCCTTTTAGGGGTACAAACAATAGTAATTGGGGCCTAGTGTGGTTGTGTACGTGTGATATACATACACTTTTTTTGGATCATATTTTCTATTCCGCTATTTAATCAAAAACCTTTGGGGATCAGTTAAATTGGGGGATAGTCTGTGTTGGTACGTGTGAGAGAGATCCACCTTTCCAAGTTGTTGGGGTTCATCTCATACTTCTGAAGGTTTGAGGGTGCTGCCTGTTCCATACTCCCCCTACTCCTAGCCTTTTAGGGGTACAAACAATAGTAATTGGGGCCTAGTGTGGTTGTGTACGTGTGATATACATACACTTTTTTTGGATCATATTTTCTATTCCGCTATTTAATCAAAAACCTTTGGGGATCAGTTAAATTGGGGGATAGTCTGTGTTGGTACGTGTGAGAGAGATCCACCTTTCCAAGTTGTTGGGGTTCATCTCATACTTCTGAAGGTTTGAGGGTGCTGCCTGTTCCATACCCCCCCTACTCCTCATCTAGCCTTTTAGGGGTACAAACAATAGTAATTGGGGCCTAGTGTGGTTGTGTACGTGTGATATACATACACTTTTTTTGGATCATATTTTCTATTCCGCTATTTAATCAAAAACCTTTGGGGATCAGTTAAATTGGGGGATAGTCTGTGTTGGTACGTGTGAGAGAGATCCACCTTTCCAAGTTGTTGGGGTTCATCTCATACTTCTGAAGGTTTGAGGGTGCTGCCTGTTCCATACCCCCCCCTACTCCTCATCTAGCCTTTTAGGGGTACAAACAATAGTAATTGGGGCCTAGTGTGGTTGTGTACGTGTGATATACATACACTTTTTTTGGATCATATTTTCTATTCCGCTATTTAATCAAAAACCTTTGGGGATCAGTTAAATTGGGGGATAGTCTGTGTTGGTACGTGTGAGAGAGATCCACCTTTCCAAGTTGTTGGGGTTCATCTCATACTTCTGAAGGTTTGAGGGTGCTGCCTGTTCCATACCCCCCCTACTCCTCATCTAGCCTTTTAGGGGTACAAACAATAGTAATTGGGGCCTAGTGTGGTTGTGTACGTGTGATATACATACACTTTTTTTGGATCATATTTTCTATTCCGCTATTTAATCAAAAACCTTTGGGGATCAGTTAAATTGGGGGATAGTCTGTGTTGGTACGTGTGAGAGAGATCCACCTTTCCAAGTTGTTGGGGTTCATCTCATACTTCTGAAGGTTTGAGGGTGCTGCCTGTTCCATACCCCCCCTACTCCTCATCTAGCCTTTTAGGGGTACAAACAATAGTAATTGGGGCCTAGTGTGGTTGTGTACGTGTGATATACATACACTTTTTTTGGATCATATTTTCTATTCCGCTATTTAATCAAAAACCTTTGGGGATCAGTTAAATTGGGGGATAGTCTGTGTTGGTACGTGTGAGAGAGATCCACCTTTCCAAGTTGTTGGGGTTCATCTCATACTTCTGAAGGTTTGAGGGTGCTGCCTGTTCCATACCCCCCCTACTCCTCATCTAGCCTTTTAGGGGTACAAACAATAGTAATTGGGGCCTAGTGTGGTTGTGTACGTGTGATATACATACACTTTTTTTGGATCATATTTTCTATTCCGCTATTTAATCAAAAACCTTTGGGGATCAGTTAAATTGGGGGATAGTCTGTGTTGGTACGTGTGAGAGAGATCCACCTTTCCAAGTTGTTGGGGTTCATCTCATACTTCTGAAGGTTTGAGGGTGCTGCCTGTTCCATACCCCCCCCTACTCCTCATCTAGCCTTTTAGGGGTACAAACAATAGTAATTGGGGCCTAGTGTGGTTGTGTACGTGTGATATACATACACTTTTTTTGGATCATATTTTCTATTCCGCTATTTAATCAAAAACCTTTGGGGATCAGTTAAATTGGGGGATAGTCTGTGTTGGTACGTGTGAGAGAGATCCACCTTTCCAAGTTGTTGGGGTTCATCTCATACTTCTGAAGGTTTGAGGGTGCTGCCTGTTCCATACCCCCCCTACTCCTCATCTAGCCTTTTAGGGGTACAAACAATAGTAATTGGGGCCTAGTGTGGTTGTGTACGTGTGATATACATACACTTTTTTTGGATCATATTTTCTATTCCGCTATTTAATCAAAAACCTTTGGGGATCAGTTAAATTGGGGGATAGTCTGTGTTGGTACGTGTGAGAGAGATCCACCTTTCCAAGTTGTTGGGGTTCATCTCATACTTCTGAAGGTTTGAGGGTGCTGCCTGTTCCATACTCCCCCTACTCCTAGCCTTTTAGGGGTACAAACAATAGTAATTGGGGCCTAGTGTGGTTGTGTACGTGTGATATACATACACTTTTTTTGGATCATATTTTCTATTCCGCTATTTAATCAAAAACCTTTGGGGATCAGTTAAATTGGGGGATAGTCTGTGTTGGTACGTGTGAGAGAGATCCACCTTTCCAAGTTGTTGGGGTTCATCTCATACTTCTGAAGGTTTGAGGGTGCTGCCTGTTCCATACTCCCCCTACTCCTAGCCTTTTAGGGGTACAAACAATAGTAATTGGGGCCTAGTGTGGTTGTGTACGTGTGATATACATACACTTTTTTTGGATCATATTTTCTATTCCGCTATTTAATCAAAAACCTTTAAGGGTTCAGTTAAATTGGGGGATAGTCTGTGTTGGTACGTGTGAGAGAGATCCACCTTTCCAAGTTTTTGGGGTTCATCTCATACTTCTGAAGATTTGAGGGTGCTGCCTGTTCCATACCCCCCCTACTCCTCATCTAGCCTTTTAGGGGTACAAACAATAGTAATTAGGGCCTAGTGTGGTTGTGTACGTGTGATATACATACACTTTTTTTGGATCATATTTTCTATTCCGCTATTTAATCAAAAACCTTTGGGGATCAGTTAAATTGGGGGATAGTCTGTGTTGGTACGTGTGAGAGAGATCCACCTTTCCAAGTTGTTGGGGTTCATCTCATACTTCTGAAGGTTTGAGGGTGCTGCCTGTTCCATACTCCCCCTACTCCTCATCTAGCCTTTTAGGGGTACAAACAATAGTAATTGGGGCCTAGTGTGGTTGTGTACGTGTGATATACATACACTTTTTTTGGATCATATTTTCTATTCCGCTATTTAATCAAAAACCTTTGGGGATCAGTTAAATTGGGGGATAGTCTGTGTTGGTACGTGTGAGAGAGATCCACCTTTCCAAGTTGTTGGGGTTCATCTCATACTTCTGAAGGTTTGAGGGTGCTGCCTGTTCCATACTCCCCCTACTCCTAGCCTTTTAGGGGTACAAACAATAGTAATTGGGGCCTAGTGTGGTTGTGTACGTGTGATATACATACACTTTTTTTGGATCATATTTTCTATTCCGCTATTTAATCAAAAACCTTTGGGGATCAGTTAAATTGGGGGATAGTCTGTGTTGGTACGTGTGAGAGAGATCCACCTTTCCAAGTTGTTGGGGTTCATCTCATACTTCTGAAGGTTTGAGGGTGCTGCCTGTTCCATACCCCCCCTACTCCTAGCCTTTTAGGGGTACAAACAATAGTAATTGGGGCCTAGTGTGGTTGTGTACGTGTGATATACATACACTTTTTTTGGATCATATTTTCTATTCCGCTATTTAATCAAAAACCTTTGGGGATCAGTTAAATTGGGGGATAGTCTGTGTTGGTACGTGTGAGAGAGATCCACCTTTCCAAGTTGTTGGGGTTCATCTCATACTTCTGAAGGTTTGAGGGTGCTGCCTGTTCCATACTCCCCCTACTCCTCATCTAGCCTTTTAGGGGTACAAACAATAGTAATTGAGGCCCAGTGTGGTTGTGTACGTGTGATATACATACACTTTTTTTGGATCATATTTTCTATTCCGCTATTTAATCAAAAACCTTTGGGGATCAGTTAAATTGGGGGATAGTCTGTGTTGGTACGTGTGAGAGAGATCCACCTTTCCAAGTTGTTGGGGTTCATCTCATACTTCTGAAGGTTTGAGGGTGCTGCCTGTTCCATACCCCCCCTACTCCTCATCTAGCCTTTTAGGGGTACAAACAATAGTAATTGGGGCCTAGTGTGGTTGTGTACGTGTGATATACATACACTTTTTTTGGATCATATTTTCTATTCCGCTATTTAATCAAAAACCTTTGGGGATCAGTTAAATTGGGGGATAGTCTGTGTTGGTACGTGTGAGAGAGATCCACCTTTCCAAGTTTTTGGGGTTCATCTCATACTTCTGAAGATTTGAGGGTGCTGCCTGTTCCATACCCCCCCTACTCCTCATCTAGCCTTTTAGGGGTACAAACAATAGTAATTGGGGCCTAGTGTGGTTGTGTACGTGTGATATACATACACTTTTTTTGGATCATATTTTCTATTCCGCTATTTAATCAAAAACCTTTGGGGATCAGTTAAATTGGGGGATAGTCTGTGTTGGTACGTGTGAGAGAGATCCACCTTTCCAAGTTGTTGGGGTTCATCTCATACTTCTGAAGTTTTGAGGGTGCTGCCTGTTCCATACCCCCCCTACTCCTCATCTAGCCTTTTAGGGGTACAAACAATAGTAATTGGGGCCTAGTGTGGTTGTGTACGTGTGATATACATACACTTTTTTTGGATCATATTTTCTATTCCGCTATTTAATCAAAAACCTTTGGGGATCAGTTAAATTGGGGGATAGTCTGTGTTGGTACGTGTGAGAGAGATCCACCTTTCCAAGTTTTTGGGGTTCATCTCATACTTCTGAAGATTTGAGGGTGCTGCCTGTTCCATACCCCCCCTACTCCTCATCTAGCCTTTTAGGGGTACAAACAATAGTAATTGGGGCCTAGTGTGGTTGTGTACGTGTGATATACATACACTTTTTTTGGATCATATTTTCTATTCCGCTATTTAATCAAAAACCTTTGGGGATCAGTTAAATTGGGGGATAGTCTGTGTTGGTACGTGTGAGAGAGATCCACCTTTCCAAGTTGTTGGGGTTCATCTCATACTTCTGAAGGTTTGAGGGTGCTGCCTGTTCCATACTCCCCCTACTCCTAGCCTTTTAGGGGTACAAACAATAGTAATTGGGGCCTAGTGTGGTTGTGTACGTGTGATATACATACACTTTTTTTGGATCATATTTTCTATTCCGCTATTTAATCAAAAACCTTTGGGGATCAGTTAAATTGGGGGATAGTCTGTGTTGGTACGTGTGAGAGAGATCCACCTTTCCAAGTTTTTGGGGTTCATCTCATACTTCTGAAGATTTGAGGGTGCTGCCTGTTCCATACCCCCCCTACTCCTCATCTAGCCTTTTAGGGGTACAAACAATAGTAATTGGGGCCTAGTGTGGTTGTGTACGTGTGATATACATACACTTTTTTTGGATCATATTTTCTATTCCGCTATTTAATCAAAAACCTTTGGGGATCAGTTAAATTGGGGGATAGTCTGTGTTGGTACGTGTGAGAGAGATCCACCTTTCCAAGTTGTTGGGGTTCATCTCATACTTCTGAAGGTTTGAGGGTGCTGCCTGTTCCATACCCCCCCTACTCCTCATCTAGCCTTTTAGGGGTACAAACAATAGTAATTGGGGCCTAGTGTGGTTGTGTACGTGTGATATACATACACTTTTTTTGGATCATATTTTCTATTCCGCTATTTAATCAAAAACCTTTGGGGATCAGTTAAATTGGGGGATAGTCTGTGTTGGTACGTGTGAGAGAGATCCACCTTTCCAAGTTTTTGGGGTTCATCTCATACTTCTGAAGATTTGAGGGTGCTGCCTGTTCCATACCCCCCCTACTCCTCATCTAGCCTTTTAGGGGTACAAACAATAGTAATTGGGGCCTAGTGTGGTTGTGTACGTGTGATATACATACACTTTTTTTGGATCATATTTTCTATTCCGCTATTTAATCAAAAACCTTTGGGGATCAGTTAAATTGGGGGATAGTCTGTGTTGGTACGTGTGAGAGAGATCCACCTTTCCAAGTTGTTGGGGTTCATCTCATACTTCTGAAGGTTTGAGGGTGCTGCCTGTTCCATACTCCCCCTACTCCTAGCCTTTTAGGGGTACAAACAATAGTAATTGGGGCCTAGTGTGGTTGTGTACGTGTGATATACATACACTTTTTTTGGATCATATTTTCTATTCCGCTATTTAATCAAAAACCTTTGGGGATCAGTTAAATTGGGGGATAGTCTGTGTTGGTACGTGTGAGAGAGATCCACCTTTCCAAGTTTTTGGGGTTCATCTCATACTTCTGAAGATTTGAGGGTGCTGCCTGTTCCATACCCCCCCTACTCCTCATCTAGCCTTTTAGGGGTACAAACAATAGTAATTGGGGCCTAGTGTGGTTGTGTACGTGTGATATACATACACTTTTTTTGGATCATATTTTCTATTCCGCTATTTAATCAAAAACCTTTGGGGATCAGTTAAATTGGGGGATAGTCTGTGTTGGTACGTGTGAGAGAGATCCACCTTTCCAAGTTGTTGGGGTTCATCTCATACTTCTGAAGGTTTGAGGGTGCTGCCTGTTCCATACTCCCCCTACTCCTCATCTAGCCTTTTAGGGGTACAAACAATAGTAATTGGGGCCTAGTGTGGTTGTGTACGTGTGATATACATACACTTTTTTTGGATCATATTTTCTATTCCGCTATTTAATCAAAAACCTTTGGGGATCAGTTAAATTGGGGGATAGTCTGTGTTGGTACGTGTGAGAGAGATCCACCTTTCCAAGTTGTTGGGGTTCATCTCATACTTCTGAAGGTTTGAGGGTGCTGCCTGTTCCATACTCCCCCTACTCCTCATCTAGCCTTTTAGGGGTACAAACAATAGTAATTGGGGCCCAGTGTGGTTGTGTACGTGTGATATACATACACTTTTTTTGGATCATATTTTCTATTCCGCTATTTAATCAAAAACCTTTGGGGATCAGTTAAATTGGGGGATAGTCTGTGTTGGTACGTGTGAGAGAGATCCACCTTTCCAAGTTGTTGGGGTTCATCTCATACTTCTGAAGGTTTGAGGGTGCTGCCTGTTCCATACCCCCCCTACTCCTCATCTAGCCTTTTAGGGGTACAAACAATAGTAATTGGGGCCTAGTGTGGTTGTGTACGTGTGATATACATACACTTTTTTTGGATCATATTTTCTATTCCGCTATTTAATCAAAAACCTTTGGGGATCAGTTAAATTGGGGGATAGTCTGTGTTGGTACGTGTGAGAGAGATCCACCTTTCCAAGTTTTTGGGGTTCATCTCATACTTCTGAAGATTTGAGGGTGCTGCCTGTTCCATACTCCTCCTCCTACTGCTCAACCATCCTTTTAGGGGTACAAACAATAGTAGTTGGGGCCTAGTGTGGTGGTGTACGTGCGAGATACATACACTTTCTTTTTGATCATATTTTCTATTCCGCTATTCAATTAAAACCTTTGGGGATCAATTCAATTGCGAGATAGTCTGTGTCGGTACGTGTGAGATCCACCTTTCCAAGTTGTTGGGGTTCATCTCATACTTCTGAAGATTTGAGGGTGCTGCCTGTTCCATACTCCTGCTCCTACTGCTCAACCATCCTTTTAGGGGTACAAACAATAGTAATTGGGGCCTAGTGTGGTTGTGTACGTGCGAGATACATACACTTTTTTTGATCATATTTCCTATTCCGCTATTCAATAAAAACCTTTGAGGATCAATTGAATTGCGGGATAGTCTGTGTCGGTACGTGTGAGATCCACCTTTCCAAGTTTTTGGGGTTCATCTCATACTTCTGAAGATTTGAGGGTGCTGCCTGTTCCATACTCCTCCTCCTACTCCTCATCCATCCTTTTAGGGGTACAAACAATAGTAATTGGGGCCTAGTGTGGTTGTGTACGTGCGAGATACATACACTTTTTTTGATCATATTTCCTATTCCGCTATTCAATAAAAACCTTTGAGGATCAATTGAATTGCGGGATAGTCTGTGTCGGTACGTGTGAGATCCACCTTTCCAAGTTTTTGGGGTTCATCTCATACTTCTGAAGATTTGAGGGTGCTGCCTGTTCCATACTCCTCCTCCTACTCCTCATCCATCCTTTTAGGGGTACAAACAATAGTAATTGGGGCCTAGTGTGGTTGTGTACGTGCGAGATACATACACTTTTTTTGATCATATTTCCTATTCCGCTATTCAATAAAAACCTTTGAGGATCAATTGAATTGCGGGATAGTCTGTGTCGGTACGTGTGAGATCCACCTTTCCAAGTTTTTGGGGTTCATCTCATACTTCTGAAGATTTGAGGGTGCTGTCTGTTCCATACTCCTCCTACTCCTCATCCATCCTTTTAGGGGTAGAAACAATAGTAATTGGGGCCTAGTGTGGTTTTGTACGTGCGAGATACATACACTTTTTTGGATCATATTTCCTATTCCGCTATTCAATAAAAACCTTTCTAGGGCAAGATCTTAAATTACAGAAATATGAGGAGACCGTCAAATAAGGGCCGTGGCCTGGGTCGTGGTGCTGCTGGTAGAGCTCCTGTTGCAAGGAGAGGACGTGGTCGATCTGTGCCAGCTACACGCACAAGTGAAACACCTTCCTCAAGTGTGAGTAGGCGACAGAACCTGCATCAGTATTTGGTAGGGCATCAAACGCCCCTAGAAGTGATGAGGCCAGAACAAGTTGAGGCGATAGTAGATTGGTTTGCTGCTGACAGTGCCTCCAGTTCCTTCACATTGTCTCCCACCCAGTCTACTGCAGAAAGGTCAGAGTTGGCACCTGCAGCCAATGTCCAACCGTCTTTCACCTCACCCCCTTGCAAATCAGGCCAGCAGTCTGAGCCCCAAGCCATACAGCAGTCTCTTATTCTTTTTGAGGACTCTGTCAGCAGGGTTTCCCAGGGCCATCCACCTAGCCCTGCCCCAGAAGTGGAAGAGATTGAGTGCAGCGATGCCCAACCACTTATTTCTCAAGATGAGTACATGCAAGGATCATCGCAGCACGTCTCCGATGATGACGAAACGCAGGTGCCAACTGCTGCGGCGTTCAGCATTGTGGAGACCGACAAGGAGGGCAGGGGTGAAGACTGGGTGGAAGATGATGTGGAGGACGATGAGGTCCTCGACCCCACATGGAATGAACGTCATGCAGGTGACCTGAGTAGTTTGGAGGAAGAGGCGGTGGTCGCACAGAGCCACCAGCACAGCAGAAGAGGGAGCAGGGTGCAGAAGCGGAGCGGCCGTGCCCTAGACACTACGCCCGCTACTGCCCAACGCAGCAAGGGAACGAGCGCACCAAAGTCAGCTCAAAGGAGTTCTCTAGCGTGGAAGTTCTTTAGAAAATGTGCTGATGACAGGACACGAGTGGTTTGCACCCTGTGCAATCAGAGCTTGAAGCGAGGCATAAACCTTCTCAACCTGAGCACAACCTGCATGATCAGGCATCTAAGTGCAAAGCACGAGCTGCAGTGGAGTACACACCTTCAAAACCAAGAAACGTCTCTGGCTCATCCTGCTTCCTCTTCTGCTGCAGTCTCGGCCGCTCCAGCCACATCTGTAGTGATACCGGCACCTGCCACCCCGCAAACAGACGATCTGTCAGCAACACCACCACCTGGGTCACCAACAACCATCTCCACAATGTCCCGTGGAAGCGTTCAGCTTTCCATCTCCCAAACACTTGAGAGGAAGAGGAAGTACCCCCCTACCCACCCGCGATCCCTGGCCCTGAATGCCAGCATTTCAAAATTATTGGCCTTTGAAATGCTGTCATTCCGTCTGGTGGAGACGCACAGTTTTAAAAACCTTATGTCGGTGGCTGTCCCACAGTACGTCGTGCCCAGCCGCCACTACTTTTCCAGGCAAGCCATCCCTTCCCTGCACAACCAAGTGGGGGAAAATATCAGGTGTGCACTGCGCAACGCCATCTGTGCCAAGGTCCACCTAACTACGGATACGTGGACCAGTAAGCACGGTCAGGGGCATTATATCTCCCTAACGGCACACTGGGTAAATGCAGTGGCGGATGGGCCTGAGGCGGATAGCAATTTGGCGCATGTCCTTCCACCACCGAGGATTGCAGGGCGCTTCAGTTTGCCTCCTGTTCCTAACTCCTCCTACTCCGCTTCCTCATCCTCTACCGCCTCCTCATCCGGACAGC
Organism: Pelophylax lessonae; assembly: GCF_965119305.1. NCBI lineage: Eukaryota > Metazoa > Chordata > Amphibia > Anura > Ranidae > Pelophylax > Pelophylax lessonae. The sequence continues at coordinate 268,315,598 of NC_138768.1, read as the reverse complement.
GTAACACCTTCACCACCAACTTCAGCACGGCCAGGGGTAAACGACAGCAGGCAGTTTTACAACTTGCCTGTTTGGGGGACAAACCACACACCGCGCAGGAGTTGTGGAGGAGCATGGAACAGCAGACAAATGAGTGGTTGCTGCCAGCGAGCCTCAAGCCCGGCCTGGTGGTGTGCAATAACGGGCGAAATCTCATAGCAGCTCTGGGCCTAGCCGGTTTGACGCACATCCCTTGCCTGGCGCATGTGCTGAATTTGGTGGTGCAGAGGTTCCTTAAAAACTACCCCGATATGTCAGAGCTGCTGCAGAAAGTGCGGGCCGTTTGTGCGCACTTTCGGCGTTCTCACCCTGCTGCTGCTCGCCTGGCAGCGCTGCAGCGTAACTTCGGCCTTCCCGCTCACCGCCTCATATGTGACGTGCCCACAAGGTGGAACTCCACCTTGCACATGCTGGAAAGACTGTGCGAGCAGCAGCAGGCCATAGTGGAGTTTCAGCTGCAGCACGCACGCGTGAGTCGCTCTGCGGAACAGCACCACTTCACCACCAATAACTGGGCCTCCATGCGAGACCTGTGTGCCTTGTTGCGCTGTTTTGAGTACTCCACCAACATGGCCAGTGGCAATGACGTCGTTCTCAGCTTAACTATCCCACTTCTATGCCTCCTTGAAAAAACAATTCGGGCGATGATGGAAGAGGATGTGGCACAGGATGAGGAGGAGGAGGAGGATGAAGAGGTAACATTTCCAAGGCTTTCAGGGCAGTCATTCGCAAGGGGCTCCGAGGGTGGGTTCCTGCACACGCAAACGCCAGGGACGCAATTGTCCAGCAGGGGCACAGTTCTGGAGGATGAGGAGGAGGAGGAGCTGGAGGAGGAGATGGAACCATGTTCACAGCAGGGTGGCACCCAGGCCAGCTCATGGCCATCACTGGTGCGTGGCTGGGGGGATACAGAGGACACGGACGATACACCTCCCACAGAGGACAGCCTTTCGTCGCCTCTGGGCAGCCTGGCACACATGAGCGATTACATGCTGCAGTGTCTCCACAACGACCGCCGAGTTGCCCACATTCTAACTTGTGCTGATTACTGGGTGGCCACGCTGCTGGATCCCCGTTACAAGGACAACGTACCGTCCTTAATTCACTCACTGGAGCGCGATCGCAAGATGCGCGAGTACAAGCGCACGCTGGTAGACGCCATGCTGCTGGCATTCCCATCTGACAGCGGGGCCACAGTGGAAGCACAAGGCAGAGGAGGAGGAGGTCGCCAACGCAACCAGGGCACCGCCAGCACCTCAGAAGGCAGGGTTAGCATGGCCGAAATGTGGAAAAGCTTTGTCAGCACGCCACAACAAACAGCAGCACCAGCAGCTCAGATGGAACGTCTTAGCAGGAGGCAGCATTTTACCAACATGGTGGAGCAGTATGTGTGCACACGCCTACATGTAGTGAATGACGGGTCTGCCCCCTTCAACTTCTGGGTCTCCAAATTGGGCACATGGCCTGAGCTTGCCCTTTACGCCTTGGAGGTGCTGGCGTGCCCTGCAGCCAGTGTATTATCTGAACGGGTATTTAGCACGGCTGGGGGCGTTATAACAGACAAGCGCAGCCGCCTGTCCAGAGACAATGTGGACAAGCTCACGTTCATTAAAATGAACCAGGCATGGATCCCACGGGACTTTTCCGTACCTTATGCAGAATAGCAATGGATACCGACCTTACCCACCCATTGTTCCTTTTTTGCTCTTTCTCACTCTTTTGGGGTGTACCCTCATTTAAAATTTTTGAAAAGAAGCAGTGTTGGCTACCTCGTCCTCCTCCTCAGGGCCAGATTAATGTAGGGGCTATTGGAGCTGCAGCTCCAGGCCCCTACCTTTTATATAGGCCCCGGGTTGGCCATATTCACTGTTACCGCTCTTCTGTCACTTGTAAACACAGAAGTCTGGCTTCTATGCTCGCTTCCCCAGGCAGCACCCTCAGAACCTCCCCACACAGCGTGAAGGCCGGACAAGGAGGGACAGTTGGCGATGCATGGATGTGTTTATGGGCTTCAGAGACAGCATCCCATGTTGAATTAGGCATGCATGGCTGCACCCTTCCTCCTCTGGGTGCATGGCAAGGCACGGCCCTTAAGGCCCTTCAAAATCCTCAGCACCAAGCCCATGATGCTGTTAATCCGGCCCTGGTCCTCCTCCACCGCCGCTTCCACCTACACCGCCCATAGGTGTGCGCAGCCTATTGCATTAAGGTGTGCACCCCAAAGTTGAAATACACATGCATGTGTTTGCCAGCAGGGAGAGTAATGTATCGGGGCCATGTACCTGTAGGCAAGGAGAAATAGAGCAGAGCAGGTCCCAGGGAGATCTTTCCCATCTCCTCACTGGCAATGCTATGTGCCCTAGGTGATTAGGGTGTGCCCAGGCACACCCAGCACACCCTGTGCGCACGCCTATGTCACCGCCACATCCACCACCACCTCAACCTCCCTCCTACTCCATATGGGCCTCGTCCTTCAGAGATGAAGAAGAACATTGTTTTATTTTTCTGTTTTTTTTTGTTGTTTTAAGTTATTTCCCTATCCACATTTGTTTGCAGAGCACTTGCCATGCTCTTAATTACGTTTTGCTGCCATTTGCAGCACTCTAGCCCTTTCCTTTGGTGTTTTAGAGCCATTTTAGTGCCTTAAAGTTCGGGTCCCCATTGACTTCAATGGGGTTCGGTGTCCGGGAAAAGTTCGGTAAAAGTCCGGGACACGGACCCGGACTTTTTTTTAAAGTTCGGCCGAACCCGTCGAACACGGACATCTAGGTGTCCGCTCAACCCTAATAACGACTAAATACACTTAAGTGTCTATACAAATATGTACAAGGTTTTGGAGGGAGAATTCACCATCACACACAGTACTGCTTTGTAACCGGGTTCCAAACCCCATTTTATCTTTGGCGCTTCAGGCGCTGGAGTATCAGACCCCATCTTTGGGAATTTCAGATTCCCGGGAGGTGCTAAAATTTGCGGTTAACTGGGTACCGTTTATCTACTCTGACAGTATAGGGTATTAATAATAATAATAAAAATATAATCACTTACCCCATACTGTGTTTTTGGCAGATCTCACTTTCTGACACCAAAACTGTTAGCTCAATTCTCGTCAGGAGGCAATCACGATGATATTACAGCCCTTCAGTTGCTAACCTCCCAATAGATAATGAATTTCCCCTCCATCCAGCTGGGAGTTATGACGACACACAGCACTCAAACTTCGTGCAGTCACAACTGTTTATTTCAAGTTTCGTGCTCCCATTTAAAGGATATTTCGGCAGCAGAAACTGCTTGAAACTGGTTACAAGTCATGAGTCAATTTAACAATAGGACATATCTTACAGAAACTGTACATGAAAGGCTTTTGTTTCCCTATGCATTTGTGTCAATATGAGGTGTTTTGTTTTAGTATCGGTCTGTCTTGTGTTCAGCTTGTCTGTGTTAATGTAAGCAATTGTCAATTGTTTACAAGACATTTTGCATAGAGACTGACACCACCCGTAATCTAAATGCTAAATATCCAACTGCCAAGTGTTCAAATGAATGAATAGAGAAGTGTTTTAACATGTCGTCTAAATGCAAAATACAGCTGTCTGATATCCCGGGCCGTATGAATGAGTGTCAGTCTGGATCGTTAAATCTGTAATTGCAGGGGGCCACATTCTATCGTAGAATGAGCCCTAACAAAGGTAATATGAAATATAATTTTTGTAAGGCACGTTGATACACTCTTTCAGGAGGTATATCACATTTACTGCCCATTGGGTGAACCTTCTGACGGCCGTCAAGCATGTAACCCGTGGCACCCGTGTAGATTTTGTTGTACCGCCACGGATTGCATGCAGGCCTGCCTCTTCTTCTCCTCCTCCTCCATCCTCCCTCTCCTCCTCGGCTGACTCCTCCTTTTCCGCTGCTACCGTCTCTTCCGCTTTTCACTTTGCCAGTGGCTGCTCATGCGGGATGAGATCACCAAACTGGTCAGTCACGGCCAGGGCGCCATCAGTGACATCGTACCTTACGCCTTCTTTCTGGAGCGTGCATTGCGTCGTGTCATTGATCAAGCCGTCGAGGAGTAGAAGCAGGAAGATGAGGAAGTCGCAATGTTGGATGAATTCCCAGTGGGTGCTACTCCATCTGAGACAAGTCAACAACAGTAGTCTGAAGAGGAGTCAGAGGAGGATGGTGCCGGGGCGAATGAGGAGGAGCAAGAAGAGCATGCTTTAAACCTTTCTGGGATCCCTGGTGTTATCCGTGGATGGGGGGAGGAGAACGAGGACGACATTATCCTGGGTGATGAGCTGGAGCCAGGCCACTACACCGCTTCCAGTTTAGTGTGAATGGGGGCCTTCATGCTCCAGTGTTTTAAGGGGGGCCCCCATATAAAAAGCATAAAGAGCAAGGACCAGTACTGGGTGGCAATGTACTTAGACCCCCGCTACAAACAAAAAATGGCGGAAATGTTACCAGCATCCCAGAGGGCAGTCAGAATGCAGCACTTCCAGGCCTTGCTGCGAGCAATGCTGCATTCTGCTTTTGCGTGCGCTGGCAGAGGAATTTCCAGTCACAGAGAGACAGTTGCGGGTAACAATCCAACAGTGCCTGCAAGAAGAGGGCGGTTTGAAGATGTCTTTGTCACTTCAGATATGAGATCCTTCTTTCACCCGAACCATCGACAGCTGTACTCCGGATCCAGCATCAGGGAACGCCTAAACCGACAGGTGTCCGACTACATTGGGTTAACGGCCGATGTGGACGCTCTGAGGAGTGATGAACCCCCTGGCCAGAGCTTGCACAATTTGCAATGGAACTGTTAGCTTGCCCCCCGTCCAGCCTCTTGCCTGAAAGGACGTTCAGTGCAGCAGGGGGGGATCGTGACCGATAAGCGCACTCGCCTAGCTCATGACAGTGTAGACTACCTCACATTTATAAAAATGAATGAGGCATGGATCTCTGAGGAATTCAACACATGTGACCAGTAGACCATGTTTCATTGAAATTCCTCATGACAGGCCACAAATATCCGCCAGACCGCCATCCACCCACAACAATTCCTGGTCCTTGTCTTCGCTAAATACATAAAAGGCATTTCATGTCCATTAAATGCCTAATTTATGGGGCCTTTCATGGCCGACAATTTTTTTTTCTGTCAATGCCTAATGAACCTTCAGCCACAGAATACTACATTCTTAGCTTTCAGGTAAACCCATGTGGGCTAATTTTTGGGGCCTTTTATGGCCGACACTTACTTATTTATCCTGTGAATGCCTAATGTACCTCCAGCCACAGAATACAATATTCTTTGCTGACAGGTAAACCAATGTGGGCTAATTTTTGGGGCCTATACTGGCCGACACTTACTTCTGTATCCTGTGAATGCCTAATGTACCTCCAGCCACCAAATACTATGTTCTTAGCTGTCAGGTAAACCCATGTGGGCTAAATTTTTGGGGCCTATACTGGCCAACACTTACTTCTGTATCCTGTGAATGCCTAATGTACCTTCAGCCACCAAATACTACGTTCTTAGCTGTCAGGTAAACCCATGTGGGATAATTTTTGGGGCCTTTTATGGCTGACACTTACTTATTTATCCTGTGAATGCCTAATGTACCTTCAGCCACAGAATACTACGTTCTTAGCTTTCAGGTAAACGCACGTGGGCTCTTTTTTGGGGCTTGTGCTGGCCAACGCTTACTTCTTTATCCTGTGAATGCCTAATTTTTCAGACTGGAATTGGAAATCAATGGGTCTTGAAAGGTTCCGCCAAATTGTGGAATGGATGCGGACCCATTTTACAGATGTGTGAATGGACCCTATATGTATTTGACATGTATTTACCGGCTGCTGTCAGTTCTGGCTGATTTATGAAAAAAAAAAAAATTTTAGGGCAACTTTTCCAATTGCAATACTTCAGTTATGACATTGTCCATGTGGTGGGATTATTTGTGCACAGCTAGTAAGTCTTTTGTGGCTGCAAATATGACCTAAAGGTTTTTAAAGTTCGCCTCCCATTAAAGTCAATGGGGCCCGCCGCGAACTTGCGGTTCGCGGACATTTGAGAAAATTTGCGGGTGACGTTCGCGAACCACCCCGGCCGATGTTCATACATCACTACCTCCAACATTGTAAAAGTAAGAAGAAAATGTAGATTTTTCTGTCTGTGGGTAAGATTCCAGAACTCTAAATTGAAGGATAATACCTAATTAGTATACACTGCATAGAATTAAAGAAGCGCTGGAGGCTTTAAATGAAAGTTTTAAGTTTTAAAGGATTGAGTGGGATGTTGCACCAAGAGTATCCAGCTAAGCTACAATTTATAGCAGCTAAAGTCTGACTTTTACCCAGTTCACAAGTTGGAGTTCCTAGTGCTTAAATAGGCCATTGTTGATAAATGACATGCTTATCTGTATGAAGCTGCATTTGAAGCAAAAATGGATTATAATCCTTCGATGTATGCCCTAATCCCAGCCAAACTGGATGTCACAGGACTTTGCTGGCTGACTGCCTTATCCAATTATCAATTCAACCTTAAGTACAAACCTTGCCCAAAGAACATAGAAGATGATGTATCCAGGATTGGCTTCTGTTACCAAAAACAATGAATGGGAAGATCTCCCTTGTCCTGGTTTTGGGGCTTTGTGTGCTATGGCTACAATAGTTGAAGATTCGATGGCCTTTTCTGAGACTTTAGAACTCCATAAGTGGTGGACCAGAAGTTGTGCCCGATTTTTTCGCCTACCCTGCTGCATTGGGGTCATTTGAGAGCTACTCCATATCTCTACAGCGGACAGTCAGGAGTCAAAAGGCCGACCCCCTAATTGGACCTCTCTACAGGGCCGTGAGTGCCAAAGAAAATTAAAAATATAGGGGTGCTCAAATCCCAAAAGCTTTTACATAAATACATCCCATTAGGTCCTAAAGGGGTGTATGACAAAATGTTGACTGAATGAATTCTGAATGAACCTTCTGCACACTACTTTATACCCTTTTTAGCAGACTTTGCACAAAAACAGGGGTTCACATACGTTGCAATACATTTTTAGGCTGGCCAACTGTGTCAAATAATCCCTCTCTGGTCAGTCCCTACTTTACTCTGGTCTGCAAAATGCAAATGATCCGGTGAATATAATGCCAATATGGGGCAGATAGACACAAGCTGTAGGAGAGGTCTGGTCACTCATTTGGATTATGCAATAGAAAAACAAAATAAACCTGTTCTCAAATCGCAATAGTTTTACACAGATATATATATATATATATATATATATATATATATATATATATATATATATATATAATCCATCAGGTACTAAAGGGGTGTGACCACATGTTAACACTAAACATTCTGAATGAATCCTCTGCACACTTTACACCCTTTCTTTGCACAAAAACAGGGATCTTTCACATACATTGCAATGCATGTTTAAAAGAGAAGTATGGGTTTGATTTTTTTCCCCTCATTTATACCTACCTAGGTGAATGTAGTGTCGGTCCTACACTGAGAACCGAGCAATCGAACACCGCCATTCGCTCAGTTCTGACAGCTCCCCAAGCAGAGAGCTGCTGACTGTTGCTCACCCCCCCCCCCCCCCCCCATCTCTTATACCTCCTCAGTCTCTCACATCCCCTCTCTCTCTCACTCTGCCTCCCTCTCTTTCTCTCACCCACTCTGTCTCTCACTCCTCATCTCTCTCACCCACCTCTGTCTTTCTTACCCCCCCTCAGTCTCTCTCTCACCACTCCGTCTCAACCACTTCCTCTCTCACCCACTCTCTCACTGCTCCCTCTCACCCCCCTCCCTCACTCTTAACCCCCTCTCTCTCACACACTTCCCTCTCTGTCTCTCACACCTCCTCTCTGTCTCTCACCACCATTTCTCACCCCCCCATCTCTCACCGTCCTCTGTCTCTCACCCTTCCTCCCTCTCTCCCCTCTCCCTCTTTCTCACCCCTCTTTCACCCACACTCTCTCTTTTACCCCATCTCCCTTCCCCCCCTGTCTCTCCCCCCTCTGTCTCTCACCCCTCCGCTTTGTCTCTCACCCCCCTGTCTTTCACACCCCTGTCTCTCACTCTTCCCCCTCTCTCTCACCCTTTCTCCCTCTCACACTTACTTTTTCTCTCTCACCTTCTCTGTCTCTCACAACCCCCCCTTTTCACTTTCTTTCACCCACTCTCTCTCTCACCCACTCTCTCTCACACCCTCCTCCCCCTTTCTCACCTCCCTTTCTCTCCCTCCACCTCTTCCCCCCTCCCTCTCTCCCCTTTCTCCGTCTCTCTTCTACTTTCCCATCTCTCTCTTTCCCTCCTCCTCCTTCTGTCTCTCTCCCTCCACCCCCTCTTCCTCTCCAATTGAAGTTTCTGGCATATTTCAGGTTCTCAGTAAAAAAAAAAAAAAAAAAAATCCACCCTCTCAGTAGATTTTCCATGTTTTGTCAGTAAAAAAAAAGTTGTGGGGGGTTGGCAACCCTGTCAGGAAAGAACCGAGTGGGAGCTGAATGGCCCCACAAGGCAATTAACCCCTAATCATTGAGCATCTTTAATGTACTATGTAACCAGAAGGCGCTACCTACAGCCCCCCAAAAGCCACACCCAATGTTTGCCGGGGGGGGGGGGGGGAACACTGATTTCACACACAGGCCCACTGTTTTCCAGAAAAGCCCCTGGCTGCACCATAAAGATGGCTGCTGCATTGCAGTCACCTTTAAAGTTGGAAATGCCAAGTGGCTTCTATTAAAAGAAGTTGGGAACTTCCATGCAGGCTATGCTACGGTAGATATTTAAAAGTCCCCTCTATGCAGCTGAGCTGCAATATGTAGGTGGGGCTTTTTGTGGGTTTGGCTTGAGTATGGACACATGGCCCCAGGATCTCGTATCGCCTGGGGGCCCCATGAGTAGTCAGTCCGCCCCTGGACTGCTCTATTAAGTGTTATTGTATCATGATCACCCTGGAAGACCACTGGTTCTCCTTTATACTGTTTCCAAAAGATGTTTTTCAGAAGTCTGCATGATCACCATGGCCATCTGAGACCTGAAAAAACATAAAGGCCCAGTTCAAGAGCGTTATATTGGTCCAAGATGAGAGAGACAATGACTAGTATATGTAAAACTTGCTTCAGATGTTTACTGAGGAAAGTCCTACCGGTTCAGTCTGCTCCAATGGGGCACTTACAGAGATACCCTAGTACAGGGTATCTAGTATATCAAATCCAGTAACGAGGGAGCAGGGGGTGAGGCTGAGCCGCACTGTGTGTGTCAAGGGACACACAGAGCTTGGCTCAGGACTAAGCCCACATGTCTGCCACCATAGGAAGCAGCCTCCTATGGTGGCACACAGAGAAGAGGAAGATCCCAGGGCACCAGTGGCCGACTCCAGAAGAGGAGGATTGGGGCTGATTTGTGCAACAGTATTGCACAGAGGAGGTAATAATGACATGTTTGTTATTCAAAAAATTGTAACTTTACACTCACTTCAAGTCTGCTTAATGTGTATGATGTGTAAAAGGTTATTGTGAGAAAAAAAAGTATAACAAATATAAGAGGGTCTCTGATATGTAAGAGGGGCTCTGATGTGTAAGAGGGGGGCTCTAGTTTATAAAGATGGCTCTGATGTGTATGGCAGTGGTGTATTTAGGTTTTCTGCTGCCCTAGGCCTGAATAAACTTGGGCACCCCCTAATTTAAATATGACCCACCCCTTCCTGTAAAGAACACACCCCTTCCTGTAAAGGACACACCCCTTTCTGTGAAGGACACACCCTGTTATCTGTTAACCACAGACCACAACCACAGTCTATTAGTGCCCATATGTTCAGCCTCATCAGTGCCCATCAGTGCTGCCTTATCAGTGCAGCTTATCAGTGCCTCAGTGGCCATCAGTGCAAACTATTAGTGCCCATCAGTGAAACATATGAGTGCCCATTAGGGCAGCATATAAGTGCCCATCAGGGCAGCATATCGGTGCAGTCCCATCAGTGAAGCTTATCAGTGCCGCCTCGTGCCCATCAGTGCAGCCTTAAAAGTCTTAATTGTATGTGATGCAATTCAGTATGGTCGCTCAAGGACAAGGATGTTTAAAGAAATGAAATTCTATTATTGACATGATGCCTGCCATACATGGGGGTGGAGGAGGGTAGGCAGAGCATTAGGCTGCAGTGCCACACCTTACAGCATTGGTCGAGCCAGTTGTATTAAGTGTGGTCGGCGGCATGCGAACTCCTCACTGGGCATGTATTATCATACTGGCAGGTAGCAGTGTGACCACTTTATGGAGCAGCCAGACTGATTTTCCTCCTGGACCCTGCCCTCCGGCCCAATTCGCCCCATAAGTCTAGCACTATACTAAAAGTGTAGCGCAAGCCGGAAGGGACCCTTTTCATGCGGAGGCCAGGAGGAGGCTGTTTTTTTTTTGTACGCGTTGCAGCTTTTTTGCTGCCCCCCTGGAAAGTGCCCCCCTAGGCCTGGGCCTTGTTGGCCTAGGCCAAGATACAGCAACAGTGTATGGGGGCACTACACTATGATGTTTAGGGAGGCTCTGATATGTAGGGGGCACACATGATGTGAAGGGAGCTCTGGTATGTAGGGGGGACTTTCTTATTTAGGAGGCCTCCAATGGACAACACAGACTCTGTGAACTTGATTTGCTGAGTACAAAAAGAGAAAAAACAGGACAAAACTGACTTTGATCACATCATAAAACATCTTGCATCAGTAAAAAACAAGGAAGATGTGGATATTAAATTCATGTAGTGCCATCATTTGTTAATTAAAAGATGAGTGAGTTTGACTTTTGATTTTTGATTTGATATATTAAAATGATCTAGAATAGGGCTGTCTGATGTTTGGACATGGGCACAATTTCAAAGTAAAAGCGGAGCAGAAATAAGAAATAATAAGATGTTTTAGGAAAGAAAAGTGCCCAATTCGCTCCATGTCCTTCCTTTTAACGGTGTAATAAAAGAGTTAAAGCCACACTGTTGAAATGTAAATAAAAATGCTATGTTACATTTCCAGCAGGGCCGGATTTACATCTAAAGAGCCTATAGGCAGAGAATTTTCAAGCCCCCCCCCCCAAAACAGTATCTTTTTTTTACAAGCTTCCTCCTTCTCAGCCCTCTGTCATCACTCCCAAGAGGTTGGAATCAGGAAGAACTCCCAGAACACTCCCTGGAATCAGGAAGAAGGACACAGCAGATTACACTGCAGCTTCAGATGCCCACATCCAAGATGGCTGCGCCCAGAAACCGTTTTTAAAAGTAAGATTTTGACTAAAATCCAATACTGTACACCTTGTAAGTATGAGAATAGCGGTTCTGTAAAGGGCGATGGATTAGTATTATAAGGGTATTTTTAGTTAAAAAAGGTATTTGAGGCTGGAACTCTGCTTTAAGGGGAGGCAGATTAGGGGCATAAAACAAATGCATTTCATTCACTGCCTCAACCATAAGTCTACAAGAGCCCGAAAAAAAATACCTTTAGGTTGTAACCTGCAGTCCCTTAACCACTTACCGCATACTAACGTAGGTCTACGTCAGTAAACTTTGCGGTAGTGTACCGGGATGATGCCTCTAGCTAGAGGCACCATCCCGGTACCGTGGTTTAGAGCCGACGGTTGGCTTTCCGTCGGTACCGACCGATGCGGCTCGGGAGCCGCTCGATCGGTACCCGGGGGGGCGGGAGGGGACGTCCCCCCCCCTCCCGCCGCCTTCCGTGGCTTTGCCCGGGGCTCCCGTTCCACCGGGAGCCCCGAGCACCCAGCCGGCACGTCCGCCGGCTGGATGGAGTCCCGATGAATGCCGGAAACGGCATCGATCGGGTCTCCGATGACGTAACCCGGAGGCGGCGTCCATGACGTCACTTCCGGGTTACTGTGCTGCAAAAGGCGGCAAATTTGAAAAACGGCTGTATGCAAAAATGCCGTTTTCGGCGTTTTGCATACAGGGAAGTGTAGTGGAGGGGTCTAGGGTCTTTTAGACCCTCGATCCCTCCATAAAGTGTACCTGTCACTACATATTGGTGTCACAAGGGATGTTTACATTGCTTGTGACAGCAATAAAAGTGATCAGATTTTTTTTTTTTTTTAAAACTTTAATAAAGTTAAAAAAATAAATAAAATAAATGGGAAAATAAAAAAAAAAAAAAATTTAGCCGCCCCCGTCACCGTTAGCTCGCGCACAAAAAAAAACGTATACGGAAGTCGAGCCGCAAATGAAATCGCTGTTCAAACCACACATGTGAGGTATCGCCGCGATCGCCAGAGCGTGAGCAATAATTTAAAAAAAAGAGCTACACTCTAACTCTAAACTGGTAACCGTTACATAAATTTAAAGCGTCGCAGATTGAGATCTCTTTTGACCGTAGTTTGTCGCGATCCCACGGGGGGGCGCAATTTTAAACCGTAACATGTTGGGTATCTATTTACTCGGCGTGACATCATCTTTCACAATATACAAAAAAAATGGGCTAACTTTACTGTTTAGTATTTTTTAAAATTAGTGAAATGTGATTTTTCAAAAATTTTCCAAAAAAATGGCGCTTTAAAGACCGCTGCGCAAATACCGCGTGATAAAAAATATTACAATGACCGACATTTTATTCTCCAGAGTCTTTGCTAAAAAAATATATATAATGTTTGGGGGTTCTAAGTAGTTTTCTAGGAAAAAATACTGATTTAAACTTGTAAACAAAAAGTGTCCGAAATAGGGCTGGGGCTTAAGTGGTTAATAATTTTGTTGTTTGCAACCTTTATTTCTATAGAAGTCACCCTAAATATGTTTCCTGGCAGCATGTGACATTTTATCTCCTTTTTAGGTTTGTGGGAGGGCTTAAGTAAACAACCAAATGGATAATCTGCTCATTTACATAGAGAATCAGATCTTAAATATGCGGCATACCACAGTGAGTTTTAGGCATTCAGACATAATTCTCTTTCATCATGCTCCGGGCTGTCCTTTTGGTGCTTGCCATTTATTTGCCATGTAAGACATTCACATATCTCTTTACAGTACCTCTTTAATTCAGTTTTTGTAGAGCATTTCTTATGTATTTTTGTTTCTTGTTCCAGGTTCTGTTGCTCAGAGTACTGTGACTCAGGATGCTACAAAGTCCGTTTCACTGGGTGAAAATGTCCAAATGTCCTGCCAGATTAGTGGAGGCTCAGTATCTGGGGATAATTACCCTTTTTGGGTCCACCAGATACCCGGCACAAAGCCCAAACGTTTAGTAGGTAGTTCTGACACAGGAAACCAAAACTATAACCCGGCATCACCTAGATACACTGGATCTATATCAGGAGCATCCGCTGTCCTGACTATTAGTAACGTGCAGACTGAGGATGAAGGTGTATTTTACTGTGTTCTCTTGATAGGCAGTGCGCCCACAGTGTGACAAATTAAAACATGCCTGAAACATAAACTACAACTTCCTCTTGTGTCTCCCCAGTGTAATATCATGACTAATCAAGCATATTTAATGGCTGAGGTTTCATTGTTGACAGAAAGTATTTTATGCTCCAAGTACAAGGTTGCTATATGGACATTATTAAGTTCTTGTATTTTGAAAGCCAAATGACTATCAGTACTTAAAATGTTGCTAAACCCAGGAGCCTGCATTCACTATATCTGGCCTCCCACAGTACACAGCATGGAAATGCAATATTTTTAGTGTCTGCTTAAAGCTTGTAGGAGGATATTTCATTCTCCCCTGACCCTCTGTCTGGACAGTGCTGATTGGCCCTGTGCTGATCACATGCACTCTCCCAAGAAAAGAAAAAAAAACCTCTAGCAGTAAACTGAGCATATCCAGCCTGACTCCTAATGCTCTGTTCTATCAACAGATGGGTTGGAGTCAGTTAAAGAAGAGGAGGATCAGAGAAGACAGGATCACACAGGCTTTATACACAATATGGAGTATTAACCCCTTAGGTTTCACAGTCAGTATAACAAGCATACTTTACCCCGCTGCCCAATCTGTGCTGTGAATCTGTACAACTCAAATCAGTCAGCAAGTCCCAGCCAATGATTTATGGCCTGCTGATTTTGTAAGGGAATCACTCTACAGAGCCCTGTGTTTACTAACAACACAGGGCTCTGTAGACAGAGCAGAGATGTGGCTGTTTTTTTCTCTCTCTGCAAAGTAGGTAGAAAAATCAGCCACATCTACTAGTAAAAGCAGCACATATTGCACACATTACACATTGTTAGGCACACATTTAACCTACTCTTTACCCCGACATGTAAACCCCTTCCCAGCCAATGTGATTAGTATGGAGACAGTGTATAGCACTGATCAGTATATTAATGTCACGGGTGATGTCAGTGTCAGTTAGTCGGTTCCCACCCAGTGTCCGTTAGTGTGACGGGCAATCTGGCATTATCACAGTCCCACTATAAGTCTCTGATCACTGCCAACAGTAGTATAACAAAATAAATAAGTGAAAATTCCAGTATGTAGATGCTATAAAACTTTCACGTAAAACCAATTAATATACACTTATTGGGATTCTTTTTTACCAAAGACATATAGCAGAATACATTTTGACCTAAATTTATGAAAAAATTTGATTTTTAATTTTTTTTATTGGATATGTTTTATATCAGAAAGTAAAAAATAGTTGTTTTTTTTTTTTTTCAGTCTTTTTTTGAGAAGCATTCAGTTTTTCCTCTATTGATGTGGCCTGTTCTCCTTATTGCTACTTCTCTTTTCTTTTTTTTTGTCAGTGGCCTTTTTATGTTGTATCCAATTTAAAAGATTAAGAGTACACCCCTAAGTGAAAATGTCCAAATTGGACCCAATTAGCCATTTTCCCTCCCCGTGTGTCACGTGACTCATTAGTGTTACAAGGTCCCAGGTGTGAACGGGGAGCAGGTGTGTTAAATTTGGTGTTATCGCTCTCACTCTCTCATGCTGGTCACTGGAAGTTCAACATGGCACCTCATGGCAAAGAACTCTCTGAGGATCTGGAAAAAAAAGAATTGTTGCTCTACATAAAGATGGCCTGGGCTATAAGAAGATTGCCAAGACCCTGAAACTGAGCTGCTGCACGGTGGCCAAGACCATACAGCGGTTTAACTGGCCAGCACTGGGGAGCTACAGTTCATTGAGGGAGCCATGAATGCCAACATGTACTGTGACATACTGAAGCAGGCAAACAGGGAAAAAAGCCGCTCAGGTGCAAGTTCAAAGCCCGGTGCAGGTCAGATCCGCGATTTCACGATGTAGATCGCTTAATCATAACCACACCAAGCGATCTACATCGTGAAACGCGTCAACCCGACACGTCTGTTCGTGCACTGTTACTGTCTGTCTGCTGTATTTATGGAGAATAAAGGAGTTCGATTGATTTTCATCTTATACCCTTGAGTGCGGTCTCTATCTTTTTGGATATTTACATACTGAAGCAGAGCATGATCCCCTCCATTCAGAGACTGGGCTGCAAGGCAGTATTCCAACATGATAAAGACCCCAAAAACACCTCCAAGACGACCACTGCCTTGCTGAAGAAGCTGAGGGTAAAGGTGAGGGGCTGGCCAAGCATGTCTCCAGACCTAAACCCTCAAATGTAAGGTGGAGGAGCGCAAGGTCTCTCTAACCTCCACCAGCTCCGTGATGTCGTTGTGGAGGAGTAAGAGGACTCCAGTGGCAATCTGTAAAGCTCCAGTGAACTCCATGCCCAGGAGGGTTAAGGCAGTGCTGGAAAATAATGGTGGCCACACAAAATATTGACACTTTGGACTCAATTTGGATATTTTCACTTAGGAGTGTATTCAGTTTTGTTGCAAGTGGTTTAGACATTAATGGCTGTGTGTGGAGTTATTTTGAGGGGACAGCAAATGTACACTGTTATACAAGCTGTAAACTCACTACTTTACATTGTAGCAAAGTGTCATTTCTTCAGTGTTTTCACATGAAAAGATATAATAAAATTATTACAAAAATGTGAGGGGTGTACTCATTTTTGTGAGATACTGTATATAGATATAGCCATGATAGTAAAATAAGAATATGATTGATGGAATATCTATAAATGATGTATTATTGTAACGCTCATGCGTTTTTTGTTAGTGAATGGATTTGCAGCTGCAAAATTATTACACTCAGTAGTCATGTAGAGAATGTGTTGAACAACATATCCAACTCTCAGGACTTCATCACTGTGTACAGCCTGTTATGCAAATATACATACACTCAATATGATGTTCCTGGAGTGATAGAATGTATATGATAGAATAGAGGTGAGAGACAGGCAATAGAATGGCGAGCACTTAGTAGTAGTATTCAGGAGAGTGGTAGGTGATGATAGTATGCAGATAGGTTTTAGCAATCATGTATAGTAACAGGTGGTAGGGGACAGCAGATGAAGTATGCAAGAGAGAGTAACCTAGTGCAATGATAGGTGATGGTAGTCCCAAGAGCTAGCAATCTATGCAGATGATAGAAATAGCTTAGATAGTAATAGTCCCTTTAGTATGCAGTAGTAGATAGTGAAAGTTAGGTTGAGGAAGGAATCCCCTGCGGGGTACTTATCACTAGATGGGTTAGTAGTAGCAAGGTGCAAGAGTAATGGAGTAATCCGGTAGCGAGATACTGGATCGGTAGCGAGGTTCCGGTCTTGTTCAGGCAAGGGGAATAGCTTGAAGCTCTGGCAGCATTGGACAAGACAAGGCAACATGCGGTTTGAACGAGCAATGAGTGAGAGAAAGCCGGCGATTGAAATAGCCGCTCATAGCGGCGCCCAGCGATGACGTCATTGCCCTTAAAGGTGTATGCGTTCCATTTGGATAGCAAAATGGGACGCAATATTAAGAGAGAAATGTGGAAATAAGGGTACCAGAGGTACCAGAACATTACAGTACCCCCCCCCTTAAGGCCGGCTCCGGAAGGCCTCTAGAACTGGTTTTTCCGGGTATTTCGAGTGGAAATTGCGAATCAGTCTAGGGGCATGTATATCGGAGGTATCCAGCCAGGTGTCGTCTTGGGGCCCATAGTTCTTCCATCGTACTAGATATTGGAGTCTTCTTCTATGGATATGAGAATCCAGAATCTCCTTTATCTCAAATTCTTCTCCGCCTTCAACTTGTACAGGAGGTGGAGGTGAGATGGTAGGCCTTATTCCTTGGTTAGGAACATGGGGCTTTAGTAGAGACACATGGAAGATGGGATGTATCTTGAGGTCTGTTGGTAATGTGAGTTGTACTGCAGCTTTTCCAATAAGCTTATTTATTGGGAAAGGTCCCAGGAATAAAGGTCCAAGTTTTTTACTAGGGATCTTTAATCTCAAATTTTTTGTAGAAAGCCAAACAAGATCCCCAATGGCATATTGGGGAGAGGGTTTTCTACGAAGGTCGTAGTACCTCTTTTGTTGGCTATGGGCATGTGAGATGGTGGTGTTGAGTAAACCCAGGGAATCCTTTATTTGGGTAAGATAATCAGAGGCCACTGGATTACTTGATGGCAAGATACGTGGTGGAAGAAGTGTGGGATGAAACCCATAGTTTAAGTAGAATGGACTTTGTTTAGTAGTGCTGTGGGTCGCGTTGTTATAGGCGAATTCCGCCAACGGGAGGAGGTCCACCCAATCGTCCTGTAGATATGAAGTATAGCAACGTAGATATTGCTCAATGCACTGGTTGACACTTTCTGTCTGTCCGTTGGTCTGAGGGTGGTAAGGAGAAGTAAGTTTTCGCTCTATTCGTAGGATCTGACATAGAGCTTGCCAAAACTTTGAGATAAACTGTGAACCAACGGTCAGACAGAAGTGTTTTTGGAATACCATGTAACTTAAAGACATGTTTCACAAGTAATTCTGCTGTTTGCTTGGATGAAGGTAGTCTTCGGATAGGAATGAAATGTGCCATCTTGGTCAGATGGTCCACTGACACTAAAATGGTGTTGAATCCTTTGGAAGGTGGTAGTTCTACTATAAAGTCTAAGGACACCACTTCCCATGGAACCTGGGGTATTGGTAAACTACAAAGTAGACCCGATGGTTTTGTAGTGTCAATTTTGGACCTTGCACAGATGTCATAAGATGAAATGAACTTTTGTACGGTCGTCTTCATGTCAGGCCACCAAAATTGCCTAGTAAGTAAATTAAATGTTTTAGTCATACCCATATGTCCTGCCATAGGTACATCATGCGACAATTCCAAGATCTTGGTTCGCATAGTAGGGGGTATGTATAGTTTATCGTTGTAATAGAGGAAGCCGTCTGCATCAGCATTTAGTTGTGGTGGAGGTGAATCCAGTCCTATGCTGTGCAAAATCTCTTCCTTCAGGGAACGGACAACACCGACAATACGTTCATAGGGTATTATAGGAACTGAGGGAACCTCGGCGTAGCTATTTTCGGTTAATCGTGAAAGCACATCCGCTTTTTTATTTTTGTCTGCAGGTGTATAGGTCACTAGAAAATTAAATCTCAAAAAGAATAACGACCATCGTACCTGCCGGTGGGAAAGAGTTCTATTAGTCTGAAGGTATTGAAGGTTTTTGTGATCTGTGTATATAAGGATTGGCAATCGAGTACCCTCAAGTAGGTGTCGCCAATTCTCTAATGCCAGTTTTATGGCTAGTAACTCTTTTTCACCCACTGGGTAATTCACCTCGGGGCTGCTTAGTGACTTTGAGAAGAAAGCAACTGGGTGAAGTGGTGAAGTGTTTGTTGGTCGTTGTGAGAGAACTGCTCCTACTGCCATATTTGACGCATCTACCTCCAAAATATATTGAAGGGATGGGTCTGGATGGCGTAGTATGGGAGCAGAAGTAAAGCTTGATTTCAACAAGCAGAAAGCTCCATTTGCTTCTTCTGACCATTTGAATTGTTTTTTTGTACTTGTGAGTTGTGTGAGAGGTCTCACAATAGCAGAAAAGTTCTTGATGAACTTTCTATAGTAGTTAGAGAATCCGAGGAATCTTTGTAATGCTTTGCGAGTTGTTGGCACAGGCCAATCTAGAATACAGGATATTTTGCTCATGTCCATTTTGATTCCATTTTTGGATATAATGTATCCTAGGAATAGTACTTCCTCTTTATGAAATAAACATTTTTTTGATTTAACATATAATTTATGTGCAAGTAGTCTTGACAACACGAGTCTTACATGTTTTATGTGTTCAGATAAGGAATGAGAATAAATAAGTATATCCTCCAGATATACTACAACACAAACATCAAGCAAGTCTCTGAATATGTCATTTATAAATCGTTGGAAGGCTGCGGGAGCATTACACAACCCAAATGGCATCACGATGTACTCAAACAGTCCGTATCTGGTTCTGAATGCTGTCTTCCATTCATCCCCGTCACGGATTCGAATTAAGTTGTATGCCCCTTTTAGGTCCAATTTCGAAAAGTAGGAATCTCCGCGCACCTGTTCTATAAGTTCAGGAATAAGAGGTAAAGGATAACGATCCTTTATTGTAATGGTATTTAATTGTCTGAAATCAATAATAGGCCTGAGACTTGAATCTTTATTGCGGACAAAGAAGAGTCCTGCAGCAGTGGAGGAAGTAGAAGGTCTGATGAATCCTTTCGCCAAATTTTCATCCAAGTATTCCTTAAGATGAGAGAGTTCATCCTGTGAAAGAGGATAAACGTGACCGAAAGGCAATTTGCTATTAGGGAGTAGATCGATACAACAATCATAGTCCCTATGGGGAGGCAACACTTGAGCGTTTTTCTCAAGGAAGACTTCCGACAAATCCTGATAACATATTGGTATAAACTCATCCGACACCACAGACAGGATCCTTCCATGTGATGAGAGATTACACGTGGTTTCGCAGTAGTGAGGAGAAGAGAAGGTTAGAGTTCTTGTTTTCCAATCGATGATTGGTTGATGTATGTGTAACCAGGGAAGTCCCAAAATAATGGGAAAATGTGGTGAGGTCAGTACATCAAAAGTGGTGGTCTCCACATGAGACCCGTCAGCAGTGACAAGGAGTGCCTGTGTCTTATTAGTGATGGGACCAGAGGATAACGGAATACCGTTAATGAAACTAACAGAGACAGGTTTAAGTTTTGAAATAATAGGTATTTTATTTAAGGTAACAAAACAAGTATCAATGTAGTTCCCACAAGATCCTGTGTCGACCATAGCCTTGGTGGTGATCCTAGTTTTGTCCCACTGTAATGTCAAATGAATAAAAAGATAAGGATTAGAAAATGAAGTTGTTAGTCCCCCTAGCAAGACATTTGAACACTCACCCTCTTTTTTGCGGACAAGGGGACAGCCGTTTATCAAATGATCTGGGGATGCGCAGTACATGCAGAGATGTTCGGTTTTCCTCCTGGCACGTTCGGAAAAGGTCAAAGGTGGGCGTATCATTCCTACCTCCATAGGAGTAGGGTCAACAGGCGACATCCGAGAAGGACTGGACAATGGCAATCCCATCTTCTCAGCCTTTCTTTCTCGCAGTCGTCTGTCAATATTGATACTGGTCTGTATCAGGCCATCCAAGGTGTCAGGTAAATCCGCTCGGGCGAGCTCGTCTTTAACGGCTTCTGATAGGCCGAGTCTGAACTGCGTTCGCAAGGATGTGTCATTCCACCCTGAATCAAGGGACCATCTTTTGAAATCTGCCACGAAGTCCTCAACAGGTCTCCTTCCTTGTTTTAAAGCCCTCAATTGGGTATCAGCAGTACTCTGCCTATTGGGGTCTTCATATAAACTAGCGAGTTGCGCTAGGAATAAAGGATAGGAGTTAAGAAGTGGGTCATCTTTCTCAAAGAGAGAGTCTGCCCAGGCCCGGGGATCACCCGTCAGATAGGAAATAGTGGTACAGACTTTGATTTGGTCAGTGGGGTAGGTATGAGGTTTCCACAAGAATAGCAATCGACATGCGTTTTTAAATTCACGAAATTTACTCCGATCACCAGTAAACACTAGAGGAGGGTTTATCTTAGGCTCACGGGGCTGAACAGCAGAGAGCTGCGCAAGACGGCCAACCTGCTGTCTTAAAGCCTGATTTTCGTTTTTTACCTCTGTAAGAGCAAGTATCAATGCATCTACTTGTTGTTTTAATTGCATTACTTGAGTGGGTAATTCTGCTGAATCCATATTTTTTCCGGGCTCGTTCAATCTGTAACGCTCATGCATTTTTTGTTAGTGAATGGATTTGCAGCTGCAGAATTATTACACTCAGTAGTCATGTAGAGAATGTGTTGAACAACATATTCAACTCTCAGGACTTTATCACTGTGTACAGCCTGTTATGCAAATATACATACACTCAATATGATGTTCCTGGAGTGATAGAATGTATATGATAGAATAGAGGTGAGAGACAGGCAATAGAATGGTGAGCACTTAGTAGTAGTATTCAGGAGAGTGGTAGGTGATGATAGTATGCAGATAGGTTTTAGCAATCATGTATAGTAACAGGTGGTAGGGGACAGCAGATGAAGTATGCAAGAGAGAGTAACCTAGTGCAATGATAGGTGATGGTAGTCCCAAGAGCTAGCAATCTATGCAGATGATAGAAATAGCTTAGATAGTAATAGTCCCTTTAGTATGCAGTAGTAGATAGTGAAAGTTAGGTTGAGGAAGGAATCCCCTGCGGGGTACTTATCACTAGATGGGTTAGTAGTAGCAAGGTCCAAGAGTAATGGAGTAATCCGGTAGCGAGATACTGGATCGGTAGCGAGGTTCCGGTCTTGTTCAGGCAAGGGGAATAGCTTGAAGCTCCGGCAGCATTGGACAAGACAAGGCAACATGCGGTTTGAACGAGCAATGAGTGAGAGAAAGCCGGCGATTGAAATAGCCGCTCATAGCGGCGCCCGGCGATGACGTCATTGCCCTTAAAGGTGTATGCGTTCCATTTGGATAGCAAGATGGGACTCAATATTAAGAGAGAAATGTGGAAATAAGGGTACCAGAGGTACCAGAACATTACAATTATATATTATATTATGTATGTTTTTGTTTGTTTTGTAGCAAAGAAGAGACCCCGAGGAAGGTGACAAGGCAAAACGTGTCAGTATGTGATACTTCTCCCTAATGTGCTATGATATTGTCTTTTTATAAAGTGTGGTGTGATAACATTTAACATATTGTATATATGGAGAGATATCATTATCTTCAGGGGTGCATATGATAAGAATTAGGTATTAGTATAGATGTTTTTAAAAAGGGATGTCTATCCCTAACACTACACTAACAACTTTTATAAATTGTGTACTAAAAAAATATATTTTATATATGCTGGTGCACTTGTAGTTACTCTGAGAGGAGGTGTCAACACCCAACTACTGTGCTCTATGGACATGCGTACACTGTGCTACAATCACAATTAAAGCCGAGACAAGAATGTTCTGTTGATCCTATGTGTTTATTTATAGCATGTCTGGACAGTGCTGATTGGCCCTGTGCTGATTACATGCACTCTCCCAAGAAAAAAAAAAAAAACTCTCTAGCAATACACCCCAAACTCAGCATGTGCAAAAAAAAAAACTCTCTAGCAATACACCCCAAACTCAGCATGTGCAGCTTAACTTCTAATGCTCTGTTCTATCAAGATTTGAGTTAGCTAAAGAAGAGGAGGATAAGAGAAAACAGGATCACACAGCATTTATACACAATGCAGAGGATTAACCTCTAAGGTTCCTCAGTGAGTATAACAAGCATGCTTTACTGCATATATACATTGATTTTACTGTTGTTTTGTCTGCAATATCAGATTTGACCACAAGATGGAGCCAGTGGTAAATTTACTGTTTTTGCCAAATCTAGAAACTGTTCAGCTTTAATAAAAGTTCCCATTTTTCTTTGGTCTAAGAAAAGAAAACATGGGCATCTTGGGAGCACAGACTCCATCTTAGAGACTAGAGAGAAGGAACCAGCTATCGGAGCACTTGTTGGGTTGGATCTTGCATCTCTTTACATCTGCTAATGGCAACATCGCTGGTGAAACTTATTTACTGCAATTCACAGCCTAATTGTTTATTGTATTTTCTGTATATTTCATACATGGATTACATTTATTCCTTATCTGTTTTTCTTAATAGTTTTATCCCACCCTATTTTGGTAATAAAGCTCCAAAATTACATCCATTCTGGCTTATTGCAGAATAGGAGGGTTTAGCTGCATGCAGAGTTACACAAAGGGAAATGTGTAGCGAGGACAGAACAACCCTACCTGCAGGTTTCTGCAGGCAGCCTGAAATGAAAGTACCTGTTGGGTTCTGCCCACAGCCCTGCAACATCTGCAAAGGCTATTTACAATCCATTGTTGATATATAAAAATGGCGACAAAGCAATATGTAAAAACATACAAATGTGACCAGTAGCGCAAAAAGTAGTAATGACCTCACACTACCACAAGGATAAATAGTCCTTCTATTCAACAGTAACACATGAGATCACTTAGGTAGCAAACAGCTATAAAAGGTCCATCATAACAACAGAATGTCCATCCATAAAAGTGCATCCACACATGTGAAACTTGATGGGATGTAGATTTAATCAGTGGATGTAACGGGTCACCTCTTATCACCACCACCGTGAAAGCAAGGGGGAGTAGGTCACACTCACCGACACTAATGGCTTAGCCACTCTCATGGATAAGCGAAAACACCAAATGTCAGCAATTGTCCACCATAGATAATCCCAAAAGCTCGTCAGGATGAGGGAGGATCAGTGTACTCCGTACGATGTGGGAAAAACAAAGCACAAAGCCCCACTAGTGCAATATTGTTTAAACACTTTATTATTGTATCCACTTAAACAAAAGAAAGCCACTCACATTTAAACATAATCATAACAGCATGTAAAATCCCATGGAGGATATACTGCACCGTTCGGGGACATTTCCCAGGCTCCACGCCGTGGTCCGTGCTCCTTCCGGGTCTGTTATCACTCCTAGCAGTAATACTGTGTGATAGGTAGGTTGGTTGACGACGACTGGTCACGCCTCGACTAGTTTCGTCTTACCGACTTCATCATAGGGGGCGTGACACTGTCGGTGTGGCGTCCAGTTAAATGCACCGATCACCCCGCCCTCTAGGGAGGAGCCGGCGCATCACCAAGCTCTATACCTATGTTAAACGTCACTTCCTGCTAGGACTGCTGTCTGCAAGGAAGATCATTCCCACAAATACACAGCCCTCTATCCCATACTGCTTTGCAGCAGTTCGAACCTATAGGTGTAACCCAGATCCAACCAGGATGTTTGATTACACTGGCACCACAAAAGAGAGGATTAACACCCTCATCACCATGCGTGACAACATAGCAAGATTCACTGGTGTCACTAGCAGGGAGTGAACTCAATAATCAATAATGCATTTATAAAATTATAAATTACATCTCTTCAACTTAAAACAATATTAAATATTGTGCAAAAAGTGCTAGCAAGATATATAGATGTGCATAGTAAAACAATAAACATATCTCCATATACCACGCCCTCTAGGGAGGAGCCGGCACTTCACCAAGCTCGTCACTTCCTGCTAGGACTGCTGTCTGCAAGGAAGGTCATTCCCACAAATACACAGCCCTCTATCCCATACTGCTTTGCAGCAGTGCGAACCTATAGGTGTAACCCAGATCCAACCAGGATGTTTGATTACACTGGAGCCACAAAAGAGAGTATTAACACCCTCATCGCCATGTGTGACAACATAGCAAGATTCCCTGGTGTCACTAGCAGGGAGTGAACTCAATCATCAATGATGCATTTATAAAATTATAAATGACATCTCTTCAACTTAAAACAATATTAAATAATGTGCAAAAAGTGCTAGCAAAATATATAGATGTGCATAGTAAAACAATACACATATCTCCATATACCACAACTAAAATATACATATATATATACAACCCACAATATATGATAAAAGGTTAAAACATACAAAAAGCTCCCAGTGTAATGATCTGAAAATCAATAAAATTAATAAAAGATCATACATCGGTGTAAAATGGAGAATAAATTGGAGAATAAATTATTATTAAATTATTAAAAATTATTAATTATTGAAAGGCCAATTAAGAATTACTAATAAAACAGTTGAGGTCAATTTCAATATTCATTCCAATTGGGCAAAGGGATTGTGTCAGGTATATCCATTTTGTCTCACATTTTGACAACTCTCTCACCCAATTGGCACCCCAAAATTGTATACCCCTTGGGTCACGATTGTGGTGTTCCAGCGCGGATACGCTGTATTTGCGCTTTCCTTTGATGATGTTCGTGATATGTTCACCAACCCTCACACGTAAATTGCGTTTTGTACGCCCAATCTAAAGCAATTTACATGGGCACATCAGCGCATATACCACATGTGTTGTTTCGCAGGTTATCAGATGCTTGATATTGCATTCCCTACCAATGGCATGAATGATAAAAGAGGTGCGCCTTCATAAATTAGATTTAGTAAACGAACAAGTCCTGCACCTGCCACAGGTGTGAAAACCCCTGCGTCCTGGAAAAAATGATAACATAGTGGGTGGATCCAAAATCTTTATGACCACTCTGTCCCTGAAACTGGGGGCCTTTCTATAGATAAATGATGGAACATCCGGGAGCACCGGTCCCAGGGCTCCATCCAATTTTAGAACGTGCCAATGCTGTTTAAAAATGGCCTCAACTCTCTTAAAATCTTCCGTAAAATCTGATATAAAACTCCACTCCTTGGTATCTGCCACCTGTCGTTGGTTAGTACTTTCCAAACAAGATGTTCTCGGGACCTCTAAGATTTTGTTGATTTCTGTATCCAAATCTTGTGTCCTGTATTCCTTCACTAAAAACCGATCTTTCAATATGTCAGCTTGAGATTTAAAATC
The DNA here is from genome assembly GCF_965119305.1 of Pelophylax lessonae. Taxonomy (NCBI): domain Eukaryota; kingdom Metazoa; phylum Chordata; class Amphibia; order Anura; family Ranidae; genus Pelophylax; species Pelophylax lessonae. The sequence goes on along the minus strand of NC_138768.1, from coordinate 268,289,778 downwards.
GTCATCAAAGGTGCAGTTACGTCTGACTCTCATAAATTGGCCCCGGGGAATATTCCAGGGCCAATTGGGATGGTGACCACTTTGGATAGATAAATAACTGTTCCTGTCTGTTGGTTTAAAATAGACCGTTGTTGTAAGTTTGCTTAATCCCTTTTTGATGACAACATCCAAAAAATGGATTTCACTCTGGCTCCAATGAAAATCTAATTTAATGTTACTAGTATTAGTAGTGTTGAGATGATTCATAAATTCTACTAATGACATTTCGGAGTCATTCCAGATGAATATAATGTCATCTATAAATCTTCGGTAGTATAACAAAGCTGGTCTATTCTCATTGAACACAAACTTATCTTCCCACTCTGCCATGAAGATATTGGCTAGGCTGGGAGCAAATTTTGCTCCCATAGCCACGCCCGTCTTTTGACTGTAGTAATGACTCTGGTACCAAAAGTAATTGTGGCTTAGGCAGAAGTCAAGAGCATTACGAATAAATATCTTTTGGTTGTGGGGTAACTCATCACGTCTACTAAGAGCCCAATTTAAAGCCAACAATGCATCATCGTGTTGGATGATGGTGTAAAGGGACGACACGTCCACCGTTACCAGAAAGGCATCGTCCCCCAAGACCAATTCATCCAAAGACACGAGCAGGTCCTTAGTGTCCTTCAAAAATGCCCTGGTTTTAATTACACTAGGTTGAAGGAATGTATCTAGATACTGTCCTAATCGTGCACAGACAGATCCGATTCCATTTACTATTGGACGTGGAGGGGGACATACAGGGTCCTTATGGACCTTTGGTAAGGTATAAATTATAGGGATACGACATTCACTAGGTACCAGATAACTTTTCTCCTTTTTTGTTAACACATCATTTTTATATCCCTGTTCTACTAAGGTTTCCAAATCCCTTTCAAACTGCCCCGTTGGGTCACCTGGCAGTTTCCTGTAGTTGGTGTTATCTGCCAACATATCCTGCAGTTGTTTATGGTAAAAGTCCTTATTCATTATCACCACCCCACCACCCTTATCCGCCGGTCAGATTATAATATCCTTCCGCTGTTCTAAAGTTTCTAGACCTTCTAGAATGTGTTTACCACTTTGAACAGAGTGGTCAACAGGGAGTTCCTATAGGTCCTTCAAGACCAGTTTCTTAAAAACCTCAATGGGCTGATTATTCCTAACTGGGGGTTTCCAAACAGATTTATTCTGCAGTCCACTGTTAATCACCCCATTTGAATTTGTATTACTAATGGAGGTAATGGGGTTATTAATAAAATATTTTTTTAAGTTCAACTTGCGTATAAACTTATGTGTGTCTATATATGCATTAAACTTGTTTATAGTACGTTTGGGCGCGCACTTCAAACCCTGATTCAGGATATGTAATTCATCCTTTGATAACTCAGTTGAACTGATATTATATCCCCTGATTTAGTGTTCCCTCCTTCGTTTTTTTGATTTGGACTCTGCGTCCCGCTCTGACTCCACGTAATAATTTTGATTTTCCCTGTACTGATTGTGATCTCCTGGATATCCATTGTTGATGTCGCTGCTACTTTTACAAAGTTTTACATGGGTTTGCAAAGACATTCTGTAGTGTGTAGGCAGGTGCAAGCTACATTCTCTATTGCAGGTGGCACTCTCCCACAGCAGCACTGCAATTGGAGAGGAAGTCAGTAGGCACAGGGTTCCTCTATGGTTTCCTAGGTCACTGGGAAAGCTATCCCATTGGATTCTGCCAACCCATGTGACTCTAGCAGACATCTTGGGTCAGGCAGAGCCATTTTCAGTCCCTGATTCCCAGGTTTGGCATGCATTTTGGGAGTGGGTAGAGTAGGAACAGGTACCCCACCTGATAGGGACAGAACTAGTGGCAGGGAAAGTTTCCTGGGGAGGAGGGAAAGTGTAGGGCTTGCAACTTCTCTGGACATCTTCCTGCTTGGACAAAGGATGTCCGGCCGCATTTTGCCCCTGTCCACAGGTGCTGTCAGTTCGGCTGGATCCTGCTCTCTACACGCTGTTGGACCTGTGAGTGTTCCTGGCTGGGCTGTCTTGCTGTCTTGGTAATTGTGAAGTGTCTTTGCATTATTTCAATACAAATTCTTTCATGCTGCACCTCACCTACAGGTGGATATATATGCTTTGTGGCTATTGAGGAATACATTTAGATGAAAGTGAACAGGGGGGAATTAACAAAGAGTAACAGAAGCACAAGCTTGTACCACTCTTCTAAACATAAAAAAATGCAGCAGTTGCTGTTCCAAAATAAAAACCAGAGGGAAAGTCCCTTTGTTAATTAGGATCATTCATTTTAATGCATCTGCTTAGTCAATGTGGTGCATGCTGCTGCTAACAGCTTCCTGCGCCATTATAACAGCACAGGAAGCTTTGTTAATTTACCAGCATGTGTGTGGAGTTCAGCTTTAAAGGGTAACTTCACTTTTGTGGGGGAAAAAATCAGCAAATAAAGAAAAAATAATATAGCGTTAACAATTGCGACACAAATCATATTTTAATTGAATGTTATTAAAAATGACCTTTCCTTTTCAATCTGCAGCTGTTGTAATTTTCTGAAAATGCAATGCAATATGGCTACCTGGAGGTGTTCTGTACACAGGATGTGTACTGACCACACCCCAGAAACATAATTTCCTGCTTGTGTGATTGGCTCACCAATTTTCCCAGGAGTCTGCCTAAGATACAAGTCAGATTTCTGGCATCCTCTGCAACAAAAATGTCATTTTTGGTGAGATACTCCCAATAGAAAAACGTCTAAAGGGATGCAGGCCCAGCAGTTTTCCACATTAGTGCTCCGCAGCTTCCACAGCTGATAGATATGAAACCACTCTAATTTGACCCACTCAGCACAGAGGCACCGAGGAACAAACAATGATTTCTTCAGAATAACAAAAGGTAGGAATCTGCAACAAAGTTTGTTAAAATCTTTGTAATGTACAGATATCACCTAGAGAGGAATGTTTTTTTTCTCAACAAAAGTGGAGTTACGCTTTAAGGATCTGTGTCAACAGACGTTCAGCTTATGTTTTTGAGCAAGTGAAGTTGGCTTTGATATTAGAGACAATCCTGATAATTCAGGATTCATTTTCCAGGTGCATTTGAGCTGCAGTTGACTTTTTTCTTACCTGCTACAAGCTGCTTTTGCTTTTTTATAGAAGCAGATCCTATTTCTTTATTATGGGTATTTCTATAGCACTGACAGTTTATGCATCACTTTACATACTAGTCATTCAAGCCTACCAGACTGCCTTTGGAAAGAAAATGACGCAAGCAGCGAGAACATTCAACTTCTCATGAAGATAGTGTTCTGGCTGGGGTTTGAACTGAGGATGCCAGTACTGCAAGGCAGATTTGCTCAGCACTGAAGGCTCTCACATCCACCGTGACCTGCTTAGCAAGGCACGATCCTTGTTTGTTGGAGGAGGAGTGAGGCATGAGGAGAGAGCTTGCCTTGGGAAGGTAAAATAAGGCTGTGAAAGATATCACATCCTGCAATACCGCCAGCTACCACTACATAGTTAAAAATATAAAAAAGGTGTAGTAGCGCCAAGCACAAATAATATATAATCAATGTGGAGTGTCCACAGAAAGTCCCAAAAGTCAGAAAAAGATGAAAGAATAGTAGAGCCCAAATTCCCAGCTTCCAATCGTGTGGATGAAAGAGGAGCCAACACCCAAGCGTGAAGTGATACCAACTGCTTACCAGATGTTAGATGGATATAGGCGATGAAATAGACTCAGGTCGGGCCATCAATGGACAGTGCCAACAGTATAGTCTCATCAATTCCAAAGCATCCAAAGCATCAATAAATCATGGATACAGTGCGATATATTAGGCTCAAATGATATCACCAGAAAGGGCATAAGGTCTCAGCAACTCCAATTCACCTCAATAAAAAAAGCCAGGACATAGTGAAGACCGTACAAACACAGATTTATTCAATATGCAGAGATATACTCACACAAAGGTGGATACATGTAGGCATTTCAAAGGTTAAACCTTTGAAATGCCTACATGTATCCACCTTTGTGTGAGTATATCTCTGCATATTGAATAAATCAGTGTTGTACGGTCTGCACTATGTCCTGCCTTTTTTTATTGTTGCTGAGACCTTATGCCCTTTCTGGTGATATCATTTGAGCCTAATATATCGCACTGTATCCATGATTTATTGATGCTTTGGATGCTTTGGAATTGATGAGACTATACTGTTGGCACTGTCCATTGCTGGCCCGACCTGAGTCTATTTCATCGCCTATATCCATCTAACATCTGGTAAGCAGTTGGTATCACTTCACGCTTGGGTGTTGGCTCCTCTTTCATCCACACGATTGGAAGCTGGGAATTTGGTCTCTACTATTCCTTCATCTTTTTCGGACTTTTGGGACTTTCTGTGGACACTCCACATTGATTATATATTATTTGTGCTTGGCGCTACTACACCTTTTTTATATGCTTACTTGGTCTGTAATCTACCATTTAGTTGGCTGCCTCTATGCACATGTTTATTGATCTTCATTGATCTTTACTGCTATTTTGTTGTCCGAGCGCAGATTATTTTCTATTTTTTACCACTAAATAGTTGCCAACATTTGAAAAATATTTCCAGGGACACTTTGCAGCACAGCTGTCAATTACCCACCACACCCACTTCCCTGAAGCTCCACCCACTCTGCATAATTAATCTCCGCCTACTTATCAGATTATAGGGTCTACTCAATAAAAAGAGAAGTACAAAAACTACTGTTGGGAATCGGTGCGACGTTGCACAGATTCAGACTATGCCATTGCATTGCATTTCAAATCAGACCAATGTGAACGTGGGCTAATAGAGGGATGCTCAACTATATGAAAACAAGTCACATCTGGGTGAGCCAAGATGGTTTTTATAGAGAAAAAGGTATTTATTCAGAATTACCCCAGTATATACAGAGCAGTTAGGGGGATAGAATTGTTGCCAAACTTCACAACTTCATTATAAACTTTGCTGATGATTGTTTAGTAAATAAAGATCTGATCCGAATAAGAAGCTGTGTGAGAAAGGGGCTAATTTCAGTAGTCAAATAAGAACCCAATTTCAGCATCCTAAACAAAACATGAGGCCTGTGCATTGTATCATCAGTGATGAGAGGGACGACTTACCTGAACTACTTACCCATCACCCCAACCCTGACCTGTGACCCCTCCCATCACCTCAACCCTAACCCCCCCCCCTCAATCACCCCAACCCTGACCTGTACCCCTCCATCGCCCATCCCTGAACTGTGACCCCTCCATCACCCCAACCCTAACTTGTACCCCCTCCATATCCCCAACCCTGACCTATAACCTCTCCATCGCCCCATCCCTGACCTGTGATCCCTCCATCAGCCCAGCCCTGTGACCCCCTCTGTCACCCCAGCTCTGAACTACCCTTACCTGAACAGTGTGGGATGATCTCTCTGAATCACATATATACAGAATTTGGGGCCCATTCACAACAGAAACTGGGTTTCATGCAAATTTGCTGTGCGTTTTTATGTACATTAAGCAGGGCTCAAAATTTGAAGTCCTGAGCTACTAGCCAGTCTTTAGGAGTTACTCGCCACCAGTTTCCCCACCCAACCCCTACCTTGCCACACCCCAAATTCTGCCCCTAAACACGCCCTTGTAAATGATCTCACTGGTAAAAGGTTTTATTCGGAATTAAGTTACAAAAAAAATATATTAAACAACAACTTTAACATGTTTAAAACAGTATAAACATGATATGTAAACAACGCCAATACCCATACAAAGTTTACACTTAAAAAGTCAATATGGCATGACAAAATATCATCCCCACTGAGATACAGTTGAAAAACAAGTTCTGCTATGTATGCCACAGAGAGATGTCAGAGACTGCAGACGTACTACAACAGGAGATGGTCAGAGACTGCAGGTGTACTACAGGAGATGGTCAGAGACTGCAGACCTACTGGAAGAGAGGGTCAGAGACTGCAGATGTACTGCAGGAGATGATGAGAGACTGCAGACAGAATACAAGAGATGGTGAGAGACTGCAGACAGAATACAAGAGATGGTGAGAGACTGCAAACAGAATACAAGAGATGGAGAGAGACTGCAGACATAGTACAAGAGATGGGGAGAGACTGCAGACAGAATACAGGAGATGGGGAGAGACTGCAGACAGAATACAGGAGATGGTGAGAGACTGCAGACAGAACACAGGAGATGGTGAGAGACTGCAGACAGAACACAGGAGATGGTCAGAGACTGCAGACAGAACATAGGAGATGGTCAGAGACTGCAGACAGAACACAGGAGATGGTCAGAGACTGCAGACATACAGTAGTACAGGAGATGGTCAGAGACTGCAGTCATAGTACAAGAGATGGTCAGAGACTGCAGGCATATTACAGGAGATGGTCAGAGACTGCAGACATACTACAGGAGATGGTCAGAGACTGCAGACATACTACAGGAGATGGTCAGAGACTACAGACATACTACAGGAGATGGTCAGAGACTACAGACATACTACAGGAGATGGTCAGAGACTGCAGACATAGTACAAGAGATGGTCAGAGACTGCAGACATACGGTAGTACAGGAGATGGTCAGAGACTGTGGACAGAAAATACAAGACAGTAATTGGTTATCAAGTCTATGGAGCTCCTAGCCTGACCAGCCTAAATCCTGCAAATATAACATAAAAAGGTCAAACAAATCATGGAGGGATGAGACAGAACTCTGGCACACATAGCTCAATAGAAACAGCTGAATGAAGACAATTACATGTCACATACCCCCTATCTAATGCTGCAGCGTCTTCCAGAAATTGAATTCTCATCATTATCAGTGTGTTTATCCTTTGTGCAGTGTACATACCGGTAAAAACAAAGATAAGTAGCAGTGTGAGAACAGCGAAGGGAAGCCATTCCAGATCAATGTGTTCACTGCCGAATCTGCAGACAGGATGGGAGAACACACTGAGAAGACTTCTGCAATGACGATCATCAGCTGTTTCTGTAGAGCTATTTGTGTAAAGTCAGCAGAGTGTGATATTTGATGTAACTGTGTTCATACCTTCTTCATACTCAGCCAGGTATGTCCGATCCCGTCCTGTGCTGGCCATCAGCACCTTTTCAAAAGGGCGGGTTACAGGGTATGCTGATTACCTAAGGATGTGGCAGGAGGTGGGACAATTATCAGCAGTCACTCCCTCCCTTTCAGATGAGCAGCGCTTTTCGTGCAGGGGGAGGAGCGGCTGCAGTGTAATTCCCGCCTTCTCCGTGAGGGGCTGCCCATAACGTCGGGCATTTACGGGCAGCCCGAGGCAACACTGATTTGCCGGGACTAGTCCTGGCAGAGTAAATTACCAGGGACAGGGTCCTACTTGCCGGGAATTGTCCTGCCAAAAACGGGACAGTTGGCAAGTAAGGATGTGCAATGTTTAAAGAGAACACCAGAGGCATCAGTGTACTTTGTATTCATGGTTAGTAACACAGTGACATTAATTAAAGTGGTTGTAAACCCTTACATATATCCAGTGAATTAACTAGCCTCAGGTTATACACAGGGATGAAACAATCCTTTTACATTCGGGCAGCACAGGGGCTAAGTGGTTAGCACTTCTGCCTAGCCATACTAAGGTAGCCAGTTTAAATCCCAACCATGGTACTAACTGCCTGGAGTTTGCATATTCTCCCTGTGCCTGCATGGGTTTCCTCCCACACTCCAAAGACATGCTAGTAAGTTTGCTAGTGTATGTATTAGGGAAGTTTGCTAGTGTATGTATTAGGGATAGACCGATATGTTTTTTTTCAGGGCCGATACCGATATTTTGGTCACAACATATCGGTATTGGCTGATATGGACCGATATTCTGCACATTCAATCACACATCCAATGCAGAGTGACCAGTGCCCCCATCAATGCAGAGTGACCAGTGCCCCCATCAATGCAGAGTGACCAGTGCCCCCATCAATGCAGAGTGACCAGTGCCCCATCAATGTAGAGTGACCAGTGCCCCCATCCAATGCAGAGTGACCAGTGCCCCCAACAATGTAGAGTGACCAGTGCCCCCAACAATGTAGAGTGACCAATGCCCCCAACAATGCAGAGTGACCAGTGCCCCATCCAATGCAGAGTGACCAGTGCCCCCAACAAGGCAGAGTGACCAGTGCCCCCAACAATGCAGAGTGACGAGTGCACCCATCAATGCAGAGTGACCAGTGCATGGGGATTAGAGCGCCGCCTGATAACACAAAAAACAGGGTTCTTCTGTTTACCCGGCGCGGGTGCTGTCATACGAAGTCCCGCCTCCTGGACCGACTCCTATGATAGACGCCACCAGTGTGCTGTCTATCATAGGTAGTAGCCGGTCCAGGAGGAGGGACTTTGTATGACAGCGCCCGCGCTGGGTAAGCAGGAGAAACCTGCTTTTTGTGTTATCAGGCGGCGCTCTAATCCTCATCCCCCTTACCCTCCAGAGGCTGTCATATTGGCCAAGTTTGTGGCCGATACCGATACTTGCAAAAAAGTGAATATCGGCCGCCGATTATCGGCCAAACCGATAATCGGTCGATCCCTAGTATGTATGAATGTGAGTTAGGAAACATAGATTGTGAGCTCCTTGAGTGCAGGGACTGATGTGCATGTACAATACATAAGTAAAGCACTGTGTAAATTGATGGTGCTATAAAAAGGACCTGTAATAATAATACATACGTTGTACCTCTCTATCTGCACCGCTCTCTGCTCTACAGCTAATCAAAGTGCAGAATTAAAAAAAACTTGTCTGAACTTTCAGAAAAAAGAGGGTCGAGAGCTCTGACAGCTGATTGGAGGGAAGGGACACAGGAACAGAGCTAAGGCTGTCAATCAACTGGAGCTTCCTCCCTTGTCATCCTTTTTCTCCTGGTGTCAGGAAAACTTGCAAGAAGTGATTCATGCTGATAGCTAGACATGTGCAATTAGTCAAATGTGCTGGCCCTGCTCCTGATCAGGGTCGATGCCAGCATAAGGCAGCATAGACAGCCACCTTAGGGTGCCAGGTTGGGGGCAGTTAAATTTTTATCCCCAATCACTTGCTAGGGATTTGGATTTTTATGTCTTCTATGCCCCCCACCATGCAAACTAAAACTTCCACGCTGCTCCTGGTAGGACTCAGGAGAGAGGGCACAGTGTGGAAGTTTTAGTTTACCTGCTGTTTACCAGGCCTCAGGTGTTCACAAAAGTGTTGGCCCGGTGTTACCCTTGCTCAGAGGGGGATCGCGATACTGGGGTACCTGGACGATCTCCTTTTTGCGAGCAGAGTCTCCATCTGTCTTAAAAGACAATCTGGACATTACTGTGCGAACTCTGCAAAATTTTGCCTGGACACCGAATTTTCAGAAATCAGCTCTGACTCCATCCACCATACTGGACTATCTGGGCCTGACTTTGGATTCAGCCTCAGTCAGGGTGTTTCTTCCAGAGGCGAAACTGCTGAAGTTGCAGATTGCGATTCGGCTCCTGTTGTCCAACTGTCGGTTGTCTCTCAGGACTTGCATGCAAGTGCTGGGCTTGATGGTCTCCACCTTTGAGGCGGTTCCATTTGCTCAGTTCCATACCAGGCCTCTGCAAAAAGAGATTCTTGCCAAATGGGACAAGAATCCTCAACTCTGGACAATCTGATCCTGTTGAGCCAGGGTGTAAGGGGATCCTTGATTTGGTGGCTCCGTTCTCCGGTGCTTTGACAGGGGAAGTCCTTTCTCCCCCTGTACTGGACAGTGGTTTCCACAGACACCAGCCTGTCTGGGTGGGGAGGTATCTTGGGCACAGATTCAGCTCAAGGGGTTTGGACCCGGGAGGAGTCCAGTCTGCTGATCAATATCCTGGAGATTTGGGTGATCAGGCTTTGCCTGTCCCTGTGGACGGATTGTCTGCAGGGGTATCTGGTAAGGATTCAATCGGATAATGCCACGGCTGTGGAATATGTCAATCATCAAGGGGGCACCAAAAGTGCCCTAGCGGCCAGAGAAGTAGTCGGCATTCTAAGGTGGGCAGAGCGATGTGTTCCAGCCCTCTCTGCTGTGCACATTTCAGTGGTGGGAAATTGGCAGGCGGACTACCTCAGTCGAAAGGTGTTGAAGCCAGGTGAATGGTCTCTTTACCCGGAAATGTTTCAACAACTGTGTCTCCGGTGGAGTACTCCCGATGTAGACCTGTTGGCCTCTCATCTCAACTGGAAGGTTCAGAGGTTTGTGGCAGGATCTTGGGATCCTTTGGCCACTGCCGCCGACGCTCAGGTGGCCCCTTGGGGTCAGTATCATCGGATTTACGCTTTTCCTCCACTACAGCTTCTGTCAGGACTTCTGTGCAGAATCGAGGCAGAAGGGTTTCCAGTCATTCTGGTGGCTCCAGACTGGCCTCACCGGTCTTGGTACACAGGCCTCAAAGGGCTGGTAGCCGATGCTCCTTGTAGACTCCCTCTCAGAGAAGATCTTGTCTCCAGGGCCGATCTTCCATCCTGTTTTATAGTTGCTGGCTTTAACGGCCTGGCTATTGAAAGCCAGGTAGTGAAGGATAGAGGGTTGTCAGATTTGGTGATTCACTGTAAAAAGCTAGAAAATCTACCTCTAGTAAGATTTATCATTGAGTTTGGACGGCGTACATTTCTTGGTGTGATTCTCAGGGGGTTTCTTCCCGTTCCTTTTCGGTGTCCCGTCTGCTGGAGATTCTACAACAGGGTGTAGATCAGTGGTTGGTTCTGGGCACCATCAAGGGCCAGATTTCCGCCCTGGCAATTTTTTTCCAATGGCCATTGGCTGCAAATTCTTTGGTTCACACGTCCAGGGGGTTTGCCACTTGTCTTTTATGGTAAGGTCCCTGGTACCTCCATGGTACCTCAATCTGGTACTCTTGTTTCTCTGTCACAGAAGGTGGCCTTCTTGGTGGCTATTATATCTGCACACAGGGTGTCAGAGCTGGCTGCGTTGTTCTGTCGGTCACCTTATCTGTTGGTTCACAGGGACAAAGTGGTGCTACGTCCCTGTCAGTCTTTCCTTCCTAAGGTTGTATCGGGTTTCCACTTGAATGAAGACATTGTGTTGCCTTCCTTGTGCCCTAAGCCAAAATATCCTAAAGAAATGTCTTTACATTCCCTGGATGTGGTTCGGGCAATCAGGGTATACCTGGCGGTGACTGAGTCGATTCAGAACTCAGATCCCTTGTTTGTCCTTACGGATGGATCTCGTAAGGGGCAAGTCGCATCTGCTGCGACCATTTCCAGATGGATCAGGCAGACGTTGGTGCAGGCCTATTCCATCAGGGGTCAGGTTCCTCCTTTTCCTGTTAACCTCCCTGGCGTTATTCCCAAGTGTGGCTCGGGGTTTACTTTCAGTTCCAAAAGCTGTAACCCCGAGCCACACTAGGGATTACCCCAGAACGTTACTCACCTTCCCTGCGATCCCCGCCATCCTCCCCGTCCTCCTCACAGTCTCTCCCCGCTCTATGCACGGCCGATTGCCGGCACTTGCCTTCTGGTTCCCTCCCTGAGAGCGTTGCGACGCAGGGGGGTGGAACCGGCGGCAAATTCAAAAGTGTAAATACACAAATGACATGATACAAAGCTGTGATCCTAATGGATCACACTGTATCATGCTATTTCAGCACAGGATTGCACCTGGTGACCTTTCCAGTGCCCTGCCAGTGCTTTTCCAGTGCATTGTGCCTGGAAAATTTTGAACGACCATGGCGTGCAAAAAGCGTTTTTTTTGTGCAAAAGCGCTTTTAGACGAACTGGAGAACGGTGACAGCAAAACAGAGTTACTTGAAGAACTGAGCGATACCAATTCGTGGGAAAATTTGGCATCAGGTACGGAAAGTGACGACAGCGACGATTCTCTCTTTCTGGCACATAGCTCCGTTAGAAATTCTGAAGAATCATTTGATATACTTCCCAAATTCCACAAGCTATGTGCCATAAAGAGACATCAGAATCGTCGCTGTCGTAACTTTCCGTACCTGATGACAAATTTTCCCACTATTCACTATCGCTCAGTTCTTCAAGTAACTCTGTTTTGCTGTCGCTGTTTTCCAGTTCGTCTAAAAGCGCTTTTGCGCAAAAAGAATGCTTTTTGGACGCCATGGTCGTTCGCTATTTTCCAGGCACAAAGAACTGGAAATGCACAGGCAGGGCACTGGAAAAGTCACCAGGTGAAATCCTGTGGTAAAATGGCATGATACAGTGCAATCCGTTCACAGTGTAATGTCTGGATCACAGCTTTGTATCATGTCATTTAGTGTATTTACACTTTTGAATTTGCTGCCAGTTCCGCCCCCCTGCATCGCAACGCTCGCAGGGAAAGAAACTGGAAGGCAGCTGACGGCATCTGCCGAGCACACAGCAGGAGGACAGCGGAAGGACGGTGGGGAGGATGGTGGGAGAGGAAGGCAGGGGTTCGCAGAGGGAAGGGGAGTTTTAAAATGTAAAACAACAGATTTCTATGCAAAAGAATGTACCACTTTTAGCACAGAAATCCTGACATAATCAGGCCGCCAGGGAGGTTAAGAAGCATTCTACAAGGGCGCTTGGTGCCTCCTGGACCTTCCGTCATCAGGCGTCAGAAGTCCAGGTGTGCAAAGCAGCCACATGGTCATCTGTGCATACATTCACAAAGTATTACAAGGTGGATGTACTCGCATCTGCTGATGCTGCGTTCCGCCGCAAAGTTTTGCAGGCTGCTGTTGCAGAGGCTCCTGCCTCCTGAGGGTGTATTTTTTCTGGGTGGGGAGCTCCAGTTCTTCCTAATTGAGCTCCTAGTTTACCTGGTTTGCTATGTTTAGCCCTTTTGGGAATTATGGTTATTGCTGTGTTTCCCACCCCTCATGTTGACACTGCTTTGGGACGTCCCAAGGGTCAAAGAAGATATGAAGCTGTGTCCATCAATGAACGAATGAGAAAATTGGATTTTTGTCTTACCGTAAAATCCTTTTCTCTGATGTTCATTGACGGACACAGCACCCACCCCTCTGTTGAGTTGGGTTATGTATTCTTCTGACACTGCTTGTTACAAAACTGAAGTCCTATAGCAGGAAGTGGGAGTATACCCCCTAGGACTGCCAATAGGCGTAGTCGAACTTGTCTCTGCCTAGTGTCCTACTCCTATGGAGAGCAGCATAACCCAAGGGTCAAAGAAGATATGGAGCTGTGTCCCTCAATGAACATCAGAGAAAAGGATTTTACGGTAAGACAAAAATCAAGTTATTTGCAATAAAAAAATAAAAAAAAAAACGAAGAAAAATAATTTTTTTTTCAAAAATGTTGGTCTTTTTTCGTTTGCTTAGCAAAAATAAAAAACCCAGTGGTTATTTAACCACTTACCGGCCACCCGCTGAATACAGTATATACTGCGGCAGGCTTGGTCAGCTACGTGAATCTCCCTACCTGTACAGCAACTAGGCAGCGGGGATGCCGATCTATGGGACCACTCCCCGTTGAGAGAGAAGTAAACACAGCAGACCATTCTCTCTGAATTGATCACAGAGTGCCTGTGATCCTCCTATATAGGATCACAGGTCTCTACGTTTATTTCACAAGTCCCTTTGTCAGAGAAACCTTCAGCTGCAGACTGGCCGTCACATGACAAGCACCACATGACTTCCACATGACTTCCTGGTTGCCTATAAAAGCTGAGCAAGTGCTCAGAGGAATTGCTGGTTTGTCTTTCAGCTTCCTGTACCTCAGTTCCTGTTTGATCATTTACCTGCTGTGACCCGAATTGACATTGACCTACACTGCTCTTCTCCTGGACCCGACCTTGGCTTGCTTTACGGACTTTGCTCTTGCTTATCTGTGTTTGACCCTCTGCCTGCGGCCCGGATTCACCTTCAGTCTCCTGTGCCTTGACCTTCTGCTTGTGACCCAGTCTTGCCTCCTGTCTCCAGTACATTGACCCTCAGCCTGTGACCCGGATTGTCTGCTTACCTGTGTTTGACCCTCAGCCTGCTCCAGACTTTCTACTTACTTCTTCTGCTGGATCCTGATCAGTCTCTGCTCCAGTTCTACAGGACCTCCACGCAAGCTCTACCCTGTCTGCTGGTAGCTTGTGCCTCTTTGTGCCATCCACCCTCTGTCTCACCTCCAGAGGGGCGGAGTGCGCTTAGTCGCAACAGCGAACCGCTCTCGGCATCTCGGTGAGTACCTCTATTCTGACAGTACAAACCAGCCATGTCAGAGGCCGACAGAGCGCGTTCTCCTCTTGAGATCCTGTGCCAGCAGGTCACAACCCTCACTAATGCGGTCCAGAAACTGCAGGAAGGCTATGCCCAGATTGACGGTCGTCTCCAGCAACTTTCAGGGTTACCCGCATCAACAGCCACAGCTCCTGCACCCACCAGCGGAGCCTCCTCTTCTCAAGCTGCATCAAGCCCCACAGTGATCATGGCTACCCCTGAGCCCAGGGTTCCCACGCCGGATCGTTTTTCAGGTGATCCCAAAAAGTTCCGGGCTTTCAAAAATGCCTGCTCCTTGTACTTAGCCCTTCAGCCCAGGACTTTTTCGTCCGAAGTAGTTAAGGTGGGATTTGTCATCTCCCTGTTGACCGAAGAGCCGCAGGCCTTGGCCCATAGCCTGATGGAACAGAGGAGCTCTCTTCTAAATTCTTTGGACCTTTTCTTTGAAATTATGTCTCAACTATATGAGGACCCTCAACGCACCGCTACTGCAGAAACTGTGCTACACTCCCTGTCTCAAGGTAAGAGACCGGTGGAGGACTACACTGCTGAATTTCGAAAATGGTCAGCTGACACAGGATGGAACGAACCCGCTCTTAAATACCAGTACCGCCAGGGGCTGTCAGAAGCTTTGAAAGATGAGTTGGCCAGGATTGAAATCCCTGCCACTTTGGAGGATTTAATCCAATCCGCTACCAAGCTAGACAGGCGCATGCGCATGCGGCGCACTGAGCAATTCCAGGGTCCCCGACCTAGCTGGATGCTCCCTAAGACCATGCATAGACTATAGAGAACTGAACAAAATAACGATAAAAAAATCGCTATCCTCTTCCACTCATCCCAGAGTTGTTTCAGCGTTTCCGGTCCGCCCGAGTTTTCTCTAAGTTGGATCTGCGAGGTGCCTATAACCTCATCCGAATCAGGCCTGGAGATGAATGGAAGACGGCCTTCAGGTCCAGGTTTGGACATTATGAATATTTGGTAATGCCCTTTGGGCTGTGTAACGCCCCGGCCACATTTCAGCACCTGGTAAACTACATTTTTTGAGAATATCTGGACAATTTCCTAGTTGTTTACCTGGACGACATTCTTATTTTTTTCTGCCACCATTGAGCTACACCGGGTTCATGTAAAAACAGTCCTTGCAATTCTCAGGAGACACAAATTGTACCTTAAAGCAGAGAAATGTGAATTCAAAAAATCTGTTGTGCAATTCCTAGGCTTTATCATTTCTACCAACGGGGTCACAATGGATCCACAGAAGGTCAAGGCAATTCAGGAGTGGTCGGCTCCAGTAGACAAGAAGGGGGTACAGCGGTTTATTGGATTCGGAAATTTTTACCGAAGGTTTATCATTGGCTTCTTATCCATTGTTGCACCCATCACCCAACTAACCTGCTAAAACACAGCCGTTTTCAGTGGTCCCAAGAGGCCCAGGAAGCTTTTACCAAACTCAAAGCCCTGTTCACCTCTGCACCAATCCTATGGCATCCGGATCCAGCCCTGCCATTTGTGTTGAAGGTAGATGCTTCGTAAACTGCCACTGGAGCCATCCGCTCCCAGAGACAGGGCCCCAAGGCTCTCCTCCATCCTGTAGCTTTCGCATCTCGGAAACTAAGTTCCCCGGAAAGGAATTACGATGTGGGAGACCGGGAGCTGTTGGCCATCAAGTTTGCTCTGGAGGAGTGGAGATATCTGTTGGAGGGTGCTTCCCATTCCATCATGATCTTCACCGATCATAAAAACCTAGAATACCTCAGAACAGCCAAACGCTTAAGACCCAGGCAGTGGGCCCTCTTCTTTTCTAGGTTCAACTTTCATATTTCCTATAGACCTGGTCTCAAGAATGGGAAAGCAGACGCACTCTCCCGGATGTTCCCTGAATCTCCCCAGTCAACGGAACCTAGCACCATCTTATCTCCACAAAACTTCCTTCTGCTCACACACACTGATCTTATGACCACCATCAAGTTGGCGTCCAGCCATTATACTGACCCGGAAGTATCTTCCTTGGAGAAACGAGATGACTTGCTCTGGTCCCAAGGAAGAATTTTTGTCCCACTGGAGGCTAGACCCATAACGTTAAAATTGCTTCATGACCATAAACTGGCTGGTCATTTTGGGACTCAAAAGACTTTAGAATTGGTTGCCCATTCTTTTTGGTGGCCTGGTTGGAGGCATGACTGTAAAAAGTATGTTCTTTCTTGTATTTCTTGCCAGCGCAGTAAATCGGCTAACACCAAATCTTGGGGATTACTTAGACCGCTACCCATTCCAGAACGCCCATGGGCTGCAGTTTCTATGGGACTTCATTGTTGATCTTCCTCCCTCGGAAGGTTTCACCTCCATTTTGGTCATTGTCGATCGCCTTTCCAAAATGGCACACTTCTTGCCCATGGTGGGCACCCCCTCTGCCTTGGAGACAGCTAACATTTTTATCAAAGAAATAATAAGGCTACATGGAGTACCCGACAGTGTTGTTTCGGACAGAGGGATTCAATTCACCTCCAAATTTTGGAAAGAACTTTGTAAAGCACTACAAATAAAGGTCTGTCTCTCCTCTGTGTATCACCCTCAAAGCAACGGCCAGAGAGAACGAACCAAACTCTGGAGCAGTATCTCCGCTGTTTTTCTTCCAGCTCCCAGGATGACTGGTCCTCTCTGCTACCCTACGCTGAGTTTGCGTATAATAATTCAGTTCATTACAGTGGGTTAGCTGTATACTTTTGATTGGTTCGGTTAGACGCTGGCCCTGCGTCCTGTCATTGTATACTGACATTTGAGTTATACAAACATTACTATCTCTTATGTACTGTATTTTATGTTGCTGCTAAGGTTGAATTTTATGCTGTGCAGATGTTGAGTTTTGTCATATGCTGAGGGGGGCTTGATTGGATGAAGTTGAAGGTGTTCATTTCGGGGGGGTCGGGGCTGGCCTGTGTGTGTTTCTGGCGTGGGCCTGCGCCGACCCTCTGACCTCGGTTATCTGGTCTATTATGTAGGGTGCTGGTGTCTGTTTGGGGGGGGAGGGTGGGTGGGTTTGGATGGGTTGGGCGGACTGTTCTGCTTTTCCTTTTTATGTCTGCTTTGTTTTTCTGTAACCGTTTGTTACTGTTGAATGGTTTTTCTCTGTCTTCTTTTCCAAAAAACTGAATAAAAATAATTTTCAAGAAAAAAAATTCAGTTCATTCAGCCACCAACCAAACGCCCTTCTGGTCTAACTTTGGGTTTCACCCTTCTTTCCTTCCGAACGCTACCCCTGAATTATCTGTTCCTGCTGTCCAAGATCGAATAGCCTCCATCCAACAGAACTTTCAAAGGATTCAGGAAACAATGCAAAAGGCCCAGGATGACTGTTAGCTCAATTCTCGTCAGGAGGCAATCACGATGATATACAGCCTTTCAGTTGCTAACCCCCCAATAGATAGTGAATTCCTCCTCTTCCAGCTGGGAGATGCAAGAACACAGAGTACCTAAACAAAGTGTAGTCACATCTGTTTATTTCAAATTTCGCTCTCCCATTTAAAGGATATTTTGGCGGCAAAAACTGCTTGAAACTGGTTACAAGTCATGAGTCAATTTAACAATAGGACATATCTCGCAGAAACAGTTACATTGAAAAGGATTTTGTTTCCTATACACCTGTGTATGTGTGGGGATAGAAAGTATTCTCATGCTCGGTGCCCAGTGCCAGCGGCCGTCATCCCTGATCAGTGTATACAAAAGAGTTCCCCTTGAGGTATGGGACTATAAATGCCGCTAGACACTGTATACTATATAAAAAATACTTTATTGGTACAGAAAAACATATAGTGAAAACACAATATGGGAAGAAACACAAATACACATACAGGGCATTAAAATTGCATGCATTTGACAGACCGAATACCGAACCAAGATGTGGACACCTAGGTACATAGGGCAATCGTGGAACCGGAACCGACCCTACGCGTTTCGGGCGTGAAAGCCCTTCCTCAGGGGTCACCCAAAGTTACCATATAGAGCACCTAGTGTATCTAAAAAAATAAAGCAGTTTAGTAAATTGTAAAGCAAGTATCTGTGTAGTTGCATATCTCCTAGTGTATCTAGGAAAACAAAATTGGAGGGGGTTGAACTGCCTTGTATTCCTCCAAAGGTGGAGATGGGTTAAATTGCAGTCCTCTGACTCACCCAAGCAGGCAGCTACCTAGAACTGAGAATCCCTTGCATGGCTAAGATGCTGTGATCACTGAACAACAGGGAGTGAAATTCAAGCTGTCTTGTGTACATGGACACATAGAGACACACAAAACAGCTAGAAGTAAGTACTCATGCAAACATAAATTTATAAGAGATTGCACAGTTTTCTCAGTGACACAGAGCAGGAAATTGAAAACAAATAGCCTTGAAGACACAGGATCTGACCTCAAGGACCATTCATATGCAAAAACCTGGGCAATGAGTCACCTTTAGAATGAAAATAGATCAACTAATTGAATTCACCGCAGGAGGTTACCTTAAAATTTTAAATCTTTAACAATATCAAGGTAGTAACATCTCAAGGTAGTAACGCTGGCATAAATTCATTATAATTCTTAGCATACTATCAACAAGCCAACCACTTCCATCCTATTTTTTATTTTTTTTTTCTAAGACCAATATACTAAAAGAAAACTTTAAAAAGACCAGAGATGCTTAATTATCTAAAGCATAGCACCTCATTTATGCCACAGCTCATATATGTCAAATTAGAACACATCAAATATCTGACACCCAATAAATAAAAACTTTCTAACACCCATAAAAACAGTGTAATCAATCAGAAAAAAACAATTTGGAAACAATACTCCCATAAGGTTGGTTGTCGTTGAAGGCTGTGCTTGTTCATTCTGAAAGTCTCAAATTACACTTAACTGAGGAATAAGCATCAAGAAAGGTTTAGTAACAAAACATTTTACTTTTCCTCCTAAAAATAAACCAACGGTTAGAGGAATTTAGCATACAGTAAGCATGTCAAACATTTCCCTTCCTAACAGTGCACTTCTCTAATACCAAAATTTGTTGATGTCAAATTAATTATTACCACGTGGATTTCTATATTTTTTGTTATGCAATGGTATACCATAAACTTAAAGAAAAAAATTATTATTGTTCACCATGGTTGAAAAAAAAAATGAGCAGCTCAAAACATTAGTAATTTCTCATTTGAATACAAGAACCCATACGTCACCCATTCTTCACCCATTCGGAACATTCCTCAAAAACTGGTTTTCTCCACAAAGCAAAACTGATAGTTAATTTGTATGACAATACAACTCTTTACCATCCCTTTGCAGTTACCTGTGTCACAGACAAGAGAGGGGGAGGGGGGTTTGTTTGCTAAAAAGGCACTAGAAAATATATATATATTTTTTTAAAAGTCAGTAATAAAGAAAGACAAAACCTTAATGATTAAAGTTCAAAATTGCTTACGATTTTTAAGGATAGAAATACAATTTTAGTCCTTAAGGTCACACTTTACACACCAAATATATATTTCCTTGCTTCTAAAAGCTGCCATGACCAGTATAGTACGGCAAAATCACATCACTTTAAAACATAAGTAATAAACACAAAACAAATTATTATGCAACCAATATTCATTCAGTGTTATGAAATGCTTTGCTGATACAGCACCTTTAGGAACAGTGTTAAAACGAACACAACATAACGATTCATGGATCTAAGGTTGCCCATACACGATACAATTTTCATACAATTTCCCAAACGTAAATTTCATAATTTTTTCGGGATTACCATGAGAATTTCCCATTATCTAAGCTCAGAATACAAAGTGAGATCAGCTGAGTTTGAAGGTTTATATATATTTAATAGGGGTGGTGAGGTCAGTATTTAGACTTTATTGGAAAAACCTAGTTTTCCAATTTATGTGGTTTCCTGCGTCTTAATAATCAGATTTATATATATCCAACTCATGGTTTGCTGTTAACTATCCTTTGGTGGGCAAGTTTTATACCTTCAGGCTCAGCTTAATATCACATACAATCTCCACATACATCTATACAATGGCATGCAATCTTATATAACGACTAAATACACTTAAGTGTCTATACAAATATATACAAGGTTTTTAGGAGGGAGAATTCACTATCACACACAGTACTGCTTTGTAACCGGGTTCCAAACCCTGGGATATCAGACCCCATCTTATCTTTGGAGCTTCAGGCCCTGGAGTATCAGACCCCATCTTTGGGAATATCAGATTCCCGGGAGGTGCTAAAATTAGCGGTTAACTGGGTACCGTTTATCTGCTCTGACAGTATAGGGTAGTAATAATAATAATAAAAAATATATATACCCAATATTGTGTTTTGGCAGATTCCACTTTTCTGACATCAAAACTGTTAGCTCAATTCTCGTCAGGAGGCAATCACGATGATATACAGCCTTTCAGTTGCTAACCCCCCAATAGATAGTGAATTCCTCCTCTTCCAGCTGGGAGATGCAAGAACACAGAGTACCTAAACAAAGTGTAGTCACATCTGTTTATTTCAAGTTGCGCTCTCCCATTTAAAGGATATTTTGGCGGCAAAAACTGCTTGAAACTGGTTACAAGTCATGAGTCAATTTAACAATAGGACAAATCTCGCAGAAGCAGTTACATGAAAGGGATTTTGTTTCCTATACACCTGTGTATGTGTGGGGTGTCGTGTGTTTGGAGATTGTGTTTTGTGGGGCAGCCACTCAGTCTGTGTTCAGCTGTCATGTGTTAATGTAAGCAATTGTCAATTGTTTATGGGTGGCGTCAGCAATCTCTATGCAACATGTCTTGTAATCTAAATGCAAAATATTCAACTGTCAAGTGTTCAAATGAATGAATGGACAGGTGGTTTAACATGTCGTCTAAATGCAAAATACGGCTGGCTGCTGTCCAAGGTTGTTATGAATGGGTGCTAGTCTGGCTTGTTAAATCTGTAATTGCAGGGGGCCACCTTCCATCGTAGAATGAGCCCTAACAAAATGTAATATGAAATATAATTTCTGTAAGGCACGTTGATACACTCTTTCAATGACTATAAGAAGTACTACAACAGGGGAAGGAAGGAGAACCCGGTTTTCAAGGTCGGTGAGGAAGTTTGGTTATCTTTAGCTAACCTCAGATTACCTTTTCCCTCACTGAAGTTGGGCCCAAAGTTCATTGGGCCATTCAAGATCAAGAGGATGGTTAACCCTGTGGCCTTTGAATTGGCCTTACCCAGCTCTTACAGAATTCATTCTGTTTTTCATGCATCCTTACTAAAACCAGTGATTCCTAGCCCCTTCCCGGGAAGAGAGGAGCCGCCTCCTCCACCGGTCCAGGTGGATGGAGAAAATGAATTTGAGGTTGAAGCCATACTGAACTGCAGGAAGAGGGGTAGACTTCTCCAATACCTAATCAACTGGAAGGGGTACCCACCTGAAAACAACTCTTGGGAACCCTCAAGAAACATACACGCCCCTCGTTTGATCCGAGCTTTTCATGTAGATCACCCGGACTTGATGTCCAGTTTGGGCGTCCAGAGGCCGCCCCTCAGGGGGGGGAACTCTCAGAGAAACCTTCAGCTGCAGACTGGCCGTCACATGACAAGCATCACATGACTTCCACATGACTTGCCTATAAAAGCTGAGCAAGTGCTCAGAGGAATTGCTGGTTTGTCTTTCAGCTTCCGGTACCTCAGTTCCTGTTTCCTGTTTGATCATTTACCTGCTGTGACCCGGATTGACCCTGACCTACTCTGCTCTTCTCCTGGACCCGACCTTGGCTTGCTTTACGGACTTTGCTCTTGCTTACCTGTGTTTGACACTCTGCCTGCGACCCGGATTCACCTTCAGTCTCCTGTGCCTTGACCTTCTGCTTGTGACCCAGTCTTGCCTCCTGTCTCCAGTACATTGACCCTCAGCCTGTGACCCAGATTGTCTGCTTACCTGTGTTTGACCCACAGCCTGCTCCAGACTGTCTACTTACTTCTTCTGCTGGATCCTGAACAGTCTCTGCTCCAGTTCTACAGGACCTCCACGCAAGCGCTACCCTGTCTGCTGGTAGCTTGTGCCTCTTTGTGCCATCCACCCTCTGTCTCCCCTCCAGAGGGGTGGAGTGCGCTTAGTCGCAACAGCGAACCGCTCTCGGCATCTCGGCCTCGGTGAGTACCTCTAATCTGACACCCTCCCCCATACAGTTAAAAAACTCTCCCTTAGGCTCACACTTAACCCTTTGATCACCACTAGGTTACCCCTTCCCTGCCAGTGTCATTTTTACAGTTAACAGTGCATATTTTTAGCACTGATTACTGTAGTAATGTCCCCCAAAAGTGTAAAAAATGTCAGTTAGGGGTCAGATCTGCCTGCCGCAATGTTGCAGTTCCGCTAAAAATTGCAGAATACCGCCATTACTATTAAAAAAAAAAAAAAAAAGACACACTGTAAATCTTTCCCCTAGTTTGTAGACGCAATAACTTTTGCGAAAACCAATCAAAATACACTTATTGGGATTTTTTACCAATAATATGTAGCAGAATACAAATTGACCTAAAAGGATGAAAAAAAAATATTTTTACTTTTTTTTGGGGGGGGGGGTGTTATATAGCAGAATGTGAAAAATATTGTTTTTTTTTTTTTCAAAATTGTCGCTCTTTTTTTGTTTATAGCGCAAAAAATAAAAATCGCACAGGTGATCAAATACCACCAAAAGAAAGCTCTATTTGTGGGAAAAAAGGACATACATTTTCTTAAGGTACAGCATTGCACGACTGCGCAATTGTCCGTTAAAATACCGCAGTGCCGAATCGCAAAATATTTCCTGGTCATTAAGGGGGCAAATTCTTCCGGTCCAGAAGTGGTTAATACCCCCCAAAAGAAAGCTCTATCTGTCTCAAAAAATTATACAAATTTAATTTGGGTACACTGTAGCATGACCTGATGTACACTTGTCATTCAAAGTGTGACAGTACTGAAAGCTAAAAATTGGCCTGGTATGGAAGGGAATGAAAGTGCCCAGTAGGCAAGTGGTTAAAAGACACCTTCAACAAAATCACTCAGTTCAAAATTCATGTCATTTACATTGTGCTTCTATGAAGGAAGGAAGATTTTTACAAAAATTTGACTTTTTTTGGAAATAGATAAAGTATACAGAATGCAAAATGTATTAACATTGAGTATACAGTAATTCCATTTTTGTGTTACATACAAATCATATGGTGGACTGATAGTCCCATCTATTCGAAGCACAGTTGCATTTCAAGCAAAGACTAATATCATTTAGCAGGGTCTCATACCTCCAAACTTTTTGAGATGGGAACGAAGGACACCTATTAGCAAAAGTACGCAGGCATAGGACACACCCCCTGTCACACCCCCTTAAAGAAGAATTATACAAAAAAAAAGGATTAGTTAAACCCACAAGTTTTTTTTTTTTTTAACACTACTATTCCGTTATACTGGCTTTTGAAATTTACAAATTCAGAAATTGGATGAAAGGTTTAGCACCGGGAAACACTTTTTGAAAAATAAAAAATGTATTTTATATACATCTACATACATCTACTGTAAGTAGATCAGACCAAAATGAGGGACAATGAGGAGGAAAGAGGGACAGTCATTTACATTGACCACCCCTTTTAATAACGGGTCCTGTCCTTTGCAATGGACAGCAATGCACTTTTATTTGGGGGCTTTCCACTGACAATTTGTGTAAAAAGAGGGAAAAACTAGAGGGGTGCATAGTACACTGCAAAGATAAGTATATTATCCTGTTATTATATTCTATATCCTATATATTATGTTATTATATATCCTGTTATTAGGTGTAAAGTGACCACAGGGATTTCACTAGGGAAGAGGAGCACAGAGATGGGGGGCCCATCAAAATGGGTGTCTGTGATTTGTGCTTGCTTCCCTGTATGTAATGACGTCACAAATCATCATACAGCTATATAGAATCAATAGGCTCCATTCACAAAATAAACATAAAACATAAAAATAAAGATGCAGTTATTTTCAACTGACGTGGCTAAAAGAAAGAGGCTTATTCTGGTGTTAAAGCTTTGTGAGTAGAACATAATGTGTTACATTATTAATAGTATATGGATAATTAAATAATTTTATATCTATGCAAAGAAGGAAACAGTAGGTATCTAACTGCATGACTTTTTTTTAGAAGGGAATAGACAATCATTTGCATTAGAAGGCACATCCTAGTCTCTGTGGATGCTTTATAACCCCAGATCCAATTCTTCATCACTTACATACAGAAAACACCCCACCATGTCTCTGACCATCCTCTTCCTCACTCTGATTTTATCTTGTTCTGGTAAGATAAAAGTATCTATATGGGTTTATTACACAAGGACATTCTTCATCTCCTCTTTCTTTAACATTGTCCTGTTCATATTTCAGGTTCTGTGGCTCAGTTTACTGTCACTCAGAATGATGCCATGTCTGGGTCTCCTGGTGAAAGTGTCCGTTTGACCTGTAGTAAGAGTGGAGGTTCAGTAGCTGGGGGTAACTACCCTTCGTGGTACCTACAGACACCTGGAAGTGTCCCCAAACTGATAGTTTATAGTAGCAGTAGCACCAACCAGAATACCAGACCCTCTGGAATATCAGATCGCTTCTCAGCCCAAATATCAGGAGGATCAGCCGTTCTTTCCATCAGTAAATTGCAGATCGAGGATGAAGGAGTTTATCATTGTCTTCTTTATACTGTGGTCTCTGGTAAAAGCATGTTCACAGTGATTAATAGAGGCAGTGACATGTGACATAAACACGATGTGCAATATTTAAAGAGAACACCAGAGGCATCATTGTACTTTGTATTTATGGTTACTAACACAGTGACATTAATAAACGTATGCTATATATTACATTTGAATAAACATATGAGCCTGCATAAATACCATTATTCTTCCACAATATTGAAAATGTCAGTCCATGCAAAAAGGGACATCTTAGATCTCTGTCAGTTAAAAGTGGTGAAAATTTCTGACTTGCTTTTACCTAGCTGGGAGTTATGGCTGTTCCATAGATGCCAGATTTGCCAAGACATTCCTGCATCTTAGACCCCTGTCCCGATGATGCTGTGCCCTGGACAATGTCCAGGTATCACAGGATCACTCCAATTAAAATGACTGCACATGAGCAGTAGCTCAGTTACACATTCATTACAGTGATCAGAACCTGTGAGTGGGCAGTCCTGCATAATAAAGTTGGGGTCTGGGCAAGACACTGTGCTAGGTGGGTGAGGTCTGGGCAGAACCACTCTGTCACTAAAGTTAGAGAGGAAGTCCTCTTTGGTTTCCTGGGTCACTGTGTAAGCTATCCAATTGGATGCTGCCACCCCATGTGACTCTAGCAGCCATCTTTCATCAGGCAGAGCTTATTTAAGGCCCTGGGTCCCAGGCCTGACTTGCTTTTTGGGAATTGGTAGAGTAGGGACAGAAACTCCACCTAGTAGGGATAGAATTAGTGGCAGGGAAAGGCTCCTGATGAGGAGAGAAAGCATAGGGTTTGCAACCTCTCTGGACATCTCCCTGCTTGGAGACGAAATGCGCTGACAGTTCGGCTTGATCCTGCTCTCTACACACTAATTGACCTGTGAGTGTTCCTGGTTAGGTTGTCCTCCCATCTGGTTTATTGTAAACTGTCTGCACTATTTGAATACAAGTTGTTTCATAGTACTTGAACTGTGTGAGTTATTGCCACTGCACTGCGCTGCACCCCATCTTCAGGTAGCTCAACAAAATATAATTTCTACTGCAGAGGATGCA